>NC_135322.1:40888859-41503404 GCF_048772815.1 Callospermophilus lateralis
GCACACACCTATAATCTCAGCAACTAGGGAGGCTGAGGCAGGAGCATCTTGAATTCAAAGCCAGCCTTAGCAAAAGAAGGTGCTAAGCAACTCAGTGAGACTCTCTAAATAAAATACAAACTAGGGCTGGGGATGGGACTCAGTGGTGGAGTGCCCCTGAGTTCAATCCCCGGTATCCACCCATCAAAAAAATATGATGCTTTAATAGTGATCCAGTGACAAGGGGCGGTCATAGCAGTGAGGCTGGGGAGGGCCTCCTTGACCAGCTCTCACTGAGTTTAAAAGGAGAGAGACAAGGGAAGGGGCAGATGACCTGGCGGTGCTTTTGGGGGCTCTCTTTTCGCCACCTGGTCTAGAAGAAGGCTCCCAGGACCTCATTCCAGCACCAAGTCCTCAAGACCAGAAATGCAAAAGGAGGGGGCGGACTCTCCTGTTTGTCCCGTTCCTCCTTATCAGCAGCCTGGTCACCAACAATGGATCCACAAGGGACACACCTCACCCATTCCTGCTCTGGGCATTTGTCCAACTGGGGAGAGAAAAGTCCCTGACCCGGTTTGGAAAGCCCACCAGCGACAGGGGAAAGTCCCTACCCGGCTTTTCCTGACCCCAGGCTTGCTCAGGACTGTGAAGTCAGTGACCCATGTCAAGACCTAGTGGTCATCCTGTCAAGGGACCTGAAAGGGGGAATCTTGGCATTCCTGGGACCTGAGGCCACATCACCAACCTGCCTGGGGAAAGGGCAGCAGGAAGCTGCGTTTTAACAGGTGCTTCCTTTAGATCCATTATTTGCTTCAGGTTCATGACACCACCACAGTGATAGGCATCATGCCCACTTGACAGATGGGGAAAACGAGGCTCAGAGAGACGAAGTAGTTGACCTAGAGTCACACAGCCAATGAAGCTAATGTGTCTGGCTCAACACCCCCACTTGAGAATGAATATGTGACCAGCACTGTGCCAGGGGCTTTCTTTATATTGTCTCTTTGGAAGGAGAAAAAGGCCAGGGGCTTTGCCAATTCAGGTGGCAGGCTGGACTTGGGTGCTATTTTAAGTCCTGCTTTCATTATTGGAGGAGACTTAAAAGAAAGAGGGGACTTTTCCCAGCGCTGCAGGGGGAATAGTCTGGCCTGGCTTTTGTGCCTCGGGCACTGTTTTCCTTGGCTGAAGGGGGACAGCTGGAGCCACAAGGCTGCGTGAGTGAACGCTGCCAAAGCCCTGGCTCTGCCACTCAGTCCTGGGGGTGAAGCCAGGACAGCCCCAGGGGCTGGGGAGCTGGTGAGGTGGAGGAGCCATGTGGCTCTCCCATGGGATGGGTGGGCCTGCTCGGTCCCCTGGAGCTGGAGCCAAGGACCCCCAGGTTCACCTTGGCGTGGAGAAAGTCAGGCGGCCCAGGTTCTCAGGTTTGGATCAGGGAGCATTTCAATGTGACCACACGGATCAGAGGCCAGGAGCTCTGGACTGTCTGCCGTGCCCCAGAGCACTGGGCCACCCTGGGAAGAGAACCCCAGGAGTGGCCCCGACTCTTCCACTTAGTACCCTGATACACAGGGGGCACAGGGCCGATTTTAACCTGGGGCAGCCGGGCTGAGGGTGGGCTCTGGAACCATCCGAGTTCAAATCCTGCTTCTGCCAATAGCTAGCTCTGTGACCTGAGGGGAGTAGCTTAGCCCTTTCAATCCTCAGTTTTCCCATTTGCAAAGTGGGTTTCCAAGGATCGTTGAGGAAGTCGAATGAGTGCATGCACCTGAGGGCCCAGAACTGAGTCAATGCTTCGTGTGACTGTTAGCCCAGCAAAATGTAGCAGTGTGACATTCCTCACATCTTGTGAGTATGTGGGGCAAGTTCTTACCTGGCAACCTCCCCTTGCAAAGAGAATATAGTGCCATCCCCATGACCCCAAGACATCCTGCCTGCCTCACCTGAGCCAGCCTGGACCACATGTCCAACCTCATCTCCCACCTCCATCTCCTCCATCTTTCTAATCTACCAATACACAAAATCTGTTCCCTTCTCAGGGCCTTTGCACGTGCTGTTTCCTCTGTCTGGAGACATCTTCCTCCAGACGGTGCAGGACTGGTTCCTTTCATTCCTCTACAAATATCTCTTCCTCAGTCACCTCATTAGCAGTCCCCCCACACCTCTAACTTGCTACTGTCCTCCCTGTGTCAGATCTAATTTGCTGCCCTCATTTGCTAGCTTACTTACTGACCATATTCCTGTCCATCTGGCTCTGGTCTAGGGAGGCAGGGACCTTGGCCATCTTGTTCTCCAGGGTAGCTCTGTGGGTGGTGCAGTGTCTGTCACAGAGCTTGGTGAGTAGTTACTGCATGCATGGACAGACAGACGGGATGGATGGGTAGATGAACAAGTAGACCCCCTGGACTCTTGAAGCCTGTGCTTTGTCCCCCTGTGATGGAGCCCAGGAAGCCTGGGGGCCCCTCTGGTGAGGATGTGACTGGCTCTCTCCTTCCCACCGTCTCCCTGGCTCCTTTGACCCATCTGGTCTGGGGACCTGGAGACCCTTTCGAAGGCCTTCTGCCCCGTGCTCTGGGACAAGAGGTGGTTGTAGCTGCGTCAGGGCAGACTTTCTCTCAGGGTGGCCGTCCTCAGTGTCGGGCCTGCAGCTCTGGGTCCCTGGAAGCCCGGATCATCCCCGCTATTGTCCCTGTGCCGAAGCAGTGCCAACATTAAACCCTGTGGCACTGCTGCGGAAACCGAGCCTCCCAAGTCCCAGCCCCAACGGGGTCCTCCTCTTCTCCCGAGTCTCCGTAACCCACCAGCCTCCTGGATGTGCCCTGCGCTGAGGCGTGGCTGTCTGTCCTCGGCAGGCGCATGCTGGTCAGCACATCTTTTGAACATTTCCGCTGGACTAGACTGCGGCTTCCTGCTCAACCTGATACCCCACGACCCTTGGGGAGGCCTCGGATTCTGTGAGCCCTTAGCCCCACCGTCCATACCGTAGCAGCCCACGCCCGCCCACTCTCAGGCCAAGCAGGTCAGGGGGTCTCCACTTTCCTTCCAGGCAGGAAATGGGCATGTGGAGCTGGTCTGACCAATCAGTCCATTCCACTCTCCTAGCCACACACTGATTGGTTCAGAAGTGAGCACAAGATCCACTTGGTCCAATTGGAGCCCGACAGGAGGGCACACTTGGGGGAAAGAGAAGCTGGCTGGGGTCAGGTGGCCATTTTGCTGAAACACCCAAAGCCAGACCTCTGAGGTCTTCCTGGAACACCTGGACAACTTTGGGCCTGAAACCATCTCTCCTTGGTCTTTTTGGTTTCATGAGCCAATGTCCTTTTTTACTTAAGCCCAATTAACTTGAATCTTTTTTTTTTTTTTTTTTTGGTGGGGGGTGTTGGAAATCAAATCCAAAGCCAAGAGCATGCTACTCTACCACTGCTCTACACCCCCAGCCCTAATGTGAACTTTTGTCACACGTAACCCAAATATAAATACAGCCCAGGCCTGCACTGTCCAGTTTAGTAGCTACTACTAGCCACTGGACATTTGAAATGTGTCTCATCAGAATTGAGATGGATCATAAGTGTGAAATGCAAACTGGATTTCAAAGGCAGTATCAAGACGAAAATGTAACCTCTTTTTCTATTAATTTTTGTTTTTACGGGGCTGGGAATCAAAAATAGGGCCTCATGCCTTCCAGGCAAGCAAGAGCCCTGCCTCTTAGCTATGGTCCCAGAGTTTTATTATTAATTTTTAATATTGATTGCATGTTGATAGGATAATATGGTTGTGTTGGGTGAAGAACATATATTATTAAAGCTAATTTCATCCATTTCTATTTACTTTTACAAAGTTTCTGCTAGAAAAATTTAATTCGGCTTGTGGCCAGTGTTGTCCTTCTGTTGGTAGCGCTGGCCTAGACGGCCATCTACAAAACATCAGGACACAGGAGATCAAACACTGCCCAGCAGAAAAGAACTCCGAGGTCACCAAATAAGAGGAACAGGCAGGAAAATGTGGGCAAAGAAAGGGCTGACCCACAGGGGTGGAGAGGAAGGGGAAGGCGTTCCAAGCAGGAGCCCGGCCCTGAGGTGGGACTGAGAGGGTCTGAGGAGAGCCCAGGGTGCTATGGAGGATGTTTTAGTTATAGGTTATTTTCTTTTTTTGCCTCTGTGACCAAAAGACCTGAGATGAACAACTTTAGAAGAGGAAGAGTTTATTTGGCACTCACAATTTCAGAGGTCTGAGTCCATAGACAGCTGACGCCATTGCTCCGGACCCAAGGTGAGGCAGAGTATCAAGGTGTGGTGGGGCAGGTCGCTCAGAAAACACACCAAGTCCCAGTTTTGTCCAAATTGAAGAGTCTTTATGTAGCCGGCCACCGGGTGACTGCGCCCCGCAGGACCCATAACTGTCTCTGCAGGGAACAGCCCCGAGCCTGAGCATTTTAGGATATTTAAAGGACAAAACCACATCTGGGTTGACGTAGGTGGAAGCAAAGCAGGTACAGAAGCTGGATTGGGCAGTGAGGGAGACAAGGCAGTGGGTACGTTGGTATTTCCCACAGGCCTTTCCAGGTTGGCAAAGCAGCAAGCAAGCAGAAGGGAAGTGGGTCAACATGACCCTAGTGGAGAGCAAGTTAGAGAATGGCTACTAACGTCTAGACAATCCATCTCAGACAAGGTACATTGCCCAAGAAAAATGGAAACCGAAGAGAGAACAATTTTGCATTGTATAAGAATTGCTATTTTGTCATTGCCAAGTATGTATGCTCGGTAACTATTAATGGGTACAGAGGCGGGGCTTTCCCACGGGAGCAGCATTTCTTACATGATGTGGAGTCTCAGGGTAAAATGGAGTCTGTTTGGTCATTGCCCGTAAAGCCTGGCCCATAACAAAGGAAAAAGGGTACGTCGGAGGAGAGCAGCTCAGGACATGGCAACAGAAAACAGAGAAAGCTTTGCTCACCGGGTACAAAATATGCAGCTCATAGGCACAGCCCTAGGGACCCACCTCCTCCAGCCACATCCTACCTGTCTATAGCTCCCACCCAGTTAATCCATTCTAGTGGATTGAAGCGCCAGTTACACCTCTCATAACCCAACCGGTTCACTTCTAAACTTTCTTGCATTGTCTCAGACATGAGCTTTTGGGGGCCATCTCATATCTAAACCATAACCAGGAGCCTTGAGGGTTTCGATGCAGGGAGGGTGTGGTGAGGCACACCTATAATCCCGGCTACGGGGGAGACTGAGGCAGGAGGGTTGCAAGTTCGAGGCCAACCTGGACAACTTAGCAAGACCCTGTCTCAAATTTAAAAAATAAAAATAAAAGGACTGGGGATGTAGCTCAAGGGTAGAGCATCCCTGGGTTCAATCCATGGTACTGAAAAAAAAGAAAGTTGAAACATCAACTTCTCCAGGAAAGCCGAGAATTCTGGGAAAATACAAAGGGACAAATATTTCATTTTCTCTTTAATGACATAATTTATATATTCTGGACGAAGGCCCCAAGCTCATCAAAGCGGAGCTTACGAGGAGGGAGAAAGGGGCAGGAACCAGAAGCCACAGCCCTTTCCCACAGGCACGGAGCCACTTGGAGTCTCAACACTTCCTCCGGAAATTCTCTTATCTTCAAATAACTCCCAGCTTCCCTCTGAACTTTTTTTGGTCGGCCTAACATTTTCTGTCTTCTCTATGCTGCATCCTGCAGCCTTTCTTTGGCTCCTGGGATCCAGCTTCTAGAAAACCTACCTAAGTCCTTGGTCCTGGGACCTGGGTAGAGGGTGTGTAGGGTGGGTGTGGGGGGGTCTGCCCAGGAAGGAGCTGGACAGGTGACAGGTAGACTCAGGAGGCAGTAGGTCACTGCTGGGCAGTAAAGGTCAGATGCCCTGACTCTGCCAGAGATGCCCTTGGAAGCCACCTCCCTCAAAACGCACTGTTTTTGCAAAAGGAAAAGAAAAAAAATAAGCCGTGAAAATGACTTTTGATTCTAAAAAAAGAACATTACTGACACCCTCTTTGTTCTCCAAAGGTGCTTGCTGAGATGTAGAGGAAGTATCTTGGTTTATCAGAATCTCCCTAAAGTCGGGAGTGTCTGATGCAATATTTTTCTAGGTCAGGCAACCTGGAGAAAGGTCAGAGTTGCTGAAGGAGTTGGGCGCCTGCACTTGGCCCCCAGCTCCCCACGGGCACTCCTTCCCCTCCCCTGACCCCGAGCCTGGCTCAGCTGCCATGTCTGCGCCAGAACCCTCAGCACCGTGTGTGGCTGCACACGACTGTGTGGGTGTGTGTGCACGTGTGATCCTTAGGCCCCAGGTGCCCCCAGCTCAGCCCCTACTCCGTGTGGCCGGGGCCTGCCTGGGCTCTCTGCTGCCCAGTGATCCCTGGGCCTGGGACCTTTGCAGGCTTTCTCAACCTTTACTAATTGAGCAAATGAATGACTCTATCCCAAGTTCAGGGTTTCTCTCAGACGTTCACCAGGAGGACTGGGTCCCGGAGACTGCTTCTTGGGGGACACCTTCTCAGTGAGGGACTAACTGTGAAAAGCACCCGCTCAGCCCTTCGAGGGACCCACTGGCTGTTGGATAGGAACCCACTCGGTCCCCCCCCCCCCCCCCCCGGGGCTGCAGGTAGATCCAGGACACAGCGCGTGCAGCTTTTGTGAAGTCCCCTGTGCCTTGGGTGTGCCGAGGGGCCACATTTACAGGGAAGCCAAATGGGGCCCGGCCCAGTGTGTTGGACCATTGGGGGGAATTCCGAGGCAAGGGACCTGGGACAGTGGATGATGGGCAACTGGAGAACCCACAGATGGCCAGGGCCTGGGGACAGGCTCCCACCGCAGGAGCCCAGGGTCCCCTTTGAGATGTCCTTGCACACCAACCTCAGGAAACATGAGGGACTGCCCAGTCTTTCACCAAACTCTGCGAGGTTCTAGAGCATGGTGGGGGGAGGGGGGCAGGAACCGAGACTCAGGGAGGGGGCAAGGGCAGAGAGGAGGGAGGCCCGGTGGGGCAGGGTGGCGTCCGGGCACAGTCGCTCACTTAGAAGACTGTAGCCGGGTTCCATCAGCTGAAAGTGGATGAACTTCTGTGGTAACAGCTTGGCCCTGAGGCACAGGTAGCCTCTCTGAGGGGTGGACTGTGGCAGAGGGCGGGAGGAGAGGCTGGTGGGGATGGAGCATGTGCCCCATGGGTAGATGGGCTGTGTGTGTTTGTGTTTCTACACGTGAGGACCCGTGAGCAAGGGGTGTGCTCACGACCACTGCCCGCCTGTGAGCAAACAGGGTGGGTGTGCATGTTGGTTTGGGGGTGGGTGTAGGTGGGGGGAGGCGCCCTGCTGGGGAGGGTGTGTGCAGGGGGGGCATTCTCCTGCAGCTGGTGGGCCACTTGGCTGGGAGGGCCAGGTTATGGGTGGGGTGAAGAGGGGCTAAGAACCTGGGGTGGAGTCATTCAGAGCCTGTACCCCTGGTAGACTCGTGGCATAGACTTGTGGAAAGTTCCAGACTGTGGGGCAGGAGCGCCATGTTCACATCTCAACTTTGACAGTGTTCAGTTTGTGACCTCCAGCATCCTCTTTCCCTCCACAGCTCAGTTCTCTCATCTGCAATAGGAGCATCCTTACCCCTACCACCTCCCTGGCTAAGGACAACCCTGAGACCAGCCAAGGGACCTGCGACTCAGTGTGCTCTGGGGTAAGGGAATGAGAAGGACGCTCCCCTGTTCTGTGCTCTTGGGACCTCTGGCCATGAGCGTGGACTCCTTTCTTTGGGGGGCGGGGGTACTGGGAATTGAACTCAGGTGAGCTTTACCACCGAGCTACGTCCCCAGCCTTTTTGACTTTTATTTCGAGGCTGGGTTTCGCTAAGTTGCTGAGACTGGCCTTGAACTTGCAATCCTCCTGCCTCTGCCTCCTGTGCCACTGAGATCACAGGTGTGCGCCACCGTAGCTTGGACCACTTTTAGAATAAAAAAAAAAAAGAAGTCAGAAAACGGCATCTGAGATCTGGAAACCTTCACCATCTGTCTCAGCCTGAAGGAAAAGTGCTTGTGGTTCTGGGGACAGAAGACCAAGGTGACCTCAGCCAGAGCAGGAGGGGACAGGACTTTAGGCAGAGCTGGCTCTTGGTGGCCTCCCCATAGCAGGACCCAGCTTGGGCGTCCCTGCCTGACCTGGAGAACTCAGGGATGCTGCTTGAAGAGCACTCCACCCCGTGCCCCACCCAGCGATGGCTGCAGGCTGGCAAGGGGCCGGTCAGTGCCCGCAGAAGGACACCACTTCGCACCGCAGCAAGAGCCCCACCAGATGAAAGGGTTAAATAGAACGGAAACTGGTTTTCAAAGTCCTGTTTCCCTTGTTTCCTGATTCTCCTGCCCCAGCTCCAGCCAGTCACCAAAAGCTATTATCAGAAGCCTCCCTTACCTGGCCTCTGGGGAGGGAGGCAGACACCTTTCACTTTCCTTTCCTACCTTTCGCAATGAGGTTTGGGTGTGCCTGACTTACACGGCTTTTTCTACCCTCTCCTGGAGCTAGCATTGTCCTGCCAGAGATCCTGACCTGGGGTTTTGTTCACCCATCTTAGAGTGGGAGCTCTTCTTTGAACCCCGGTTTATTAAAAATATACCCAAACTGCCATCAATGCTATATAACTTTTGAAAATCTCAAATGCTGGCCTTCTACATGCTTTTATTTATATACAATATGACCTTTTTATATAATATATCATCACTTAATATTATGTGTATTACATATATTTTTAACAAGGATTACTCTTACATAATTGAACTTTCAAAAGGTACAGTGAAGCCGGGCGCAGTAGCACACACCTGTAAGCCCAGTGACTCTGGAGTCTGAGGCAGGAGGATCCCAAGCTCAAAGCCAGCCTCAGTAGTTTAGAGAGCCCCTAAGCAACTTAGCTCAAAATAAAAAATAAAAGTGCCTGGGGATGTGGCTGAGTGGTAAAGCGTCCCTTGGTTCAATCCAATAAGTAAATAAGTAAATAGCTCATTCGCTGAATGAAATAGAACTCAGACCAAGATTTGTGGTTTCAGGAGCAGCTCTCATCTCAGAAGGGGGAGAGGAGGCCAGAGCTGCTCCTGTACCATGAACACACAGTACCCCACTGCCTGGGGCATCCGGGAGCCAGCACCTGCCCCTCCCTGGTGGCTGCCTTCCAGCCAGGTAATGCGCCTCTTCCAGTGGCTGACACAGCCCTGTGTCCTGGGGTGGGTCACCTCTTGTCTTCTCTGGCTGCATCCCCAACTTGTGGTTTACAACACTCTCCCCACCTCCACACCCTCCTCTCACCTTGACATTGCCCTTCACTAATTGAGCATCTACGATGCCTCAGGTCTGTGCTAAACAAGCCTCCTGTACTGATGGCTCAAAACGAGACTGAGAAGTGGGGAGAATCTGGACCCATTTTACAGATAAGGAAACTGAGCCCTAGGCTCAAAACAAAAGTTCTCTTAGGTCCCACAGCTAGTTAGTGTCTGGGGCAGCAATAATACCAGCCAGTTCTGGCTGCCACAGACCCTCTTGTGACCCACTGCTCCCCTGTGCCTTGATGATATTAAAGTGTGAGCTCAGACAAACTCATGTCCAACCCAGACGAAGGCTGGGTGCAGAGAAGGAAAGCAGACTGACCAAAGACACACAGCCACTGGGTCCGAGTGAAAGTAGAACATTCCTCAGGCTTTCGGGATATCTGTCATGTGCTGGGTGTTAGGGTCACCAGGAAGAGCCGAACAGCTGCAGTTCCCCCCCAAATGGCTCAGAGGATGTTCTCATCTATACATGGTCTCAAAACAGAGAGGAAACCTGAATAAACTGTCAGTCCTGACTGCTTCACTGGCTCCTAGTTACTTGCTTTTAGTTGACTTGAATTCACCCATCTCAGAGGCACAGACAATGCCTGTGACGCTTGGGTCTCCATGGTAACCACCGGTGCAGCAAGACCACGCATGCGCAGACCACCGTGTACCTCCTAACCTCCAATCACGTTTCCACCATAAGTCTCCCCAAGCCTCCGGGAGGCAGATTTGAGACTTCCTCTTTGGTGTCCAAGGACGGCTGCCTGGTGAACAAAGTTTCTCATTTGCAAAACTCCTGGTGCCAGTGATTGGCACGTTGTGGGGAGAGTGAAACGGGCCTGGTTCGGGGGCAGGCAGAGCCAGGTGTTGACCACAGGTCCCTCCCAGGTGTGGCCGAGTTGGGGGCTGTGTGGCTGTCCTTCAGGGCAGCCTAGGAGGAAAGGTGCTCGCTCCATTTTACAGATGAGGGGGACTGAGGCTGAGAGAGGTGAAGAAGTGACTGCTGTGGCCTGACCCCAGACTGTCATCTCAGCTGTCCACCCTGGGGCTCCAGTCCCCTGGCTTGGGACAGGTACAGCCCTGGAAATGGATCTGCGGGGAGAAGTAGGCCATTATTATTGTCAATAGGGTGTTGTTACTGGATGGCTCTCCTCCTTGGGCCTGGTCAGGGAGATTTGGGCACAGGCTCAAATCTCTTTTATTATTTTCTAGCCTTTATTACCCAAAACAGGATGGTGACTCAGAGGCTCCTTCAGGACGGTCCAGATCCAGCCTGGGCTCCAGAAAGTCCCACTGGCCCAAAACCAGATCCCCAGCTCCGTATCCACAGAGCCGTCCCCAGGTGATTTCCGCAGCAGGGCAAGATGGGGCTTTCGGCCACTGAGGCCACGCTGAGAAAAGTCTCACTCCTGGGAACCTCAGGGATGGGGAGACTGAGGTTGAGGAGGGACAGCGAGTTACCCAGAGTCCTACAGGAAGTCAGAGGCTGGGGCAGCCCCGGGTGGAACATGGACACGTGTCTCTGCTGCTGTGGGCAGGGGCCTGAGGCAAAGGATGAGGCCCAGGCCGGCCTGGAAGTGCTTGGAGGTGGTGAGACACATCAGGCAGAGACTGGAGACTGGCCCCTCTGCTGGAGACACACATGTTCTCCTTTGATTTTTTTTTTTTTTTTTTTCCTAATAAGCTATTTTTGTAACTGGCCTGCGGGGAGCGTCGGTGTGGCCCAGAACTGGACTCTCCTTTGCTGTTCTTATCTCTTTGATTGGCTCCATCTTGTTATTTTGGGGCCCCAGGAAGCCCTCTCCCTAGCCTCACCCAAGAATGAAGATCCCCAAAGAGCTGGGGAGGAGAAAGGGGAGATTCTGGGGGAAACGTTTTGGAAAATCCCCAGCTCCAGGATCGGCCTCCAACCTGGAGCAGGGCCCAGGACAGAAGAGGGGCAAGGTAGGAAGGGGGACTGCTCAGATGGATCAGAGACACCGAACCCCTGCAGAGGACTCCAGCCCGAGGGCTCCGGAAGGACAGGCCAGCTGGAGAAGGTGACAGATTTATGGCCATCTATGACCCACAAAAAAATTTGCCTGAGACTCAAGGACATGGAATTCTCAGAAACTGGGGGTGGGGGGGGGAACAGAAGGGGATCAGAGAGGCCCTGGGCCCCTGTGAGCAGCAGCCTCCCCCTGGTTTGGGTCCTCGGTCCCTCAGAAGCAGGAGCCCCTGCCTCCTGCTCCGGTGCTGTGTCATCGTGACCCAGCATGTTTTTCTGCGGGATCTGCTGCTATCTCCCTAGATCAGCTGTGGCTCCCACCTTCTCATACCCTTCACTGTGCGAGGCTCCTTCCTGTGTCCCTCAGGGGCCCCTGGCTTTGGTCCCATTCTTTTCTCCATGCCAAAAGCGCAGTGACATGGGGATGCGTGGCTGGCGCCCCAACACATTCTCCCAGCTGGGCATCTTCCAGGAGTGGCCCTCTGGACCAGTAGTGATTTCATCTCATGTCTTTATTATAAAATAAACACTAAGTTTATTTTTGAATCAGTGTCACATGTGCGTGTCTAACAGTGAAAGGAAGGCTCCTTCCATCGCCCCAGCTACCCCGGGGGTCAGGACTCCTGCCATTTCTTCAATGGTCATTTTTATGGTGATTATGGATTAGAGACTTTTGAGATGCTGGTGAGCACTTCCTAGAGGAAGCATAGGAAAGCAGAGACCAGGAAATGCCCAGGAAGCAACCAGAGAGGAGAGTCTCCCCGGGCCTCCTTTCTTTTCAAACAATGCTGAATGCAACCCCCACGCCATCCCTCTGCACCCCAGAGGGTTGCTTCACGCTGCTGTTAAGACACTGGCTGTGACTCTCTGTGGGTCTCCAGGTCCTGACAGATGAGTTCTCAAGGCAGCCCACGACACTGGCCAGAGAGGAGGACAGGGGGTCCCTGGGAGAGAAGGAAAACGAGGGCTCTGGACTTGGACCATTTCCCAGCCACGGTGGGCTTTGAACTTGAACAACTGCTCCCTGACTGCCCAGTGGACACAATCTGTTGTGATTCAAGTCTCACTTAAACCCCATAGAAACCAGACCCCTCTTGGAACCAGTTGTCATTTTCTCTCCTGAAAACGTGCCCCTCTGTGCTTCATAGAAGGCCTCGATCGCCCATGGAGGTCTGTCCCTGTTTCAGTTATTTTTTGTTTTCACTATGGCTTTGCATCAAAGCCCCCATCCAATCCATCGTGGCCTTGGGGATGGATCATGAGTTCCTGGTCCACCTTCCAGAAAGATTCAAAGCAAATATATGCATGCAGCCTCCGTCCCTCTTTCCCTCCATCCACAGTAGTATCCTAGACACAATGTTCCTCATGCTTCCTGCTGCAAGGAAAGAACTGAGTGAAGGAGAAGAGGAAGGAGGAGGAGGAGGAGGAGGAGGAGAGGAAGGAGGAGGAGGAGGAGGAGAGGAAGGAGGAGGAGGAGGAAGAGGAGGAGAGGGAGGAGGAGGAGGAGGAGAAGGAGGAGAGGGAGGAGGAGGAGGAGGAGGAGGAGGAGAGGGAGGAGGAGGAGGAGGAGGAGGAGAGGAAGGAGGAGGAGGAGATGATGATGAGGAAGAAGAGGGGGAGGAGCAGGAGGAGGAGGAGGAGAGGGAGAGAAGGAGGAGAAGAACAGGAAGAAGAAGAGGAGGAAGAGGAACAAGAAGGAGGAGGAAGAGAGGAAGGAGAAGAGGAAGAAGAAGAGGAGGCTGAAGAGAAAGAGAAAGAGGAGGAAGAGAAAGAGGAGGAGGAAGAGAAAGAAGAGGAGAAGGTGGAGGAGGAGGAGGAACAAGAGGAAGAGGAGAAGGAGAAGGAGGAAGGAAGAAGAATAGTAGCTACAGCTTCAGGTAGCACAGGTTTATCCAGGAAATACCTGCAGAGGAGGGTTCAGTGGAGACTGAGACTGGCCTCCTTTAGAGCCCTTTAGAAATCATAGGGGAGTGAGGGACAGGGGAATTTGGTCATTGCTAGGGGGTTATCGGGGAAAAGTCTTTGTGTTCTCACATCCATTCTTTGAGCCACTTACTATTCCAGTGTCTAACCAGGGACTTTTCAGGATTCCAGTTGCAGATAACAATTTCCGTTCTTTGTATGATGGAGTATTGTATGAGGTATTTTTTGTATGATGCTGGGGAATTGTCTGGGGTTTACCTGAGGTGACCTTTGTTCCAAGATGGAAGATATGTTTCAGAATAGTGTTGCCCGTGTCTATTCTTCTTCACACCTGATAGTGACTTAGATCCATCCCACCACCTCTCTTTAACATTGTACTAGAGGTAGAAGCCAATGCAATCAATCAAGAAAAAGAAAAGGCATAAAGAAAGGGGAAAAGTGAAACTGTCATTATTCATAAGATATAATTTGAGTACAGAGAACTTCCTGGAAGAATTTACAGATGAATTATTGGAATCAGTAAATGGATTTGGCTTGGTTGTTGTGTCCAAGGTCAATATTAGAAAGTGAATTATATGTCTATAAACCTGCAACACACTAATAGACTTTTACATTTAAAAATGAAATAATTAAAATGTTAGCTAACATTTTAAGATGTTATACAATAGCACTGTAAGAGCAGAAAGCTGGGATACCTTTCCTCACTTATCATAAGTGTCACAGCCAATATTACTAAGCAAAAGACAGTTTAACGAGAGAAGAGCATGACAAATTTATTTAATCAAAGTTTTGTGTGAGGAGCTTGGCATATGGCTTAGCATCAAAGCACTTGCCTAGCATGTGCAAAACCCTGGGTTTGATCCCCAGAATCAACACACACACACACACACACACACACACACACACACACACACAGAGTTTTGTATGAACCTGATATGGTGGCATTCACCTGTAATCCCAGACCCTTGGGAGGCTGAGGCAGGAGGATCCCAAGTCCAAAGCCAGCCTCAGCAACTTGCTGAGACCCTGTCTCAAAATAAAATAAAAAATGGGACTGGGGATGCCGCCCAGTGGTAGAGCACCCTTGGGTTGGATCCTCAGTACCAAAAAAGAAAAAAAAAAAGTTCTGTGTGACAGGGGAGCTTCTAGAAATAAAGAGCCCCCCCCCCGAAAAAAAAGGGTATTTTTACACTTAGGTTTGGTGAAGAATGGATGCACAGAAGGATGTAATCTAATGGGAAAAGTCTGAGGCCTGTCTATTCAGATTCTTCCTGGATTTTCTGTGCTCATTCCTTCTGCCCAGGAATGGGACAGGAGGCCTCTGGAATTTAGGGTTCCAAGGGAGAAGCGAGAAAGTGATCTTTCTTAGGTTTTGTGGTTTACTTTGGGGGAGAACTGTAGCCTCTATGACTCACCTTGGGGAAAAGGAATCCCAGTTTCTATGACTCACACTGGGGGAACAGTCAGGAGAAGGAGGGCAGGAGAGAGACCTTGCTCCGGGCTTTTCCATCATCATCTTTTTTTTTTTTTTTTAAGTGGAAAAAAATATATATATTCTCCTTTGGCTACAATAGAGAAACTCAAAGAAGGAAACACAAGAAGCATGTGTTAAGTCAAGTCCTGTTGGGAGCACCAGGTGAACACTCTGCATTCATTCCCTTCACAGTTGCACTCTTGGCTCCTTGGCCTTACCTGTCCAAGGAGCTGGTGGTAAGGCCATATCAGAGAAGGCATTACATATGCTTAAAGAGCAATCTTAAAAACCTGACAGTCTCCCCTTCCCCACCAAACTCAAATTCCTATGGAGGGAATAAATACTAAATCATATTTGAAAATCTGAGTAAGCTTGAAACTGAGGTTGAACAGCTATTGAACTTAAGGAAGTGACTAAAAGACCCCTCTCTGGCCCTGGCCGGTGAAATGCTTTGGGTATAAGGTTAAAAATGAGAAAGCAGGTATGCCGAGGGGGGTGCAAGGTTAAACAGGGCACATACAGTGCCCATGGACTAACCACCAGGTCCATAGGGGAAAGGGCCAGGCACTCAGAGCTCACAAAGGCTTCTGGCCTGATAGGCCAGGGTAGGGCCTGCCGCCTCTTCTCTGTGCAGAGAGAACTGTGCTGTGCTGGGTGGATGGCATCCACCTCTGCTTTCCCCACTGAGTGGGTAGAAAGGGCAGCCAGCTTGGGCCCTCAATCTTCACGCAGGTAGGCCTCCTGTTCCTGGTCGGCCCTCTCGTCCCTTCCCTCTTGTGATCTCTGGTGTAGCTCCTGTGTTTGTGCTTCAGCCAGCTTGGTTTCTGCTTTCTGGGAGAGCTGGCGCACCTCCTGCACCTGCGATTTCACCAGCTGAATGTGGTTCCTGGCAGTTATAGAGGCCTGATCTGCTCCAGATTGGTATGCAGCTTCTGCTGCCATCTCTGAAAGACCAACTGCAGTCATCCAGGTGGTTTCAAGCTTCAAGTATTCTTGTTGTTTTGAAGTCATCTCAACTCTAGCTCCTATAATCACCTGCCATACTTCATCTTCCTCTTGTGAATTCATTTTCCCAAGTAAACTTGTGTATTGTCGATACAGAGAAATTAAGGTATAAACAGCCTTAGTATATTCAGTGATTGCTTCAATCAACGCATATGTGGTTTGAGAGAGAAAGGTGGAGGTGCTATCTGTTACCAAAGACACAGCCCTCCTCATTAATGCTTCATTACTAAGAGAATGAGGCTCTGATTTCTGAGCAATAGGAACTGCACACAAGGTTACACCAAACGCAGCCGCCATAGTTTTGTGCCATGGTCTTATCAATAAGTGTTTCCTAGAATTAACCACAACAGGAACACACTGTCAGTACCTGAAGAAGGAGGCTACGCTTCTGGAGAGCCAACTTCTCAGAGCCGCCATCCTGCAGCGGGTGGACGCCGGACGCCCCTTTCCATCTTCTTTACTTTTTAATTTTAATTTATTTTGTTTAGTCCTGGGGACTGATCCCCGGGGAGCTTTACCACTGAGCTACATCCTCAGTCCTTTTTATTTTTAAATTCAAAACAGGATCTTCCTAAATTGCTGAGGCTGGCCTTGAACTCGCCATCCTCCTGCCCCTGCCAACTGAGTCCCTGGGATTGTGGGTGTGCGCCATTGGACACCCAGCTTCCAAGCCCCTTTAGTTCCAAGTGTGGCATGCTTCGGGGTATTGTTTTCTGAGTCTCAATACCACAAACAATTAAAAACCTAAAACAAATCCAACGAAAGATATATAGGATCTCGTCATGAAAAAGTACAAAATTATTTTCCAAAAAATTAAAGAAGCTGGGTACGGTGGTGCACGCCTCTGATCCCACCAGCTCAGGAGGCTGAGGCAGGAGGATCGCAAGTTCAAAGCCAGCCTCAGCAAAAAAAAAATGAGGTGCTAAGCAACTCAGTGAGACTCTTTCTCTAAATAAAATACAAAATAGGTTGAGGATGTGGCTCAGTGGTGGAGTGCCCCTGAGTTTAATCCCTGGTACCTACCCCCGACCAAAATAAATAAATAAATAAATAAAGAGCAATTAAGCGGAGATGGGGCTTAGTACAAGAGTGATTGTCAAGTGCACAGGAGGCACTGGGTTTGATCCTCCGCATGAAGAAAAAGAAGAATAAAGAATAAGAGAACACTTAAATAAATGCAGGGATATACCAAGACCCTGGGTTGGAAGACTCAATAGTATAATGACATCTTCTGATTTCATCAAATCAATCTATAGATTTAATGCAATTCTAGTCAAAATTCTAGGCTAATTTTTATTACAAGCAGATTCTAAAATTTATATGAAGAGTCAGAGGACCAAAAATGGCTAAAGCACTCCTAAAGAAGAACAATAAGTTGGAAGATTTACTCATAAGATTCAAGTCTTACTATAGAGCCTGTTTTAAAAAGAAAAATAGTGTTTTATCATTTGGTTATCCAAATGGAAAAGTATGAATATTGACCCCTTACCTCACACTGTACATAAAATCAATTCCAGATTGTTGATTTAAGTGTGAAAGGGAAAATGGTAAATATTTTATTTTATTTATTTTTTTTTTAATATTTATTTTTTAGTTCTCGGCGGACACAACATCTTTGTTTGTATGTGGTGCTGAGGATCGAACCCGGGCCGCACGCATGCCAGGCGAGCGCGCTACCACTTGAGCCACATCCCCAGCCCCAATGGTAAATATTTTAGAAGAAGAAAATATCTTCATGATTTCAAGTAGGTAGTGATTTTTTAAAAATGGAACATCAAAACACACTAACTGAAGCTGGTCAGGCTGAGGCAGAAGGATTGCAAGTTGGAGGTCAGCCTTGGCTACTCAGAGAGACCCTGTCTCAAAAAAAATAAACAAAATAAAAAGGGGACTGAGAACGTAGCTTACTGGTAGCACACCCCTGGGTTCAACCCTCAATACCGCCAAACACATTAACTGTAAAGGAGAAAAACGTATTAACTAGACTCTTATAACTAAAATTTGTATTAATCAAGAGACACTGTCAGGGCTGTACCTCTGGTGGATGAGGTCCTGGGTGTGATCCCCAGCTTTGCCAAAAACGAAGAAGCAAGAGAAGGAGAAGGAGGACAGGTTACTTAAGGAGAAAAAAAAGAACAAGCATCCTCCAAACAGAATTTCACAAAGAAGATTTCCAAGTGGCCCAAAACAAAACAAAACAAACTTGAAATAGTGATTGATTCCAAAACCATCATGAAATACCACTCCATGCCCATGAGAAAGGCTAAAAAAATGGCAGACCACACCAAGTGTCAGCAAGGAAGTAGAGCAACTAGAAAATTCATACGCTACTGATGGTGATCAAAATTGGTAGAGCCTGGGAAAGTTCTTTGTAGTATTCTGTGAAAGCAGAATGTGTGCACATCCCATGAGCCAGAGAGTCTACTCCTAGGTATTCACCCAACAGAAATGTGCACATGTGTTCACCGACTGACACACAAAGAATGCCCACAGTAACAATACTTATAACAGCTTCAAACTGGAAATTATTCAAATGTCTATCAACTGTAGAATGGATAAACACACACACACACACACACACACACACACACACACACACGTGTGTGTTTTCTATTTTGTTCCTGGGGATTGAACCCAGAGGTGCTTTACCTCTGAGTCACATCCCCAGCCCTTTTTAATTTTTATTTTGAGACAGGGTCTCACCGAATTGCTTGGAACTTCTTTTAAATTACTGAGGCTGGCTTTGAACTTGCAATCTTCCTGCCCGAGTCTCCTGAGTTGCTGGGATTACACGTCTGCACTCCTAAACCCGGGGTTGTTTTTGTTTTAACTAAGTCTTTTTATTTTGTTTTTACATAAAATCAATCCAATGAATTTTTGAGTAAATTGAAGCATTACAATTCAATTTTAGAACATTCTATGGCCCCTAAAAGAGACCTCATGCCTATTTGCAGTCAATCCCCTTCTCTACTCAACTGTTAATCTAATTACCACCTCTACGGATTAGCTGCTTCTGGACATTTCGTATGAATGGATTTAGGGGATTATGTGACCTTGTATGTCTCACCACTTCCACTTATCGAGGTATTTTAGAAGCTCACTCATGTGGTCAGTGCTGTACCCATTTTTATGGCTGAGTAGTATTCCATTGTGTGGGCAAACCACACCACTGTTTATATGCTGATCAGTTGATAGACATTTGGGTTGTTTTCAGTTTTTGACTACTATGAATAATGCTGCTATCAACATTTATATACATGTCTTTGTGTAGACATGTTTTCACTTTTCTTGAGTAAATGTTCATGGGGTTATAGGAACATTTTCTATAATTGATAGGTGAGATGGCAAATTTATTTTTAACATTTTGCAAAACTGCCCAATTTTTCCAACTGGATATATCATTTTATATTCCCAGCTTCAATTTAAGAGGCTTTTAGTTTCTTCATATCTTTAATATATTATTATGACTTTTTTTTCTTGGTACCAGGGATTGAACCCAGGGATGTTTAATCACATCCCCAGCCTGTTTTATTTTTTTTATTTTGAGACAGGGTCTTGCTAAGTTGCCTAGGGCCTTGCTTAGTTGCGGAGACATTGAACTTGAGCTCCTCCTGTCTCAGCCTCCTGAATACACTGGGAATACAGGTGCATGCATCATACCAGGCTTGTTATTTTTTGATCGTAGTCAGTCTTTTTTCTTTGAAACCGGGTGGTGAAGGCCTTCCTGCACCTGCTGTCTGACAGGGTCACAGCATGGGGATGCTGTGGCAGGGCCACACCATCTGAAACTGGAACCATCAGGAATGTTAAGTGTTTTGTTTATGATACTCGTGATATGGATAACAGGGCGTACATCAATCAATAATAAAAGTGCGTACAGCCTGAGATTGCAGGAAAATTCCCAGAATGAGACTAAGGATACAATGGAGACATGCCATGAGGTGTGTTTCAATATCTCTCAGGATACAAACAATGGTGTTATTCCTCAAACCTGAACAACAAGAAATATTTATCCCATGGTTAACAATTTACACTACCCACCCCAACCCCATCCTAAAGCCACAACCTGTACAACAACCTAACTACAGAGAAACAATTGCTGTGCCCACAGTTCAAGGACCACCGTATGTAGCTGATGGTATCCCCTGGAAGACAAGAGGCTAATAAAACTGCATCCCCCACAACCAATAGACCCTCCTTTGCCTTACACAGAAACTTATGGTGAAAATGGGAAACACATAGTTAATATAAATGACAAGTGGGTTGAGGTGTAAAGCCTGCCCTTTAGTTGAAGATTATAAGGACATAAGAATTGGTGTGTCTTGACTAAGGATCAAGGAAGTTCTTTAAGAAAGCAGTTGAATAGGTCATATGAAAAAAGGAAATTGACTTGGAAATTAAAAATAGAATAATGTAAAATTAACAGATCTATTTTAGAGGCATTTCAGAGTAATAGGCTTTTTAAGTAATAGACGTTCACTCTTTTAAGTGTGTTTTACTGGGATTTTAGTTTAGAAATACGAAAACTTTCCAATAATCATAGGTATGCTTTAAAGTTAAAGGTTAATGAAATAATTATAGGTATTCTTTAAAGTTAGAAGTGAATAATAGGTCAGGAGTCATATAGTCTAGTTGCGTGGCCTAGCACCTAGGGATTGAGGTGAACACGTAGAAGCTAAATCATCATTGGCAAAGGCTACAGGAAACTATTTTGAACAATGTACTCAATATCTTAAGTAATCAATGTATGTCAGAAAAGATTGTGACTCTTGACAAATGGGTTGATTAGAAATGAAATGAAAGAAGTTTCGGGCTTTGAAGCTATCCATTAGCTACCCGAGAAAACACCTGTAGAACAGGTATAAAAGTCCCCTCTAGGGGCAGGGGGTTCTTTCTGGAGGCTGCTCCTCACTTGCAACCTGTCTCCTGTCTCTTCTTTCTCCCTGACACCACTCCTCCTTCCTGCTGGGGCTGGGCCCAGGCATCAGGCGCCTGAAACAGGGACCTGAAGGTAATCCCCCCAATTTCAGAGTGCAATTTCCGAGTGGATAGGCTCTTCCCCTAGCCCCCTACTAGTGGGTAATAGGTAAAGTAAAAATGGGACATACAGAATCTAAAGAACGAGGATTATTTATTGATTTTGTAAAGCATATGATTACCAAGAAGAGAATTCACGTTTCTACTTCACAGCTACAAAGGGTTTTTTTTTTTTTTTTCAATTCTATTCAGGAATGTTGCCCTTGGTTTCCTGAGGAAGGAACCTTAGACTCAAAAACTTGGGCAAAAATAGGCGAAGCTTTGAGATCGCATTATTCTCACCATGGGCCAGGTCACATGCCTTGGACACTCCAGCTCTATGGGATTTGTTGAGACATGTGAGACCCCAATCCTGAAAGTGAAACTTTAAAAAATAAGATTAGTTCAATCGAACCTTTGGCTCCTACTGAGGAGACTCCCTTGAAACGGGGGGGGGGGGGGGGGGGGTCAAAAAGTAACATTTATGCTGTGGCAGATAATGATAGTGACGATGGTCAGCATCAGCTAGATCCTGCAGATGAGGAGGACTTGGAGGAGGCTGCTATTAAATATCACAGTGATGACTTTATACCCCCTATAACAAAGGGGCCTTGTAAGCTTCCTGTTAAGTCTCCAACAAAACACAAGCCTCCACCCAGACCGGGCAATACTGAGTGTCCTCCTTCTCAGCCTGCGGGCTACTGAAGGAGCTCTGGAGGCAGGGGAATTAGGATTTGAGAGCTATAAATGCTACTATGGAAGACGGGGGTGCTCTACAACTGGGGCTCCCTTTCCCAGTAGCTATTCCTAAAGGGTTTCATACTGTAGTGATTGATTTACAAGATTGTTTATTTTTGCCATCCCTTTACATCCTGAGGAATGTAAAAGATTTGCTTTTAGCCTTCCTTCTGATAATCTTAAACAGCCATTTCAACGATTTCAGTGGAAAGTATTACCTCAGGGTATGAAAAATAGCCCTACTCTTTGCCAAAAGTACATTATCAGTACAACCTGTAAGAGATGAATATAAAGATGCTTACATTATTCATTACCTGGATGATCTATTAATTGCTCATTCTAATGCCTATTTATTTCATCAAATGTTACTAGTGCTGACCAATTCTCTACAAAATTTTGGATTAGTTATTGCTCCAGATAAAATTCAACAATCGCCTCCTTATAATTATTTGGGTAGAATTATATGTACTCAAACTGTTTCTCCTCAAAATTTAAAATTATGCATTGATCATTTACAAACCTTAAATGATTTTCAAAAACTTTTAGGAGATATTAATTGGATTCATCCCTTTTTAAAACTTACTACAGCCAAACTTAAACCTTTATTTGACACCTTAAAAGGAGATTCTAACTCTCACTCTCTTCGGACTTTAACAGAGGATGCAAAATCAGCTTTACAGAAAGCAGAAGAGTCAATTAACAAACGGTAGCTATTAAGAATTGTCTATGCTCAGCCTTGGGATTTTCTTATTTTATCTACACCCCATACACCTACAAGGGTTTTATGGCAATTGGGACCCTTAGAATGGATACATATGCCAGTTACTCCTAAAAAAAATTATTTGCTCATATCCTACTGCAGTAGCTTTATTAATAATTAAAGGAAGACACAGAAGTAAGGAATTATTTGGAAAGGAAATGCATCATCTAGTGATTTCCTATTCCAAAGATCAATTAAGTACATTTATGGAATTGTCTGAAGATTGCCAAATAGCTTTACAAGGATATTATGGTTCCATTCAATTTCATTTACCATCTCATCCTTTGTTATATTTAATCAAATATCATCCTGTCATTTTTCTGAAATTATTTTCTCCGGAGCCTTTACCTCAACCAGCAGCTTTGGTTTTCACAGATGGTTCCCCTAACGGCCGAGCTTCGTTGGTTATTAATGATAAAACTTATGTACAACAAACAGAAGAAACTTTCATATTTTTCATATTTATATGTTTCATATTCCTAGAGAATCAGCTAGAACAATTGTTAGAAATTGTCAAACTTGTCGGACATTGTTACCAACTTCACCCATGGGGGTTAGTCCTCGAGGCCTAAGACCTCATGATTTATGGCAAATGGATGTTACTCATATTTCTTCATTTGGAAAATCACATTATGTTCATGTAACTGTAGATTCCTTTTCACACGTGATCGTTGCCACAGCAAGGACAGGGGAAGCATGTAAATATGTGTGCTGGCTTTTCATACCTGGGAATGCCTAAAGCATTAAAAACAGACAATGCACTTGCTTATACTTCAGCTGCCTTTAAAAAATTCTGTGATATGTTTAAAATTTCTCATTGTACGTGTATACCTTATCGCCCTCAAGGACAGGCTATTGTTGAAAAAGCTCATCACACGTTAAAGGCTCCAATTACTAAACTTCAAGAAGGAGAATATAAGTATATATCTCTCCTCATCATATTTTACAACATGCTTTGTTTGTCATAAATCACTTAAATTGTGACTACAAAGGAATTACTCCCATGTTAAGACACTGGGAAAATGAGATATCGTCCACAAAACCCCTGGTGAAGTGGAAGGACTTCCTAACAGGTAAACGGAGAGGTCCAGATGCATCACTAACCTGTGGTCAAGGATACGCTTGTGTCTTTCCACAGGATGCTGACTGCCCTATCTAGATTCCTGATACACTAATTCGACCCTGTGTCCAGACTCCAGAACCGCAAGAGGAACAGCTCGTGGCCCCCGACACTCCCATACTTCCCACCATTGACCGTGGTGCCCTAGGAGGATTCGGTTCCTCCTTTATCTAAAGTGCATTTACATGCACCTGAACCGTCCCACAAACGAGCGTCATCTGCAAGATCTGCCAAACCACCAACCTGGGGACAAATTAAACATCTGATTCAACAAACTCAACACATCACTTTAACTCAATGAGCTTCTCCTACACCAGAGAATCTGTTTGTTGCTGAGTTGGCTATTCTTGCTTGCCAGGTAACAGTCATTTCTGCCGAACATGATTGGGCTTATTATCCTGATCCACCTTTGTTTCTGCATGGGGAGAACAAGATGTTCAGGTGTTTACGAATGATACAAAGTTATTGGGAGGAGAATTGAATTCTTTTATTCCCCCTATATCAACTCACATATCAATTTCAAAGGTCATAGTCAATTACCCCCCCTTTCTTTTAGGCTTACAAAATATTATGAGAAGGTCCATAGGGTGTTTGCCTCTTAATTATAGAAATCTTTTGGCCGACTCGCCTACAGACAGAAAGGTAAAAAAGGATCTTTGGATATTTCAAACCCTAACTCTTGGCATTTATAACTACAAGCATAAATTCACTACAGAGAAACCCCCCTCCAATGTTCAATCCTGTTTGCAAGCTTTAATTCCTTTGAACTATTCATGGTCAAATGTGGATAGGTTACATGGATTCCCTTCTTGACATCAATACAGATTTCCCAAAAAAAGGGGATTTAAATTTTTTTTCAAAAAAATTTATCCTTTCCTGCTTATGATTATTCTATTTCCTCCCCAGATTACGATTATCAAAAACATTTAAAGATAAATCCTATGTTCTCTTGGCAGGATCACTTCATACAAAAACCAGAACCTATTAATAGATGATTCTCAGCCAGATGGGTCGCTCCTTTATATTTCAGAAAAAAAAAAAATGAACAACACTATCAAGTTTATTCAGATCTTTATAAATTATTTGCTTCTTTAAATAAAGTGTTCATTCAAAGACCTCATGATACTACACCAAAAAGTGAAGTCACAGTAGCTGTGTAAATTCTCTGTAGGCGATCTTACTTAGAAATCAGGGAACATTACAGATCTCAAAATTGGAGAATGAAACTTATTTTTTTTAAAAAAAATATTTATTTATGTATCTTTTAGTTTTATATGGACTCATTATTTTGTTTTTATGTGGTACTGAGGATGGAACCCACTGCCTCATGCTTGCTAGGCAAGCGCTCTACCACTGAGCCACAACCCTAACCCCCTCCCCACCCAGGATGAAACTTCTGATGTTGTTTGTAATGACTGTTCAGTGACGAATTTTATTGATCCTAGTATTTCAAAACCTAATGATATTTTACTTGTTCGTCAACCATCTTATGTCATGTTGCCAGTTAAGCTAGACTCTCCATGGTATGATGATCCAGGATGACAAGCCTTATATTTAATCGATGATGCATTAGATAGGCCTAAAAAATTTGTAATAGCATTTATTTTAGGCATTTCAGCTTTAATAGGAATTATAGGAACTATAGCCACCTCCACTACAGCCTTGGCCAAAGAGGTTCATACCGCACACCGTGTCAATCAGATGGCACAAGATATTTCTACTGCCCTTATGATTGAAGAAAAAATAGATAAAAAATTAGAAGCTAGGGTCAATGCCTTAGAAGAAGCTGTACTATCCATAGGTAATCAAATTCAAAACCTAAAAATTCATTTAACCACTAGGTGTCATTCTCAATTTAAATGGATATGTGTCACTCCATATATATATATATATATATATATATATATATATATATATATAATCCCTCAGATAAAAATTGGCTCAAAGTACAAAGTCATCTACGAGGTTTATGGAATAACACTCATTTGGCTGTTGACATTGAGGAATTACCAAAAAAGATAACGGATATCAGCCAAGCTCATGTTTCAGAAATAGCTGCTCCCGAAGTAGCTGATGCCTTTATGTCCAAACTCTCTTCTATGGTGTTGGGAAAACACTTTATTCTCTCTTTTGGTTAATGGTGGCCTAAGTATATTTATAATTTTTGTCCTTGTTCTCATTCTTCCAGTCAGCTTCAGATTGCTAAGCCGTGGAACTCGCTCAGCTCATTTGGAACTTCAGTCTTTTCGCTTGAAGCAAAAACATAAAGGGGGAAATGGTGAAGGCGTTCCTGCACCCGCTGTCTGACAGGGTCACGGTATGGGGGATGCTGTGGCAGGGCCGCACCATCTGAAACTGGAACCATCGGGAATGTTGAGTGTTTTGTTTATGATAGTTGTGATATGGATAACAGGGCGTACATCAGTGAATTATGAAAGTACGTACCGCCTGAGATTGCAGGAAAATTCCCAGAATGAGACTAAGGATACAATGGAGACCTGCCATGAGGTGCCTTTCAATGTCTTTCAGGATACAAACAATGGTGTTATTCCTCCAGCTTCAACAACAAGAAATATCTATCCCATGGTTAACAATTTACACTACCCACCCCAATCCTGTCCTAAAGCCACAGCCTGTACAACAGCCTAGCTACAGAAAAACAATTGCTGTGCCCAGAGTACAAGGACCACCATACATAGCTTATGGTATCCCCTCAAGGACAAGAGGCTGATAAAAATACATCCCCCGACCAATAGACCCTCCTTTGCCTTACAGAGAAGCTTATGATGAAAATGGGAAACACATAGTTAATAGAAATGACAAGTGGGCTGAGGTGTAAAGCCTGCCCTTTAGTTCAAGATTACAAAGACATAAGAATTGGTGTGCTTTCCAAAAAAAACAAGTGCTGAATGTTTTCTCTGATATAAGGAGGTTGACTCATAGTGGGGTAGGGAGGGGGAGCATGGGAGGAATAGAAGAATTCTAGATATGGAAGAGGGATGGGAGGGAAAGGCAGGGGGCAGGGGATTAGCAATGATGGTGGAATGCGATGGTATCATTATCCAAAGTACAAAGTACATGTATGAAGACTTGAATTGGGTGTCAACATATTTTATATACAACCAGAGATACAAAAATTGTGGTATGTAAGTGTATTAAGAATTGTAATGCAAAACAACAAAGTACATGCATAAAGGCATAAATTGGCGTGAACATACTTTATATACAGAGATATGAAAAATTGTGCCCTGTATGTGTAATAAGAATTGTAAGGCTTTCCACTGCTGTCGTGTAGTTAAAAAACAGAACAAAACAAAACACAAAGAATTGGTGTGCTTTGACCAAGGATCAAGGAAACTCTGTAAGAAATCAGTTGAGTAGGTCATATGAAAAAAGGAAATTACCTTGGAAATTAAAAACAGAATAATGTAAAATTAACATAGATCTATTTTAGAGGCACTGCAGAGTTGTAGGCTTTTAAGTAACAGACCTTCACTCTTTTAAGTGTGTTTTACTGGGATTTTAGTTTAGAAATAAGAAAACTTTCCAATAATCATAGGTGTGCTTTAAAGTTAAAGATTAATGAAATAACTATAGGTATGCTTGAAAGCTTAAAGTGAATAATAGGTCAGGAGACATGTAGTCTAGTTGCGTGGCCTAGCACCTAGGGATTGAGGTGAACACGCAGAAGCTAAATCACCATTGGCAAAGGCTACGGGAAAATACTTTGAACAATGTACTCAATATATTAAGTAATCAATGTATGTCAGAAAAGCTTGTAACTCTTGAAAATTATGTAAATGAAAGAAGTTTCAGGCTTTGAAGCTATCCATTAACTATCTGAAAAAACACCTGTAAAAAAGGTATAAGATAAAGGCCCCTCTAGGGGGAGGGGATTCTTTCTGGAGGCTGCTCCTAACTGCAACCTGTTGTCCTGTCTCTTCTTCTTTCACCAATGCCAATCCTCCTTCAGGATCCCTGGACCCCCACACTGGTGCTGGACCCTGGCAACTGGGGATGGAACTCAGGGGCACCCAACCCCTGAGCCACATCCCCAGCCTTATTTTGTATTTTATTTAGAGACAGGGTCTCACTGAGTTGCTTAGCACCTCACTTTTTGCTGACTGGCTTTGAGCTCACGATCCTCCTGCCTCAGCCTCCCGAGCTGCTGAGAGTCTGAGTGCAGTCATTCTTGTGGTGTAAAAAGGTATCTCCTTGTCGTTTGCATTTCCTTGAGGACTAAAGATGTTGAACATCTTATGTGCTTATTGGCCGTCATCTTCTTTAGTGAAATGTCTATTCAGTTAATTTTGCCTATTTCATTTTATTTTTGGGGTGTTGGGGATTAAACCCCAGACCTTGTGTATTCTCAACAAGGGCCACAAAGCCAGGGTCTCTGGGTACAAGGTGACATAGAACATCATGGAGGAAGGGTGTGGCAGAGGGAAGCTGCTCACCTGTGGCAGCTGGTAAGCAGAGAGACAGGAGAAGGGGCTGAGGGAAGATGCCCCCTTCCAGACCTGCCCTCAGTGAGCCACCTCCTCCAGCCACACCCCACCTGCCTTTTAGCTGCCACCTAGTGAGTCCATTCCAACTAGGATGCACTGATGAGGTCACAGCTCGCATGATCTAACCTTTTCACCTCTGAATATTCCTGCATGAACCCAGGAGCTTTGAGGGGACACTCACATCTAAACTCTAGCAATTAGTGATGGTAAGCATCATCTCATATGCTTATGGACAATTATACATTTTCTATTAGGGAATTTCTATTGTTCATTCAAGGTCTTTGTTTATTTTAAAATTGGGTTATTTGTTTTTTCATGGCTGAGTTGTAGGTTCCTTACATACTCTGAATATTAACCCTTGATCAGATATTTCACTCACAAATCTTTTCTCCAATCCTGTAAGGTTGCTTTTTCACTCTCTTGTGACTTTTGGTGCGTGGGAATTTTTAATTTTGATGTAATCCCACGTATTTATGAGTTGCCTATGTTTATTTATTTATTTATTTTTTTTTTTGGTATCATAGCCAGGAAATTCTTACAAAAAACAATATCATGAAATTATCCCTCTGTTTTCTTCTAAGAGTTTTATAGAGTTTGGTCTTATATTTAGATCTTTAATCCCCTTTTATATATGGTATAAGGTAGGGGTCTAATTTATTTACTTTTTAATGGTTTCCCAATACCATTTTGAAAAGATTGACTTTTCCTCATTGTGTAATTTTAGTACCACCGTCAAAGATCATTTGATTATGTACACAATAGTTTATTTCTGGATTCTTTATTCTGTTTCATTGGTTTATAACTCTGTCTTTGAGCTTGTAGGTACACAGTCTTGATTATAGTTCTTTTGTAGTGTATTTTTTATGTCAGGAAGCAGGAGATTTTCAGTCTGTTCTTTTTCACAATTATTTTGGTTATTTGGGATCCTTTTAGATTCCATATAAATTAGGATGGTTTAAAAAACACTATTGGGATGATTTTTTTTTTGTTTAGTTGTCAATGGACTTTATTATATATAGTGCTGAGAATTGGACCCAGTGCCTCATACATGCTAAGCAGGTGCTCTACCACTGAGCCACCACCCCAGCCCGCTATTGGGATTTTGATAGCAATTACATTAAGTCAATAGTACTAACATCTTAAAAATGTCAATTTCATGAAGAGGAGAAGTCTTCTTGATGTCTCTGCTCCATTATTTTCTATTCTTGTTTTTATTTTAAAAATCTAATTCTAGGGGTTGCCTCTGAGTCAGCATTCCTTGGTGACTTGCTAGAAGTCGTGCCTTCTGATTCATGAACAGGTGACGTGTTTTTCCTGGTGTACAATTGTTCTTAATTTCTTTCTACAACATTTCTAGTTTTCAGTATGTTTAAGTTTTTCACCTTTTTGGTTAAATTTGTTTATTCTTAAGTATTTTATTCTTTTTGATGTTATTGTAAATGGAATTGTTTCCTTAATTTCCTTTCCAAATTGTTTATTGTTGTTGTATAGAAAAACAACTGATTTTTGTTTGTTGATTTTATATCCTTTAAATTTGCTAATTTTAAAGTTAGTCCCAACAGGCTTTTTGGTGTGTTATCTGTAGGGTTTTTCCTGTGTAAGATCATGTCATCTGCCAACGGGGATAATTTTACTTCTTACTTCCAATCTGGGTCTTTTCTTGCCTGATTGCTCTGACGAGGACTTCTAGTGCTATGTTGATTAGAAGTGACGAACACAGGTATCTGTCTTGTTCCTGATCTTAGAGGAAGAGTTTTCTGGCTTTCACCATTGAATATAATGTTAGTTGTGGGTTTTTAATATATGGACTTCATTATGTTGAGGTAGTTACTTCTGTTCCTACTTTGTTATGTGTTTTTCCATACTTTTTGACAAATAGTAATGTATTGTCATTACTGTGTAAGTTATGTATTTTTTTCTACTTTCAAGTTTTTCCCTGTCTTTCCATAGTTTAACTGTGATGAGTTCATGTGTGAATCTCTTTGAATCTATTCTATTTCAAATTCAATGAGCTTTTAAGACATGCATTATATTGGGGCAATTTTCAGGCATTTCTCCTTCAAATATTTTTTTCTACTCTTTTCTCTCTTTTCCTTCTGGGGCTCCTGTTGGATGGCCGTTGCTATACTTGGTGGTATCCCACAGGTTTCTGAAGCTTCATTTATTTCCTTCATTCTTTTCTTTCTACTGTTCTGATTGTATCGCCTACATGGAGTCATTCTCAAGTTCACTGGTTCTTTTTTTTTTAATATTCGTTTTTTAGTTGTAGTTGGACACAATACCTTTATTTCACTTATTTATTTTTATGTGGTGCTGAGGATCGAACCCGGGGTCTCGCACGTGCCAGGCGAGTGCTCTACCACTGAGCCACAACCCCAGCCCAAGTTCACTGATTCTTGAGTCTGTCACCTCAAATGTGATTTTTAATTTCTCTACTGAAACTTTCATTTTGTCTTTTTCAAACCCAAATTTTCTATTTTCTCTTAAAAATTTTTTAAAAAATCTTTTTATTTTAGCTTTCAATTTAAGAAGTCATTATCATGGAACTTGAATATTTGTGGGTTTGGGGTGTGTGTGTGTGTCAGTATTGGGGATTAGAATCAGGGCCTCCCGCATGTCAAGCAAGTACTCTACAATGAGCTACATCCTCAGCTGATCACCACACTTTCTTTGAACATATTTATAATAGCTATTTTGAAGACTGTATGTGAAATCCAACATATGTATTCCCCAAGAAAGAGTTTCCAACAATTGTTGCTTATGTATCAGTCATTCTTTGTGTCTTTGCCTATCTTGTGATTTTTTTGTTGATATCTAGATATTTTAGATACTGTAACAACCCTGGATGTTGTTACCCCTGGGGGTGCTTACTGTTGTTGGCCTTTGCTGGTCTGTTTCTTTGTTTGGCGTCTTGTCTGGATTAATTCTGTGGATTCTATTTCTTGCAGAGTTTGTGGCACTGATGTCTCTGCTCCATTATTTTCTATTCTTGTTTTTATTTTAAAAATCTAATTCTAGGGGTTGCCTCTGAGTCAGCATTCCTTGGTGACTTGCTAGAAGTCGTGCCTAATATCTAAAGCCAGTAAGACTTCTGCCCTTTGCCCAATGACCTCTTTGTGTTTTGGAGGGTGCATTTACAGCTCAGCCCATTCAGAAGTCTATCCCAGACTTTAATTTCTGTGTTTCCAAGGTCGCATGTTAAGCTCATGATTGATAGCTCATCAGAGCCTTCTCCAGTATTTCCTGATCCCAGCACAGCCTTGCGTGTGCGCACAGCCTGCTGGACTATCAGACGTAGCAGGGCCTCATAGAGGACTACTGTCTGTCTCATTTTCCATCCTCCCTGTTGGATTTATGGCCTATCTATTGGCCGGCTTCCTTCCACAGACCTCAGGCGAGCTGTGACATTTGCCTTCCTGACTGTATTCTCCTGAGGTCACTATTGTTTTTGACATTACTGATACCACTGCTTATCAGTGACAGTCCTGCTTCCTCGCTTGTTGAAGTTTGGACATTAGAGAAGCACGCCGAGGCCAGCATAGAAAGCAGGGTTTATTTAAATAGGGGCCACATAGACTTCTCCCAGGAGGGAGAAGGGGGCCATAGCTGGTATCCTGGCTCTCTAAGAAGTGAGAGCATTTTCCCCTTTTCGTATGTCCCAGGCTTCCTGTGTTCTCCTGCTCTCTTCCCCTGTCTCTGTCCTTCCTGCCTACTTCCTTGACGAGGCTCAGGAGATGCTGGGTGGGATGGCCAACAGGTGAGAAGCAGGTGGGCTGGAGCGGCCAAGGTGGAGGGATCTGAGCAGGAAGGGGAATGGCTAACAGCTCCCTGTAGGGAGGGACAGTCCCTGGGACAGGTTACCTTAGCAACAGGTTGGAGCAGGGGCAGGTTATCTTTTTTTTTTTTTAGTTGTACACAATACATTTATTTTGTTTATTTATTTTTATGTGGTGCTGAAGATCAAACCCAGGGCCTCACACGTGCTAGGAAAGTGCTCTACTGCTGAGCCACAACCCCAGCCCACCCCCCACTCCCCACACTCCCCCCCCAGGTTATCTTGATAAGGGTGGAGGAGGGTTCTGAAGGCATTAACATTTCAATTTCTCTCCAACTTCCCAGACCCAAATTAGCCTCCTCAAACTGACCTGACTCAATTTACCTACCTACACTGACTGCCTGTCTAATTCGGGCTTCAATACCGTGACACTGTAAATTTCTGCAATCTGCTCCAAATAGTCACCCCTTGCTGACCAATTTGGTAGACCTTCCACCCCATGATGTTGAGGGGAAGAGAAATATGAATACGGTAATTTTGTTCTTTTTAATATTTTTTTAGTTGACAATGGACTTTCTTTCTTTCTTTCTTTCTTTATTTATTTATATGCAGAGCTGAGAATTGAACCCAGGGCCTCACACATGCTAGACGAGCGCTCTACCACTGAGCCACAACCCTAGCCCCTGCAGTGGTTTTCTTAAAGGAAATCCTTTTCAATCTCTTATATGCTGAATTAGTTTTGTTGTTGTTGCTGTAATCAAACTGACTGACTTGAAAATAACACAAATTTATTATCTTACAGTTTTATGGATTGGAAATCTGGTCTCACTGGGCTAAAATCAGTGTCTGCAGGGCTGCATTCCTTCCGGAGCCTCTAGGGGAAATCCATTTCCTTCCCCTTTCCAGCTTCTAGAGCCTATATGCATTGCTTAACCAGGGACTCCCATGTTCAGAGCTGAGGGTGGCCAGCCAACTCTCTCCCTCCACATTTAAGAAATTCCTGTGATTACAGTGAGCTCACGAGATAATCCAGAATAATTTCTTTAAGGTCAACTTTCATTTCCCCTTGCCATGGAACCTGACATAGTCATACCTCCCACGGACACTTTTTGGGTGAGGGGGCGTGTGCTAGAGATTGAACCCAGGGATGCTTTACCACTCAACTACTTCCACAGCCCTTTTTCTAATTTTGAGACAGGGTCTTGCTAAATTGCTGAGGCTGGCCTCACACTTGTAATCCTCCTGCTTGGGCCTCCCAGGTTGCTGGGATTACAAACGGGTGCCACCACACCCAGCCACACCCACTTTTGATAAGCTTCCAGTTTTCACGTGGTTATTTGTGACATTGTGTGCCGTTTTTCATTATTCTGTGGGAGGAGAGTTTTAGCTCCTTACCCGGAGTGACAAATTCATATGGTACAAAAATGATATAGTCCTGAAAATGACTCCACCAGAGAACAAGCAGTCGCATAGTCGTGTCTCTTAAGCATAACTTCGACTGCAAGGAGTCAAGCATAAAAGAATGATTTTCATCTGATTCAAGTAGAATCATTGGAAACGTCCAGGTGCCAGGAGTCCGAGCGGCGGCTTCCCTTGGGGGGTGTGGGGGGCTATGAATAGAAGAAGTCCTAAGGGGGTTCTGGATGCTGATATGTTCTGATTTCATTTTATTTTTTAACTTTTTATTTTGAAGCCATTCCAAACTTGAGAAAATTTGCAAAACAAAACAAAACAAACAAACAAACTATGAAGCAATCCTGTGTTTCTATCACCAGATTCACCAATTATTGACATTTGATCACTTAAAAAAAATTATTCTCTCTGTCCAGAGAGGACTCCAGGCCTAGGCAGTAGGCCAGTACCCCTGCGGTAGCGGCTCTCTGGGGCGCAGCACGAGATGGTGCGAGGGGAGCATCTTCTTCGCCGCTGGTCCTTGGGGACCCATTCCCCAGTAGGCTAGGTCGTCCTCAGGCCCCTCGTCTCCTGGGGATTCTGGATGCTCTGAGTTCCCCCCGATTACTCCATAGTCCTCCGGGCAAATAAACAACAAAAATGAATGTTAGAACCTTCTATGGAAAGAACCCGGGGCGTGGGGATGACGGTCCCGGGTTTTCTTCTTCTCTCTTCCCCTCATGCCATCGCTCACCCTTTCCCACTTCCCTTTTCTGCTTCCCTCCCCGTAGGATGTCACCTCCTCTCCTCCTAGTTTCAGCCAACACCTTGTCTGGGGACCCTGAACTTGGGCTTCCCTGGGTCAAGCACGTTGCTCCTTTGACTTGGCCTTCCCCATGGCGGTGTGAGTGACGGTCACCCACATGCTTCCAACACCAGTTGTGGGGATCCAGTACAGCATGCAAGTCCTGGATCTCACAACCTGGCGGGGCGAGTCAGAGCCTGAGTCCCTCCTGTCTATCCAGCTCCCACTACCGGTTGGTGATGGAGTCGTGATGCAGTCTGCTCTCTAGAAGTTACAGTTCCATCCCATTGGTCCTAACCTACAGGTGCTCAGGTACCTGCCATTTTTTTTTTTAATATTTAGTTTTTAGTTGTAGGTGGACATAATAGCTTTATTTCATTTTTATGTGGTGCTGAGGATCGAACCCAGTGCCTCACGTGTGCTAGGCAAGCACTCTACCACTGAGCCCGAGCCCCAGACCAAGGTACCTGCCATTTTTTTTTAATATTTAGTTTTTAGTTGTAGGTGGACATAATAGCTTTATTTCATTTTTATGTGGTGCTGAGGATCGAACCAGTGTCTCACGTGTGCTAGGCAAGCACTCTACCACTGAGCCCCAGCCCCAGCCCAAGGTACCTGCCATTTTTATGCAAAAATATAAAACTCACAAAATATATCAAAGGGCAAAAGAGGTAGATGAATGTGGGGCAGGTGGAATGTTTGCTTTTCTAAGGGGCCGTCTTGGAGGAAAGCTGTTCTGTTTTACAATGGGACATCCCTGGGACTCCCAACTGGAGCATGCACCCATTAGAATGAGGTCCTGGAAGCTGAATCCTCTTCTCCTGGCCAGTCATTGCTCCTTAGATGATGTCCAGAAGCTCAACATTTGCAGAGACTGGCTGGCTCTTCACTAAACCGGTTTCCTCTTCCTCCTGGGCCCTCAGATACTGGGCTTCCCATCCTTCTTGCAGGTAGAGGAGACTACGTGTTGGAATTCCCGCCAATGGAATGCCATCAGACCACACGGACACAAATTCTAGACCTGATCCAAAGAGCTTCCCACACTCTGGGCTCTTTTCTATTTTCTCTTCCATGACTGGATGCTGATGAGCACCCCCAGGTGCTACAGAGCAGATGGGAGGAGCCTCGGTGCCCGGGTCATCACTTGGAGAAGAGCTGCCCGTGAATGAGGAATAGCCTGTTGGGACTTTCTGTAATGAGAAATGAACTTCATGTGTCTGAGTCATTGTATGATTTGGGTTTATCTGCTAGTTACATTTTTTTTTTTTTTTAAACCAGGGATTGTACCCAGGGGCACTTAACCACTGAGCTATGCCCCAGCTCTTTTTTATTTTTTGAGACAGGATCTTGCTAAGTTGTGTAGAGCCTTCCTCAGTTGCTGAGGCTGGTCTCAAAATTGCGATTCTCCTGCTTCAGCCTCCAGAGCTGCTGGGATTACAGGCGTGCAACACCATACCTGGGCTATTATTCATGATATTTGATGTTACATTATCTAACATGTGCTGGCTAGCCCAATTCTAATGCTTTCTTTTCTAAACTACCAAAAAAAAAAACCCGAAACAAAAAACCAAAAAAAATTGATATCCTTCATGTGTTCAACAGTTTCCCCATCCCACATAAGACAAAAAAGATTTTGTTTTATTTGCTTTTTTGATAAGGGGGATTGAACCTAGGGGCACTTAACCACTGAGCCATTTCCTCAGCCCTTTTATATATTTTTTAATTTTAGACCAGGTCTCACTAAGTTGCTTAGCGCCTTGCTAAGTTGCTGAGGCTGGCTTTGAACTTAAGATCCTCTATGGGCTAAGGCTGTGGCTCAGCAGTAGGGCACTCGCCTAGCACATGGGGGGCCCTGGGTTTGACCCTCAGCACCACATAAAAATAAATAAATAAAATAAAGGTATTGTGTCCAACTACAACTGAAAAATAAATATTTTTGAAAAAAAAAAAAAAAGATCCTCAGCTTCCACAGCCTCTGGGATTACAGGCATGGCCACTGCACCTGGCCAGAATTATTTTCTTAATCCTCTGTCCATACCCCAGAAACCCGCTGTGCTCCAGGGGTTTATCCCTCGTGGCCCCCCTGGAGGGACCCTGCCTCTCATGAATCTGCCCTCACAGGGAGCTCCCAGGGGATCTTTGGGACGGAATTAGAGGGAGAGACTGGGAGGTGGGTTGGGAGACAGCCAGCCATACCCTTCCTTTGAGCCTTCCTATGAAGGTCCAGTTTCTGGAAGGGATGTGGAGTCCAGGCGCTCTGAAGACGGGAGGGACCAACAGCGGTGTGTTGCCCTCAGCTGCCACGACACAGTGGAGGAAAGAAATGGGGGGTCGGGTGATGTCCTTGAGGAGGAGAGCAGCTTTGTCAGGAGCAAGGAAGGCACACGCCTGGGGACCGACGCCCCCACTGGTTGCGGGTGGGTGTGGTCTTCCGGCAACTTCTCTTTTCTGGGGGAAATAGGATTCAGGGTCACCGGCTGCCAGCGAGGACCATGGAGGAGTTTGGAGCCTGAGTAGTGGTCGCGGAGGGGCCGGGGTGATCAGGACAAGCCGCGGGGATCCCGGCGGCACACGGATCTCCAGAGGTTGGTGATCTTGGTGGCCGGTTGGCACGCTGGGTGTTTCTCTGCCATGACCACGGTGTGGGTGCAGGACGGGTGGCGGGAGGGGACTGGGTAAGCCGACCCTGGAGTGACAGTCCAGGAGAATGGAGAGAAATAAGGATGAGAGGCGGAGCAAGGTGCGGGGACAAGGGACAGCCAGTCTGGGGGTCATTGGTGTTGGATGCCCCGGGCCATGAGCTGGACTGTCCTTGATGGTGCTGGACAGGGCGTGGCTGGGAGTGGCTTGGGGGGAGGGCACAGGGAGGTGAGGCACAAGTTCACTGGCCAAGAGGAGGTTGCTGAACAGAGGCTGATACCAAGTCACTATGATGATCACGGAGTCATGTTGGAGAGACTGGCCAGGGCTGGACGCTGTCCTTGTCAGGGAGGAGAGAGGGGAAATGGATGGTTTGGCAGCAGCCTTGAGGAGCTAGGAGGATCCTTTCCCGCCTCAGCCCCGGGTGCCACGCTGCAGTTCCGTGCACAGCCACCCTTCAGAAGGCTGCCGGGGAAGCAGGGACGTCAGGGGAGAACCAGGTTTAGAGCAAAAGGTGAGTGAAAAGATGAAGGGAACGGGGAGGCCCACGCGGGGACGTCCACTCATTCTAGAAGTGTCAGAGTGAGAATGTGGAAACAACCTAAATGTTCACCGTGTGGAGGATGGAGGGTCCCAACATAGGGCTGGAGGCTGGGGGCGTAGCTCAGTGGTGGGGTGCTTGCCTCGCGTGCATGAGGCCCCGGGTTCCAACCTCCCTCAGCACAGCAAAAACAACAGCAAACACACAAAGCCATCCATAAAACAGGACGAGCTGCTCACAACAGTGACAAATGACGTGCTAAAGGGAGCATCGGGAGGAAGAAAAGCTGATACTGGAGTAAAGGAAGTTGTCCCTGGTGACATTGGGCAAGGTGCCACTTTGTATAAAATGTGAAGATCCACAAAGCAGAGTCGCGGAATTTGTTGATGGGACCATGATAGTACGACGGCCTCCTTGGGCAGAGCAAGGCTCCCCAGAAGGTCCACGTGGTGTGTTTGTGGTCGTCCATGGAAAGAGAGGGAGGGAAGCTTCTGTTGTACCTAAAATATTTTACCTCTTAATGAAAAATCAAAAAGAGTGAGGAGTGCAAACCAAAACAGAGGGAAATGTCAACTGCTGTTGGATCTGGGCTGCGAGTCCTAAGATTGATTTATTTATTTATTTTTGTATATTTGAAAGATTTCATTTAGAAATTTAAAGGATAAAAAAACCCGGGGAGAAGGAATTTCTAGAAAGTACAGTGATGGGGCCAGGTGCGGTGGCACACGCCTGAAATCAATCCCAGCTGCTCTGGAGGAAGAGGCAGGAGGATCTCAAGTTCAAGTTCAGCCTCAGCAATTTAGCGAGGCTCTCAGCAACTTAGGGAGACTCTGTCTTAAAATAAAAAAATAAAAAGGGCTGGGGGTGTGGCTCAGTGGTTAAGTACCTCTGGGGTACCCACCTCCACTCCCAAGAAAAAAACCTGTTGCAGTTCAACCACACAAAGACAATCAACCTGATTTAAAAAGATACATCAAGGACTTGGATTCCCAAAGAATGTATCCAAATGGCCAATAGGCACACGATCAGATGCTACATATCATTAGTCATCAGGGAAGTGCTAATCAAAACCACATGGTACCACCTCACACCCAGTAGGATGGCTGGGATGGTTGGAGCAGACACTGGTGAGGAAATAGAGGGATCAGAGCCCTCAGACATTGCTGGTAGGAATGTTCCTTGGAAACAGCCTGGCAGGTCCTCAAAAAGCTAAACATAGAGTGTCCATACAACCTGCAATTCCTTCCTACACATGTATCCCCAAAGCATTAAAAACACGCATCTGGGTGCAAAGGCTCATACCTGTAAGCCCAGAAGACTGAGGCAGGAGGATTGCAATTTTAAAGCTAGACTCAGCAATTTAATGAGCCTGTCAGCAATTTGCTAAAGTCCTATCTCAAAATAAAAAAATAAAATGGACGGGGTATGTAACTCAGTGGTAAAACACTCCTGGGTTCAATCCCCACTACAAAAAAAGAAGAAAAAAAAAAAAGAAAAAATTGGAAACATGTTCCCAAGCCAGGCACTGCCGCAATACCCGTAATCCCAGCTGTTAAGGTCTGTAAACAAGTCAGGATGGCACCTGGTATTTTGCCAGAGAAATGTTAAAGTCTGTAAACAAGTCTGCATGGTGCCTGGCAAAATGCCAGAGGGAGTGGTTTGTAAAGTAACAAAAGTGAGCCATTAAGTGTGGAGATTCCTTATTGGTTGACTGCTGTATCTATTTTATGCTAATTAGATAAGCTGTGTAAAATGTATAAATACCACTCCTGTCCTACAATAAACGGCTCCCATTCCTGCTGTATCAACGTACACAAGTTATTCGTCACCCCCCCCCCCCGATATTTTGCTGCAGCCGGACTGCGGCACCAGCGACAAGGTAAACTGAGGCAGGAGGATCGCAAGTTGGAGGCCAGCCTCAGCGACTTAGTGAGATATTGTTTCAAAATTAAAAATTAAAATAAAAAGGGTTGGGAATGCAGCTTGGTGGTAAAGCACCTGAGTTCAATTTGTAGTACCAAAAAAAAAAAAAAAGAAAAAGAAAACATGTTCACATAAAAGCTTGTATCCCCAAATGGAAACAACCCCAATGTCCATCAGCTGATGAATGGATAAAACGCAGGCTGTCCGCATCATGGACTATTGATCATCAACAGAAAAGAATGAAACGTCAACGCGTGCTCTGCACAGGGGACTCTGGGTGCCTTGGGCTAAGTGGCAGGAGTCAGACACGAACCTCATGTACCATATGATCCCTTTTCTGCAAAACGCCATTGAAAGGCAAACGCAGAGGGGTGGAATAGGTGAAAACAGAGAGTGGTGCTGTGGAGCGGGCTGAATAGTGGTCAAGGAGGGGCCGGGGTAGTGGTCGAGACAATACCTTGTGGTGATGACAATACCTTGGAATTAGGTAAAAGGGCGTCCAACCTTGCCAAGACAGGGAGAAGCACCAGATCTTACACTTTAAAAGGCTGAGTTGGAGACATCTCAATTAGAAACGGACGCCCAGCACGGGCAAGCGCACACGCCGCTAGTCCCAGTGGTTTGAGAAGCTGAGGCAGGAGGATCGTGAGTTCAAAGCCAGCCTCAGCGAAGGTGAGGCACTCAGCAACTCAGTGAGACCCTGACTCTAAATAAAATGGAATGGGGCTCAGTGGTAAGTTAGTGCCCCTGAGTTCAATCCCTGGTACAAAAACACACACAGAAAAAATAGAACCTAAAGACCTGAAGTCAAATCCAGGCTCCATCAGTGTGGCCTGGGCAGACGGTTTCCATTCCCTGAGCCTTGGTCCCTCATTGGAGGGAGGATGGCTCAGGTTGCACTGACGGAGGTGGATTCCATTGGTGACTTGTTACCATCGCTGCCACCTTTACCAGGATGGGACCACGCGCAGGCTGCATGCAGTTAGGGAGCAGCTGGGCTATATTGTCAGATAGGCCTCAGCAAAAACCCCCTGACTAGGGGTTCTCTGGTTGTGTTTCTTCATCTGAGAAATGGGCATAACAATAGTAGCCTCTTTAAAATGTTTCTCCAGGGAGACAATGAGATGGTGAATGTGCAATACTGGACACAATCAGTCTAGCTCTCTGTAGGAACCAGTTTGTTAGTCAGCTTTCCATGACTATGACAAAATGCCTGAGATGATCAAGGTATAAAGAAAAATGGCTTATTTTGACTCACAGTTTTAGGGGTTTCTGTCCATGACCATTGGTGCCTTGCTTTGACTTATGGAGAAGCAGCACATCGTGGCAGGACTGTGTGGAGAAAGAAGAGCCGAGTGTCCTGCAATCCCCTTTGAGTGCACACCCCTAAAAACCCTAAAACCTAAGCCTCCTGCTAAGTCCTAACTTTTAAATGTTCTATCACCTCCCAACGGCTCCACAGTCTGGGACCAAGCATTGAACACATGGAGGAAATTCTAGGTCCACAGTGGCATTGCCATCATCATCATCACCATGATTATATTACTGAGGTGGCGGTTGTCACTGGGGCCAATTAGCCCCCAGAAGGCTTTTCCTTCCTTCTCGGCCTTCCCCATCCTCCGGAGAGCTTCACTGCTTGGCAGTCTCCCAGGGTCCACATGGACGCAGCCTCAAAGCCCTGGCCTCCTCCTGGGATCCTGCTCAACTCTTTGCTCACGAGGGCCCTGGACTTGCACGCCCGCTGCCCCCCACGCTCCGGGAACGGTGCTTTCCCTTCCTCCGGCTCCTGGGACAAGCTGGCTGCTGGCCTCCACCAGCCGGAAGAGGAGGCTTCAGGTTGGGGCTCACAGCCCAAGGGCCTACGGTGGTCCTCCCCGGGGCGCCCCCTGCTCTGCGGAAAAGAGGAAGCTTGTGGCTGATATTGAAAGCAGGGACTTTCTTTCTGTGTCTCAGTGGAAGCAAAAACCCAGCCACCGTACTTCTAGGAATTCATCCTGGGCACCGCCCTGCCCTCTGAGTCCACCCCAGGAATGTTACTTGGTCATTTTTATGTAAATGAAAAAGGAGGGGAAACCCTAACTGTTGGCCGTGGGGGACTGGAGTGAGCACCAGGAGCCTCCATGGAGGGGGGACCCCTCGGCCTCTGGGAAGAAAGGGCTCCCCCCACGGACTTCAGGTGGAGCAAGCCAGAGGCCTCGCTTTGTGCCCCCCCCCACTGCCGCCCTCCCACCTCATTCTCCCACCTCCCCTCCCTTCTTTTCTTCCTTCTTGACGCCATCTTTCCTTCCTCCTCCCTCCCTTCCTTCCTACCCTCTCATTTCTTCCAATGAGCACCTGGACTTATGAGCTTCCATAGGCGTAAAGCATTTCTTTCTTTCTTTCTTTTTTGGTACTAGGGATTGAACCCAGGGGCCCTCAGCCACTGAGCCACATCCCCAGCCCTTTTCATATCTTATTTAGAGACAGAGTCTTGCTAAGTTACTTAGGGCTCACCAAGTTGCTGAGGCTGGCCTTGAACTTGAGATCCTCCTGCCTCAGCCTCCAGAGCTGCTGGAATTACAGGCGCGCACCCCCATGCTCAGCTGGTGAAGACCATCTGTGAAGAACAAATAAGAAGTCATTGAGCCCGGGGCCTCCGAGGGAAGACATGACATCTGGGGGTAGTTCTCGGAGGAGAATTACTTTTCGGTCCACACAGTAGATTTAGAATGGCATCTTTCTGCACAGGCCGTTCATGCACACGGAAAAGTCAAATCACACAAGAGGGCGTTTGGCGGGAAGTCACTCACCTGCCCGCTGCCGAGTTCCCCTCTTTAGAGGCAACTAATGCTATCAAGTCGCTTATGTATTTTTCCAGAAGTGAACAGTGCCTTCGTGGAAATGCACACTGGATGTTATGCATTTTTTTTATTAATTTTTATTGTTGGTTGTTCAAAACATTACACAGTTCTTATTATATCATATTTCACACCTTGATTCAAGTGGGATATGAACTCCCATTTTTACCCCGTATACAGATTGCAGAATCACATCAGTTACACATCCATTGATTTACATATTGCCATACTAGTGTCTGTTGTATTCTGCTGCCTTTCCTATCCTCTGCTATCCCCCCTCCCCCCTCCCCTCCCCTCTTCTCTCTCTACCCCCTCTACTGTAATTCATTTCTCCCCCTTGTATTTTTTTTCCCTTTCCCCTCACTTTGTATGTAATTTTGTATACCCCTGAGGGTCTCCTTCCATTTACATGCAATTTCCCTTCTCTCTCCCTTTCCCTCCCACCTCTCATCCCTGTTTAATGTTAATCTTCTTCTCATGCTCTTCGTCCCTACTCTGTTCTTAGTTACTCTCATTATATCAAAGAAGACATTTGGCATTTGTTTTTAAGGGATTGGCTAGCTTCACTTAGCATAATCTGCTCTAATGCCACCCATTTCCCTGCAAATTCTATGATTTTGTCATTTCATAGGATTTAATGCATTTTTATTGTGATAAAATGTGCATCACAGAAAATACACCATTTTAACTTTTTAATTTTTTTTTTTTTTTTTTTTGCAGTGCTGGGGATCAAACTTAGGGCCTCCCCTGCCAAGTCTGGGTCCACCACCGGCCTGCCACCACATCCTAAATTCTAAGCATTTTTAAGTGTGCATTGAGCAGCCTTAATTCCAGCCATGGGGCGGCCTGGCACCCTCCGTCTCTAGAAGTCCTTCATCTTCCCAAACGGAAGCTCTGTCCCCATAAAACACTAACTTGCCGCTCCCCGCCACTCTCCCCGTCCTCTGCTCTCTGACTCCATGAGTTTGACTCCCCCAGGCCCCTCCTGGAAGTGCAGTCACCCCCCATCGGTCTTTTTGTCCTGGGTTGACTTTGCCTAGCAGTGTCCTCAGGTCCCTCTGGGTGTCAGACCGTCCTTCCCTTTAAAGACCCAATAACGTCCATCCCACGCCCGGCCTGCCCTTTCCTGTCTGTTGGTCGGTTCATGGACATTTGGGGTGTTCCTTCCTCTATGTATTTTATTGTTTGCTTGTTTATGAGACGGGGGTCTCCCTCCGCTGCCCAGATGGCCTCGACTCCTGGGCTCAGGCCATCCTCCTGCCTTGGCCTCCTGAGTAGCTGGGACCACAGCAGGTGCCACTGTACAGAGACCTGGATTTGTTTTTTTTTTTTTTTTTAATAAACGAAAGTTAGTTCAAACAGGAGGAGAAGGAAGGCTGGGGCAGAGGATTGGGTCTGGGAGACAGGCACACACCGCAGCAGCACGGGGTGAGGCAGTGTCACTTCCTAGGAGGAGAGAAAACACCCGGTCATCAGTGCATCCAGCTGTGGCCCAGTGGTTCCCCGCCTGCAGCCCGAGAGGAACCAGCTCCCCTTGTATTTTAGAAGACCAGGCTGTCCCTGGGCCTGTCTGGGCGCCCACCCCTTCTTCAGCCCTAGGGAGGCCAAGGGCGCTGGGGAGCAGAGGCCACAGGCCCACAGGGAAGGGGCTGGGGCTGGGGCGCTGCTGCAGAGCCTGGAGGGACCTGGGGCCCGGCCAAGTCCCTGGGGACCCAGGTGCTCTCCAGGAGGTCCCTCAGTCCACCCATGCAGGGCCTCAGCCCTGGCAGGGCCCCTGTAAGAAAACCCCAAACTTCAGAGGAAAAACCAGCACCAATGCTGTCACTCCATTCCCCGGTGACAGCTCTGTGCCCACAGGATGGCTCCGCTTCAAATATTTCTTGGCTGAAGCAGGAGTTTGACAGCAGCCTGGGCAGCATAGCAGGTTTCTTCATGACATTTGAAGTGTCCAGGAAGAACTGTAAGTAGTTCAACCATCCCCAGGACATTTGCCACTGAGCTGTACCCTTGTCACCATGGTGCATTTTGCCATTTTTGCTTTGTCTCACCTTTCTCTCGCTGGGACACACACATCCTTATGCACACAGCCAAGCACGCACACACACACACACACACACACACACACACGCACCTGCTACGTAGATATCAGTGTATCTCTGTGTGTGTGCATTTGACAAAACCAAGTGCATACACATGCATATTTGTATACCCCTACACCCCCATCTGCATACACACCGCATACACGCATTTTCCCCTGAACTCTTTGAAATTACGGACATCATGACCTTCACCTCCAGATACTTCCTTCAAGGCCTATCTCCTAAGAATGGGACCTTTCTCCTGCAGCCCACGAAGTCTTCATGTACCCAGGGAGATCAACAACAAACCCTACTGTCACCCCACACCCAGTCTATATTCAGGTTTCCTCGGATGTTCTCTAAAGGTCTCTTATAGGTGTTTTTCAAAACTAGAAGTCCTGCCGGGTCCAGTGGTGCACACCTATAATTCCAGTGGACAGGGAGGCTGAGGCAGGAGGATCTCAGTTCAAAGCCACAGCAACGTAGCAAGGCCGTAAGCCACTTGGTGAGACCTTGTCTCTAAATAAAATACGAAAAAGGCTGGGCATGTGGCTCAGTGGTTCAGTGCCCCTGGGTTCAATCCCTGGTACCAAAAAACAAAAAAGCAAAAAACAAAGAACCTAGAATTCAACCCAAGTCCACATATTGCATTTGGCTGCTATGTCCCTTACGTCCCTAGAGACTGACACTAAATGTCCTGGCCACTTAACATTGTTTTTTAAATGGCATTATCTTCTTGCTGGCCCTGGGAAGTGGCCCTGCAGAGGTCTGAAGGCCCCTCTGTCTGATTGCTTCCTTATTGGGTCATTTATCTTCTTCTACTTCCTGTATTTCTTTTTGAAACTGGAAGTTAGTCCTGAGAGCATATACATATATTTTTTTAACTGAACATTATTAGTCCCAGTGGCTTGTCTGGATTTGGAGGGACACTTTATAGGTAAAACACACATAACATATGCTCACCATCGCAACTGTGCAACACAGAGACATGAAATATGCTCTCACAGTTGGCAGCCATCACCACAATCTGTCTCCAGAACTGAGACTCCGTCCCATCAGACACTAACTCCCAGTGCCCCTCCCCGATCCCACCACAGCCCCTGGCAACCACCCTCCCACCTTCTGGATTTATGGATGTGACCACTCTAGGGACTTGACCTCGTGGAATCAGACATTGTCCCTTTATGCCTAGGCTGGTGTAGTGCCCTTGGCCAAGAGCCCCCCAAGGCAGTGCTGTGCCCATCGTGTTGAGTCCTTTCAGGAGGCTCATGGCCCATCTGCCTGACCTGCCTCTCAGCCTCTCCCTCTGGCCACCCTGCTGGGCCAGCACTCTCCCCAGCCCATACCCCCACACCCACCCCGTCCCGGCCACCACAGGGCCTTTGCACTTGTGTTTTCTCCCTGGAAGGCTCCACCCTGTTTTCTGGGTCTTGGCTGGAACCTGGAACGTCACTCCATCCTGAGGCCTTCCCTGTCCACAGCTGCTGCCCGCAGCTGCTCCCCCTGGTCTGCCTGTTCTCCCCTTTCCTGTTGTCTTGGTGGCATTTATTACAGGGACATGCCCTGGTCTGGTATTATTTGCCTGTTGTCTGTCTCAGAGGCAAACGCCACATACGCAGGGAACTCTGCTTTCAATTCTTGGCAGCACACCGGGCACATAGTAGGTGCTTGTGTTAGTTCCTCCTCTCTGCTTTAACAAATCACCACAAACCACACGAGTGTATAACGGTGCGGCTCAGGAAGCTGACGTCTTAACTCTGTCTCATTGGACTACTCAAGGCCTGGCCAGGGCCATGCTTCCTGGTGGCTCTGGGTACCCTCAGATTCCTCACCCTCTCCAGCTCCTCCAGGTCCTGTTTGCCTGGCTCCACAGTCCTGCACCGTTTGGTCCCTGCCCTGTCACCCTGTGTCCTCTTCTGACTCTGGCCACTGCCCTCTCTTGGGATGACCCTGGGATTACCTGGTCACTTGAATGACCCAGGACATCTCCCCATTTTAAGATCTTCACTTAACCATACCTGCAAAGTCCTTTTCAGCACGTAAGGTGACACATTCACAGATCGAGGGTTTAGGATGTGGCTCTTTTTAGGGAGCCATTGCTCCACCCAGGGTTCAATGACCACTTGTGAAATGAAGGAACGGTCGAGTCGGGGATGGGTCCCCGGCCCACGGGATCCTGAGTCTTGAGGTGCAGGCCTGGCTCAGGCGCTGTGAGGCTGGGTCATTTCGGACAAGTCCTCTCTTGCTCCGAGCCCCAGTTTCTGAGCTCCACCTGAGCCCGGCCCTTGGAGGGGACAGGGGACAGGAAGAAAGGGGACACCAGCTCTTGGAGCACTTGGGGTTTGGCTTCTGAGGAACCTGAGAAAGACAGAACCTGGCCCAGCGGGCTGGGGTCACTGGGACAGTGGAACACCCTGAGGGGGCGGCTCACCAAGGAGGTGACATCTTCATCCGCTCCTGACGCATGACTTGGAGTCTGGGCGGTGGAGGAGTGGAAAGTGGAATCGCCTGGGGCAGGCTGCAGACCTCTTTGAGGAACTGTGAGGAGCATGGTGTGACCCGCAGGGCGGGAGGCCACGGGGGCAGGTCAGGAAAGGAGGCCTGGGCGGTCAGGCTAGGGGCCTGGCCCCCTCAAGTCCACGGGGAGCACAGCAGGGTTTGAAGCAGGGAGAGAGGTGTCAAGCTGCGTCTGGGTCACGCACTATGGCTGCTGCCGTGTGGGGAAGAGATGGAGGGGACGGTGTCCAAGACTGAGGTGGAGGTGACCTCGGTGGCGCAGGGGCTGTGGGGACGGGGATCGGGGGAGCTTGAGGAAGTAGAACCAGTGGTCATGGTGTCCGATGAGGAGGAGGGTGAGAAGGAGAACCAGCAAGGTGGGGGTGTGGAGATTCCTTAAAGACTCCTGAGTGGCCCACAGGCTCTAGGTGGCCCAGGTGGGGACTTAGTGTGAAGCCCCAGAAGGCTAGGAAGGGGACAGAGAGACCACCCCCAGGGGCTCATGGGCCACTCCCTTCCAAGAGAGGTGGGTGACGCGGGTCAAGCCCGAGATGGGCCTCAGCTCCGGGAGAAGGCTTATCACGTCACCCGCTGAGGGACACAGGTCGGGGAGGCACCTCCCCACCCCCTCCTGGGGGACCAGCCCCCCAGACCTGCAGGGACAAGGCCCCTCGGCAAGCAGACCCCGGGAAGGAGGGGCCCTGGTGGCCTGGCTCAAGGGGGATTTTGTAAATCTCTGGAGGCCCAAAGTTGGACGGGGTGGGGGTCCCCCCGAGTGGTTCCCCGCCACAGAATCTCCTGGGGAGGAAGTGAGGACTTCTCCTTTCCAGATCTGAATGTCACAGGCTCTGGGCTCACGGGTGACTAAGAGGTGTCTGAGCCTGGTGGGTGGAGGGATGGTTTAAATACCAGGCCCTCCTGTCCCCTGGTGACGGCAGACGCCTGAGCCGGCACTCACAGCACCGAGCATGGCCAGCCTGCAGGCCCCGCTCCTGGGGGCCCTCATCCTCCTCTCTGTGGCTCTTCAGGCAACGGATGCAGGTGAGACTGGGGAGCAGGAGGGTTCCCCACAGAGGCCAGCCCAGGCCCCGCTCCTGGAGAGGGCACCGCGCTGAGGGCAGAAGAGCCCAGCCCGCTGTTGGCCCTCTGGCTTTGGGTTGGTCGTCGGGCTCTCCTGGGCCTCGGTTTACACAGCTGTTAAATGGGTGATCCAAAGGCTTGGCCTCTAGAGCTGTCTCCGCGAGGTTGGGGGGTTGGGGTGGACAAGACCCAGGGATCCCCCGTCCCTGGAACACAGGGCCCCTGGGGTGTGGAGGCAGAGCCCCCGAGGGCCTGACCTGAGTAGGAAAAGGCAGAGCGGGGACAGCTGGGAAAGTGGGTCCTGTTCCCACACCCCAGTTTCTCTGGCACCTGCCCTCAAAATGGGGGTCCGGGCTTCCTTCACCACACATGGACTCCCTGCTCTGGGTCAGGTAGAGTCAGACAGCCACCACGTCACTGCTCACAGTGCTGAGCGTCCCCAGAGCTTCCCCAGCACAGAAGGCCCAACCCACTTGTCAGCCAAAGCTGCTGCTCACCCCGAGTAGCAAGTCCCAGGTTCCTTCTGGCTCGGAGTGGCTGAGACCCACCGGGAAGCTGGGGCTCTTGTTTCCGCTCAGCAGCTCTCATCCCACCCCCTGAGCTACCCCCTCCAGAGTGTAGGTACGGGCCCCTCATGGCTTCTCAGAGGCTAGGGTTTTTGAAGGCCTAGAATCTTCTGGACACCATCCTTCCACATGAGCGCAGAATCTCTTCCCTGGAGGGGCCTGGGCCAGGGGCTGGGGCCCAGGGTGACTTCTCTGTGCTCCACCTTGCTCACCCCTGGGCACCCCTCTCCCAGGCCCCTATGGCGCCAACGTGGAAGACAGCATCTGCTGCCGGGACTACATCCGCCTCCCGCTGCCCCAGCGTCTGGTGAAGAGTTTCTACTGGACCTCAGACTCCTGCCGCAGGCCGGGTGTCGTGTGAGTAGGGAGCCGGGCCACAGGGCCTTGGAGGGGATAGCCCTGGGGGCCCAGACGTAAGTGGGTGGGCGGACTCAGGGCTGGAGGAATGCAGCCGGGCCTCTGGATGCCAGTTGGAAGAGTTGGCTGGAAGAGATGGCTCACCCCAGGTTGGCATGTTCCAAAAACAAAAATAATGTGATCATTCGACAGATATTATAGAACATTGTGCTATGCATGCCAGGGTCTGAGGATGCACGGGGTGCCGCCCGGGCATGGCCATGGCAGTGTGGGCAGTAGGCAGCTACCGGCTGATAGCTCTAGAGAACAGTCCTGGGCACAGGTGGCCGATGGCTTGGAGCCGCTCCCATCAGAAGCGTCCCGGTCTCCCCAGGCCTCTGGGAGCTATTCGAGATCAGAACAACAACAGTAAGAGCTAGCCCTTGTGAAGAGCTTCCCATACCCGGCCTTCCTGAGCTGGCCCATGTCAACTCCCTCGGTCCTCACAGCGTTCATTCCAGAGGCTTCCATTGTTCCCATTTTCCGGATGGAGAGGCAGGCTCCTAGAGGGAAGGTCCAGCTCCAGTGTGCTAGGACCCCGGGGCCTTGTGCTGCCTTTCTCCTGAGAGTCCTGTTCTCTGCTCTTGGCTGCCTTTCCCTGGGCCCCCACCTGCCTGGGAGACCCCTGTTTCAGTGGTAGACCCCCTGACGGCTTCCCGCTCCCCAGGTCTGTGGCCTCCACATCACACACACGGTCGAGCTGGGCTAGGGGCTCAGGACTCCTTTGGGCTCCATCACCAGCCCCCTCCCATCTTTCTCCTCCCCACTGCTGATTGCAGCTCTTAGAGGGGTCGCAGGTGGGGACAATGAAGGCCGGAGCAGGAAGCCTTCCCAGGGCTTCACATTCCCCTTCCGAGCCTCGGTTGCCTTCAGTACAGGGGAAGGAATGACCTGTGTCGATCGAACACATATGGACTCGTGTATCCTGGAACCCACCCGGGGCCGCAGGCACTCCCTCCCTTTCCGGGGGTGAAGAGATGGCACAAAGGAGCTAAGTGGCCCCTTGAGCATCACAGGGCACAGTGACAGCCTGTGGGAGGTGTAAAGCTCATTGCCTGGCATATAGTAGGTGCTCAGTAAAAGATGGCACACAGGTGATCCTTGGGCTCTGAGCCAGCTGGGGCTCTAGAGAGAATGTGGCTTGACAAATGGGGAGATGGAGGCTCAGGGAGGAGCCGGGTCTTGCTCACGGACCACAGTGGCAGGGCAGGCCGCCCATGGGGCCCAGGTGGGCATTGTTGCCTTCTTTAGTCTTGCTCTATGCAGTCGTCTGTGCAGCGGGGCAGGCCAGGGGGTGAGGGGACCAAGAGCTCCTGGGCCCGGAGGACAGGGTCTTGAGAGGCAGGAAGGGAATCCTGGGCAGGGGCATGGCTCCCACCACCAGCCAGCCATGAGCCCACCCCTGCGGATACCTGCTCGAGGGCCAGGGCCACGTGTTTGCTGCAGTGGGCAGGCAAGAGCCGAGGTCACACTTACTGTGTGATCCTGGGCCAGAGCCTCTCCTCCCCCAGCCTCTGGCCTCTCAGAGGGCCAGGGGAGTCCCAGCTTCACCATCATGGTGCAGGCAGTTGCTTTACCTCCGTAGACCTCAGTTTTTTGTTCCTTTCTTTTTCTTCTTCTTCTTCTTTTTTTTTTTTAATGGTACAGAGGATTGAACCCAAGGGTGCTTAACCACTGAGCCACATCCCCAGCCTTTTTAATTTTCTATTTTGAGGCAGGGTCTCACTAAGTTTCTTAGGGCCTTGCTAAGGAGCTAAGGCTGGCCTCAAACCTGTGATCCTCCTGCCTCAGCCTCCCAAGTCACTGGGATTATAGGCATGTGTCACTATGTCCAGTGACTTCAGTTTCTTCAGTTTCTGTAAAATGGGTTGAATAATAGGGCCTCAATGGGTTATTGTGAAAATTAAGAAAATCCGTGTAGGTGGGGGCACCTTGGCACACAGCTGTAAATCCCCCAGTGGCTCAGGAGGCTGAAACAGGAGGATCGTGAGTTCAAAGCCAGACTCAGCAACAGTGAGGCACTAAGCCACTCAGTGAGACCCTGTCTCTAATTAAAATACAAAATAGGGCTGGGGATGTGGCTTAGTGGCGGAGTGCCCCTGAGTTCAATCCCTGGTACCCCGCCCCTTGCCAAAAACAAAGAAAATCACTGTAAAAAGTTCATGCCAGCTCCTGGCATAACTATATAGCACCTACTATGTGCTGCATGCAGCATTTCAGTGTGTCATTTTTTTGAGTACTTGAGTTTGCATTAACTCATCAAATTTTCATCAACTTTACACTATGATTATCATCCCCATCTTACACCTGTGGAAACTGAGGCTCAGAGAAGTTAAGTGACTTGCTAACAAGTGGCCAGGCTAGAGCTGAACTCAGGGAGGCTGGCTCCAAAGTCCACCACCCAACCCTCTGGGGCTCTGGGGGGTGAAGCATGGCCTGACCAGGCAGTCAAGGCTGGGGACTGAGGAGCGGAGGATCCCGAAAGCCCTTCCTGCTCCCCTCCTCTTCTGCTTGAGAAATGTGGTTTGCATACAGTAGGTGGGCCATAAATGCTAAGGTCCTGGGGTATGTGCTGGATGCTAATGCTGCCACGCGTCTCCCTGGCATCTCCTCCCTCCAGCTTGCAAACCATCAGGGACCGGGAGATCTGTGCCAACCCCAAACTGCCCTGGGTGAAGAGGGTCATTCAGAAGCTACAAGAGTGAGAAGGTCCCGGATGACCACGGCCTTGGCTTTCCGAAGGCTCCGCGAGCCCTCCCTCTCCACCATCATGGCAGCTGCCAAACAGAAGCCTGTGCCAGCGACTCCGCATTCCCCGAGCTCCGTCCGGGCAGCTGTCCCCTCAGCCAGGCCAGCTTGTCACCTCTCCTCCCCTGGGGCAGTCTCTGCCCTGGCTCCTCGTGGCTTCCGAGCTCCTGGGCTGCTCCCAGCCTCCAGGTCTGCTGGTCCCCTCCAGCCTCATCCCCTCCCCTCCTGCACACTGAGCTGCAGCCTCCCGCCTCCCGTCCCAGCCCCTCATTTGTACCCCTGGGCAAGTCCCTCTGAGGCCTTGCTTGCCTCTGCAGGCCACGATGGAGTTTCATTCTGTGACTTTCCTGGTCCCCAACAGACTCAACCTCAGTCTGCTCGGGATCTGGGGCTGCCTGCTGTCCGGCCCTCTTGGTTAGGCCACGGTCCCCATCTGTGTTACTCTGTCTGCTGGCCTCTAGGCTCTGGGCCTGAATCCAAGAGTAGCAAGGGCCACGGGCTGAATCAACAAGAATAATGTCCCCCATCTTTCACCAAAAGGATGTAATCCTTCAACACAGACTCAGGTCACTAGAAAGGGGACAGCTGTGTCAAATGTGAATTCCCAAATTTGCCCAAATTCATCCCCCCCGGCCCACCTACTGTATGGGTCTTTTTTAAAAAAAATTCTTAGTTTTAATTTTAATTTTTTTTTTCTTCTTTTTTTGGCTCTGGGGATTGAACTAGGCAAGCGCTCTGCCGCTGAGGTGCCTGCCCAGCGCGGCTTGGGCTTCTTGCTCTTTTTCTTCCCTCAGACTTGGCGGCCCTCTGACATCCAGCACTCAGGCCCGAGCTCCACCCCACGCCACCTCCCGCCTCCTTCCCTAAATAGCTGATAACCCAATTCATGCTGTGGTGTCAACGGCTGCCTGACTTGGTATTATAAGCTCCAGTTATTTATATGTGAAAAGAATGTCACTACTTAAGAGGAAATGAAAGAATAGGGGGACTCCAGGAATTAGGTGGGAGGGGACAAGGTCCTGGCCTGCGAGGCGGCTGGCGTGGTGGGGCAGCTGTGGGGGGTTTACAGTGACGTGAAGCAGTCCGTCTGCAGGTGGTTGGGGCCAGGCTAAGAACCGGGACTCGGGACTTACCTGTGCCTCCCTGGGGACAGCAGTGTCCCCGGTGGTGGGAGTCCCTTCGGAGGGACTCAGTGGGGGATTGGAACTCTGTGACCCCTGAGGAGATGGGTGCCCCACTCCAGGCCTCACCTGAGGAGGGAGGAGGAGAAGAGCCGCCTCAGGGGGCTGTGGAGGGCTCAGGGTCAGCGTGCAGGGAGGGACGGATTGCCAGCCGCGTTGCTGCGTCTCTCAGGGCCTCTGTCCTTCCGGGAGCCCCGGTCATCCGCCTGCCACAGGCCCTGCTCACCTGCCTGCTGCCTGTGAGCAGAGCCCTCACCTGCCCTGGGGTCCTCTTCCTTGCTGCCCACCCCCCCTCCTGCTGCCCAGACTTTCTGGAAAATAAATCCTCTTAAATAGTGTTTGCTGTGGCTTTTGGTGTTTTCTGTTCCCGCAAGATGGTGCACGGAGTCCCCCTCTCTCCCCCTGGGAAGCCTTGACACTGAGATATAAGAGGACTTGCCAAGGTCCCCAGAGAGGGGAAACAGGGCTGAGGGGCAGCACTCAGGGGCCAAAAAGGAGGCCCAGACATTTCCCCAGAGCCCCACCCCCAGGCCCACACTGGGACCCGCTGTTAGGAGGATTTGAAGAGACCATTTATTAAGTCCCCAAGTCGAGAGACTGAAGCAGCATAGTCATTCAACCACCCAGCCTTAGCCTTCCTGACCGCAAGGGATGCTGGGAAACGGCCAGCTGTGTGTCCAGGAGGAGGAGGAAGTGGGTCTGGGGCTCACTGGGTGCTGGACTCCTTGGGGGTCCCTGGCTGTCCATGGACCTGGCCCTTCCCTGGAGCTCTGGATACAGCTCATCCACTCTGCTGAGACAACAAAGAAGGCCTTCTGCCCTTGGATGCCTTCATTATTTCCCGAGCATAAGCAGCGGTTCTGTGGACGTCTGACCACAAGTGTCCTCTGTCCCCACATCTGCCTCTCACAATGCAATTTCCAGGGCAGCAGCCCCAGACACCCAGAGCACTTGCCAGAAAGAAGCATCTGGAAGGGCACATATTGTGGATTCTGACAAATATAGGAACTCTCCCTAGCTGGGCAGCTGGAGCAAGGTGCTGTGCCCCTCTGAGTCTCAGTCTGTCTTGTCAACAAGGGACAGAAAAGTCTATGTCAGTTCATGTGACTGTCAGAATCCGATGAGACAGGAAGGCAAGGAGAGCCCAGTAACAAAGTGGGCGGAGGACTTGAATGGACCTTTCTCCAAAGAAGATACTCAGCAACTCAGTGAGACCCTGTCTCTAAATAAAATACAAAATAGGGCTGGGGATGGGGCTCCGTGGTCGGCTGCCCCTGAGTTCAATCCCCAGGACCAAAACAAACAAACAAATACATGAAAGGTACTCAATGCCACCAATCACTGGGAAATACAAATCAAACCACAATGACATACCACTGCACACCCATCAGGATGACTACTATCAAACCAACCAACAAAAAAGTTACTGTGGAGGCTGAGGCAGGAGGGTTCCAAAGTTTGAGACCAGCCTTTCAAAATCACAAAGGGCTGGGGATGTAGCTCAGTGGTCAAGGACTTGCCTATCACACCTGAGGTCCTAGGCGAACCCCAGCACTGCAAAAAAAAAAAAAAATGAAAGACCCAGACAGGAACAAGTGTTGGGGAAGGTGTTGAGAAATTGGCACTCTTTCATGCTGGTGGTGGGAAATAGAAAATGTTGCAGCTGCAGTTCTTTAAAAAATTTAAATAGAATTATATGATCCAGCAATTGCACTTCTGGGTAGGTCTACCAAAAAAAAAAAAAAAAAAAAAAAGAAAGAAAGAGAGAGCAGAGTGTCAAAGAGATATGTGAACATTCTGTTCATTTGCAGCACCCTTGGTAATAGTCCAAAAGTGTAAACAGCCGAGTGTCCATCAGCACATGAGCCAATAAACACAGGATGTATCCATCTAATGGAATACCACTGGGCCCCCAAAGGAGGGAAGTCTGATACATGTGACACCTGGATGAACCTGGAGGACATTACATTAAGTGAAATAAGCCAGTCACAAAATGACACGCGTTGTTTCTTTTGAAGGGGGTTTTTAGAGTAGTCACCATCCCAGAGGCAGAAGGTAGAACGGTGGCAACCTGGAGCAGCGGTGAGTGGGGGAGGTGAGCATGGGAGTCCGTGTTTAGTACGTTAGAGTCTCAGTTTGTAAAGGTGAAAAACGTCTGGAGGTGACATGTGGAGGCAGTAGTGCAACAGTGTGAAGCCACTCGCTGCCACCAAAGGGCACACTTACAATGGTTAGGATGGCTTGGATGCGCTCTTCCCAGCCCCTGGAGATGGTGGGCAGGGCCCCTGCCTTCTTTCTCCTTGGGCCCTGCAGGAGCACCCCGGGCTCCCCACCCTCCTCTCCACAGTCTGCTTCGGAGCTGGAGACCCCCCTCCTGTGTCACAGTCACAGCACCCGCTCTCTGGGGCACCAGATGGGGTCCCGACCACCTGCAGCCTGGCGATGTGTGTGCGCAGGGACAAATCCGCCGCCAACACCCCTGGCCCCTCCAGAAGAAGCCCCCTGCGGCAGCCTGGGGACGTCCACCTGTCCAGTTGTTACCCTGGTTACCCTCAGCTGGAAGCCTTCCCAGCCCCCCTTCTCTCAGCTCCAAGACCCTCCGCAGTCTGGGACAGCCGCGGGCCCCCCACAACTCCTTCTGGGAGCCAGTGGCGTCCGATTACTCCCAGGCCCCCAATGGGTCCACCTCGGTTAGGATTTTCTCTCTGTCAAGATCCTGCCTCTGTGCGCACCGCACTCCAGGCCCCAGCTCGTTTGCGACTCGCAGAGGAATCCTCCTCCCGCACCGGGCCCCAGCCACCCCTCAACCTCGGGGAGCCCCAGAACAGCGGCGCCACCTGCTCGCGGGCGCCCCCTGGGGGCACCACGCGGAGTGCGCCGCATTACTCCCGGTAGATTGTTGGCAGGACCATGTCTCCGGTGCCTGATCAGCCTGTAGATCTAACTTCTAGTTTACAGGAAATGCATAGGATAAAGGAACACATTAGATGACTCACGGGAAATAACGAGATGAATTAAGAATGAGAACATTTTTTTAAAAAGTGGTCTTGACTCTTCAAAAGGTCAACACCTATAATCCCAGTGGCTCTGGAGGCTGAGGCAGGAGGATGGCAAGTTCAAATGATCCTAAAGGATCCTTAGGGAAGCCCTAAGGAATTTAGTGAGAACCTGTCTCAAAATATAAAAAGGGCTGGGATGCGGCTCCGTCGTTGAGCGCCCCTTGATTCAATCCCCAGTACCAAAAGAACAACAATAACAATAACAATAAAAAAGATCATAAAAACGTGCAGGTGATCTAAAAAGAAATAATCATATGCAACACATGAATCTCAACTGGATCCTCATTCAAAAAATAAAAGCAAGAAGGGAAGGACGGAAGGAAGGAAGGGAAGATGAAGGAGGAAAGGAGAAGAAGGTATAAAATACACTTTCCAGCCCTCATGGTGGCACCTATCTGTAATCCTAGCAACTTGAGGAGGCTGGGACAGGAGGATTAAAATTCAAGGCCAGCCTTAGCAACTTAGCAAAACCTGGTCTTAAAATTTAAAAATAAATAAAGTAAATAAAACTGGGAATATAGCTCATTGGTAAAGTACCCTTGGATTCAATCACCAATCCAAAAAGAAAAGGAAAAAAAAAACTCTAAAACTATTCTAGTAGTAACTGGAGAAATTGGAATTTGAACTGGGTGTAAGATGACATCCACAAGTCATTGTTAATGTGAGGCGGAATAATAGCATCATGCCGTGTTTTTGTTCTAGGAGATTTGAGCTGACATATTTAGGGGCTCAGTATGGAGCAGTCATCCCATCCACTCTGCAGTAATTTAGCCAAAAAAATTAAATAAATAAATAAAGATGAAGCAGATATGGAAGAACCTCACCGTTGAGCCTCAGTGGTGGAAATACAAAAGTGCTTTGTACATTCCTTCCTGTGCATTGTTTGAAATTTTCCAAACCAGATGTTGATTGGATAAAGCTTAACCTCTGCTCAGTTTTGGATGGAAACGTCCCCTCTCTCTCTCCCTCCTTTCTTGTTCCCCTGCCCCAGCCCCACGGCCTTAGTGCTCCCGAGGCCTTCTTCCTCCCACTGTGCTGAGCCCTTGGGGACAAGGACTTCAGTGTTTTTATCTCTGGGTCCCCATCCCATGACAGTTCCCCACACTAACAGCAAACACTAACAGCTCCTGCAGTTTTGTGTCTCGGCACCTAAGGGATCTAAACCCACTTGGCCCTCACAGTGGGGCCGGAGGCAGGGAGGGCAGCCTCGGGGTCTTAAGCCCAAACCCCGGAACCAGCCAGCTGGGGCAAACCCAGACTCCTCCACTTCCTACTGATGATCTTTGGGAAGTGTCTTACCTTCAGCACATGCCTCAGTTTCCCTTCCACAAAATAGACTCTGAGAGCCATGTTTTTGCTTATACTTTGGGTTTGTTGGGATGATCACATAAAAACAGTTATTCTGGTGCTGGGCCTCAGACCTAGGCCTCATGCATGCTAGGCAAGCGCTGTACCACTGAGCAACACCCCAGTCTCGGGGAAAGCTCTTAAAATAGTGCCTGGCAGCCCAGTGAGGTGGCACACACCTGTCATCCCAGCGGCTGGGGAGGCTGAGACTGAAGTTCAAAGTCAGCCTCAGCAAGGGCAAGATGCTAAAGCAACTCAGGGAGACCCTGTCTCTAAATAAAATACAAAACAGGGCTGGGGATGGGGCTCAGTGGTCGAGTGCCCCTGAGTTCAATCCCCAGTACACACCCCGCCCCCAAAAAAAAGTGGCTGGCTTAGAGAACATGTGATTTGTCTGAATGGGGCAAGGTGCTGCGGCATCACACAGAAATAGCGCCCGGGCCTCAGCAGCTAATCGCAAAGCCCTCACTCTCTAACCACTCCTGTCTCCCCAGTGCTGGGGATCAAACCAAGGGCCCTGCAGGGCCTGCAAGTGCTGTATCACTGGGCTACCCCACCCCCAGCCTGGGGCCCACTCTGGGGCCAGAGGAACAAGGGCCTCTATTCCTGTCCTTTATGAGGTCGAATGCCTCCCCTTCTCTTTCCTCCCTCACTTCCTTCCACCTTCCTCACCGCCTTCTCCTTCTGCTTTCTCCTCCTTCCCCCATTCCTCCCCCTTCTCACCCTTCCTGCTCTCACATGGCAGAGCATCTCCGTTTTTATCACCTTCCCTGGGACCAGTTTCTCCAGCTATAAAATGAGGAGTTGGAAGGAGCGAAGGTGAAGTTCCTGGATCTCTTATCTGCAAGGCCTGGGGCAGGTTCTCTGGGCCCCAGTGGACATTTGACCTCTACCAAGGGGGCTCCCCCAATTAAGGAGTGTCCAGCCTCTCGGCCTCACACCCCAGAGTGTCCACCTGTGCCTGGGTGGAGGTGACTGAAGACAGAGCGAGTCTCCCTGGCCATGGAGCGAGCCGTGGTCACTCTGCCCAGCCCAACCTGGACCAGCCTGGGACACTGGCTCCTAGACAAACTGGCTTTCCCTGTGGCTGTCTGCCCAGAGAACCAGCTCCACACAATCCCCTGCGGCCTGAGGCTGGGCCAGGCTCCTACTGCCCTGCCTCCAGGGAAGGCTGCGCTGGGGTGGGCCTCAATCCCCTGCCTGCTGGTCCTGCCAGTTTCATGGAGAGACACCTACAAGTCCAGAGCCAGGAAGTCCAGCCCCCAGGGGACTAACCAGACTTACTCCAAGACCAGGACTAGAAGTCCCAAAGGAGGCAGAACCTCTCCAGGGCTCTGCTGCCGAGTCAAGGAGTCACCGGGCAGGGTTGACAGTGCATTTCCACAGACTGGCAGGCGACAGAGCAGGAGATGGGCCTGGATACAAAGCAAGAAAGGAGGCTGAGGAGCAGGAGGCAGGGAGGCCAGAGTCCTCTTCTCTGGCTCAGGCTGCCCCTGCACCTCTCGCCCCCTCTTCTCCCTGGCAGCCGGGGGTGCGGGGGTGGGTTCTCCACCCTGATGTTTTGTAGACCTGGATGTTTCTGCTGCTTCTCTGGACCTCAGCCTCCTCATCTGGCCATTTGAAGCGGGACTGGGTCATTCATTCAGCAAACACTGCATGGAGCACCTACTGTTTGCCTGACCCTGTGCTGAGCTCAGGAGACGACTGATGAGCCAGGTTCTCAGAGCTCAGAGTTTGGGGCTTGGGTTTGGAGGTTGGGGGCCCATCACCGTGTGGGAGGGATACCTCCCAGGCCAAAAGGGAGCAGGGGACACCCAGATGGGCTGCGTGACTCTCTGTCCTGCGATCCTTTCACTGATTGTCCAGTTAGGAAGGAGGACAAGGACCTGGGCTACCTCCCAGGGGAGGTGGCCTGTGCGCAGGGGAGGAGACACGCCCTTTGAGCCCGGCAGGCCGGGTCCAGTCGCTCGGTGCCAGGACAGGAGGACAGGCGGACAGGAGGACAGGAGGACAGCAGCAGCCAGGACCCTGCCGCCGCCCCTGGCCGCCTGTTCCCTGGCAACCTCGGAGGAATCCAGCCCCGGCTCCTTCCTCTCCCCTCCCACCGCCGCCTGCGGGGGCTGGGGGCGGAGGCAGCCGAGCCCCATTATAAAAAGCGACAGAGCTCCAGCGGCGAAGGGACAGCACTGAGCTCCTCCGACGCGTGGACGCAGCCGCCTGCCGTGGCCAGGGCCCAGATCCTCGCCAGCCTCCGCCATGGCTCCAACGCCTCTCGCCTGGCTGCTGAGCCTGGCCACACTCTGCCATCTGACCATCCTAGTGGCCGGTGAGTGGGGCCTGGCCTCGCCAGCGGGCCGGGGAGCCAGCCCCTGTTTGGCGCCAGGACTTGACCCCAGGACCCTTGGCCCCTGCCTGGGGAGGCCCAGGGGATGCGCGGGAGGGGGCTGGGCACCTCCCTGGCCGGGATGCAGGGCCTGCTCCTCCTTGGGGACAGATTTTCACCCTCCAGCGACTGTCCCTGCCTGGCCCTGTGAGCAATGTGGCTACCTCCAGCGGTGCGGGTGGCACAAGGGTTCCAGGTGTGGCTATGCCAGGAGGGTGGGGGCCGGGAGAAGCCAGAGGGGGCCCCTGTGGTGCAGGTGGGGGGCCCTGGCTGACAGTGGACTGGGTTTTCCCACTTAGGTTTAAAGTGTAACCTGCAGTCTGGTCCCAGACCAGGGTACAGGTAGGGCTGGCTCCTGCCCCAATGTCAAGGGCCCCAGGAGTAAGGGAACCAGGGCCAGTGAAGGTCAAGGTCACTGCTGCTCATGGATGGGCTGGTTGCTCTAGTGGTCTGTAGCAGGGTGGACACCCTCCAGATGGCCTCCTCCTCCAAGCACAGCTTGGATTATGCTGTCACCTCCAGTCCCTTGCTTTCTGGAGCCCAGGACCTGGTAGGACCAAGTGTAGCCCTCCTACCTGATGTGGGTAAGACAGAGGCCCAGAGAGGTTTGAAAACTGGCCCTTGGTGGACTGGAGAGGCCAAGACTATGGGACTTGATGCAGGAGCTCTGCGCTCACCACCTCTCTGGGCCACCTGTCCCCAGGTTGGCCTCCCAGCCTTCTGGCAGGTTAATGCTCAGAGAAGGGGAGAGTCTGCCTTAGGAAGAATGAGAGGGAACGCGAGAGTGAGAACCTGTGGCCTGGGTCCAGAATATCTCCATGGAGCAAACCTCACAGTGGGACAGGGGACAGGCGGGTGCGTGGGCAGGTAGGTGGGGGTGGTGGCAGCCTACAGCTGCGGCTTCCTGCTATCTGAGCTGGGCCTGGAAGCCTGAGGTGTTTGAGGACATTGAGCACTGGAAGGTGAGGAGTCAGGAAGAAGTTCCTTGGCTATCACTTTGCTGTGTGTCCTGTCTTCTTGTCTTGTCTTCTCTGGTCTTATCCACTGCACCTTTAAAAATAGCTATTGCCTCCTTGGTAACGAGGCTGCAGTATCTATGAGGATATTTTGGAGAGGGAAGAGGATTACTTTTACTCAACTGATGTAGGTAATTCAATGCTAGGATAGAAAGAGAACCCAGGGGCTCCTGAGGCTTAAAGACCAGCCGATTCCTGCCCTGATCTTGGTCACTGACGTCGCTGGGCATCCCTTCAGCCTTTCTGAGCCTCTCCTATAAGACGGGGCATTCAACCCAGCCCACCCTGGAGGTCCCCCAGCAGGGGACTCAGGATTCATGGTTGCTGCCTGGCTGGTGCAGGGCAGCTGCGTCAGTTCCCAAATGTGGGTCTGCAGGGCTGTCAGGCGGGGAGCTTCTGCGCTTTATATAACAAACCTGCAGATGCAAGTCGGAGCAGAGGATTTTTCTCACCAAGCACTGACGCATTCACTCCCACTCAAGTCCCGACAAGAAAGAGGAGAAAAAAATCTGTTTTAAGCAGCTATAGTCCTGCCCCCCTGCTTAGCGGTTGGGGGTAGAGGGGGTGGGCAGGGGAGGGTAAATTCAGAGTGTCAGATCCAGGTCCCTGTCAAACTTAAATAAAAATTCCTCTAGTTCTCTGCTGGTTCAGGTTTTTCTATGCCACGTACGAAGCACTTCCTTTGGCATTTCTACCTTTTATTGCACAAATGTGGATTGGATGCGGGTTAGGTGACAAGCACAGTTCTAGATGCTGGGACCACCTCAGTGAATGAAAGGGTCAAAAGTCCCAGCCCCAGGGTGCTGCAATGTAAGTGGACCGGACAGACGATATGCAAAATAAAAGGTTAAAAAAAATTAAAAACACTGTGATTTAAAAAAAAAAAAAAATAGGGGAGAGAAGAAGGTGCTGAAATGTTAAATAGGGAACTGCCCCTGAGCAGCAGCATTGGGAGTTTTGAGGAAGAGCCATAGGGGAGTGGGCCAGGGCAGTGGTCCTTCATCATGGTTTTGCACCTGAGATGAGGGGACATTTGGCAATTTCTGGAGACTTTTCTTTTTTTTTTTTTTCTTTTTGCTCCTGGAGATTGAACCCAGGGGAGCTCTATTGCTGAGTCACATCCCTCGACCTTTTTATGTTTTTATTTTCTGTTTTGAGACAGGGTCTCACTAAGTTGCTGAGGATGGCCTCAAACTTGATCCTCCTGCCTCTGCCTCCTAAGTCTCTGGGTGTGCACGGCTGTGCCCAACTTGGAGACACTTTTGGTTGTTCCAAAGGTCCCAGTGTTTGTGGTTCAGGGTGCTACTGAGGTTTAGTGGGCAGAGACCAGGGGTGCCGTGACATCCTAAGCTCACGGGATAGTCCTCCTCAACAAAGGATCATCTGCTCCCGAATATCAGTAGGGTCGCTGTTGAGAGACCCTGCTCTAATGGCAGAATGCTTCAGACCTTAAAAAAATTGCTCATGCTCACACCCTGCCTGTGAAGCTGTGGTTATCATGTCCATTTTACAGAGAAGGAAACTGAGGCTCTGAGAGACCCACGGAGGCCACACAGCTGAGCCAGGGCCCATGCCCTGTCTTCAGCACCTTGCCCAGGGACCCACACCGTGCCGCCTCAGAGGCCTCTTTGCAGCCTGGAGGGCTTCTTCCAGGGAGCCTCCCTGATCTCCTGCGGTTGGAAGTGGTCTCTCCTTCCTGTCAACCCCAGTATGTCTGTGGTATGTTCTGGAACATGGTGTTTCTACCAGGCGCCCATGGCAACCTAGAATACTGGGATGTCTGGGGGCTGAGTGGAAAATCAGCTCCCCACCGAGCAGCTGTGTGGCCTTGGGCAAGTGGTCTAACCTCTGGTTCTCAGCTTCTGCATCTGGAAAACGGGGATAGAATATTCCTTTGCAGGGATGTTAGGAATTAATGAGTGCAAATGTGTATGTGCTGCATATAGGGTCTGACACACAGTAGGTGCTCAACAACAACAACAACACACACACACACACACACACACACACACACAAATCCAACTGTTTTTGTTTTCTTGCGTGTGTCCATCAGCCTGGCAGCCTTCGGAGGGCGAGACTGGCCTTGTTTACCCCCTGTGCCTCCTAGCACCCAGCACAGGATCTAGGGAGGCCAAGGAACCAAACTTTGTGGTTAACTGGGTACATATGGTGATTTGGTGCTCAGTCCCAGCACCTGTGGGGAAAGAGCCTACCAGGTTCAGGAGAACAGGACCCAAGTCTTTGTATATCCTCAAAAAATTGGAGCAAGTGTTGGCTGCCTCTGGATGGGGAATGGAGGATGGAGGAATGGAGGAAGGATGCGTGAATGGCTGGGGAGGAGGATGGACCGCAGAAAGCAGGTGGGAGGGTGAGATGAAGGGAAGTTGAGCATGGACAGGTGGTAGGTGGGTGAGTGGGGGGCGGGCAGTTGGATGAATGGGGAATGAGGGGCAGGTAGATAGGTGGGTGGGGCTGAGCAGGAGATTGACAGGAGGGGGAAGATAGAGGGTGGGTGGATAGATAGAGGGTTGGGTGGGTGGGTGAGGGAGGGATGAGTGGGTGGCAGAGTGGCAGGGGGAGGGATGAGTGGATAGTAGGTGGGAACATAAAGAAGGATAGGTAGATGGAGACATCAGTTCATTCTGTGAATATTAATATTGAGTTCCCACCTTGGGCTTGATGCTGGGAAAAACTGTGACACCAAGACAGACAAGCTCCCTGCTGTCCTGATACTCACTGGACAGTTAGTAGGGGCTGGCTGGGTGACTGGTGGCATTATCTCTATTTGTAGAAACTTCAGCCCCCGGAAGTGAAAGGCCTCCCCCAGGTTAGTAACCAGCCATCCTGGTGGGACCGAATGTCCTGCCGGCCCCTGGCGGAGGGAGGGGGCTTGGGGGCAGAGTGTCTGTGTGGCTTTTCCTAGATGGAGGCCTCGGCGGCTTCCCCGTCCTGGATGTGGGGGCTCCCCTCCCACCTGCGGCCCTGCTTGTCTTGTGTCACTCAGGGACACGGTTTTTCTGGGGCTTCCCCAGGCGACACCTGCCACACCAGTTCAGGGGCTACTGCCTGCTCCCCTCAAGAGACCCTAAGAGGCTGCCGCTGAGTCATACTGAGGTCCCACTGGGGGAAAAGGAGGGTGACAATCTGCACGGTCACTTTCACATCCTGTCTCCTTGCAGAGTAGAGCAGCCCCTCCTGTCCGTCCCAGGAAGGGGCTGTTCCTGGAAGTGCTGCCCTTTGGTGACCCAGCCCAGAGCTGCAGGCTCTGCCTACCCTCCCGCAGGTGGCCTGGGCCAAGGCTAAGGGGAGTGATGGGGCGAGGAGGCAGCAGATTCTAGGAAGAGAGAGAGAGAGTGTGTGTGTGTGTGTATGTGTGTGTGTGTGTGTGTGTGGTGTGTGCATGTGCACGTCCACTGTGTGTAAGTGTGTGAGCAGGCCGTGTTTTGGTGGAACCGAGGGACCAGCCCTGAAGAGCTAGCTCAGATCAGGCCTGTCTCTCCACTCCACTGCCCTGGGAGGTTCTAGATGTTTGCAAAACTCTCCGGGGTCTTTGCTGCTGCTGGACATAACCTTGACCCAGATCTGAGACTCAAGCTCTTCCCCATTTTCACACCCATTTTCCCTGAGCTTCTACCAAACACACAAAATTCTGCTGGAGATTTTAGAAGAGTGGGAAAGGCAGAATGCAGTGCAGACAACTTCAATGTTTCTATCAGATGACTGGGTTTAGTTACCCCACCGCTCCTGGGGTTCCACTCTGGTTCCTCTTGCCACCCACCATCTGCACCCCTGCCCTCCCCATCTGCACCCCTGCCATGCCTGCCCTTCCAGCTCCTTCTCTCCCCCTTCCTCCTCTTGCTCCTGGGACTCCAGATGCCTCTTTTCTTCTCTAAAATTCATTCTGCAAACAAAGGGGCACCTCTTCAGCAGACTCCACCTTCTTAGAAGGCACCTGAAATCTGCATGTTTATAAAGTATATTATCTGGCGGGCGCGGTGGTGCACGCCTGTAATCCCAGCAGCTCAGGAGGCTGAGGAGGAAGATCCGAGTTCAAAGCCAGCCTCAGCAAGGGTGAGGCACCAGGCAACCCAGTGAGACAAGACCTTGTCTCTAAATAAAATACAAGATAGAGCTGGGGATGTGGCTCAGTGGTCCAGTGCCCCTGATTTCAACCCCCCTCTCAAAAAAATTACAAAGTTCTTTTTATCTGGCAAATAGCAAGTTTTTATTTTGGGTGTTTTTTCTTTTTTCTTTTCTTTTCTTTTTTTTTTTTTTTTTGAGCAGGGAGCTGTTAATACCAGGGATCGAACTCAGGGGCACTCAACACCTGAGCCATATCCCTAGTCCTAGTTTGTATATTATTTGTATATTATTTAGGGTCTCACTGAGTTGCTTAGCAGCTCTCTTTTGCTGAGGCTGGCTTTGAACTTGTGATCCTCCTGCCTCAGCCTTCCAGCTGCTGGGATTACAGGCATGCACGACCGCGCCTGGCTAGATAAAAAGAGCTTTGTAAACAAGAATTTACTTCCCCTAGCCCTTACCACAGCCTTAGCAGGTGGGCGCTACAGTTGTCCCTATGTGTCATGAAACTCAGGCCTAGTGACATCAGGAGGCAGGGGCTGAGTCCAGTGCCTTAGAAGCCAGCTCTGGGACGGGGTTCTGGCTTAGGCGGTGTGGCAGAGGCGGGCTGGCCTGGGGATGGGCAGCCAGAGGCCATGAGTAGTCCTGCTGACCCAGGCCTTGTTGACACAGGACAGCACCACGGTGTGACGAAATGCAACATCACGTGCAACACGATGACCCGACCAATCCCCGTGACTTTACTCATCGGCTATTGGAAGAACCCGGAGTCCTGCGGCAGGCGCGCTGTCGTGTAGGTACTCCCCTCACAACCCTCCCGCGTGGGTCCCGGGCCTCTGGGTGTCCCCATCCGCACCTGCGCACCTCACCCTGGGCTCCCACCAAAGGCCTCGGCAAATGCTCCCCTTGCTCCTGGGCTGCAGGCCACCTCAAGGACCTTAACATCTGGGCCACCTGACCAAGGTGGGGAATGGCTTCCTGAATGGCCCAGGGTGGCCAAGGGGCAGGGCTGTGGCTTGTGGCCTGCGGCAGCCACCCAGGGCTCATTCCTCCTGGGCTGCAGAGTGTAGTCCACAGCCCTCAACCTGCTGGGTCTTGAGGGAAGGAACGCGCGGCATCCTGACAGTGCACACTAGGCCCCAACGGACTGGGCGCAAGTCCTGCCCTCGCCTGGGACTGGCCTGGTGGCCTGGTCACACTGCTTAACCCCAACCCTTGGCTTCCTCATCAGTAAGATGAAGATGAAAGAGACAATGTAATTCATGGCTTGGCAGGATGCCTGGACCCCACAAGGATCATTATGGCCATTTGGTGGATGAGGGAACAGGGCCCTGCAGGACTTGGGAAGGGGTCAAGCTGAGCCGTTCTCTCCCTGGCCATCCTGGTCACTTACTGCCCCCCCCACAGTGCCCCTGTAGGTAACTGCCTAGCTGCTCAGCTCTGAGACCCTTCCACAGGGTTCTCTTTTGGGTCCTCAAGCAGCCTCAACCAGACTGCAGGCCAGGGACAGGAAATGGCCAGTAGCCATCTGTTGTCCAGGCTCTGCTCAAGGAAGTTCAGAGCTTCCTGCCCTCGGCCCTGCAGCTCCTGCGAGGCTCAAGGTGTGGCACATGCTCCTACCTGACCTCTCTGCCCGCTGGTCAAAGATCGCTTCTGCCAGATGCCCCCAAATAATTATTCCTGTTTTCTAGGTAAAGGGGAATTGGGGGGAGGGGAGCATGGTGAGGATCACCCCGGCTTCCTGGACTTCTCTGGCTTCTCAGAACACCAGGGCCAGGCTCATCTGAGCCTCAGTTTCCTCATCTGGAAAATGGGGATGATCCTGGCATCTGGGTTGCCAGCCAGGTAGGAAGGACACAGACCATGGCACAGAGCAAGAGCCCCAGGCTGCTCCACGCTTTAGACTCGGGGGTGGTCCAGCTGCACACAGTTTCAGAGGAAACTGCAGAGCTGGAAGACACTCAGGACCCCCACGGGCTCCCAGAAGGCCTTCAGCCTGAGCACACATGAGGAGCGGGAGGGGTCTGGTGGGTAGTGGCGGCCATGAAATGGGGGGAGAGGAGCAACAGGGCTTTGAGGCATGGGGTCTTGTCCAGAGTGAGAGTCCCCACCACGGAGCTTCCTTATCACACACCTGACTTCAAAAAATAGCGGTGACATTCCCTCCCAACCAGGGAGAGCCCCTGCCTCCAGAGTGACGGCAGGATCATTAGTGGGGGTTACATTTTCAGTTTTTCCTGACTTCCTACTCCGGGTACTTCTTTTACATAACTTTGGTTTTTGCTTTTTTAAAAAAGTTTTACCTTTTATTTTTTTAAAAACAATATAAGAAGTAGGGCCACCAACCTGGCCCCTTTTGCCTAGGACTTCCCTGGTTTAGAAAGAGAATGTCTTCCAACAGGATTTTTCTGGGGTCTGGGTCAGCCCCGCTCCTGCTGCTGGGCATTTCTGTCTCCAGGCTCCGGTGAGGTTTGGTGGGCCAGGGGCGTGAGCCCGGGGCCCTCGGGCTGGGGAGCCAGGATGGAGTCTGAGGGCCTGCTGGGCCCGGGCAGCGCCCACTCCCACCTCCCCGGCTCTCTTGGTCTCTGGGCATCACCGGGTCCCTGTCTTCCTCCCTTGTAGCTTGGAGACCAAAAGGCACAAGTATTTCTGTGCCGACCCAAAGGAGAAATGGGTCCAAGAAGCAATGAAGCATCTAAACCGCTCAGCTCAGACTCAAAGTGGCGGCACGTTTGAGAAGCAAATTGGCTCAGAGCCCACGATCACCCCAGCCACCACCGAGGGACAGTCCCGTCCTGCATTCTCTGAGCCTGAAGCCACAGGGGAAGGCAATAGTTTGGAGATGACGACTTCTTCTCAGGAGGCCCAGAGGTCCATGGGGACTTCCCCAAAGCTGCCAGTGGGGACGACGGACTCCTCAGGGTACAGGTCAACCCCGACGTCAAAGGCTCCGGAGGAAAGGCCTCCCGCTGGGCCAGGGAGCACTGAGCCGATCGGGACAGCTGTGGCCTCCACCACTGTTGCCCAGCAGAGCCAAACTGGGCCAGGCCTCCGGGTCATAAAGGCCCACTCTGAGGCCCACTCCACCCAGGTCCTCTCCACGGAGCCCCCCTCCACCCAGACCCCCGACATGTCATACCCAGCCCTCGAGGAGACCACCCTGTCTAAAGGCCAGCCCGCATCGGGCAAGGGACAGACCCCTAGTCCAGAGACCTCTCCAGGGCCTGAGGAGACGAGTCCTGTTTCAACACCCAGGGAGGCGTCCCCGGACTCGGGGCCTGGAAAGATGGCCCACGCTCCTGTGGTCCCTGTCTCTTCCGAAGGGACCCCTAGTCAGGAGCCAGTGGCTTCAGGCAGCTGGGCCCCCAAAACTAAGGAGCCCATCCATACCCAGAGTTTGAGGAGTAATACGCCTGGCCCCCAGGAAGCCACCCGAAGGCAGGCAGTGGGGCTGCTGGCCTTCCTCGGCCTCCTCTTCTGCCTGGGGGTGGCCATGTTCGCCTACCAAAGCCTCCAGGGCTGCCCCCGCAAGATGGCGGGAGAGATGGTGGAAGGCCTTCGCTATGTCCCCCGGAGTTGTGGCAGTAACTCCTATGTCCTGGTGCCAGTGTGAGCTGGCCACCTGCCCGTGTCCCGTTGTTTGATTCAGACAGCTGCCTGGGGACCCCCATCCTCCTTCCCACCCTCACCCCAGGGCCTGGCCTGAGCTGGGATGATGGAGCCTGGGAGGCGGGATCTCCTGGTGCAATCTGCTCGGCGCCCCCAGGTGTGGCCCCGGGAGGCCACCCTTGACCACTGTCAACCTACGAGGGACAGAAGGAGCGGCCTCCAACTCACCCAAACCCGAGAACCCTCCTCTGCTGCTGGCTGGTTAGAGGTTCCCTTGGACACAGTCCCAGCCCCCAGTGAACAATTATTTATTGAACGCCCAGCCCCCTCTGACCCTCCCTGTGAGGGCTGCCCTCCTCCCATCTCAAGATGAGTGACAGGCCAGGCCCTCGGTCCCCTCCCCAGACCTCTGTGTCTCTTGGTCCTGCTGCACTTGCCAGTCACCCCGGCCAGCTGCGGTGCTATCTCTCCCTGTCCCTTGTACAGAGCCCACCCCGCAACAGGGGCCGTGTCTTTCTTGCATGAGGCTCGTGTGGTGTCCCCAGACCTGCTCTGGAAGAAGCCCCTGGCACCGTGGGGAGGGAGCTGAGGTCATTTAGTGGCATGGATGTTTTTCCTCCTGGGTCTCCTCTGTGCAGTGAAGGAACTCTGAGTTGGCGGCTGGGGTCCACTCCACCCACCCGCCCACCCAGCAAAAGGAAGGGGGCATGGGGGTCCTGCCATGGCTGTACTGCTGACCCCCAGACTTCTGCGAGACCCTCTCCCCGGCCCCTCAATGCTGCCTGAGCCTCGTCCGCAGAGCACTTAGAGGGTCTCTGCCACTCCTGACTCCCGGGGGACCTGCAAAGGGCCATTTGATAGTTCAGGTCCTGTGCTGTGGGTCCTCAAGTGGGGGCTGGCCTGGGGGACCTGTGGGAACAGAGGAAGCCCCTCCTTGTCCAGGCTCTGCGCTGACAGGAGGACCCGTGTATGTTGGGGGACACGTCAGCCCCCACCCGCCCAAGAGGGGCCAAGCAGTCTGTGGAAGGTGCCAGGGAAAGTCCGGAGCGTTCTCTGGGTGTGGCCTGAGGGTGGGTGTGCAGGGTGGCTCCCTGTGGCCCACACCCCTGGCTCCCTCCCGCCTCCCTCTCTCCTGGAGAGCCCAGCTCCCTGGGCGCTGGCTGCAGGCAGGGCCAGGAATTCCCGCGAGGACCTCAGGAGTCCTGTGTTTAGCTCTGGAAGGGACTGTGCCCTGGGGGAGAGGGTGATTGTGGCCACAAAGTCCTGGGTCCCCTTTTGGACTGCTGGAGATCCTGTCAGGCCTGGAGGTGAGCTGTCCGGCTGGACCTGCAGACCTGGGCCTCTAGGGCCCCTGTGGCAGCTTACCCCTCCCTCTGGCTGTCCCCAAGACTGACCTTTGCTCTCTACTGAGGAGCCTCTGCAGGGCTGGGCTGCACCTGGTGGCTGCTCAGAGGAAGTCAACCCAGCTGGGCCCGCTGCCCTTCCCCCGGCTGTCAGGAGCCTGGCCCAGTGGGCCTCGCCCCTCAGGTGGGGACTCAGAGGGCAGGGCAGGGCGCACTCTGCGCTGGCTTCTTGTTGGGACATCCCTCCCGTGTAAGAAGGCTGCTGGACGAGGTCCCCTCGGCAGGACATGCACAGAGACACTCTGGGAAGGATCTTGAAGGAGTTGATTGATACTTTTGCTTTTCGACCCTCATTACCAATGTCTGTGCCATTTTGTATTTTATTAATAAAACTCAAAAGTCTTGTGAATCAAATAAGGGTGATTTCTCTGGGGCAGGCCCCAGGAGGGTGGAACAGGGACGGGCCTCGCCCTGTATGGGCCCTGGGAAGCCCCATCTCCAGCCTGCCTGGAGCAGGGGACAGGAACTTTTACAACTAGCAGGAGGGAGAAGGGGTGCTGGGGATGCAGCTTAGGAGGGCTGGGCTCTGGCCGGGTCTATTCTGCCAGCTGTGTGATGCTGGGCCAGCGTCTTTACCTCTCTGGGCCTGTTTAAAAGTGGATGTGAGGGCTGGGGTTGTGACTCGGTGGTGGAGCGCTTGCCTAGCATGCATGAGGCACTGGGTTCGATCCCCAGCACCATATTTAAAAAAAAAAAAAAAAAGGATGTGAGATGTCTTCTGTCTGGTAAGACTCAGAATCCTCTATGAAGCCCTACCCCAGGCCCCCTGAGCCACCACCCCAGGGACCCTGCTATCACCGTCAGTGACCCAGTGACTCATGAAGCAAACTGGGCCACGTTTTCCCCTTTACTACCTTGGTTTGTTCCTGATTAAAACAAAGATTAATGAGGGTTAGAACATCTCAAAGGACCTAGGAGTCCATGGATGTGACCCAAGTGTGAGCCTCCTAGTGGCCCCTCAGCTGCCCCAGGTCGAGTCCAGCCTGTTGGACTGGATTCTAAGAAGCACGTTTTTCCCACGGTGACAGGTTGGGAATTGGAATTTGCTTTGCAATCAACGGCTCATCATAGCTTCATTAGTTAATTAGATATCAGGACATCCTACCATTAATGACATTTTTGATTCAATGCCTCATGGTATTTTTAAAAACCAGAGGCAACATTTAAAAATCAGAAATGCACATGGGGACAGGACTCCCTTTCCTACATCTTCTCAGTGTCATAGAAGATCTGGCCTCACAGGCCCACACTCCCCCAGGGGGGCAGTGGGCAGGGGCTGCAGGTGGGGCAGGCCAGGGTGAGACCACCCCCTCTCCTCGGGTGCTTCAGTTACCACTGACTGTCTCTTTTCTCTTGTTGTTCTTATAGGATGATTTTCTCTGAACCCAAGTCTCCATCAAAAGTAGGTAGGTCAGCCGGGTGTGGTAGCTCATGCCTGTAATCCCAGCGACTGGGGAGGCTGAGGCAGGAGGATCGCGAGTTCAAAGCCAGCCTCAGCAAAAGTGAGGAGATAAGCAACTCAGTGAGACCCTGTCTCTAAATAAAATACAAAATAGGGCCGGGGATGTGGCTCAGTGGTCAAGTACCCCCGAGTTCAATCTCCAATATCTCTCCCCTCAAAAAAGTAGGTAAGTCAAGGAAAGCCAGACCACAATAGGCACCCAATTTCTTTGCTCTGACCTCCACATCTTACTACCTACCAAGCCCCGTGGAGGCTGGGTTTGCAGTTTCTGCAGGAATCTGTATTCGCTGCCCCTCCACCAGAGGCAGAGGCCAGTTTCCGCAATGGCAGTGCTGGGACTCTCCCCTCTAGGTGACGTGAGACCCTCCAACAGGCTCAGGAAGAGGCTGAGAGGGACAGACCTGAATTTGGGCTCAGAGCAGTTCCCCAGGGACCTGGCAGTATTTGTGCCATTTTCTTTTCTGTTTCAGTTCCAGAGTTCCAGGAAGCGATTCCCAGCGCTGGTCCCGCGTCGGGATGGGGCTGTTGTTGTATAATGTCATGTGCAATAACAATCGCTGTCACTGACTGACTGGGCCAGGTGCCAGGCAGTGTGCTAAGTTATCTATGTGCCCAAGGATGTGGGACTCCCTTAAGGTCACACAGCTTTTAAGCAGCTGAGCTGGGTACGACCCAAAGTCTTTTTCCAGAATTTGAATCTTAAGCGCTGTTTCTAAAAGTGTCACCGGCTGATTCTTAAAAGTAGAACCCTGTGGAATTCAGGCTCAGGAGCCGGAGTGGGGGGACCTGGGAACTGTCCCCCGGAGCTGCAGCCCCTGTTCTGCCCAGAATCACGCCCCACAACCTGGGCTCTCAGGTCCCTTGGTCGCTGCCCTTGGCCTCCTGCCCTTTCTGTTAGTTCCTCTTTGCTCTGCTCTGTCTTCTGTACATTCCCCAAAAGGGTGAGGCCAGGCAGAAAAACAGAAATGAACCGCTGGGAATTCCCAACTTCAGGCTAAACAACAAGGTCCTGGGGGATGGGGGGAGTGTGAGTGTGTGTGTGTGTGTGTGTGTGTGTGTGTGTGTGTGCGCGCCACTCTGCTCACATGCCCAGCTGCTCCTGCCTGTGGGAGGCAGAGCTCGGGGACCACCAGAGCCCCCTTGATTTCAGCTCAGTCATGTGCTTTCCTGATTCATCATGATTCAACTGCAGAAATTTAAGACAAGATCGAGTGCCAGGCTGGATTTCCTGAGCTGCCAGCAAAGTTCAATGGCTGGAACCCAAGAGCTTCCTCCTTCTTCTTGCCAAACTGGGGGTGGTACTGCCTCTGGACCCAGGAGAATTCTGGAACATCACGTGCTTTAGAAGAGATGCCTTCTCTCTCTCCTCTTCAGGGGGTCCTGTCATCCTCAGAAGACAGAGTAGAATTATTTGCAGTGAACATCTTGTTTTCTAACAATATAGGAGCAGAATATAACATGGGGCTCTTTGGCCGTGTGACTTTGGGCAAGTAACTTAACCTCTCGGGGCCCTGGTTTTCTCCTTTGTAAAAGGGAAATAATATTTCGTGTGTAAAGACATCATGAGACAATTGTCTAATGCCTAAGAAAAATGCCGTGCCCAGTGGGGCTCTCAGTAAATAGAATCTATGATTATGCAATAGATGTTTCCAAAGGACTTGAGATATTCTATTTCCTTTTTTTCTTTTCTTCTTTTCTTCTTTTGAGATGGGGTATCACTGTGTTGCCTGGACTCTTCTTGAACTCCTAGGCCATCCTCCTACCTCAGCCTCCTGAGTGGCCGGGATTACAAGCATACACCACCTACCAGGCTTGAAACATCTTATTTCTATCTGAGTTTGTTGCTAGGTACCCAAGCAAGGGTGTAGAATCACAGGATATCAAAAAAGAAGTGCAATCCTCCTGGTTTTCAGTAAAGTCAATGAAGAAATGTTACGAAATCCTTAAGCAGATAAGAGTAACTTGTGATGTGCCCCGTCTCCCCCCAACTAATACCTACTGGTCAAGTTGATACAACTTTTCTCCTCTCAATTGCATTTGAACTTGGCAAGGTCAAAACTCATGAATCACAGCTTAAATAAAACCAGATTAACAAGAGGACTTGGAACAAAAAAGGAAGTTAATAAGTTTTCTAGTCCTTGGAGTCTGGGATGGGCAGTCTCTGGTGTATATTGGCTCACTGTCCCTGGGCAAATGACCCAGCCACTCTTCCTGACCCCCTTGAAGTTGGTGAGGCCAAGTGACCAGTTCTGGTTAGGAACCTGGGAGTGGAACCAGTGTCTGACTTCTAATTGCTGGGAGCAGATTCAAGTGAGCCACTAGCACCTTGGGCACAGCACTTGGCCGGTCTCCAGAAAATGACTGGGTCCCAGGTTAGAGGTGACTTGGACCTCTGGCCATGAAAGAGCTGATCTATGTGGACATGTAGGGTGAGGAAAAAATAGGCTTCTGTAGTTTTAAGCCAGGGAGTGTTGGAGGTTACTCGTTACTGCAGCAGAACGCAGCCTGTCCTGACAGACACCACTATCAGGAAGAAAAAGTACGCCATCCTTCGACTAAGCTGGCTTCACTTGTCAGTCACTTCATGCTGCTATTAAAAGGCTTGGGGACATTGTCATCACTGAGGCAGATGCCCTCTCCACCCTTCAGCTTGCTCCCCTTAGTTCACCCTCTTTGCCCCTGAGGTGGATGTCCACTGAGGCTCCTGGCTGGCTCTGGGTTCACCTGAAACTCTCAGTGAGGGCAACTGAAAAGAAGGGTTTGGGGTTTTTCCGAAATACATTGGTGCTCAGGGTTCTAGTGGCCTGGGTCTGCTTCATGAGATGAAGAAATAACCAGGGAGCCGGGCGTGGTGGTGCACACCTGTAATCCCAGCGACCCTGGAGACTGAGGAGGGGGGATTGCAAGTTCGAGGCCAGCCTCAGTGATTTAGTGAGACCTGATCTCAAAATAAATTTAAAAGGGCTGGGGATGTAACTTAATGGTAGAGAGTGCCCCTGGGCTCAGCCCCTGGTACTGCAATAAGTAAATAAACAGGGAAAAGAAAACTGAAACCGGCGGTGTGGGGCACCACCTCTTTGCCAGGAAACCTGGTCAGCCATTCTTTTGAGTGTCTTGGGAGCCCAGAAAACAAACCAGAGCACTGTGGGCCGTGGGCACAGGTCTTGGGCCACCGGGCACTGTTCTGGGAGCCACCAAGGGCCTTCTGTGTCTGGGCCTCCAGAGGATTTGCACTGGCCAGCCGACCCCCATCCCCTGCCCACCCCCATCACCTGCCCCTCCCTCTGCCCCCCTCCCCTTCTGCCCCTCCTCCCCTCCCCCTCCTCTCCCACCCCCCTCCCCCAGTCCTGTGGCCACACATTCTGCTGTATCGTCTTCTCTCTGCCTGGATAATTCACCCACAGGTCACTGTCCCCCTGGCTACCTCCTACCCTCTTCTGGTCTCAGCTTGGATGCCACCTTCCCTGACTTCTTGGGTTCCCAGCTACGGGGACTTGCTGTCCCTGTGCAGAGACAGTCCGCACATGGCCCGCCATGCTCGATGGCCCTGCGGTATTTCTGGAAGGTTCTTGGGGGCAGGCAGCCTCTCCTGTGTTTCTGTCTGCCCAGGGGCCACCACAGGTCCTTGAAGGAGTGAAGGGGGAGGGGCCAGAGCCACCTCCCTCCCGTGGGTCAGGGGAGAGGCAGGTCCCCGCATACTCGGGGATTTGACAGACTGCCTCCAAGGGAGGAGCCAGACCGAAGGTGGTCTCCAGTGAAGAGGGGTCCAAGGCCCTCCTGCCCGCTCTGACCCTTCAGCCACCATCACATCCCGGTCAGGACAGGCCCCCTGAGACTGGAACAAGGCCCTGCTGTTCCCAATCTCCCCACAGGAGGGCGCAGCTGAGGGGGAGTCTCGCCGAGCTGGACTAAGCTGCCTCTGCCCTGGGCTCCTGCCCACCCCTGTCCCTGGTCCACCCACTGTGCGCCTGCGCCTCGGACCTGTTTCCAGGTGCTCACACGTTGTCATGACTACCATCAGACAGAGGTGCCATCCAGATGGCCCAGGGTCCTCTTCCTGGGCTTGGTGGCCAGGGAGGGTGGGGGCAGGAGCTAGCCACCTATTGCCAGAGGCATCAATGAGAACAAGACGTTGGCCTTCTGGTGAGGGTCACTGTCCCCATCACATCACTGTGAGCCTTTGCTTCTGTTACAGTTATTCTGTTTTTTCTTTTCTTTTTTGATACCACGGGTTTTACCCAGGGGTGCTTTACCACTGCCTCATCCCCAGCCCCTGCCCCCTTTTCTAAGTTTTTGACCTGGGTTTCACTAAATTGCTTAGGCTCTCACTAAGTTGCTCAAATACGATCCTCCTGCTTCAGCCTCCCGAGTTCCTGTGAATACAGGCATGTGCCAACACACCCAGCTGGTTTTTTGTTTTGTTTTGTATGGTGCTGAGGACTGAACCCAGGACCTTGCACATGGTAAGCAAGCACTCTACCAGCAAGCTACACCTCAGCCCTGCTGTGAGCTTTTGAGTGAATTTTATCATATAACTCCTGCCATAGTTCTAAGAGAAGCTCATATTCATAAGGGTTCTATTTGCCAGATGGAAGTACAAGGGCACAAAGAGGTTAAAGAACTTACTCAAAGTCACACAGCTAGTAAATGTATAAGCAGCAGGTGCTTTGATGGCAGAGATCTCAGTATTTTTTAGTTATTTGTGGTTTAGTTAGTATATGAACTACCACACCGTGATGCAAAGAAGGAAACACACTGGTGATTATCAACACAAATGACTCACAATGCTGCAAGTTTCCAAAAGAACAGGTACAATGTGATGGTGTTAATGTAAAGCTTAAAATGTGGGCTGGGGTTGTGGCTCAGTGGTAGAGTGCTTGCCTAGCATGCGTGAGGTCCTGAGTTTGATCCCTGCCACCACATAAAAATAAATAAAATAAAGGTATTGTGTCCACCTACAACTAAAAAAATATATATTGTAAAAAATACAGCTTAAAATGTGCATAAGCCATACCGTACCAGTAGCCTCTACATCGGAGCGTTTTGCATCCACAGAATCAAACAGCTGATATTCAGAAGAAAATTGATCTGCACTGAACAGAGGTGGTTCTGTTCCCCATGAAAAATGAACATTTTTCTCATCATTATTCCCTAAACAATAAGAGTCTAACAGCTATTGACTGCATTTACCTTGTGCTTAGTGTTACATGTAATCTAAGGTGACTTCGAGGACGTGCACAGATCCTATGTAAATACTACCTCCATCATTTTATAGAAGGGACTTGAGCTTCCGCGGAGTTTGGCATTCGAGGGACCTCCTGTAACCCCTCCTCTCCAGACATCGAGAAACAAACTCACGGTGTTTAGGGACATGCACATTAATTAGTAAAGTATGCAGCAGTGTGTGGGCTGGTGGCTGCTGGTTCCCCTTCCCCTCCTAGGCCACAGAGGACTCAGGAACCCCCGGGGACAGGAGTCGTGCATCTGTTAACCTAAGGGGCACTTGGGTGGGTCTTGAACCTGGGGTTCACCCAGACCCCGGTCCCTTTGATCAGTTTTACTTCTGACTCCCACTCCCTCCTGAGAACCCCACACACACAGTGATCACCCTGCAGTGACCCTCCGGGGCCTTTGCTGGGGTGAGACCCGGGTCCCTTCTCATTCACCCGTCACCACTTCCTGGAAGCACGTCCTTAATGAGCCCCGCAGACAGGATAGGAGGAGCGAGTCACCCTGCGCCAGCTGCGGGGGTTGGGGGGGTGGCAGGAGACCAGGTCACCAGGAGCAGGGGGGAGCCCGGGGGTGGAGGGCCATCCTCCCTAGGTAACCTGTAAACTCAGTGGGTCTCCAGTAGAAACTCCATGATATTCCTGGAGCTGGATCCCATAGTTTTAGTTTCATTTAAAAATAGCAGCAGCAGCAGCAGGGGTTGAGGGTGCTGGCTGCGCCCACGAGAGGCCGCAGGGCCCCTGGCAGCTGGCCTGGGTGGGGACCGGCCATGTGGAAGGAGGGCTAGGGCCCGTTCCGGCCTGGACCCAGCGGCTCTGAGACCAGCTTCTCTCCAGAAAGGGCTCTGGGCTCTTGCTTCCTGGCTCTGGGTCCCGCTCAGAAGTGGCCCCAGCCCCACTGGGGTGAGCCGACCCAGCAGGGACCGCTCAGGAGTCCCGTCTCCAGGCCCTGATGAGGGGCGACCCCTCTCCCTGCTGGTTTCCTGGCATGTGGGGCTGGACAGGATGACCCCCAGGACCTTACAGAAGCCAGCTGCAGTGGCCTCCTGGGGTCCGTGGTCCTCCTTCCCAGGCCCAGGGCTTCTGGCGCTGACCCTGGTGCTGAACGAGTGTCTCTTGGGAGCACAGAGAGGCCCAGAGCAGCAAGAGGAAGCCCCTGCCACCACGAGGCAGGTGGCCAGGCCGGGAACAGCTGGCTTCTGGCTTCTCAAAGGCCTCTGTCATGGTGGGGGGGGGGGTCGTGTGATGGTGACCTTGGGCTGTCCCAGGGCCATCAGGAAACCAATGACCTGCCTCTGAAAGAATAGGAGCAAGTGTCCCTTGGAAAGAGAGCTGGGCCCAGCCGTGGATGAAGGGATTGATTTGTGGTGCCCGAGGGGAGCCCAGAGTCCTGGGGCCCAGGCATCAGAGGGACAAGGAGACACGTCCACTCGTGTGAGAGAGACTCGGAGAGAAGGCCCCGGGAACAGCGCCAGCCAGCCACCGTTCGTTCAGATCACATGCCAGTACTGAGGACCTGCCGTGGGCCTGGGGACGTGCTCCCCTCTGTCCCATGGGACTTAGGTCTCAGTGGCCACAGATGGGAGACAGGTGGGAGACAGGCCACAAGCCATGACCTGAGAGGCAGGCGGTGACACCCACCTGGCAGTAAGTGACATTGAAACAAAGGTCTGAACGGGGCTCGGGAGGAAGCTGAGCAGGAGCCAGGGGAGAAGGCTCTAGATGGAGAGGGCAGTGCATGCCAACATCCTGCAAGGCCAGGGAGGGGGCCAGTGTGGGGAGAGAGCGGGGGACCTGGGAAAACACCAGGGAGGGTGCAGGCTTGTCCCCTGAGTGAATGCAGGGCCACAGGGACTCTCCAAGTTCAGGAGCCACAGCAACTCTGCCTGCTGTGCTGAGGACAGACCGCAGGGCGAGTGTGGAGGCAGGGAGGCTGAGGGAGGCTTCAGGGAGGCTTCAGGGAGGCTGAGGGAGTCTGAGGGAGGCTGCAGGGAGGCTGCAGGGAGGCTGAGGGAGGCTGCAGGGTGGCGGTGCAGGAACCCAGGGAGAGGCGGTGCTTCTGGGTATATCTAGAAAGCTGTGCCAGGAGCTCCCCGGCAGATGGGAAGTGGCGGTGAGAGGAAGAGGCATCTGGAGCCACCCAGGTTTCTGGCCCCAGTAACCGGAAGGAAGAGGCTGGCTGGGGACGGGGGTGGAGAGACGTGGGGGCCAGAGATCTCACTGATGGACGTGGCGCTTGGAGAGGCCTATTTGGCACCGTGAGTGGGCAGCTGGTGACACGAGTCTGGGTTGGAGAGAAACTGGGAAGTCACTGGCATAGAGATGACATTTAACGTCAGATGCAGGACCACGTGCCAGCCACAGCTCAGAGGCCAGGAGGCCAACAGAGCCTCCCAAGGTACCCACAGGAGAAGGACAAAATGCTCATTTTGCAGCTGTGGAAACCAAGACTCACCACCTGTTGATGACAGAGCCAGGTTCAAGACCAGGCTACCCCCAGCCAGGCAGTGTCACGGGGTGTCACAGATGGGATGTGGAGAGACTTAGGCTCAGGGAGCAGGTGATGATCCGGAAAAGAAGAGGCCAGGGGAGTGAGGAGTGGCGAATTAAGTCATAGAGAGGGACACACTTGTGCTCACAGAGGCCAAATGGGGGGCAGTGAGATGAGGGTGCAGAGGAACGATGGGCCAGACCCAGGGCACCGCGTGAGATTGGCCTGAAGAGTCTCAGCTGGACGGGGAAAAGAGCAGGGAGCCATTGATGGTTCTTGAGGAGGGCATCCCATGGTCAACCCGGCCCTGATGAAAGACCCCCCAGGTCTGAGCCTGCCCACTGGGGGGCGCCAGGAGAGACCAGAGAGGAGGAGACAGGCCAGTTGTAGAGACCGGTGGGAAGGGAGGGGGCGGAGCTGCTGGGGTGAGGAGGAGGTGAGCAGGCAGAGGGTCTCTGAGGCCACGTGGGGGCTGGAGGTGAGAATGAGTCAGGGCAAAACTCCAGAGTGGGTGCTGGGTGTGGGCGGGGCTGATGTCCCTCAACAGGAGAAGGGCAGCCGATTCCCCAGGGAACTTGCTCCTGGGGCTGGTGAACCAGGAAGGGGCAGGTTTCCACCCTCCTGTCCTGGTGCAGGAGCCAGAGCTGCAGGGCTGGGAGCCTGGGCAGGGGCCAGGGGAGCGGCCATTACCAGGGTATGTCTGGCTGGCCAATGGCCAGAGCTGAGGCCAGAGATTAAGGAAGTGTCCATCCAGAGGACAAAGGTCTGGGGTAGACGATGTCTAGGAGGGAGAGGGGCTGCTTGAGGCGAGATCAAAGTCTAGCACAGAATGTTGACCTTGCTTGTCCCCTTCCCGGCTGTGCCCTGGGACTCATTTTCAAACCATTCTGGTCGGTCACCAGTGTCCTCATCTGTAAGACTGTCACAAGGACAGTACGCCACTGCTCAGGACCCGGCCCAGCTCAGGCACATTCATGAGAAGCCGAGCCCCAGGGATCCCCGGGAAGAATCAGGTCCAAGCAAAGAGGAGTGTCGAGAAGGGACAGGGTCCCAGGGATGACGAGGACATTGACAGAACCAGTTGGAGACGAGGAACTTTCCAGGTGACCTCAGTGAATTCTCCCAGCCATGGCACGAGGGAGTGTCCGTCCTGGTGCCCATTTCACAGACAGGAAACGGCATCCTGGGCATCTGCTGTAACCACTGCCCCACACGGTCCTTCGTGAGAGTGGCCACAGGGGACTGAGAGGCCCAGAGAGGGTGGCTTCCCTGAGCAGCAGGAGCAGAAGCCGTGACACTAAGGACTCACAAGTGGGCAGAGAGGAAACGGGAGGGAGAAGTGCAGGCCGCACCAGGGAGAAGTGGGAGGAGGGTGTGGGGGAGTGTGGGGTCAAGGAGAGGTCTGCACCAGAGGAGAGGAGGACCCTGGGGTCAGCGGGAGGGGAGGGACCCAGGGGGAGACAGCAGATGGGGTGTGGCTGCGACAGGAGGCCCTTCTGGGATGAGGAGGCTCTGGGAGCAAGCAGGACTGGAGCACGTCTGTGATCCCAGGAACCCCGGAGGCTGAGGCAGGAGGATCGCAAGTCCAAGGCAGCCAGCCTGGGCAACCCAGCAAGGCCTTGTCCCAAAAAATAGAAAGGGCTGGGGATGTGGCTCAGTGGTTAAGCCCCTCTGGGTTCAACCCTAGTATCAAAGGGAAAAAAAAAAAGAAAGAAAAGAGAGAGAGAGAGAGAGAGAGAGAGAGAGAGAGAGAGAGAAACACTAAATATGTGCGGGACCATCCATCTGTCCACACATCTATGCATGCATCTTCCCTCCATCACCAACCATCAGCCCCTCCCCCCATAGTCCACCCACCCCTCCACCCACCCCTCCATCCACCCACATCCACGCACACACCACCTTTCCCTCATCTGTCCGTCTGTCCGTCCACTATTCATCCACATGTCCGTCCACTCTTTTACGCCCCCATCACTCATTCACCCACCCACCCACCATCCAACCACCGGCCTCTTCCTCTTTTCCCTGAGCATACTTTATGGAGACCTTCCAGGTGCTCAGCGCTGGAGGAAGGAGTTGGAGCCCAGCGGATGGAGGTCCGTGTTTCCAGGGTCCCAGTCTCTGCGGAGACCCGGGGAAGCCAGCCGTCACCGCACAGGGGAAGTCAGTGACCTCTGGGGACACAGACGAGGGTGGAGGTTGAAGGAAGGAAGTGGGGGGTCCGGGCTGGGATCTGAAGGAGGGTGGGAGAGACAGGAAGTGGAAGGGGGAGTGGAAGAGGGCGTCAGGGAATCAGGAACCAAGTAGGGCTGGGCCCTGCCGGGGCTGGGGGCGGGGGGGCGCCTAGCACCGTGAGGCCTGGGCTCCATCCTCAGCTCCACGTAAAAATGAACAAGCAAAGGAAAGACACTGTGTTTATCTACAGCTAAGAAAAGGGGGGCGGGTGGGAGGTGAGCTGAGGGTCACAGTCCCAGGAACCTGGGCTCCATCCTGAGGGTGACGGGAGGCGCTGAGGCATTGGAGAAGGGACAGCTTTGTTCTGGAAAGGACCGTGGAGCTGGGACCTAGTGTGGCCCACAGAGGGTGGAGGGGCGCCGAGGATGGCCAGGGGAGTTGGATCCAGGGTGGCGCCCAGGCTTGCTGGTTGAACATGGGCTCAGAGTGACAGTGATAGCCAGGGCAGCAACGACCCTCGGGCTTCTGACCTGAGAGCCAGGCAGGCCCCCAGCCGGAGTCATGGGGGAGTGCTTCAGCTCTGGGAAGGGGCCATATTTTGGGGTGAGAGGTGGAAACCACATGAGAACCACGGACCCAGGCCCCCCATCCCCACCCCACAGGGCGGAGCCACGGGTGCAGGTGGCTGGATCCTCACCCGGATGCTCAGGGCCCCGGGCAGCCCCTGCCCCTGCTGGAGCCTCACTGAGGCTGGCACCACCTGGGAAAGCACGGCCCACCCTGGCGCTCCTCTCTCGGCTGTCTAGCCCCGTGAGGGTGATGACCACCTGACCCCGGCCCGTGACTGACAGCACCCCTGACTCCGCCCCCAGGCGGCCTGGCTCCCAAGCCTGGAGAGACCCAGTGTGGGAGCAGGGACCCTTCCCGCCCCTCTTGCAGGGCCAAGGACCAGAATCCTGCAGGTGCGGCCAGTCTGCCCCAAGCTGGGGGGCAGCTAGTCTCACCCCCAGGGACTCCCTGGAGGCAGCAACCGTGGGGTGGGGACAGCAGGGTGGCAGAGCTCAGCCAGAGCTAGTGGGGACTGGGTCACCGTGGCCACCTTCCCACCCAGATCCCGCTCTCCCGCTCTGCTGCTGGCAGACCTGCGCCCTGCCTTCGCCCCGTCCTCCCTCCCCCTCTCCAGAGCACCCTCTCGGCTGCCCCTCCTCACAGCCCTGCCTCGCTGCCGCCGCCTCCTCTTGGCAGCCCCCAGCGGTTGCCCCAACGGCACCTCCAGATCCTGGAGTCCTCACAGCACGGCAACGGTCTCCCAAGGCCCTGCTCCCAGCACAGACTCCAGGGCGTCCCACCTGGAAGGTCCCTTGGAGTCCATTTCATGGCCTGGGAATGGAGGAGAGATAAGTCTGGTTAATCCCTGGGAAGGAAACCACCTTAGGACTGTCCCTGGGGGCTGGGGACATAGCTCACTTGGCAGAGTGCTTGCCTGGCATGCATAAGGCCCTGGGTTCCATCCTCAGCACCAAAAAATAAAAAAGAATGTCCCTGGGCTTTCTGTGTCCTGCATAAGGCCAGAAGGCCCTGCCCAGCCGTCTCACCTCTCCTTCCTTCAGTGTTCGGCACCTTCCCTCCTACTTGCCTTTGCCAAGCGGGGCCTCCTGTGAAAAACCTGCCCTCCCCTCTGGGTAGGAATCCCACCTACCAGGCCAGCCCACCAGCACCTCCTCCAGGCAGCCCTCCAAGATCTGCTGGCCAGAGCAACTTTCCACCCTGTGCCCTGGGGCTCTTATCTCACCTACATGTCCAGGAAGGGCCAGGCTTTGTGCCCCCCCACACACACACACACATGGTGAACCCCCCGAGGGCGGAGGCTATACGGGGTCCCTGCTGTCCCTCTGTCCTGTATGCGGCCCCAGGGTGCAGCTAGTGTGTGCTGGGTGTGCTGCTCTGCTCAGCTCCCAGCCAGGCAGCCTGCACCAGCCCAGAGCTAGTCTAGAACCTTCTGCTCCAGCTCCCATGACTGTTCCCTGGAAGGCCAGGGGAATTTGGGTCCTTCTGCAGAAAAGTCCTGAGTGTGCAGGAGGACAAAGGGGACACAGAAGCCACACAGGGAGTTTCCCCTGCAGGCCTCGGACTGCTTTGCTGCTAGTCATGCCACCGTAGTCACTTGCTGTTACTGGCATAGGACAGCATTTGGTGACCTCTGCAGCAGGACAAAAGTCACTGGGCAGAGGGCATGGTGAGCAACAAGGACCCAGAGGCACGGCCACCCCTGAGGGGTAGACCAGCGGGGACAGCTTCCTTGTGCTCCTCCTGAGACGCAGGCCTCCACTCCTTCCCCAGCCTCCCTGCCTCTCCCTGCTCCACAGGATGGGAAGCCATTGGGAGCTCCTCCTGTGCCATGGATGTTGCCCCCGCCCTCCCATGGGAAGTGCACCAGGCATGTGCACCCCAAGAACACCCCCTTCCTTGCCCTCCCCCCTGTTCCTGTGCAAATGGAAGCCCCTCACTGCTGTCCCCACTCAGCACAGGACGGAGGACCCAGCCAAGACAGGCTGTAGGGTAGGCAGGACTTCCCCCGGGCTGTGGCCTGGGGAGGGGGCACAGCAGCTGATGCGACTCCAAGGGAAGCAGAGAAATGCTGGTGTCAGGCTGGCCAAGGGAAGGCTCCCGTCCTTTCTGGACCTATTGTCTATCTGCCTCTGTGGGTGATTAAATGGAGACCCAAGCGGGCCTGTGAGCTGCCAGGGGTCACACTGCAAGGCTGTGGCAGGGGACGCTGCCCCAGGAGGTTCTGCCATGGGCAGGTACATCCCCTCCCCAGGAACTGCCCCAGGCCCAGCCTCCTGGCGTGCTCTGTGGGGTGCTGAGGAGGCCTGGCCTTGGTTGCCCTGGTGGACAGGGGACCGACTGGCATGCAGTAATGCTGTGGCCGAGGCTGTGCCCCAAGAGCTCTGCCTGGGGGTCCTGGAAATGCCAGGGCCTGCACTGGCTGGATCCTGACCAGGGTCCGGGGCAGACTCAGGGGGGCAGCTTTGTTTTGGGAGAGTATCGTCTCAGCACCCTGCATTCCACCCCATCCGAGGGCATCCCCGATCCCCAAAGCACACGTGTGGCCTGAATGGTAACCAAAGCCCAGCCGGACCCAGGCCTTCTGTGCTCAGCGGGAGGACAGCCTGGGGGAGGACAAAGCCGCTCCGGGCCTTTGGGTCTCAGGCCTCTCTCAGAGTCAGATGGAGCGTGGCTTCCGGCAGGGTGGCACCAGGGCCCTGTGCGTGCAGCCTGAGACCTCTCCTGGCCCTGAAGCTCTTCCACGGCCAGGGGAGGAGCCCCGCCCACTTGGCCTCTGCACTGGGCATGAAGGAATTGCCAACTTGCCTGGATTAAGAGATGCTAAGGTGAAGAGGCTTCTGGGTACGTCAGGGAGGGCATTTCTAGGAACGTCTCTGTGCATTGGGGAAAAGGCAGTGATCAGACCTGATTAGGGACTATTAGGCTCAGGCTCTGAATGGCTGTTAATTCTGGGAGACCCAGAATATGATGGTGGTCCTCCAGTAAAGGTAGGGGTCTTGGGGTTTGGGTGATCAATGGAGATTGGTCAAGGTCTGACTCACAGTAGAACCAGTGGGTCCCAAATTCATCCTGTGGTTACTTCCCCCATTCGGGATAGATACCCTTAGCACTTGGCAAACCCTCACCTAGGTTCCCTAAACCGAGTGAGGGCTATTATGGTGGAAAAGACAAATGGAAGCTTCTGGAGTTGCCAATACCTGGGAAAATAGTGAATCAAAAGCAGAAAGCAATACCACATCCCTGGCGGGGTTGCAGATTAGTGCCTCCATCCAGGGCAGGGGTGTGATCCCACCACATCCCCATTCAGCTCTCCTATTTGGTCTGTGCAGGAGACAGCCGGGAGGAATGGCGTGTCTCCAATCGCTGCTGCTGTACAAGATGTGGTTTCTTTGCTTGAGCAGATGAATCCATCTCCTCGTACCTGGTATGCAGCTGCGGATCTGGCGAGTGCTTTTTTTCTCCACCCCTGTGCCTAAGGAAGGTCAGAAGCAATTTGCTTTCAGGTGTCAAGGCCAGAATATACCTGCACGGTCCTTCCTCAGGGGTATGTCAGCTCTCCAGCCCTGGTCACAGCTTAGTTCATAGAGATCTCTTTTTTTGTGTGTGTGTGTGTGGGGGGGTACCAGGGATTGAACTCAGGGGCACTCCAACACTGAGCCCCATCCCCAACCCTATTTTCTATTTTATTTAGAGACAGGGACTCACTGAGTTGCTTAATGCCTCACTTTTGCTGAAGCTGGCTCTGAACTCGGGATCCTCCTGTCTCAGCCTCCTGAGCTGCTGGGATTACAGGTGTGCACAACCACGCCTGGTAGTTCACAGAGATCTTGATCACCATTCTCTTCCATGAGGTATCATGTGGGTCCTTTATGTGGATGACGTATATGGGTTAGACCTACTTAGCAAAAGGTAGCCACCACTCTGGACTTGCCAGTGAAGCATTTGTGTATTGGAGGATGGGAAACAAATCCCACTAGAATTCAAGGGTCTTCAACCTCAGTAAGATTTCTAGGAGGCCTGCAGTGTGCGACCTCCCTCCTAAGGCAGAGTTGCAGCATCTGGCCCCTCCTGCAGTCACGAGGAAGCAGGGTCCCTGGTGGGCCTATTTGGACTTTGGAGGCAGCATGGTCCTCGCTTGGGTGGGTCACTTTGGCCCCTCTACTGGGCGATTCCAAAAGCTGCTTGTTTCCAGTGTGGCCAGAGCAGGAGGGGGTTCTGTGACAGGCCCAGGCTGCCATGGAGACTGCTCTGCCCCTTGGGCCGTATAAGCTGCAGACCCAGTTGTGCTGGAGGTGTCGTGGCAGACAGGGACGCTGTCTGGAGCCTTTTGCAAGCCCCCGTAGGTGAATCACAGAGGAGACCACTGGGATTTGGGAGCAAGGTCCTGCCATCATCTGCAGACAACTACTCTCCCTTTGAGAAACAGCCCTTGACCTGAGACTGGGCCTTAGAGGAAACGAGCACTTGACCTTGGGCCACCAGGTTACTATGTGACCTGAGCTGCCCATCATGAACCAGGTGTTATTGGACCCACCAAGCCATGGAGTTGGACACGCAGGGCAGCAGTCCATCACCCAGTGGAAGGGGTACGGTCTTAGCTTTCTTACTCCTGTGACAAGAACAATTTTAGAGGAGGAAAGGTTCATTTAGGGGCTCACAGTTTCAGAGGTCTCAGTCCATAGACAGTCGGCTCCATCCCCCGGGGCTTAGGGTGAGACAGGACACCAAGGCTGAAGAGTGTGTGTGTGGGGGGAGCAGCTCATGTGATGATCAGAGAGCAGAAAGAGAGACTCCACTCTCCAGATCCAAAATAGATACCCCAGAGCCACCCCCAATGCCACCTCCTCCAGCCACCGCCCACCTCCTCCAGTCACCACTCAGTTATCCCATCAGGGGACTGAGTCACTGACGGGGCTAAGGCTCAAAACCCAATCATCTCACCTCTGAATGTTCTTGCCTTGTTTCACACACGAGCTTTAGGACGACACCTCACATCCAAACCATGTATGTGACAGGTACATACAGGATCAGGCCCCGGTGGGTCCCAAAGGCATGAACAGGCTGCACCAAGTGGCCCAGTGCCCATGGCTCCTACTCCTGCTACAATGCCTGTGTCCCCCAGCATGCGCCTGTGGCCTCCTGGGGTGTCCCTTATGATCAGTTGACAAAGAAGAGAAGGCTAGGTCTGGTTCACAGACAGGCACCCCCTGGAAGTGGACAGCTGCAGCACTACTGCCCCTTTCTGGGACGACCCTGTAGAACAGTCGTGGAGGGAAATCTTCACAATGGGCAGTTTTGCACAGTGAACCTGGTTGTACATTTTGCTTGGAAGGAAAAAGGATCAGATGTCAACTGTGTGCTGATTCAGGGCTGCAGTTTGGATACTGGCCAGGGACCTGGAAAGGTCATGATTGGAAAGTGGATGACATTTGGGGAAGAGGTATGTGCTGAGAACTTTATGAACGGACAAAGGATGTGAAGATATTTGTGTCCCATGTGAATACTCACCATAAGGTGACCTCAGCAGAGAAGGACTTTAATAATCAAGTGGTTAGGATGGCGGGTCTGTGGACAGCAGTCAACCTCTTCCCCGGCCACCCCTGACATGGCCCAATGGGCTCATGAACAAAGGGGTCACGGTGGCAGGGATGGTGGTTATGCCTGGGCTCAGCAGCATGGGCTTCCGCTCACCCAGGCTGACCTGGCTACAGCCCCTGCTGAGTGCCCACTTGCCTGCAGCCGAGGCTGACCCTCAGTCCCTGATGTGGCATCATTCTCTGGGGAGGTCAGCCAGCAACCCGGTGGCAGGTTGACTGTGTTGGACCACTTCTATCATAGAAGGGGCAGTGGTCTGTCCTTACTGGGACGGACGCTCGTTCTGGGTATAAATTTGCCTTCCCTATACGTAGTGCTTCCGCCCAAGCCACCATCCAGGGACTTCCAGAACGCCTCATCCACTGTCCTGGTATCCCGCCCAGCGTTGCTCCTGACCAAGGAACTCACTTCTCAGCCCAAGAAGTGAGGCAATGGCTCCTGCTCAGGGGATACACTGGTCTTCCCATGTCCCCATCATCCTGAAGCAGCTGATTTGGTAGAATGGCCTTCTTTTTTAATCTTTTTTTTTTTTTTTTTTTTTTTAATTGTTGATGTTTATTTATTTGTACGCAGTGCTGAGAATCGAACCCAGTGCCTCACGCATAGCTAGGCAATTGCTCTATCACTGAGCCACAACTCCAGCCCCCTGGACTGGCCTTTGAAGATGAAGTTACAGCGCCAGCCAGGTGGAGTGTCCTGCAGGGCTGCAGAGAGGTTCTCCCGAAGGCTGTGTATACTCTGCATCAGCGTCTGCTACAGAGTCCCGTCTCTCCCGTGGCTAGGATCACGGGTCCAGAAATCAAGGGGTGGCGATGGGAATGGGACCACTTCCCTCTATCCCTAGGGACCCACTAGCATCTGCTTACTGTCCCCGCAACAGTGTGCTCTGCTGGCCTGAAGCCTCAGTTCCAGAAGGAGGAATGCTTCTCCCAGGAGGCACCACAGGACTTCATTAAACCGAGAGTCAGACTCCCCCTGGCCACTTTGGGCTCCTCGTGCCTCAGAGTCAACAGGCTAAGAAAAGAGTTGTGGTGCTAGCGGGGGTGCAGGGGACTGATCCAGATGACCAAGGGGAGATGGACTACTACCACAGCAGAGGCCAGGAGGGGTGCTCCTGGAGTACAGGAGATCCCTGGCGTCCCCTGCTATTATCATGTCCTTTACCAAGGTCGGTGGGAAACCACAGCCACCCTCTGCAGGCAGGATGACTGACCAGGGAACCTCCAGGAACGAAGGCATGGGTCACACCTCCAGGTAAAGAAGCCAGACCTGCTGAGGTGCTTGCTGAAGGCCCAGGAAATACAGAGTGGGTGGTAGAAGATAGTGATAAATACCAACTACGGCCACGCCACCCGTCACAGAAGCAAGGGCCGTAAAGGTCATGCGTATTTCTTTCCCACTCTGTTAATAATGTTTGTGCACGTGTACACACGCATTCAGTAGACGTGTGACCGTCCCCTTTTATTCCTTCATCATGTAATGTAATATTGGTTGACTTAACTTCAGTACTCAAAATGATAGTACATCTACATTAGAGTATTTAAGTTGTGGGGTGTCAGAAAAGCATGCATTAGTCAAGAAAAAAAAATTTTCCCCTCCTGTTCTGGGGAAGGAACTAATGTATTTTTAGTTGTATGAAGAAAAGTTATGTCATTTTGGGTGGAATTATGGCCTTGCTGTTGTGTTTATTTGGAGATTAGATGTGATGTAAAGATGTGTGGGTGTCAAGTTGACAAGGGTTGGACTTGTGATGGTTAATCTTTGTCAACTTGATTGGATGAAGAGATAACTAAGACCAGTGGTTTGGGGAGGCTGAGGCAGGAGAATCATGAGTTTGAAGTCAACCTCAGCAACTTAGTGAGGCCTTAAGCAAACTAGAGAAACCCCATCTCTAAATAAAATATAAAAAAGGGCTGGGGATGTAATTCAGTGGTCAAATGTCCCTGGGTTCAATCCCTGGTACCAAAGAGAGACAGAGAGAAAGAGAGAAAGAGAGAGAGAGAGAGAGAGAGAGAGAGAAAGAGAGAGAGAGGCCTAAGTTTAGGAAGCTTCTAGACGTGTTGGTGAGTGTGTTTCTAGGAATGATTGGCATGTGGGACATCAAACTGAGGGACAGACCCTCCCTAAGTGTGGGCAGCACCGACCAACAGGTTGGGACCTTGAAGGAACAAATGTTAGAAGAACTAGGAAGCAGGAGCAGATGGAAGCTCTGTTCTTCTTGAGCAGGTGCTTGGTGGCTGCTGTGGTCACCTGAGGACTGCAGTCTCCAGCTCGCTCACCTTCCGAAGCAGACTCTGACCAGCGACCCCCCAGAGAGTTTCCAGGCCTTCGGTCCTGGACTCGGGCTGCATCCTTGGTCCCCCTGGTTCTGAGGCTCCAGGTCCTTCGACTGAGCAGCTGCTGCTCCCTCCAGCTCTCTAGCCTGTGGGCGGCCATTGTGGACTGTCCAGCTGCTGCCCATGTAAGCTCTTTTTATTCTCTTCTGAGTGTGCATATATACATACAGATGTATTTCTATGTCGATGGATCCTGTGGCTGTTCCTCTAGAAAGCCCATCTACCACCACCCGTGCAGACGGGGCAGGAGCAAGCCCAGCCTCTTGGCTCTGCTGATAGAGGAACCAAGAAATGTCCTCTTTGAAAGGAGAAGTGTGTCACTGCTGTGGCCCCCGGACACATGTACCCCACCTCTGTCCCATTTGAATGTCCATTCTCTGGAAAGCCACAAACATTCCAAGACTGGACTTCTACTGAATCATCTCCAATTCTTTGAATTACCCTGGTCTAGGAAGGGTGTGGAGGCAGGCGGCAGGAGGCGGGGCAAGACCCCCAAAGAGGTTAAATAGGTCACTTGCATGCTTGGCTCTCACCCAATCTCCCCTGAACAGGCACCAGACCTTCTCCTGGGCTCCTGGCACCATGTCGCCCCTGAAGACCCTGCTGCTGGCCGCCCTCCTCCTTGGGGCTTCTCTGCAGAGCATTCGTGCAGGTGAGAGCAGGGCACAGGTGGCCTGGGAAGGGGCAGGCATCTCAGCTGCAGTGGCCAGGAGGACTGGGCCAGGCTGTGCGTTACAGTGCAGAGAGGATCGTCCTCTAAGCTGTCTGCTTTATTAGTGGGTTTCATGTACAATGAGGGAAACAGCACAGAGACAGCAGAATTGTTTCCAAGAACACGAGAGGATATAAAATATTTTTATAATAATGATATCTTGCAAACTATAAAATATTCAGTTGGGAAAGCTGAAATAAAGGTCGCTAGGTAGAGACACACACAGGTGCACACAGAGATACACACAGATAAAGAGACACACACACATACCAGATCCCCCATGGCACACGAGAACTCACAGGTGCACACACATTAGGGACAAGGTGCCCCCGGACACACGAACATGGACCCAATCCAGACAGAGGCACGGGGACACGTGTACAGTCACCATGTGCAGACCCCCTGCCAGACCCTGGGGTCACCCTGGCTCCTGCTGTCTCCCTAGCTCGAGCCACCAATGTGGGCCGGGAGTGCTGCATGGAGTTCTTCAAGGGGGCCATTCCCATCAGAAAGCTGGTGACCTGGTACAGAACCTCAGCCGAGTGTCCCAAGGATGCCATTGTGTAAGTCCCCTCTGCCCACTGCTGCCCCTTGGACTGTGCATGGCGCTCCGGGGATGGCCAGGGAGCAGGGAGGAGAGGGCGGACCTTCCTCCCCTGGACCAGCAGCCTGCCCCAGGGGCAGGGGCACAGCCTGCCTGAGGGGCCAGTCAGTGCCCATGCCGGCCTTCCCTGTCCTGATCCTGAGCTGGTGGGGACAGCTGAGCCCCAGGCCCTTCCTCTGCTTCCCAGGCTCTAGGGGGTCTGGGCCCAGGTGGTCTGAGGGGTGGGCGCCAGGTCCTGCAGCCCTGGCTCCCCGGGAGGGCTGTGACCGAGGTGGGGTCCTGAGAGTGTGGACACCACTGAGCCTGAGGCTCCCCCTCCCTGCAGGCTTGTCACCACCCAGGGCAAGTCCATCTGTTCGGACCCCAAGGACAGGCACGTGAAGAAGGCAGTTAGACTCTTGCAGAGACTTGTGAAGTCACCTGGCCCCATCACCCAGAAGCCCTGATTTCCTCCGGACCATTTGGAGACTTCCAGTGTGGGAGTTCCCCACCCCAACCCGGAGCCCCGGGCCGTGGAGGCCTCACAAGGACAAAGGGGAGGAGCCAGCGGACCCTGGCCCCTTTGCTGGACTGAAGCCGCGGGCCTGAAAGCCCTGAATAAAGTCTCCTCCCCAGCCTGGGTCAGTGTCCTCGGTCCCCACCGCACAGCCCACACTTCCACTCCTGCCTTCACCGGGCGAGGGTCCTCAGAGGACCTCGGGCCCCGGCCTGTCCAGGTCACAAAGGGAAACGGAGGCGACGGGGGCGTGGCCGCTGCGGACCGAGCAGAGGCGAGGGGAGGACCTGGGAGGGCGGGGCGCGGGTGGCCGGGAGGACGGCCCCAGCCCCAGGCTGTCCCTCTTGTCTGCTGTCTGTGCCGGCAGGTGGGGGTCCTGGGCAGGCTCGGGGGGATTCTTTCCCATCTTCTGTGCCCCCGAGTCTCCCAGTCGCCCCCTCTAGCGGGCCGCTGTCTGGCCACACGCGGCGCTGAGCTGGGGCTTCTCCTTCCACCTGGGGTTCTTCTGCAAGTGCCGGGATCTCCCTGGCGCCAGGGGACGGGGAGGCCAGTTCCGGCAGCTCTGGCCTCGTCGCCCCCACGGCTCAGCCCCCGGCGCCCACTGCACCGCGGGCCCTGGGAGATCCCCACGGCCAGCGCCCTGCCTGCCCTCCCCGCTCAAACTGCAGCCCCAGCCCCTCCTCCTCCACTTCACTACCCTGCTCTCCAGTCCCCAGGCAGGCTGGCCCAGGGACCCACAGTTCCTCCCGACTCCAGCGGACCTCCCCCCCACTCAGCGCAGCCCAGCCCGAGTAGAGCCACTGCCCCAACCTCACGCCCGCTGGATCCCCTTCAGCTCCCAGGGGCTGCTGTGGCGCCGCCCCCTGGTGCAGGGTTGCTCTCCCAGTGATGCCCCTGTGTGCCTGTCAGTCTCAATTCCTGCATGACAGCAGGAGCAGGAGCCACTCTGGGAACCCACGTGTATTCTTAAGGATGAGATGGGCGCAGGAGCCTCTGGTCACCCCACCCCCAGGCCCCTCTGCCCAGGCCCAGCTCAAGGCTGGGACACCGTGGGTAGAAAGGTAAAGAGCTAGGGTCTCTGCATTCCAGTTCTACCACTCACCCAGCCAGCTTCTCTGTCAGGGACCTCGTGCGGGGACAGAAGCATTGAGTATTCCTCTCCCTAGGACAGGAGATGTTTGGCCCAGCTGCTATTGTTTTGTTTTTTTCCGTGTGTGTGTGTGTGTGTGTGTGTGTGTGTGTGTGTGTGTGTGTTGCTCCCTGCTGCCCCCTTGTGGCCACGGAATGGGGGAATAATCTAAAAAAGAGGGGAGGCAAGGAGGATCCCCTAAGTCAGCATGGAGGGCAAGACTGAGGCCTGGACCCCTGCAAGCCAGAGCCAGGATCTCAGCATTGCAAACTTTTCTCAAAAGAACCAAGGTTCTCAAACCCCCAAGGTGAACTCAGAGAGCTGCTGGAGGCTGTGGAGGGGGGGACCCTTGAAAGTGAGCGAGCAAGGCGTTGCTTCAAGGCCACTGGGCAGGGAAGAGGTGGTGGAGCCAGGACAGGCAGCAAAGTGCAGGGTTCCAATCCCAAGTGCTCAGTAGCAGTCTAGGGCATAAGGTGGGTGGGGTAAGATGCTACCTTGTTCCTCTGAGGCATTTTGAGGAACTGGGACTTGGTGACTCCCGTGGTTGGTGAGCAGAAGGGAGGGACTGGCAGGGACTCAGGAACAGTGAGGAAGGCACCGTCCCTCTCCTTCTGAAATCCAGCTCCCCTTCAGAGCTCAGTGCAGATGCCACCTTCTCCAGGAAGCCCTCCCTGGTCTCCTTGGTTGCCTCTGCCCCTCCCACTCTTCCAGCCCCCTTGTTTGATCTGTCTGATCTTGGCCACATGCTGCCCATCACCTTAGCAGCTTGGGAATTGGGTTCACCCAATAAGCTCAGGGCAGCAGGTATTTGGGTCAGTACGTGACTCGTTTGTAAGTGGGAGGGGTACTCTGTGCACAGTGGACGTTTGATTTATACATTTTCATCAACAGCACCTGGGTGAATTCCTCCAAGGGCACTAGTGGGGAAAGAGAAATTTCTCCCAGAGCCCTAACTACTTGGTTTGAAAGGTCCCACTGAGTAAGCGGTGGAAATTAAAATGCGTTGTTCCCTAGGCTCCCCACAGAGGGCGCTCCAGCCCCACAATAAAGTTGGGAGGTTAATGTCTGTGTGAGGTCCAGGCTCCTGCCTCAGGGCTGTCCCCAGGGGGACTTCTGATTGCAGCAGCACCAGGCCTGGGTGCCAGAGGTCAGTAGTTGGCCAGCTTTTCTCCCGAGGGAGCAGAAGAAAGGAAACCACCAAATGCACCGCCTGGGGTTAGCTGGATGCAGAGGAAGAGGGGGATAAGGTTTCCTGGTCTTATTGGGCCACTGACTTCAGAAGAGCCTAGAGCAGAGCCCAGAGCCCTGGGCAGGGGTGTGTTTTCTTAGAATCATTTGCCTACTTGGCATTAGTTCATCTGAGGTCACATGAATGGCTAAGGTGGTTCATACTGCCAGCTTTCATGGGTGTCCAAAATTATAGCCGGGCGCAGTTCCAGCTACTGCGGGGGCTGAAGCAGGATGATCACTTGAGCCCCGAGGTTCAAGGCCAGTCTGGCCAACATAGCAAGGGTATGCCTCAAAGAAAAAAAAATCATAAACCAACCAATCTTGACTCCAGACCCCCAATATGTCCTTTATCAAAGTTTCTTATCTCTAAGTCCCCCAGGCTAGGGATAGCCCATGGCCCAGGGCCCTCTGGATCCACTCACGCCCCCAGTCCTAAGCTCCTTCCAGCCCTGCCTTGCCTTCCCCCTGGAGACCCCACACAGGCAGCGGCCCAGACCTTCCTCTGGCTCCTGTGGCCTCCTGGCCAGACTCAGTGTGTCCCCGTGTGGCCCTGCGTGGTGAAGCATGCCCTCTTCTCTTGGAAAATGTACGTAATCAATTCTTCCCATGTTGGCCTTGTATTGACACCCAATTCCCTCATAGATCAACGTCCCACAGACTCATTTTAACCCAAGGGGTCAGGGCCCTGTTTCCAGTCCTTACCCTGCTCTGACTGGCCCAGGCACCTTCCCACATTGGCCTCCCTGCCTGGGACAATGAACTTGGACCTTCCTGGCCTGTTTAAGGTTGTGCCATCAAAGGGAATCAGTGCCCAGTAGGCTGCTCTTCTGCCTCTCACGTTACACTTAGGGGACCATGGCCTTGGGAACCCTGCAGTCCCCCCGCCACACCCTCCTCCAAAGCCACAGCAGTGGTAGCAGGATGGAACACTCAGCCAAACAAAGGGGCATGGGCCCTGAGAAGCCGCGAGGTGGCTGTGAGTGGGCACGGGGTTTACTCTTGGAGAGATGAAAACGTGGGGAAATAGAAGTATTGTCTGCACAACATTGTGAACGTGCTGAATGCCACTGAATTGTTCTTTTTAAATGGTTAGTTTTATGTGAATTTCAACTTTAAAAAAGGACACATTCGATAGAAGCTCTTACAGGTAGAGGTGTAAAAGAGGCTTGGATGTGACACCCGTTGGCTTCTGCATTCAGAGCTCTTCTGGGGGAGCAGACAACGGAAGGCCGCGGATGGAGGAGCCCCAGCTACACACTAGTGTCTTAAGAGAGATCTGGATCCAAACAGCAAATCCAGTGGCGTTTGTATCTGCATTTCTCTGGCATTGAAACTTTTCATCATTTAAAAGAAAAAATAAGTTTAAGGAATCCTAGAGGGAAAAAAGAGGAGGGGGTAGGCAGGAGGGGAAGGAAGAAGAGAAGAGGGGCTTCTGGGTCTCAGGAGCCCAGCAGAAGCCCAGTGAGGTTTCAGGCCATCACAGTCCTGCAGAGGTCAAGGCTGGTGCCGGGTAGTGGGTGGCCACAGGCATTGGGCACTGTGAGCACGGAAGGCTGTACCTGAGGTCACTAAGGGCTGAGAGGGGCTTCTGTCCCTGGAGGCAGCAGGACTCCAGGAGAGCTGTGCCCCATCCCACTGCAGCCCGTCTTCCTCGGCCACTGTGACCAAACAGCCAAGGATGCAAACAAAGTCTTTGGGGACAAAGAGGTTAGACAACAGGTACAAACCAGAAAATTATAGACTCATAAAAAACTTTTGTTCCACTCATTTATTGATAGTATCCCACCCTCTGAGTGAGGAGGGGATTTGAGAATTAATGAAGACTCTAGGGACACACACAGACCTCGGTTGCACAGGTCTCAGCCACTATAAATGACATGGAATAAAACTTTTTTTTTTAAGAGAGAGAGAATTTTTTAATATTTTTATATTTATTTTTTGGCAGACACAACATCTTTGTTTGAATGTGGTGCTGAGGATCGAACCTGGGCCACACGCATGCCAGGCGAGCGTGCTACCGCTTGAGCCACATCCCCAGCCCAGGAATAAAACTATTATGTTCAGCAGGGGACAAACACACTGTGCCACTTTTTCCTGCAAGCTATACAGCAACTCCTATTTCTGAAAAATTTTCTCAAATGGTCTTTAAATAATTACTCTGATACATTATTATTATTATTTTTTGTCTTCAGTGTCTAGTCATTTTCTCAACTGATCATTTTCCCTCTTTATTTACATTTCATTTTGGCTAATGTTCTTTCTTTTTTTTTTTTTTTTCTATTTCTTCAGTTCTTATTTTTCGTGATTTCCAAATCTTTTTTATATTTATTTTTTAATTGACACATAAAAATCCTGTGTGCTGATGGGGTATCATGGGGTGCGCTCCTACGTGTAATTTAGGTGTATTTTCTCTTCCTGTCTTCCTGTCTCTTCTCAGCACTGCCCGTTCTTCCCTGGTGATGTTTCCAACATAGGCCTCATGTTTGGGACTCATGTTTTTTCACTTCTTGACTCAGATCTGCTGGTTCATCCTCATCACACATCCTTCTGTCTTGCCATTTCCTTGAGCTCTTGTGTCTCTCCACCAAGTTTTATGTCTTTGTATAATGTCTACAAAACTTGGTCTTGCTGGGTGTGGTGGTGCACACCTGAAATCCCAGAAGCCCAGGAGGCTGAAGCAGGAGGATCTCAAGTTCAGAGCCAGCCTCAGCAATTTAGGGATGCCTGAGCAACTCTGTGAGATCTTGTCTCTAAATAAAATATAAAATGGGTTGGGGATGGGTTGGGGTTGTGGCTCAGTGGTAGAGTGCTTGCCTAGCACGTGTAAGGAACTGGGTTCAATCCTAAGCACCAAATAAAGGTATTGTGTCCATCTACAACTAAAAAAGAATTAAAAAAAAAAAAAAGGGCTCAGTGGTTAAGCACCCCTGGGTTCAATCTCTGGTACCAAAAAATGTATATATATTTCTTTTAAAGTTTTTTTTTTTTTTTTGGTCATAGTATTCATCTGCTTTTGTGTGGTGACGTTCTCTCTTGGTTTTCCTTTTATTTATTTATTTTGGTTTGGCGGTGCTGGGGATGGAACCTGGGCCTGGCACATGCTCAGCAAGTGCTCTACTATCTAAGGCTGAGTGACACCCCAGCCCCTCCCTTGGGGACTGTTGTCATTATTACCATGATCATGTGGTATCTTTACATGGATTCTGTGCTGGCTCCACTTTTTAAATACTCAATGGGATTATAACTGCACCAAATAGTCCCTGTAGGTTCATGTTGGGAGGCACGGGTCTTTGTTTTAGCTCATGGACATTTTCCTTAAAACTGAGTTGTATATTTTCCTATTTTTTTAAAATTAAGTTTTCTATAAATATAACATACAATGAAAAACCAGCCTCTACCTCAGAGCAAAGACTGTCCAAGGAAGGGACATGACCCTTGACCTTGGAAAGACCCACAGAGCACTCCTAGACACATTTCCACCCTGCTAAGTGGTTTATCTACAAATAACAGGAGAGATCTGTTATTTGGTGTCCCTGACTCAGTCAGGCTAGGTGGGGACCCATAGCAACCCCCTAGCAGTCACCAATCAGCATGAGACAGGGAAATACCTGGGATGCCAGATGAACCTCCCAGTAGTTTATGGTGTTGGGAAACCATGTAGTTCAGCACAAACACCCCTCTAGGCTTAAACCAATCAGTTCAAATGAATCCCCCTCTTGTAGTAACCAATCACCCCTACCCAACTTGTTCCCACCAGTGAATGTGCTAATCACGTTTTAGAGTTGTTATTTGATTTTCCCATGGTGTGTGATGATTTGCTAAGAGATGATATGATGTATGTGGGGGTCCCTGCCTTCTCCAAAGAATGTATAAAACTGCTGCAAACCCTGGGCTTGGGGCCTCTCAGCGTCACCAGTTGCCGTGTGCATGCAGAGGGAGGACCGAGCTAGCTCGAAATAAACACCTCTTTGCTGTTTACATCGATCTTGGTCTCTGGTGGTCTTTTGGGGGTCCCGAATTCGAGCATAACACATAATGTATGTGTAAGGCCAGCGCGGTGGCACATGCCTGCAATTCTAGCTAGTTGGGAGGCCTAGGAGGGAGGATCACATGTTCAAATTCAGCCTCAGTGACTCAGTGAGACCCTGTCTCAATATAAAAATTAAAAAAGGCTGGGGATGTAGCTCAGTGGCAGAGCACTGTTGGGTTTAATCCCCAGTACCACAAAAAACAAATAAGCAAACAGAACCCATAATCTGTGTGTAAGACATACAAGCCAATAACTAACATGGTCTACCACCCAGTTGAACAGAAGCGTCAAGGGCTGGGGTGCAGCTCAGGGGCAGGGCAAGTGCTTAGCACGTGTGAAGCCCTGGGCTCCCTCCCCAGCCCCAAACAAAACGAAGACCTTCCTGCTACTCGAAGGCCCATCTCCCTCCAGAACCAACTGAACCTTGTGTTTGCCTGTCTCCTTGAGCTTCCATTTTGTACTTGTGTGTGTTGTGCACGACTTATGAGTACGCCTGTGTCCCTGATGACCACTGCCGTGCCTTCAATGTTTTGACCTTCTCAATTTCATATACATGATAACGCAGTCCACACATATTTCTGTGCCCTGCTCTTGCTGCTCCATGTTCTGGGGCTTGCACACAGGTGTGCACAGCTGGAGCCCACCACCGCTAGAGTGTCCCATGTGGCCACAAAACCAAGCCATTTTCTTGTTAATATCTGCTTGGGGGACTGGGGTTGTGGCTCAACGGTAGAGTGCTTGCCTAGCACGTGCGAGGCCCTGGGTTCGATCCTCAGCACCACATAAAAATGAAAAGATAAAATAAAGGTATTGTGTACAATTAAAAAATAAATATAAAAAATATATCCACTTGGATTGTCCAGGTTCTTCTTATGAATATTGCTGCTGTGGATAGTTTTAGCTTATCTTCTGGTGCATGTGTGAAAGAATTTTTCTAGGGTGGCGGTTCTCAGCCCTGGATACACTTTATTTTTTAGTTGTAGTCGGACACAATACCTTTATTTTATTTATATATGGTGCTGAGAATCGAACCCAGGGCCTCGAATGTGCTAGGCGAGCGCTCTACCGCTGAACCACAACCCCAGCCCCCTGGAGGCACTTTAGAATCCCTGGGAAAGCTTTGCAAAAACACTGCTGCCTGTCGGCCCTGCTCCTAGAATCTAATGTGATTGATCTTTGGAAGGGAAACCCAGGCACAGGTGGTTTTGAAAACTACTCAGGTGGTTCCAATATGCAGCCAGCGACAAATGCCCAAGTGATCCCAACCAGCAGTGTGTTCCCACCTGGCCACAACCTCACCCCTCCCCGTTCCCAACAGAGGTGGGCAGCTGTAAGGCTGTCCCACTGTCCCCCAGGAGCTCCCCCTCTCCTCCAGCCCAACAGCCAAGGTGCTTCCAGCAGTGGGGATTCTCCCCTCTGCCCTGCTGGACGCCACCTACAACCAGGCGTAATCCTGCAACCCAAGGGCGCCTCACTGGAGCAGGTCTGCGATTCCCCTTTTCTTCCTCCACACTTCGAAGCCCTTTGGACCCCTGGCTGCCCCTCACCCTAAGGAAGACACAGCTCGCTCACCCTCGATGCCCATCCCACCTGCTGCTTTTGAATATTTCAGAAGGGGGACAGACAGAATTCTAAATGCACACCAGCAGATTCTGAGCCAGAGACTTTAAAGGGTCATCACCAGGTGATTGGTGGCAGCAGGTTACCCTTCTGGTCTGTTTCCTCAAATGCAAACGGATTAATTTGGTGATCATCTGAGACCACTTTTTGCCTTTAATATTGTGGGCTTGAAAAAGGTCAAAACCTGCCCTCAAAATTGTGGTCTTCCAAAGTCAGAGTCCCCTTCTCTGTCCCCTCACAGGGTAGAGCTGCAGCCAGGCTTCGAGGCCCAGATGTGCACTGTTCAAAGGCAAGGCCTCTCTGGTCACTCTTGGTCCCGGCTGAGCTGGCTCCCTGCTGGGCCCTGTGGACACGGGTCTCCCTGACAGATTTGCTCAACCCATCCTAAGTAGCTCTTTGGCTTAGGATCTTGTCCTCAACCGGGAGGTTGAGATGTCTGTCCGTTGTCTTGGCAACTGCAGCAAAAGCGACTAATGATGGCTCTGTAGCTTGATCAACACATCAATGTTAGTTTCTTGATGCTGTGTAAATAAATCATGACACGTAGCTGCTTAACACACCTGTTTATTATCTTCTTCTCATCCAACTTCTCCAGCATCAAACAAGCATCCGTTTTACTTTGCAGGGCTAGGGAGGAAACCAGGGCCTCGAGCATTGCAGGCAGGTGCTCTGCCACTGAGCTACCTCCCAGCCCTGTTCTCAGTCTGTCTGAGGTCCAGGCACAGAAGGCTGCTATCAGGGCATCGCAGGCTGTGCTCTCACCTGGAACTCCAGTTCCTCCAAAGGACCGAGTCCCCATTTTCATGAGGACTGTGTGCTCGGGACTTGTCTGCACCAGGAGTTTCTTGCCCCATGGGCCTCTCACACTGCCGTGCTGATCCCTACAAGGCGGGTAGGAAAGCTCTTCCTTCTCTAAGTTCTTTTAAAGGATCAACTGTGGGCAGGCTCATTCAGGATAATCTTCCTTTTCATTAAAATCATCAGGATTTTCAGTATCTCTGGAAAATCCTTTTACTTTTGCCACAGAACCTCACCTAATCCCAGAAGGGAGATTCTAGTGCATTCACAGGTCTTGCTCAAACTCAAGGTCACACAGGGCAGGGGCCAATGGTTGTCTCCAAACTCTGTCTCCCACAAAGGATTTGGAATCCAGCTAGAATTTAGTCACAGCCATAACTCCAGCAGTGTGGACCAGGGTCAGCAAAAGCAAGCTGAGAGAATCAACACTTTTGAAATCCACACAATCTCTTCAAATATTTGGCAAGATGGATTCCCAGATCTCTGTGGGTGGGTCATGAGGAGAATAAAGGGGTCTCTTGCTCAGAGACTTCAGTTGGTTTAGAGTGCTCTCCTACTTCTCTCCAAATTCTTACTAACCTCGACTCTTCCACAGTAGAGGAGAGAGGCTATACTATAGTACAGCACTGGCCCTATTTGTGGGGAGACACTAAGTTCCTCCAGAAAGACAGTTTCATGGTCCCTACTGACTGGATGTCTGTGACAGATATCACACACACGTACAGAGCCTCTCTTTACAATGGATACACAGAAGTATGCAAGTTTAATACCTATAGAGGAACAGAAATGACACGGGACACAGATGCAACACTAAAGTGAGGGGGCGGGAAGGGGTAGAGAGACATGGGATGGGATCACAGTAACCTGTGAGTGACTCCTTTGGTGTTGAGACATGAGACAGTTGACTCATCACTAAAAACTGCATATCAAGTAAACCACCAACTTGGGAAGACAGGTATGTGGCAGGGTAACTGAGCTTAGGACAGGGGCAGGCCTGGAGCTCGTCCCATAGCACAGACATTCAAGGATGTCTGGGCTCGAGAGTGTCTGGTCAGTGCTTCTGTAACACCAGGAGGGGCCTCTTCTGGGCATGCTCCCTTCTCCTAACACTAGATGAGGAAAGAGGCCCCCCCTGCAGGAAGCCAGGCCACCAAGCCTGGGTCTTTGCATACAAACAGCAGCACTATACACCACTGCACCCACAGCCAGCTTCCCTGTCTACAAGCACCCTCCCTGAAAAGAGATTTCCAACGGAGAGCCAGAGAGTCCAAGGAGGTGGGAGGAGCCACAGTGGTGGGATCTGAGGGACAAGAGGTGGTGGAGGAGCAGATGTGTCCCATGGGTCCTCCTAGGCATCGTGAAGATTGCCATCGCTCAGCAGCACCTGCTCGCCAGGTTTGAAGGCTGGCATCCCAAGGTAGGGGCAGTTGGCGCAGCGGAAAGCATCGCCCAGGTAGCACTGTCAGAAGAGAACAGGCAATCACGCAGGGGAACCCAAGAGCCAGCTCACCCCAGAGATGCGGGCCAGGAGGAGGGACTGGGTACATCTGCAGGTCCAGCTGGGACCCAAATACTAGTAATTTTTAAGATCTCTAGTTGCATGAAAAATAATAGCTAAGTTAAGTACACTTTCACAGGTCATGGCTATAGTTTTTTGTTTTTTTTTTGTACTAGGATTGAACACAGGGGTGCTCAACCACTGAGCCACATCCCCAGCCATTTTTATTTTTTATTTTGAGAGAGGATCTTGCTAAATTGTTTAGGGACTCTCTAAGTTGCTGAGGTTGGCTCTGAATTTATGATTCTCCTACCTCAGCCTCCTGAGTCGCTGGGATTACAGGTGTGCGCCACCAGGTCCAGTCACATGTCTATGTTCTAAGTAGTTCAAGTCACAGCCAAGCTCAGCCCTAGGGCTGAACAACATCAAGTCCCACTCTGAGTGGACTTGTAGAAAGAAAGGGGCCAAGCCGGGCCTGGAGGTGTACACCTATAACCCCAGTGACTTGGGAAGCTGAGGCAGAAAAATAAAAAATTAGAGGTCAGCCCCAGCAACTTAGTAAGACCTTATCTCAAATTTAAATAAATAAGAAAATAGGACTAAGGATGCCAAGTAAGAAGTGACCAGAGTCCTCCCCATGTGTGAGCATGTAGGGAGACAGCCTCTTCCCACAACCACTTAACACGCATGTCTTTCCATGCTGGCCCAGTACTAGAGCACTTGACAGGTGATCCTTTAGAGGTGGAGCCAGTCTGTGCTTAGTTTAGGGTGATGCCTGATACAACTGGGGGTTTTGCAAATGCTGAGTACCGATCCCGATATTTACGTTTCCACAGGCTGACTTGGGCTGGGCATTCTTCTGTTCCTGTAACTTCTCTTTTTCTAGTTCTTCTGCAAGGCCACAGGTGCTAGGGGAAAACAGTTGCTGATGAATGAGATATGCCACCACCCAGGAAGTCCAAATCCACAACAGTACCAAAATGTGCTCAAAGACTTTTCTCATTACCAGGGTTTCGACTCAAATGCCTGCAAGGTCAGGCAGACAGCAGCCACAGGCAGGGGGCTGCTGGGAGAGAGGTGGTGGGAAGCAGGAAGTGGGGAGCACCTGCTGCAGAGGGCACCACTGCTCAGCCTGCCCATCACGGTGCAAAGCAGATTCAGTGTTACTGCAATTTCCAAACCCAAGAACAAGAGGGAAAAAGTCTGGAGTTCTACTTCACTCTTAAGTGACAGCAACTTGCACACTTAAAGCAAAACATCACTGACAATTGAAAAAGCCTGCAGCCAACAGTCCAAGAGTTTCACCACCGTTCTATTCATTTGTAAAATACCAACACCAAGGCTTGCAGGTTCAGAAGATGCACTGAAGCAGGTACCCCAGTTTCACTTTCCTTCCGACCCCACCAAACTTCAGCAAAGACTAGAAAACTGGAAAGGAGACAAGTGTGATGCAGTTGGAAACCAAAGCAGAGAGGAAGAGGGCACTGCTGTGGCAGATCTGGCACTGCTCATCAGAGCCGGGGGTGGTGCCAAGAAGATCCTCCTGAGAGGGTTAAAAGGGGAAAGGTTCAAAGATAGGGTTTGACTGTTCCCCCAAAGGCCTGCCTGGCTTCCCTTCATAAAATTCACCTACAGGGGCTGGGGCTGGGGCTGGGGCTCAGTGGTAGAGCACTTGCCTGGCACGTGTGCGGTACTGGGTTCAATCCTCAGCACCACAAAGAAATAAATAAATAAAGATACTGTACTAACTACAATATATACAAAATCCACCTACAGGCTCAGAGCAGCCAGCTAGCTTTTGCCCACCATTTTTTAAAAAATATTTTTTTAGTTGTAAATGGACACAATATCTTTATTTATTTATCTTTTTACGTGGTGCTGATGTTCAAACCCAGTGCCCCATGCATGCGAGGCAAGTGCTCAACCACTGAGCCACAAACCCAGCCCCCTTGCCTGTCACTCTTAACCATGAAAAACCCAGGGATATTTTATCAGAATCATCTGAAGAAAGAAAACAACAAAACTAAATAAGAAAATAATTTTCAGCCCACATTTCTGTACCCAAATTACCAATCATCCAAGAGTAGGAAAAAGACATTTTCATACATACAAAGTCATAAGCAAAACTTACCTTCTAAGTAGGATTTCAAAAAAGTACTACAGAAGAATTCACTCCACTGACACGCGCACATGCGCGCACACACACACACACAAAACAAAATCAAAAAAGATGAAAGACGGGAGCAGGAGGGACTCCTCAGGACAGTGAAGTGGGAGGCCAGGATGTCAGCTCTCTGACAGTCACATGAAGACAGACACGCCAAAGGCTGCCATCCCCATGCTCCCTGCTACCATCACAGCGTTATGTGAATCTGAGGCCAGGCAGGCCAGCCGGGTTTCTGTCCCTGGCTTACTTCAAACATGCGCTGGTAACATTTAACTCCCTCCCGCCCCGCCACACACACACTCTGAGGCCCAGAACCACTGAGGACGCTCACCTCTGCTTTGACCCACTCCCGAAAGTAGAGCTTGGGCTGCAGCAAGCTTGCAGCAGCCTCCCCACCCCCATTATTAACTGCACCTCCTGAACCCTGCCCAATGCTCACCACACTGTGGCCTCAGTTCCCTTCAGTTCTCTCAGGACTCTTCCTCACTTCCAGAGGGGCTCTTCAAGATTTTTAAAGAGGCTGACACCAAATAATCCACGACCCAAGACCCTGTTCAGTTGACCTTCCCGGGAGGCCTCCATGTCATCTCAATAATGACCTGTCCTTTACAGTCAGAGTGGGCTTTCTACTCAGTTCTTTACAACAATATCACATGGAGATTCACACATAGGTGGTCAACTATCAAAAACCCCACATGCGGGGGCTGGGGTTATGGCTCAGTGGCAGAGGACTTGCCTAGCATGTGTGAGGCACTGGGTTCGATCCTTAGCACCACATAAAAATGAAACAAATAAAGGCACACCATCCATCTACAACTACAAAACAACAACAAAACCAAAAACCAGATGGGTAAATATGATCAAAGTGTTATATGCACATATGCCACAATGAAATCCACTGTTCTATACAATTAATTATGCCCTAATTAAAAAGCAGAAATGATTAACACAAACTCAGGAGAATAGTAACCTCTTGTGGGAAAGAAGATGCAGCTGAGGTAACAGTAAACATTTCTCTTCCTTAAACTGGGTGATCAATACATGGCTGTTCATTATTCTTTAAAAAGCACCTATTTAACACATGCCTTATACAATATGCATTTCACAGTAAGCATGTTTTAAACAGTATGACACTGTGACAACTTATTCCAGCACTTACCAGTTCTTACAAGCCTTCCTCTTTTTTCTTTCCCCACAAGAAGCAGCCCGTAGGGAAGCAGGATCTGGTTTTTTCAAATCTTCTGGATCCAGTAGCTCATCTGAGTCAATGAGATCCTGGAATGTTCAAAGCAATTAGTGACACTGACATGGTCTCTCTAATAAAAAGCTGAAGTGATCACAGGCTGTGAGAGCAAATGTGCACTGTTCACCCTGTCCTCGGGTTGGTCGTCATGCTCAACCAGACACACACTCAAGAGGCCAACTGTTCACAAAAATGCACTAGGATGTAAGGGAATTGGGAACTAATTACATGAGAAATTCCTGCAACACTACCAGCAATGCGTAGAGAATACGTGCACTTGAAGGAAGGGTGGGAGCAGGCAGGGCAGAGAGAAGGGTTACACTTAGTCTAGTGTAGGAAGAGCCACAGGAAAAAGGGAGTGAAATATTTTCCACATAAGTCCAAAGTCAAATGATTACACATGTATTGTGTAACTCTTTGTAAACAAGCACACAGTGGGTCTGCAAGTTCTATGAAGGCGTGAACTAGGACCCATGCTATCCATTACTTTAACTTTAATCATGGAAGCACAGAAATAAAGAACTTTATTATAGACAGAGCTGATCAACGTTTGCAAGGACTGTTTTTGGTGTTATTTTTTTGGTACTGGGGCCTGAACCCAGGAGTGCTCTACCACTGAGCTATATCCCTTGTCCTTTTGATTTTGAGATATGGTCTCAAGTTGTTGAGGCTGGTCTTGCAGCCTCCTGCCTCAGCCTCCTGAGTAGCTGGGATTATAGGCATGCAGCAGCAAAGTCAGCTTAAGGTATTGCTTTTAAGACAGTGAACATACAATGACTTGTCCAAAAGGGCCAATAAAAACATTTTAGCTCACAAACTCTTTTTTTGGTTTACACATGTTCACATAAGTGTATGATGTATCACATAAATGAGAATAAGAAAATCTGTGGGGAAAAGAGAGAGTAAAAAATAATTTAAAATGCCACCAACAGGGAGTGCCCTGAAATCAAAGACTCCAGTGACAGGCACAACCACAATGCTGGATTTTAAATACGTTCATACCTACAGGTCCAGAATGGTCTCTCCAAACTATAATTGTTTACACCAAAGTGGTGCCTGGAAGGAGGAGGCCAAGTGACCATAGTGCCAACTCACCATGCTTTCGTCCTCCATGTCATTGGCTGAGAGGGTCCAGAGCTTGGCAGTGGCAGGGTCCACAGCAGGTTTCACTGAATCCAACCAATAAAAGAAAAAGAGTTCCATAAACAGCAACAAACTACTCGTAGATGTAAGCACTTCCTTTTTTGGGTGAGGAAGGGGAGGCAGGGGACCAGGGATTGAACTCAGGGGCACTTGACCACTGAGCCACATCCCCAGCCCTATTTTGTATTTTATTTAGAGACAGGGTCTCACTGAGTAGCTGAGACTGGCCTTCAACTTGTGCTCCACCTGCCTCAGGCTCCTGAGTAACTGGGATTACAGGCATGTGCCTCTGTACCTGGCCACTCAAGTGCTTGCTATGGACTCTGTAGAGAACTACTGGACTCTTCTGAGAAGAGCGGAGTTTGGGTCCAGCTTGACCACTTATACAAGAGGCATGACCTTGGAAGCCATTTGTTTAGCACGTCCTTTGTTCCAGACACTACAACAACCCTTATATACATCAACTCAATTTTGCTCACAACCTTATGAGGTTTTTGTCATCCCAATTTTATACCTGTGAAAACAGATTTAGACTTAGGCCTGCTATATGAGGTCACAAATACAAATACATTGCTTCTCCTTTTTATCTTGGTTCCCACCCCTATAACATGGAGCTAAATGAGTTTCCTCTACCTATTTTGAGAATTAAATGAGAAATCTGTCAGACTTCATAAATAGCAAAACCTAACCTCACCTAAACCTGCTATTTAAGAAAATATGCACTAGAGCTATTGGTGGCAAGGTATCACAGTTGGCAGACACCCCTCACACCTCCTGATTCTCTGTCTAGGTCAGAAGAAGGCAAGAAAGGGCTGAGAGGGCTAAGGCCTGGGACTGAGTAGGGGGAAAATCTCAGAAAGGCTTTTAGGGCAAGCACACTCCCCAGGGATTGATGTTACAACGAGGTGCTCAGACTTTCCATCGTCTAATTGTGCCCACCCATTAGAACTATGAATCCAAAAGTCAGATTCCAAAGGATTTCCTAAGATTTAGACTAGACAGTCAAAAGTGTGCTACACGGATGTGCCAGTAAATACAGATCAAATTTTGTATTTCTCATAGCTGGGACAGAAACTCAGACATTGAAAATAATGACAGGGCTGGGTATGGTGACACATGCCAGCAACTTGGGAAGCTGAGGCAGGAAGATTACAAATTTAAGGCCAGCCTCAGCAATTTGGCAAAACACTCAGCAACTTAGAGACTCTTTCAAAATAAAAAAAGGCCTGAGATTGTAGCTCAGTGGTGAAGCACCCCTGGGTTCAATCCCCAGCACCAAAAAAAAAAAAAAAAAAAAGTTATTATAGGACCCTCAAAGTTAGAAAAGCTGACTTAACAGGCATACAAAAAAAGCTGTGGGAACAGAAACTGGGTATCATATCTCTATTGCTATTGCCATGAGGAGAAATAGCATACCCATATTTCTGGTTCCTAAAAAGACTTCACTGACTAGCTATGTGACTCCAACCTCCGGAATGAGGAAGCCTCAATGTCCTCTGTGCAGAAGGGGCTGAGCTAGACAATATTTATGTATTATATCAGGTCTGTATCCTGATACACCCAGAATAGAAATATTTGAGCATTCTGTGCTCTGGAAATGACAGAAATTAAAGGAATAATCTTCTAAAAATATTTAGATCGCTCACCCAATTTCTAACATGTTTCCCTGGCCCAGTCACACAGAAGAATGTCCCCAGGCCAGACTTACCCAAAGGAGACTTTTTGGTGGTAGAAAGTTTAAGCTGACTGGAAGAACCCACTTCAAAGTTTGGCTTTTTGCCTGTGATCTGAACAGAGAGCAGGCTCTCACTGCTGCAGCCCAGATGTTCCTGGATAGACTGCTTCTCCTCAGGGCTCAAGGACTCCCGCTGCAGCTGGAATTCAAGATATCAAAGGGATTAGTCCACACACTTTCTATCAAACGTTTTACTATGTTCATCCACACAGGGTTAAACACTCGTCCTGTGTATTAAGTATATAATAGCAGAAGGGAACATCAATCTTTTTTTTTTTTTTTTTTTGGTACTGAGAACTGAATCCAGAGGCTTTTAACCACTGAGCTACATTCCCAGACCTTTTTACTTATTTTTTATTTTGAGACTTGGTCTAAGTTGCTTAGGGCCTCAATAAGCTGATGAGGCTTACCTAGAACTTGTGATCCTCCTGCCTCAGCCTCTTGAGTGGTGGGGATTACAGGCATGGCCACTATGCCTAGCCTAACGTCCCTTTTCATGACACATTCAGGTTCACTGATCAGAACCCTAAACTATAGTTTTGTTGGCATGTTTGCTTTGAGAGTCTACCTTTGGAAAGTTTTAAAGTACTTATGAAAATTAGGTTCAAGGCATTATGCTAGTCTTTGTGTTTAATAATTATGATTACAAAGATGAATTAGACACGGTCCTGCTAAATAACAGAGAAGCCTATTCACGTGAAGATAGTAGAAATTTATATACTAAAAGAGAAAGGGGAGGGCTGGGGCTATAGCTCAGTGGTAGAGCGCCTGCCTCACACATGTGAGGCACTGGGTTCGATCCTCAGCAACACATAAAAATAAATAAATAAAGATATTGTGTCCATCTACAACTAAAAAAAAAAATATTAAAAAAAAAAAAAAAAAGAAGTAAAGAGGAAAGGAATCCTTTCTATATTCCTTGAGAAGTAGAGTAGATAGTAAAGGTAGGAAAAAACGGGCCAGGGTGCCAGCTCTAGGTCCACTAATTTTTGAATGGTTAAATTATAGTCCATCTGTGGCATGGAGTACTGTTACATCACTCACAAAAATAAGGGAAAATATACTAAGGTGAATAAGTGTCAAACATATTTAAAGATGGGAAAAATATAGTGACTAAACTACACTGACATACATCATTTACATAAAAAAGAAGTTTATGCATATGATAGTAAGTACAAAAGAGAAATTCTGAACAGATGCACAAAAATGCTTCCTCTGAGGAGGGAAGGAGTGTGAGCAATGTCTGGTATTTCACTTTCAAATTCCATATTTTTCAGTATAAACTGAATCTTTATGAACATTCATTATTTTAAAATCAAACACGGAAAATCTTAAAAGGAAAAATAAGCAAGAATGGCATAAACAATCTAAGACCTATAAGAAATCAGCTATAAGCTAGCACAGGATAACATTTACCTCTCCCACACCCAAGACAATGTTGGCATCAGAGAGGAGTGTGGAAATATAAACACCCCTGCTGCACAGGAACAGCTCTGCTGAGTGGTCTCAAACGTGATATTCCCTCAACTCTTACCAGCCTGACAGAGTGGTGGCAGGCTGTCTAGAAGACAGCGTTTCACCCAGGCCTAGGATTTGTGTCCACTGACAGATGGATCCGAAGCAGCAGGGCACCTTCTCTCCTCACCACACTGCTACCACCACCAAATAGTTCCTGGGTGACCAGAACAAGTGGTCCCCATGGGTCCTGCTGAGTCTCTTCAAAGAGCTCTGCTGCCTGCGGTTTCTCCTTTAGGCAGCACATATCTCCACCCATGGAAAGGCTGAACTCGTTTCCTCGTTCTCTGCAATACTGACCCCTCCCCTCCCCCTGATTATTCTAACAAGCAGGCTCAATGTGGCCACCCAAGGTTTAAATTCATAGCAAATAAGGTTGTCTACACAATGCATACCTCTTTTACTTCCACAAGACCAGAGAGAGTGAGAACTGAACACAGTTTAGATGCTGTCTTCACTTTGCTATCTTTATCTGCAAAGAGGAAATCCCCAGTTAATAGGTCAGAGCAGGAAAAATACTAGAGACTCTCCCTATGCAAGTCAGCAGGCCCAGCCCCAGAGTCCAAGGTGTACAGAGTGCAGTAACAGCATTTTAATTTGAAAATTCCTGTGGTTTTCAAAGTGCTCTTACCTATGCTCTTATGATTGTGTCTTATTACCTGTTTCTTGGAACACCTCCCTTCAGGGGATGTTGGACAATGAATGTTATAAACTGTAAAGTGCAGAGAAATAGAAGTATTCTCTCTGTAAAGTTCTGTCAGAAACACTATATTTAGTCATCCAGCAAAGAATGTCTGCTAGTTCCATAAAAGTAATGGATTCTTTTATACATTTCAAAATCCTTTCAATTCTATTATTTCATTTGAGTAAGTAAATCCTCACATTTTGATTGAAAGACCAGGGGAAAATGCTAAAAACTCAGCTACATAATTAAAGGTCTCTGACAGCTACGCCCCTGAGCAAAAAGGAGGTTTTTATTTCTTGGACACTGCCATTAATTTCACATGACTCAAATCTACCTCACCACTCTCAGACTTCCAGTTGTTATTCTAATAACTTTGTATTTTGAAATAACAACAATTATAATAAAATATACTTTTCCACACTACAGACATACCAAAGTTTGACCTTTCACCTGCTGAATGACCCATCCATTTGTAGGTGGTAGATAAGTTTCCTTCTGTTTTATTACCAACTGGGTCAGCCAAAGTTTGGAATTTCTTTGATCTATTTCCTCAGTTTTTATCAATAATTTATCCTTAACGAGTGCAACAGGAATACTGATCTCCAAAATGGCATCTTCTATTCAGAAAGACTTAGCAAGCTTGCCCACCAACCCGCACACTCTAGTTTTTCAAGTGAAGATTTCCTTACCTACAGCTGTCTCTACTGGTTCTTTCAGGAAAAGACATCCCCCAGGCCTAAGGATCCGGGCCATCTCAGCCAAAACCTCGGCACTGTGCAGAGTCACGCTTCCTGGGACTACACCTGACAAGATAACGTCAAAGCTGGATTCCTTGTGGGCAGCTGAAAAGAAGGAAGATAGTCAGTCATCACCTGAGACCCTGAAGCAGCCTCCCAACCCCTCCCAAGCCCCCACAGAAGCTCCGCCTCCTGCCCAGGCCAGTGAAACCCCACCCGTCTAGTGAGCACAATTAAACCACCATCACTAGCAAAGCAGGCATGAGGCTCTGCCTGCTCTCCTCCAGACACAGTACTTTCATATTCTTTCATGTGCTCAGAAAGTAAAAAGTTAAAAAAAAAAAAAAGTGGAACAGCTACTAAGGAAAAAGAACACATAAAAATCAACTATACTCCTAAGGCTACTACATATCTCAAGTGAAAAACAACAAGGTGATTGGCCACTACTTTCATGTACTACCCCATACAAAAAACTTGGATGTCACAGTACTGCAGACATGCAGCACTCCTGTGGAAACTCCCGGAAGCCCTAAAGTCAGCAGGCTACATACTTACACTGCAACAGCTGGCTCATGTTCTCCACCGACACTTGGCCTTTGTCACCAGTTAATACTTGAAGTTTATCCACCAGATCTTTCAGAGCCTCCACAGGGGATGACTTATCCCAGACCACTGCCACAGCCTGGCCAGCTGAGATCCCAAAATTGGCCATTCTTCCAGTGTTGACAGACCTAAAAGCTACTGGCCAAGAGAGAATCAGGACTGAGCAGAGACAGCAGTGCAATTTAACCCAAACGCCATTAGAATGGCAGCCTACTCCCAACCCACCCAGGAACACTGATATCATCAGAAAGCTTATTGTAGATTCTGGAGTTGAATAAATGAACCCATGGCCTCAAGGCTTCCTAATCCCTATATTCTCCAACAAGGCAGGAGGTGGGAACCCTGATGTGGCAGAGTCAAGAAAAGGGGATTAGATTCGAGTAAGAAGTTGGCAGCAGGAAGATTATTTCTTTTTTGAGATAACTCAGCAAGAAGAGACTATAAAACACAAAGGGCATTAATTAGGCAGAAGTGTGACTCAGCAAGGAAGGCAAATAAATGGAGATATAACTCAACTCAAGCTATTTTAGAAATAGCTTACTATTTCTAAAAAAGAGAATACACTAAATTTTACAAATTAAATATTGATATTTTCCTTTTCATCAAAGTATAAAAATTCAATTCATTCATATCTATAAAATCAATGGTATCAACTATGTCTTTAACATTTAATATAGCCAGACTATTCAAAACACTACATATATTATCTCAGCTGACCTCAGAACAGCCTTAAACTGATACTGTTGCCGAAAGCTCAGTCCTTGTCCCTGATGCCAATTCAATAACGAGGACATGGTTTTGAGAAAAAGGAAAAAGAATGTTTATTGCTTTGCTAGCAAAGGAGAAACACAGGGACTCCTGTCCTAGAAGCTGTGATTCTGCCCATCAGCAGGAACAGGGGGCTTTTAAAGAGGTGACTCAAAGGCTACATGCCAGTGTTCTCTGTCTGGAGTGTAATTCACTTGTTAATTTGGGAGACAGTCATTTCTGAGGTCTTCTGGTACCATCCCCAAAGTCTGGATTTCTTCATTTCTATGGTGAGTGTGTGCTCAAGGACAGATAACTGCCTGGGATGGGGGGAGAAAAATAATCCTATTTCCCCTGAGATTAGGGAGGAGCAGGGGAAAAGGAAGAGAAAGTAACACATCCATTTTTAAAAATAAGCTGCAGTGGCAGAGCAGCAGGGTTATATTCAAAGCATAAACTGGATCACTGTTACAATACTGCTATCATTTTAGAGAGAGGGAACTGAGGCAGGTGTCTATGTACAATTCACACAACCAGTAAGCATTAAAGTAAGGGCTGGAATTTCCTGTACTTTATGGAAATTTCTCTCCAAGGGTCAACTTTCTCCATTTGATATGCAGATAAGTATATACAGTGTTTACAGTGAAAATAGGTCAAGGGCTGAGTTGCTGCTTAGCTCCTCCTTACTTAAACATTAATGCCACTAAATTTGACTTAAAATAGCTCAAATAAATGAAACAGAATAGGTGGTAGAAGGTCAAGCATGGATTAATCTTATGTGGAACACTTCTGGCTTCTGCAGAAGTGGTTGACTCAGAGACAATTATGTCACCACGGACATTCTGGGGCTGAATTTAAGCCCTGTCCACTACACTATTCCTTCTTTAAAAATGTGTGCTTCAGGGGGCTGGAGTTGTAGCTTGGTGGTAGAGCACTTGCCTAGCATGTGTGAGGCCCTGGGTTCAATTCTCAGCACCACATATAAATAAATGAATAAAATAAAGGTCCATCAACATCTAAAAAATATATTTAAAAAATAAATAAATAAATAAAAGTGTGTACTTCAAATGATAGCCTCCTAGCCAAGCACAATGGCACATGCCTATAATCTCAGTAACTCTGGAGGCTGAGCACACAAGTTCAAGGCCAGCCTGTGTGATGTAGTGAGAATTTAAAATAAGAAATAAAAAAGGACCAGAAATGATAAAACACCCCTGGGTTCAATCCCCAGTACCAAGAAAAAAAAGAAAAAGGCATAAAAAACCCAACAGTGTCTACAAATCATGTTAACCAGAGTTCCTCCCTAAACACTATAGAGCTTTGATGTTATTACTCATTTCAGAAATGAGTTATTAAAGGTTTTAATTTCTAGAGCAAAATCAACACTACTTAGCCTTTTGGATTCAGGCCCTTCATAATCTGGCTCCACCATTCCAAAAGTTTTCGTTTTCTCTCTATTGTGCCTTTTATGGTGTTTTCATGTGAACACCAACCCTTTGTTATCCTGATCTGATTATAAACCCCAGTCAGTAAAAGGATCCCAAGTGTCAGACAGGCAGGATTCCTTAGTCATTTAATTTCAGCTTTTAAATCCCTAAAAAGAATACCAGAGAGAACTAAAACGTTAAAGCTTTTAATTGTCACATGATGTTGAAGAAGAGTTCTTGCAAAATCTTTATGGTAACTTAGGATCAGCTTCACACTTAAGAACCAGCCAGGGGCTGGGCATGGTGGCACACGCCTGTAATCCCAGCCACTTGGGAGGCAAGGGCTGGGAATGTGGCTCAGTGGTTAAGTACTCCTAGATTCAATTCTCAGTAACAACAACAACAACAACAAAAGAACCAGTAAGGGAGAGTGGTTGGGAGTGGTTGGGAATGAAGCTCAGTAATAGAGCATTTGCCTAGCATGTGCAAGGTCCAGATTTTGATTACTGGCAAAAACCAAAACAAGACAAAAAAAAAGAACCAGTCTGAGAAGACAAGAATACAAATTGCTGGGCAGTTAAGTTATAAGAAATATGGGCTGGGGATGTAGCTCAGTTGGTAGAGTGCTTGCTTTGCACGCACACAAGGTCCTGAGTTGGATCCCCAGCACCATAAAGAAAAAAAAAAAAAGAAAGAAAGAACCTGGGGTTCTATCTACACTGGGTCTTATCAGGCACATGGCCATGGGTAAGTTATTAGCCTTCCTGAGTTTATCTCTCATCAATAAAGAACAGTAACTTCTATTTTGCAAGGCTGCTATGGGAAATAAGGAAACAATATGTAAAGTTCTCACCAGGGTCTGGTATACAGAGTTCAATAAAATAATGTTTTAAGCTGGGCACTGCATGCCTGTAATCACAGTGGATCAAGAGGCTGAGGGAGAAGGATCGCAAGTTCAAAGCCAGCCTCAAAAACTTAGCGAGGCTGGGGATGTGGCTCAAGCGGTAGCGCGCTCGCCTGGCATGCGTGCGGCCCGGGTTCGATCCTCAGCACCACATACAAACAAAGATGTTGTGTCTGCCGAGAACTAAAAAAATAAATATTAAAAATTTCTCTCTCTCTCTCTTTCTTTAAAAAAAAAAAAAAAACAACTTAGCGAGGCCCTAAGCAATTCAGCAAGACTCTGTCTCTAAATAAAATATTAAAAAAGGGCTGGGAATGTGGCTAAGTGGTACCTGGGTCCAATCCCTGGTACCAAAAAAAAAAGAAAAAAGTTCTAAGTACCTTAGGCTCCCACTCCTGTGGCTAGTTCATTTGCCTTTGCTTTAGATAGTCCTATAAAACCTTTTTCTTCCTCCTTGGCCATGCTTGCTAGGACTCCTCAGGGAACTATGTGAAGCTTATTTTTCATGGTTAGTATGAGAGTTACACTTCATGATATCTTAGTACCCTTGTGGGACTGTCAGTAAGTTAGAAAAATGTAAATATCTTGCTTTCCATATCTCCCAAAACAGTCTTACAGCAAAAGGGGGATCATAAAAAACATTTACTAAATATTAACAAATAGGCATAGATCCTACTTTCAGTTGGTGTTTTCTGCATAAAATAGGAGACTGTGTTCTTTTATATATATCTAAAAACCAGAAGTGTGATACTTTTCCTCATAAGCTTTGTGTTACTGTTGTGAATTTATCTTTATATATGTAAAAAAAAAAAAAAAAAAAAAGATAAGGAAAAAAAATTCAGTCAACATACTTAGGAGCTGACTCAGGGCCCATTTCATAACTAAAGAAGTGGAATAGAAGTCATTGTCACATCATTGACCTTGCTTATTAGATACCTTTCCAAATGACTGCTGACACATACATCCAGGGCTTTACTAAAACAGCAGGAAATAAAAGCAAACGTCTGAGAACAAACTTGCTTATTTTTACACTATCCAAATCTTGAGGCGTTTGTACCCTCTTAAGAAGGATTACATGCCTGTAATCTCAGAGGCTAGAGAGGAGAAATCTCAAGCTCAAAACCAGCCTCAACAACTTGGTGAAGCCCTGAGGAATTCAGCGAGACCTGATCTCAAAAATAAAATATTAAAAAAGGGCTGGGGATGTGGCTCAGTGCTTAAATGCCCCTGGATTCAATCCCTAGCATGCATAAATAAATAAATAAAGCCAAAAAAAAAAAAAGGAAATAAAGAAAACAAAGCCCAGCAGAGCACAGGCCTACAGTCCCATCCACCTGGAGACTGAGGTAAATAGGATCACTTGCGTCTATTAGTTCTAGACCAGTCTGGGCAACATAGTGGGACCCACAGAGCAAAATATAAACAAAAAGAAACAAAGCCTCAGAGAGAGATCAGTATTCCTTTACCTAAATTTAGAGACATGGATCTAAAATTTGTAGAATTTTGGCCCAAGGGTCTCATCCCCTTCCCCCCATCACCCATGCAGGGGAGAGCAAGATATTTTGGGAAAAAAAAAAAAAAAAAACTAGTTGCTGAGTGTGTACATACAACTTTTTAAATTTGGGGGGTACTTTGGATTGAACCCAGTGGCCCTTTGCCACTGAGCTACAACCCGAATCCTTTAATTTTTGATAGAGGGCCTTGCTAAATTGCTGAGGCTGGTATGGAACTTGAGATTTCCTGCATCAACCTCCCCAGTCGCTGGGGTTACAGGCCTGTGCCAAGGGCCGTGCAAAACACAATTTAAGCAGATTTAAAAAAAAAAAAGATGGGTCTAATCTGCAAACACAAAATTTACATAATTGCATGCTCCTATAATTATCCCTAATCAAAAATCATTTACTTCTTCCTATTAGCCTACCCTTATGATTCCCCACTGAGGTGCACTGCATTTACATTTTTTAATGACAACACTGTGACCACCTCGAGCCATCAGGCCATTGCCTGGCCAGTTAGTAATTCCAGAAGCAACACAATCAACTGCTCCCAAACTTGCAGATCCTACAAGCCACCCTTGGCACTTGGTAAAGCAAGACTGCCGCCTAGACACCATAACAACTCTCGAGGACCAAGACTGGGGTGTTCTTTTAACAAGCATCCTAGAAGATTCGTCCTATCTGGCAAGTTTGAGGAAGATTCAATATCTTGGGAGGTTCAGACAAATCACAGGTTCAAATTTCATCTGTTGGCTTATGGAGCCCCAAGCTTTCGTGCTCCGCTGCCTGGCACCTTCAGAGACGCAAACTTCGGAGAACTGGGACCCAAGGTCACAACAGTTGGCTAAGAGGTAGAACCGGGTCTCAGACTCCGTCTCCCCGCCCGAGCTCAGGTCCTTCCCACCTCAGCGATCAGTGCCCGGGGGCGGCTGAGCGACAAACGAGACAACCCAGGAAGGACAGGGAGCCACAGCGTCAGGAGCCCACGCAAGTAGGTCCAGACCGGGCTCGGCCCCCTGCTTCCCAAGGCATAAGCCCGCCGCCGCCGGGGTTCTCCACGGGGCGGCCTTGGCTACATTCCTACCTAGGCACGAGGCTGGAAATAGGAAATGGGAGGATGTGGGTCATGGAGGTGGCGGGAGAGGCCGTTGGAGAATGTCGGGCGTTCAGGTTGCTCCGAGTGCGCTTACCTACAGCTAGGGTTGGCTTCAGGGCTCTCCGCGCTCGCCGGCTCCGGGTCTCGTGCTTCTCGCGAGAGGGGGAGGCTCCGCGGTGTCAAAAGGGCAGAGCGGCTGCGCAGCCGATCTGGCGTTTCCCTTTACGTCAAGTCGTCGGCGTGCGTGCCCGCTTCCAAGATGGCGGCGGCGGCAGCAGCGTCGGGTGTGCTGGGCAAGGCAGGCTGGAGGTTCCTACAGCTGCGGTGCCTGCCGGGTGAGGGAGCGGCCGAGCCCGGGAGCGGGGAAGAACTGGGATGGGGAGCGAGGCCGGCTTGGCCTGGGTGGGGGACGGAAGAGGCCGTCGTGGCGGCCCGCGAGCAAGGTGAGATGAAGGACATCGGCGCGGAGTCGCCGGCTTTTCGAGCTTGAACGGTCCGTTTGGCCGCTTCGGTCTCCAGTTTGCAGCTGTTAGGGGGCGAGCCCCGGGGCAGGGACTGTCACTCCCATTTCACGGAGTTGGCGGAGCCTCTGAGGGTTGAGTGTGTCCAGATCAGAGTCCAGATCCGCTCGTCTGTTGCAGAACTGTCAGCCGCGGACCCATTCCCAAGTCCATTGCCTTTGGTCCCAAGACAGGATCACTTGAGGGATAGTTGGACCGAGAGCGTCCAGTCTGTTGCTTTCTAAAAGTCAGTCATTTCCCCAGCACTTCGCTAATTCTGTGACATTCTCTTTACCACCTTTGCTGCTGTGTGCACAGTATTTTATTTCTACATCTGAGTATCCTAAAAATAGACCTTTACTTTATATCACTGTCATAAATGGAAAACTGATATCATTTGCCACAAATAGAACATAGTATGCATTGACCCATTAACATAAATATATAGCTAATGAAATATTCTTTGGCATTTCACCTAAAATTTTCTCATGAGCTGCAGTAATTCCCGACATATTTTGGGATCTTCCTCTTTTTCAAAGTTTTATGGATATTTCTGTTTATCCACTAAGATAGTTTATATATATATAAATGAGTGAGGGAGAGATACTGATTCTGTTTCTTTTGAATTCATTGTTCCCTGAATTCTATAGATTTTTTTAATGAGTGCTTTTTTGTCATTTTTATACAAAGTTCTAGTAATATGTTTAGTAAAAGTAATGCCTATGACCTACCCTTAAGATATTTATCCAAAAGAATTGAAAGTAGTATGTACAAAAAGGTTTGTACAAGTATATGCATGATCATTTAATCATAACAGTCAAAATTTGAATCATCCCAGGTATCCATCAACAAAACAATAGTGATGGGGGGGGGGGGTTGGTCTCTATTTCCCAGGCTGGCCTCAAACTGGTAATCCTCCTGCCCCAGCCTCCTTAGTGGCTAGAATTATGGACTTGTGCCATGCACCAGTGGCTTGATAGAATTTGCTAATGTAATAATACTAGGCAATAACAACCAAAAGATCTGTCAAAGATAAACAAAGCCAGACACTAATTAAAGGATTTGGGACAGATTTTAATCAATAACAACTTTGTAGAAAGGAAACTTTTGGAATCTGTGCAGTGAGGTGAAATAGTTTGCCATTACCACACAGCTGACAAATCAGATACAGGCCCAAAAGCCAGGTAGGATTTTCCTCCTGGCTCACTGTTTTTGCCAACACATCATGTCGCAAGGTTCCATTTTACCCAAGATTTTTGCGTGTGATCCAACACTTGGATAAGTGGTTGTCAAGGTGTCTCTGCCCTATATTTCCTCAACCCCATTCTTTTAGCACCTCTAGGTTTCAAAGGGTCTTCTGTGATGCAAGATCTTGACAGCCTAGTTTCTGTTTCAGTGTCCCGCTGCCGAACACTCCTGGTGCCACGTGCCTTCCATGCTTCAGCTTTGGGGTTCAGGTCTTCCGAGGAGCAGAAGCAGCAGCCTCCCCCATCTTTTTCTCAGCAGCATTCTGAGCCACCAGGGGCACAAAAACCCGATGTAGAGTCTCCTCGCATACCTCCCAGGTAGGCACCAGAACCCACCTGTCTGTGGCTGCCTTGCCTGCTTGGTTCTGTCTGTCCCTTCCTGGCTCAGGCTCCTGTCCATCCCCCTCCTCACCTTCTGTCAGCTGTCTTTGAAAAGAACCTATTGTTTTTATAAAGATGGTACCCGTGCAGTCTAAAACATCTGAACAGTACAGAGAAGTTGCAAAAATTACCTGAAACCCCACACAGAGATAACCCTGCTGACATTTTTGCCTTCAGGTATTTCTCTAAGCATGTTTCATAAATCTGTGTATATAATAAATGATTGATTACATTCTATATGCTATTCAGAATCTGTTTTTTCACTCCGCAGTAACTTTTTTTTTTTTGGTACTGGGGATTGAATCCCGAGGCACTTAAACACTGAGTCACATCTCCAGCCCTTTTTTAATATTTTATTTAGAGACCGGGTTTTTCTGAGTTGCTTAGGACCTCACTAAATTGCTGAGGCTGGCTTTGAACTCAACAATCCTCTTGCCTCAGCTTCCCAAGGTGCTGGGATTACAGGTGTGCGCCACCATGCCCAGCTCAACAGTACACTTTTAATAACCCCTCACGGTTTGTTTTAGTGATTGTATAACATTCCTGGAAGGAATGGTACAAAATCTATTTAATCTGTCCTAAATTGATGACTATTTAGGTTTCCTTCGGTTATATGAAAGATAATGTAATAAACTGTGTCAACTTTCCTTAAAGATGGGAGCACTGAGTCAAAAGAGATTTACATTTAAAGTCTTCTTATATATGTGGGGCCAAATTACCTTTCAAAAAGATAATAATGATTTACCTTTCCACTAGATTTGATTTTTCTTCCTAATCCTACCACTGAAAATCGAATGTTCCTCGATGTGAAGTTAGAGTGTTCTTCTTCATCTTTTTCTGGTTTCCTAATGAAAATCTTTTTCATTTCAATTCAACAAATATTTTTTGAGAATCTACCATGTGTCAGCCCTATGAATGATACACTATTGTCCCTACCTTTATGGGGGCATGGAGTTACAGTCTGCTGCAAATATTGGGAATGAAACTCTGAGCTCAGCGTGCTGAGGGCTGGAAACAGGGAAGCCCAGGGTGCTGTGGGAACGTTGCCTTCATGTCACGAGACCTCAGCTCACTTGGTCCCTTTTCTTTGGTTGTGTGGCAGGGGAAGGATGATGGGATTTTTACTGTGCTGGCAGTGCAACACTCATGCCAACAGAAGTGAATGTCCTGCCAGCTTGTGCTTAGAGGAGACCCAGAGCCTGTGGCTTCTGGTCAGGCCCATTTTGCACTCCAGGCGATAGAGAGTGAGATAAAGTGTGCTGGGCACTGTTCCCGCGTTTCAGGTACACCGACCAGAGCGGGGAGGAGGAGGAGGACCACGAGAGTGAGGAGCAGCTGCAGGACCGCATCCTGACGGCAGCCCTGGAGTTTGTGCCTGCCCATGGGTGGACCGCAGAAGCTATTGCCGAAGGAGCCCAGGTGTGTATAGGTGAGGGCAGGGCAGCCTGACCCATATCAGCCAGGAGGAGTCCCTCGAGGCGACAGAGGGCTTCATGCCCTCTACAGCCCAACTTGGAGCCTCTCACAGGTAAAGACTGTCTAGGTTTTTGGGTTTGTTTCCCAACAGGGTGGATACGGCTTTATTTTTAATTATAAAAAGAGTAGCAGGCTGGGCACATGCCTATAATCCCAAGTCTGAAGCCTGAGGCAGGAGGACTGCAAGTTTGATGTTAGCCTCAGCAATTTACCAAGGCTATAAGCAATGTAGGGAGACCCTGTCTCAAAATAAAAAATAAAAAGGGCTGGGGATTTTGTAGCTCAGTGGTAAAGCAACCCCTGGGTTCAATACCCAGGGATTGAACCAAAAAGGAAAAAAAAAAGAAATCATCCACCCAGAATTCAATCACAAAAATAATACGTGGCATTATGGTCTAAGGTAGCTGGCTAAGCAGGCATTATCTGTGATCAAAATTACCACATTTCACTGATTCTAAGATGCCATTGTTTGTAAGAAGCACCATTTTTAATGTATGAATAAAAAATAAAAATGCTGTTATTAAACTGACACAAAGTTATAATTTAGATCTGGAATGTCCCCCAAAGGCTTATGTGTTGAAGGCAGATCTGGGGCTTTTGGGGAGTGATTGGATCATGAAGGCTGGTTTCACCAATGAATTCATAATTAACAGGCTGTTGGGAGGTAATGGAGACTGGTGGAGGTGGGGCCTAATCGGAGGAAGGGGTCACTGATGGAATATGTTGTCCCTATGCCTTCCTCACTCTCTGCTTCCTGGCTGCCCAGAGGTGAGCAGCTTTCCTCTGCCATGCCCTTGGGCCATGATATTTCTGCCTTACTACAGGCCTAAAAGCCATGGAGCCAGCCAGTCATGCACGGAAACCTCTGAAACTAGGAGCCCAAATAAACCTGTCCTCCTTTAAGTTGTTATTCTCAGGTATTTTGTCACAGTAACAGGAAGCTGACTAACACATCATCAATTCTGTGATTCACACTGATTTTTTTTTATTAATAGAAAATATATGTGCATCTTAGAATTAATAAGATATGGTGTCAACCCCCAGGAGGGAACCACTGTGAAAACCAGATTTCTTTCAGTAGGTCTAACAGCATTTACTCATGCATTGAAATAGACTACCTCTAGTAGTCTATTTTTAGTTTAGGCCATGTGTGCAGAATCATCTGGCAAAGCCTGATACTATCCTATGCAGGGCCTCTTGGATGATGGGCAGGTTTGCTGCTTTACTTAGATCTGTTGTTTCTTGTCTTTCACTCTCTCAGAAGAGAACATTTGGTAATAGAAATCATGTAAGTAGAATTTGTAAACTCAGATTCCACCATATGCTCATTATGAGGCACTGAGTTGGATCCTCAAAACCACATAAAAATAAATTAACGAAATAAAGATATTGTTCCATGTATAACTAAAAAATATTTTAAAAATTACATGTAATGTTGAGATTCATTGCTGCATATCCATACATGCACATGATACAGTGATATAATTTGGCTAATGTCACTCCTTAGGATTTCCCCTTTTCCTTCCCCTCCTCTCCCTCTCTGGCCCTTTTCCTCTACTCTATTGGTCTCCCTTTGATTTTCAAGAAACACCCCCACACATACCTTTCTTTTCCTTTTTCCTAACTTCCTCATATGAGAGGAAATGTACAACCCTTGGCTTTCTCTTAACATAATATTCCCAACTTATATCCATTTTCTGCAAATGACATAATTTCATTCTTCCTTATGGCTGAATAAAACTCCATTGTGTGTGTGTGTGTGTGTGTGTGTGTGTGTGTATCACACTTTCTTTATCAATTCATCCATTGAGGGACACCTAGGCTGGTTCCATAGTTTGGCTGTTGTGAATTATGCTGCTGTAAACATGGGCATGCATGTATCACTATAGTGTGTTGACTTTAATTCTTCAGGATAAAGACCCGGGAGTGGTATAGCTGGGTCACATGCTGGTTTCTTGTGTGGTCTTTTAAGGAGCCTCCATACTGATTTCTAGATTGTACATTGTACTAATGTACAATCCCACCAGTGTAAAAGGATTCCTTTTTCTCTATATCCTCACCATTTATTATTGCTTGTATTCTTGATGACTGCCATTTTTACTGGAGATGAAGTCTCAGTGTAGTTTTGATTTGCATTTCCCTAATTGCTAATGATGTTAAACATTTTTTCATGTATTTTTGGCTATCTATAGTACTTCGTTTGAGAAGTGTCTAAGTTTATGTGCCAATTTATTAATTGGGTTATTTGTTTTGTTTTTATTATTTTTTTGATGTTGTTTTTTGAATTTTTAAAAATATTTTCAAAGTTGTCAATGGACTTTATTTTATTTATTTATATGTGGTGCTGAGAATCAAACCCAGTGCCTTACACATGCTAGGCAAGTGCTCTACCACCGAGCCCCAGCCCTAGCCCCTGGTTTTTGAATTCTTTATATATTCTGGATATTAATGCTCTGTCTGAAGAGTCACTAGCAGAGATTTTCTCCCATTCTGTAGATTCTTTCTTCACATTCTTGTTTCCTTTGCTGTGCAAAAGCTTTTTAATTTGATGCCATCGTATTTATTGATTCTTACTTTTAGGAGTCCTATTGAGAAAGCTATTGCCTGTGCCTATATTTTGGAGCTTTGAACCCGTGTTTTCTTCTGGGAGTTGCACAGTGTCTGGACTAATTCCTAGGTCTTTGATCCATTTTGAGTTGGCTTTTGTGTAGGGTGATTGATAAGGATCTAGTCTTATTCTTCTATGTATGGATAATCAGTTTCCCCAGCACCATTTGTTTAAAAAGCTGTCTTTCCTCCAACATGTTTTTGGCACCTTAATCAAGGATCAGATGACTGTAGGTGTGTGGGTTTATCTCTGTGTCTTTTATTCTGTCTCATTGGTCTGTGTGTCTGTTTTATGCCAATACCAAACAATTTTTGTTACAATAGCTCTGTAGTATAATTTGAAATCAAGTATGGCAATTTTGGTTTTGGATTTTTTTTCCCTAGTTCTATGAAGCATGTCATTAGTTCATTGTGAAAACTTTGAAAGGTACAAACAGATATAAAAAAAATTTTTTTTTTTTTTTAAAATAAAGCACCTGTGATCACACCAGAGAGCCTCTTTTCAGTATTTCAATGCCTGTTCTTTTTTGTTGTTGTGTTGTACTGGGGGTTGAACTCAGGGGCACTCAACCCCTGAGTCACATCCCCAGCCCTATTATTTTGTATTTTTATTTAGAGACAGGGTCTCACTGAGTTGCTTAGTGCCTTGCTGTTGCTGAGGCTGGCTTTGAACTCAAGATCCTCCTGCCTCAGCCTCAAGAGCCACTGGGATCATAGGCATGTGCCACTGTGCCCAGCTCAATGCCTATTCTTTCAATTTAAAAAAAAGAACTTTATTAATCATTATTTATTGAGCAAGTAGTGTGCATTAGGCACTCTATTAGGGACATGACAGTGGTCACAGTGGACAAAGTTTCTGTCTGTGGAGCTTCCAAGTTTGTGACATTAAGCAAATAGACACAGAGTAGACTTATGAAATATGACAAGTGCTGCCAAGAAGAGGTGCTATTGGGACCGCAGTTGAAGACTCTGAAAGGCTTTTTTGTTTATGAACAAGTAGACTTTCTCTGGTTTTGGAGGGGGATGGGGATGGATAAGTCCAGATAGGGAACTGCATGTGCAACGTGAGGAGAAGAACACTGCCGTAGAAGGGCCAGAGGAAACCAGCGTGGAGCGAAGGAGGGGCCTGGAGGAGTAGGACTGAGGAAGGCCCATGGGGGCCAGGTCAGGCGAGGCTTCAAGGTCGCATTAAGGAGCTTTTACTCTAAGAACAGCTCAAGATGTGAGGTCACATTGGCAATTCAGAACATCGCTGGGTAGAAATGGATTGGAGGCAGAGAGAATCAGTCCTTGGAGTCTGCAGCCAGTCATCCACAAGAGATGAAGTGACCCAGTTTAGAGCACTGGCAGTGAAGGGGAGACCAGTGGGTGGGTGTGGTGGTAGACTGGACATGGGAGGGAGCGACAGGATGGTGGTACCAGTGCTGTCATGCGTGGGTGCACGATGGTGTGGCTTCTGAGAGGAGAACCACTGGCAGGGGGCCAGGTTTGGGGAAGGACCATACAGTCTTGATCTTGTGCTAAGTGTGACAGGTCTTTTGTCTTTTGAGTTTGCTTCAGGCATGGCCAGCATGTGTATGTCATGATTAAATTGTGCAAGTGAATGAGATTACCCAAGGCAAGGGAGTAATGTGATGAGAGAGAGGACCATAGACCTTCAAGGAAATCTGACATGACAGAGGAGAGTGGGACAGAGCGAGCCGCTTAAGTACTGGTTAGAGTGCCCTGGCTGTGGGAGGCAGAGCAGGAGAGGGTAGACTGAGCAACAAAACTTTGGTTGCTTCAGTGGCAACTGTCACTGGGTGAAGACCTGGGTCAGAAACCAGCCGGGATGGTAGCAAGCATTTGGCCGGGCAGGGGGGTGGAGTGGAAGTTTGAGCCTGACTGGACCCCGCAGGAAGAGCACAGAAACAGGTAAGGGGGAAGGGAGAAGATGGGCAAAATCCAAAGCAGCAGACACCTCCAAGGCAAGGACTTGAGCTCTGGAAAACAGAAGGACTGAACATGTTAGTGCAGAGCTGGAAAAAACAGCTGCAGGCTTGGTTTCTAAAAGAATACTAAGGGGGTTCCCTGAGGATGGCCCCTGTTTTCTCTGTGAAGTAGGCGTAGCTGCATCTTAAACCTGAGGTGAGGAAAGGGTGGGAGGAGGCAGAGGTTTGAGGGTAGAGAAGGTTTAAAATAAAGTGATGGAATAAAGTAAAAGAAAGAAATGTAACAGGTCGTGTGGAAACAGCAGATTATAGTGAATATTCTAGGTAACTCTTCTGTGCATCTTCTTTTTTAGTGGCCGCAGAGTACCTACTGAATTTACTCGACTTCGGTTGTCAAACATTTGGGTATTTCCGATTTTTTAGTATTGTAAACTTATTTATACAACACAGTACATTTCTGATTAGTTTCCTTAGGACAAATTTCAGGTGGAGTTGCTTTTTCAGGGAATATATTGCTCAGAATTCAGTTAGGAAACCATAACTTGCCAGTTATTAGAATTTAATAGAAAGAGTTGTTAACTGGTATCAGTAACCAGGTAATGGAAAGGATAGAAAGAAGGGTCTCATGGAGGTGGCAGCCGCAGGAAGCAACTTCATCTGGCCGAGGAAACAAAAGGAAGAGTTGGAATTATTGAAATGAGGAGCTTGAAGGAGAGTTCCCACGTGGAAGGAATCTCGGGCCTCTGAGGAGGTGCTGCTTAGCTGGCACAGGTGTCTCTGTGCTTGGAGGGAGGGTCCTTGGGGGCTGCCACCTGAGTTGGGAGGGCAGGACGAGGATGTGGCTTGATGAAGCTTGTTCTGCACATGCTGGGAAACTGTACACCAGGCTCGGCCGTTGTGTTGCTGCTCCTGGAGGGAACTACTGCTTCCAGGCTGAAGGGCTTCCCTGGGGTGCTGCTCCTGGGAACCTCAAGCAACAGGAAGCAGACAAGAAATGTGTTTGCAGAGTGCCAGACCCACTGCAGGAGCCAGCAGGGATGTCACACGTGGCCCACGTTCACACCCTGTTGGAGACAGAGCAGCCTTGTGTGTCAGAGCTTCATGCTCTATGAAGAGTGGGTGACAGTAGTGCCCAGCTGATAGAGCTGCTGTGCAGGGGCAGAGACCACGTAATGTGCTCAGGGTGTCCCTGGCAGGTGGTGTGCATGAAGTCACCATCAGCATTGAGGCTGCTGTCAGACTGTCCTCTATGGAGTCTGTGCACTCCTCCAAAAGAGAGTGCTAACCCCTCCCAACAGTAGGAATTCATATTTAATATATTTGTGTTCTTTTCCTGCCATCTGTCCCTGCTGCTGTCAGTGTTCTGCTTTCAGTAGATGCTCAATTATTGCTGTAGATCAGGAATAACAAAATTTCTGTGGTTTTGTTAACTCCATGACAACTCATTATGAAAAAATTTGTTTTAAACCATTGACCGCTCCAATTTTCAGCAGATGCAGGGAATCAAAAGAGGAGTCAGGAAGGGAGGGATGAGTGCCCTTCCCAGACCCCCTGGTGGTATTAGGGCTCCAGGTTCAATGGCCAGACCAGAGCTGACTCTGACTCTGACTGACTTATGACCGACTTATAACTCTGACTGACTTAAGCTGGAGAGGATGTTTTGGCTCATTTTAATGCAGAATAGTCTGAAAGTAGCCCTAGCCAGTGTTCTTTTTGCTTTCCTCTCTGAGCTGCCTTCCCAGCAGGGGCCACCCATGCAAGAGTAAAGGTGGTGCAGCAGGTCAGCAGGAAGAGTACCTTCCCTCAGTACTAGGGAGAGTGCTACAGTGGGCCCGGGACCTGCATGTAGTGCTGTGCCCATCCCTATGCTGGTCAGTGAACTCTGGTCATCCAACATGTGCTTGGCACACACACCAAGGGGCTTGGTGGACAGAGGAGAGACGGGTGGTGGTGAGTTTCACCAAAATCACAGGAACCTGGGGTGAGGAATGTGGAGTCTCACTAAAGTCAAGGCCTTGCTTCTGGAAGAGGCATTAGAGATGCACAGGCGATGAGTGTCTGCCACACCTGCCCACCTCTCTGTGTTCTCTCTCCCCTCTGTAGTCTCTGGGTCTGTCCAGTGCAGCAGCCAGCATGTTTGGGAACGATGGCAGTGAGCTGATATTGCACTTTGTCACCCAATGCAACGCTCGGCTCGCCCACATACTAGAAGAGGAGCAGAAGCTGGTGCAGCTGGGCCAAGCAGAGTAAGTCCTTTGACTTTGTTGTTCAGAGTGGCAGCTAAAGATGGGGACTTGGGCCCTACCACCTGTCCCTGGAAGCCAGCCCAAGCAGAGCCAAAAGAGGGTAGCACCAACGGCCCTCTGCTTGGAGGGAACTGAAACCCAGCAGCGTGTCTCTGACAGCTTTAGCCAGGCCAGCATCAGGAGCTGGTGGGACCCTCCTCCCCAGGGCTGAATAAGCAGTGTAGTGCCAAGTTCCGGCCTCTGACCTGGAGACACACTGTTTTCTTTTCCCTCTTCCAGGAAGAGGAAGACAGACCAGTTCCTGAGGGACGCAGTGGAAACCAGACTGAGAATGCTGATCCCGTACATTGAGCACTGGCCCCGGGTACAGAGTCCACATCCAGGCCCCAGAGCACAATAATACTTAACATTCTCAGTGCCTTTCACTCAGAGGACTTGCATATTATTGAGAAGTTAGCTCACTAATCTCCATAAAGCCAGGAACGCTTACTACACTCAGTAAAGCTAGGTTCAAGCTTGGGAGTGCCCACAAGAGCGACTCTGAGCCGTTTCTCTCTCAGTCTTGGACATGTGAGTGGCCTAGATCACATCCTGGGGGCGGGGGGCCCAGCAGCTGAGTGAGCCACCAGGTCTTTGTGAGGAAGACCCCATGGAAGAGGTTAGGATAGTCAGGGATTTTTCAGCCATCTTCACTTTAATAATAGCCCTGTTGTGCTTAACATCTCAAGGACTGGAGCTTCTTGTCCAATTGCCAATGCTTGGGAAAGGGCTTTTGTCCCCTTTTCTGAAGTTTCCTTTTTCCTCTGTTTCAAAGCATGTCACAGTGTGAGCCATTCTCTGAGTTAAGAAAATGCAGTCAAAGTACCTTAGAAATGAGAGGGATTTAAACGTCCAGTATCCTCAGTCCAGCTGGAAGACTATTGAACGCGTAATTTCCGTCAGCCTTGTGAGCACCTATGGTGCTCCACCTCAAGCTGGGTGTGAAGGGGTCACAGCCTGGGGTCATCCCACCCCCTGCAGGTGAAGCTGTGGAAGTGCGTGGGCCTGTCCTCAGCTGCCTTCCAGATTGAGCACAGCTTTTCCTCCAGGGCTGCTTAGCTAAGAGAAAACTTCCCAGCCCATCCGGGACCTCTGTCATCAGACCACAGCCAGTGGGTTTTTAGAGTTGATAAAGAGGCAAGACCTTGTCCAGTTAGGCCAGGAGGAGCTGAAGTCTGCTAATGGCCAGGTCCCTGGTTTGTGCCATCACTGGTATAAGTTGAAGGGTTTTTGCTTTCAGGAGACCAAAGTCAGCTTGAGTTAAGCAGAAGAGCCGGGGAGGATTCCTGGTGATGCTGCCATGGGGCACTGAGGGCCGGATGTTGCTGGGCACTGGGGTCAGCCCGGCATGTCCTGGAAACCACCCCAAACTCTCCTGCTTTTTACCCTCGCTCCCCTCTTCTGCTGTAACTCTTTGTGACAGAATGAGGTCCCCTCTCCCATCCTTGCTCTCAGGACTCAGAGAGACCAGTCTAAACCCTTTGGCTGTTTGCATTCCCAATTACAAATATTAGGGATGGAGAATCTATTTTTGTCCAAGTTAGGACAAAAACATGCCCCAGGCTCCCAGCTTTAGTTAGGTTTGGTAACTGCCAGGAGTTCCCACTGCTGGATGGAGAGGGCAGATCTCAGAGAACCAGAGCTGGGCCGACCCCCTGTATATTCCGTAGCCGCCTGTGCAGTACCTATTCCTGTTACTCTCTCCTCAGGCCCTCAGCATCCTCCTGCTCCCTCACAACATCCCTCCCAGCCTGAGCCTGCTGACCAGCATGGTGGATGACATGTGGCATTATGCTGGGGACCAGTCTACTGACGTGAGTTTTCTGCAGGCCCACAGGACACTAGGAGAGGGTTGGGGAAAGCACTTCTTAAAAGTTGGTGAAATTTCTTTGATCACAAGTCTCCTCAGGGGGCCTGCAAGAGTCATTCCCATCTGAGGCATGAAGAGGATCCCTCAATAAGCCAGAGTGGGGTGTAGGTCATCTTCATTCAGGGACCAGCAGTCTAGTCACAAGCCAGTGCTTATTCCTTCCCAGGCACGGTGGTGGTGCAAGACCTCAGGAGGCCTTGGGATTGGGAGGCCCTTTATTAGTCATGCTCCCTCCCTCTCCTGAGATGTAGACTCTGCAGCAGAGTTCCTCAGCATCTGTCCTTGCTGAGACTGATTTTGTAAAAAGGAGGTGCCATGTAGACACCATTGCTTTAAAGAGAAACTCTCCCTGCTGCCCATCTTGACCTACTTTGCTAAGAGATCAATAATTCCTTTTAAAGAGGTACCAGGGAAGAATCTGACTTGTTAATGCTACTGTATTTCTGGTGGGAAATTAAAAAATCAAAGTACACCTTCATAAAATAAATTAAAATGTGATGGTACTTTGTGGAATCCAGAATGAGGAGGCCCACAGATCCTCCCACCACACTTATAACGAAGTGCTTTAATCAACATCTTCATGTGGGAATATACCACCAACAGAGAGGGTAGGAACATGAAATTAGAAAGCAAAGAAATTAAAGGAATAAAACACCAAGCAGCTGAGCTGGTCCTCTGGAGAGTGGTTTGCCAGGACCAACACAAGTCACCAGAGACCCGAATGCGCATCTTTCCCAGGTGTTGTAACCTGTCCCTGATCTTCCCCAGCCCTCACTGGACTGACAAACACACTAGGGTTTGATCATAACTGTCGGGTTGCAGAGCCTCCCCAGGACTCTAAGATGCCCTAGGACTTAGTCTTTTCCCCAGCAGTTCTAAATGGACTGGATGTAGTCAGATCACCTGAGATGTTTATTAGACATCCTGGCTCCTACCCCTTAATTCAGATTCACTGACTCAAAACTCTTAAGAGGTTGGGGCCAGGAGCTCACATTTTTAATCCCCCAGACAATTCTGATGTGCAGCCACATTGGGGACACTATTGTTGTCCAGAGGACCATGTGTATCTGTGAGGGAAAGAAGTCAGGAGAGAGTGCGGGAGTCAGCGAGGCCTTGGATAGGAATACCTTGACCGCCACAGCCCACAAAAGCAGTAGTGACTCTCTTTCCTGGGGGGGTTTCTCCGCAGTTTAACTGGTACACCCGCCGGGCCGTGCTGGCTGGCATCTACAACACAACAGAGCTGGTGATGATGCAGGACTCGTCCCCAGACTTCGAGGACACTTGGCGCTTCCTGGAAAACCGGATTAATGATGCAATGAACATGGGCCACACTGCCAAGCAGGTAATTGGGGACTAGCCGTTTAGGAACCTCTTCAAAGGGTGCATTCATTCTCCTTGGGCCACAGCTGGTCACCTGGCTGTTCTGCTCCTGCTCCCTCTGTGCCTCAGCTGACAGTCCCCAGGGCCTTCCCAGGGAGCCTGGCTGAGCAGCTCTCTTATACTAGCCCACCCTGAGGAGCTGTGCTTTGCCCATTTGTAACTGTGTTGTCCATAGACTCTTCCTCCAGTGCACAGTGCAGGGGGTCACAGGCTTCCTGATCAGTCCCATCTGTCCCACCTTTGAGTTCATGTTGGGGCTTAAGGGCCACTGACTCCTTCCAGGTGAAGTCCACTGGAGAGGCGCTGGTGCAGGGCCTCATGGGTGCAGCAGTGACGGTGAGTACAGCCCAGCGTATCCCATCGACCCCTCTGATACTTACGTGTCGCCCCACATGGCTTTGTAGTCTTAAGACTAAGAAGACTGGCAGCCCTAGTCTTGATCCCAAATGCCCCTTTTTACTTTTTACTGGCATCAAGAAACATCACTCCCCCCCCCACCCCACTCCCTGTGTGTGGCAAGAGCCCGTTTCAGAGCCAGGCCTGCCACCTGGAAAACGCCAGTCTTCCCCTCTGGAGTTCTGGAGGAGGGGAGGGAAGGACCTCACCACTCTGTTTCCATCCCTGTATCAGCTCAAGAACTTGACAGGTCTAAACCAGCGCCGGTGAAAGGAAGGGGTGAACCCTGAGTGCCTGGAAGAAAAGGAGCAGGTAGATTTAAAGGGTTTTAACAAGTAAGAAGTGCAACCCATGGGACAGGGTGTTACCAAGAACACGGGAGGACTCGAGTCACTACAGCAGCTACCTGGAAACCAGGGCACTTGGCGATACAGTTGTGACGTGGGATGTGGCCACGCTTCAGTTCCTGATCCCAGGCCTGGCCTCCTGATGCCTTTCTGCATTACAGCTGCGTGACTGGAAAACAAGACTCACCCAAGCTTTCAAGCCACAGAAACTCCACATGTCCCTGTCATGGTCTCCCAGTCACCTTGGTCCTGTCCTAGCCTTCCTAGGAAAGCTCTGTGGTGCTCCAAAGTCAGAGCCGAAGTCTAGAGCTACCACCAGGTGGCAGCTCAGCCCCAGTGTGACACAGGCACCAGTGACCCAGGTGTTCCTTTGCTGTCCTGAGAGAGGCTCCTGTGGGTCCATTCAGAAAGCTGCCTCACCTGAGACAGTGCCTGCTGGGTGATGGCTCTCAGCCTGGCCAGAAGTGTGATACAGTGTGTCACATTACACCAGGGGTGGCCAGTGGTGTCACCTTACACCAGCATGCATTGCAGCATTATTAGTGTATTTAGAATCTGTAAAAATATTAAATATGTTTGAAGCATTTTGCTGTTTTGAACTTTCCATGTAGACCACAATCAATATCCAAAACCCCTGCGGGAGACAGCAGTGTGGGGAAAAGGTTTGAGCCAAGCGGCCAGGAGACTTGAGTTTTTGTTGTGGTGCTGTTACCCACTGGATAACTAGGACCACTCCATGTCTCTGGGCCCAGGTCTTCCATCAGATAAATGAGGGTAACAGATGTCCCCCTAAACCACTTGCTGTCTTGGCTGCTCTTGTCTCACCACTTCAGTGATCATCTATAGCTCTCAGCCCAGTGCTCACCGGGCTCCTTTGCATCTCTGGTTGACTCTTGTCTCCTGCTTTGCTCTCTCCTGCCTGTGTCAGCCGAATATTGATGAGGATTTCAGGAGCTAATCAGATCTCAGATCTCTTCTCCTGGGCCTACCACTGTTTTTTTTTTTTTTTTTTTTTTCCTATACTTCTGATTCTTTGTGCCTTGTGACATCCTGTGAAGTTCCTGCAGAAGCTACCCCACATCGCATTTTCCCCTTTATCCTTCAGGGCATCCACCTCATCTTAGCAGATGGCTATAATTCATAATTCCCTGAGATGGCATGAGCTGTGGAGTAAGAGCCCCCTTGGTGCCCTTCCTCTAGGCTCAGGAAAAGGTGTTACTCTTTGCCATAGCAAACTTCTCTTTATTTTCTGATTGCTTTTCTGCTCCCTAGATGAAGCTCCTGCTGGGTTCTATTTAAGGGCCTCTCTTCTCTATGAGCAGCTGCCACTTTTAAGACCCGCTTAAACTCATCTCTAGTCTGTTTAGGGGCTTTGGTAATGGAGCACACACTCTGTGGAGCCCACCACCAGGCACTGGGGATGCAGAGATGAAGAGCTCTCACCCACTGTAACTACACAGAGGTGTAGATGATAAGCCCAGCATGGGGGTGCACACCTGTTATCTCAGTAGCTGGGGCAGGAGGATTGAAGTTCAAAGCCAGGCTTGGCAATTTAGTAAGACCCTATCACAAAAAATAAATAGGACTGGAAATGTTACTCAAAGAGTTCCCCTGCATTCAGTTCCCAGGACCACAAAGAAAAAAAAAAAAAACTAGATGCATCGTATCTTCCTGCTGTTTTCTGAAGTGCACGATCCCAACTTAAACGGCCAACAGGAAAGGGTATATGCCTCTCTTTCAAGCACACTTAGCTCAAGTATACACACATTGTGTTTCCATAGGTGTACCAAGCTTACTTTATTCATTTTAAAGCTTCATAATATTCTATGTGTGTCTATTTAACCAAGTCCCTCAAAAATTACTGTCTAGTGAATATTTTTGCCATTACAATACTGCCATGAACAACCCTGTACATATTTTTACAACTGCAAATTTTTCTGCAGTATGAATTCTTAGAAGTTTATTTTTTAAAAAAGTTGGTACTGGAGATTGAACCCAGGGTACCATTGAGCAACATATATCCCTAGCCGTTTTTATTTTTTATTTTGAGGTAGGTTCTCACCAAGTAGCTGAGGCTGGCCTCAAATTTTCAATCCTCCTGATTCAGCCTCCCAAGCCTCTGGGATTACAGGTGCTCGCCACCACCTCCAGCTAGTTCATTGTTGAGTCAAAAACATACTCAAGTTTTGCCACAATACCTTCCAGGATGGTTGAACCTGATGTATTTAGGAACAGATGGGGTTCAAAAACGCGGACCTGGGGCGGTTTCGGCCTCCGAGCAGGAGGTGGCGCTGCGTGCGAGCCTCGGCGAAAGGGGCAGAGGCCGCGCTGACCGACTTCCGGTGGCGGAGTTGGCGCAGGCGCGGCGCAGCTGTCGTGGGGGCCGGCTGGACGCGGGGCGCAATGCCGTACGCCAACCAGCCCACGGTGCGGATCACGGAGCTCACCGACGAGAACGTCAAGTTCATCATTGAGAACACGGACCTGGCGTAAGGCCGCGGAGGGGCGAGGCTGGCGGCTCTGGAGCGGGGGGAGGGAGGGACCTTCCTGAGCCGCCCGCTGCCAGGGCTTGCGCTTGGGAGCCTGCGCGCGGGGCCGGCCTGTCGCGGCAGCGGCACCCTCACGCCGCTCGGGGTTTTCTCCTTTAGAGTGGCCAATTCCATTCGGAGGGTCTTCATCGCCGAGGTGCCCATAATAGGTAAGCGACCCCCCTGGTTTCCAGAACCTCCATTCCCGCCCCCATTCCCTCCGCCCACCTGGGGCTCCCGCCTCCGGTCCTCGGGTGGGGCTGGCGTTGGGGGTGCTGAGAAGACGGCAGGGCTGGAGACTTGATCAGGCTTGTGCCCTTGATCCCGTGGTCACTGCTGGCCTTCCTGGCTCCCACGGGCCAGTTAGGTCCACCCTTACCAGGTGGGTGAGGAGCGTGCGCCGGCTTGGGTTCCAGTACTGTTTTCACTAACCGACTGTGCAAACCAGAGAAGGTAAGAGGGCAAGTTATTCCTCTTCCGCATGCTGCAGGTAGTCCTCATCTGCAACGTTCAGACACTGGTGCGCCTTACCGGCTTCTAGCAAGGATCAAGTGAGGTCATCTTTGCCATCACTGAGCGGGTAGATGCCTTTTCTAATGCTCTGTTCTTCCAGCTGCATATATAGAGCATGTAAGTGCCAGGCATGGTGCCAAGCACTGGAGGTGCAGAGCTGTGTGGAACAGCATTTCAGCCTTCTTGGAGCTCACAGTGAAGTTGCAGGGGGGAAAAATGAATCCTTACACAACAGTAGTGTAAGGTAGACTGTGATCAGGACAGGAGAAGCATAGCCACAGTGAAGCTGGCACTTAGTAGAGGGAAAACTTGTCTCTGGTTGGGGTCCAGCTACTCTGCTGCGAGTGTTTTATGCATTGACCATGCGTATGTAAAATTCTACAAGTAGATTTTAAGTGTCAGCTCAAAGAAAATGGGCCCAAAAAAGGAAATATGAGTCATAGCTGCTGCTTCAAGTGTTCAGGCTTGTAAGGAAATAAACAGATCAAATGATTATAGAACAAGAAAATTTTTAGTTCATCCACATCACCACTCCCAGTCAAGTTATCAGCTCAGCCTGGAGTGCTGGTCCTCCCCCTGCCTAATCCCTGCAGCCCCTGGGTGTGTTTCATCCTGAGTAAGGAGAGTTGTATTTCATGATGTACTTCTGGATCTAAATGCTGCTTTTCCCACAAATTTGGTTTTACGAACGACATTGAGCACCCACACTAGAAATGCAAAGGGTCTCAAGACCCTGCCTTGGGCATTTTCAAAGGTTGAAGTAGAGACAAGACATACACATGTCACAAGGTAACATGTGAGAGGTGACTTAAGGGAGCTCTGGTGGCTTGTGAAAGCAGTTCAAAGGGAGCAATTGATCATAGCTGTAATAGGAAGAGCAGAGAAGTCTTGGTTTTTAGACCAGGATTTTAATGTGTATGGAAGTGGGGGGCAGTAGAGGTAAAGACATTTCAGGGAATGGGGATGGGAGAGTAAAGAAGCAGAAAAGCTTGGGTCATGGTCCCTGCTTGGGTTGAGGAAGTGTAGCAGGACAGGCCCTCTTCTGACCTCTGTTACTAGTGTCCGTGCCCTAGTAACAGTTGGGCTGCAGTGCTGTTTTACTTCTTGACTTAATCATGTGCAGATGTATATGTGAGGACAGTTGTGTTTAAGTCAAGCTTGTTTGAGAGTACAGTCCTTCCTCATCCACCTCATTGTTGATAGGACTGTGCCTTACCCACTGAAGAAATTCAGTAAACATCTATCCATTGAGAGATAGTGAAGTTCTAAATTGGGTGATCTGGTCATTGTATCATAAAATGACATATGACCATAAGTCTGTTATTTCTGTGAAATTTCCCACATTTTAAGAAAATATTTTCAGTTGTAGATGGACACAATGCCTTTATTTTTATGTGGTGCTGAGTATCGAACCCAGTGCCTCACATGTGTGAGGCAAGTGCTTTACCACTGATACACAACCCCAGTCTATTTTCCATAATTTTTAAGTGCCCCAATAGTTTTTGGATTTGGTGTTGGCACAGGTTGGCTTCTCACAGAAATATTCAGCCAATGATATGTTCCCATTCCTTTTATATTCTTTAGGTGAGTGTCAACCCCCTGCATTATCACCTGGGCAGGGAGGTGGAGTATGGGGTGTGTAGTTCTTGTTAAAATGCAGATTCCTAGGTTCTGGGTGCTGTGGAATCAACCTCTGGCAGCCTGGCTTAGGAGTCTGCAATTTAGAAGCATCAGGTGATTTCTGAATCTTGAGCACACTGTTTGAATCTCTGGTGAAGTTGGTGACTTAACTAGTCTTTTTTTTTTTTTTTTTTAGCTATTGACTGGGTTCAGATTGATGCCAATTCTTCAGTCCTTCATGATGAGTTCATTGCTCACAGGCTTGGTGAGTGCTGGTGTTGGGAGGGTGAGGGGAGAGTACTATGCCTGGTGTCATAGGAGGAGCCCCTCAAGGGGAATTTAGGTTCTTGGGTTGGCGTTCCTGTTGGGTGTTTTTTTGTTTGTTTGTTTTCCCCAGAACTGGGGATTGAATTAGGGGGCTCTGTACCACTGAGCATACATTGCCCAGCCCTTTTCGAGACAGTGTCTTGCTAAGTTGCCCAGCTGGTCTAGAACTTGTGATCCTCCTCCCTCAGGCTCCTGAGTAGCTGGGCTATAGGAGTGTGCTACCATGTCCAGCTGTTGAGTCTTGTTTACAGTGCTTTTCTGTGTCTTACAGGACTAATTCCCCTCACTAGTGATGACATTGTGGACAAGCTGCAGTACTCCCGGGTAAGTGTGTAATGGGTTGACTGTGGAGTAGGGGAGAAGCTTCAGCTCTCGGAGGGATCTTTTCTGACCTCTTGCTTTTAGGTTGATATTTTAGAAAGACATGTGGAAATGTCATCTAAAGCTTGAAGTATGTCTAGGTTCTTGGTTCTGATGAAACTCAGATTGATGAGAGGTACCCAGGGCATGAGGTATCTTGTTAGCCACACAAGAGGGCGCATCCATCAGAATGTCCATTTATGCTTAACAGTGGGTTCCTTCCTTCCTTCTTTCCTTCCAAAGTGTGTCTTCCCAGGGTGGAGGCCTGGCAGCCTAAAGGGAGGCAGCAGAAAGTTGTGGTGAAGATAAGGAGTACAGAGGGAGTGGGAGCTGCCCAGAAGAGTAGCACCCGAGGCATTCACATAACTGGTGCCTGCCAGATCCATGTCTCCTCCTGTAGGTGATGCTGTTAACATGGCAGGGTAGGATCCCTGGCTCCAGGGTCAGGTTTGTTCTTTGATGATGTTATAAGGAAAAAGTGGGAGATTAGGTTTCCTCCATGTTTTTATGGGGCTGCATTAGATAACAGTCTGAGTATGCTTTCTTAGTGGCTTTGGTGATCCTTGAATCAGCTCATTCTCTGTTTCCAAGGGCAGGTGTTTGTGTTTTTGTTTTTGTTGTGGGTTTTTTTTTGGGGGGGGGGGTTCTTGTTTGTTTTTGTTGTAGTTAATTTGATACATCTTGTAACATGGTTTTTTTTAAGAGAGAGAGAGAGAGAATTTCAATGTTTATTTTTTAGTTTTCGGCAGACACAACATCTTTATTTGTATGTGGTGCTGAGGATCGAACCCGGGCCACACGCATGCCAGGCGAGCGCGCTACCGCTTGAGCCACGTCCCCAGCCCTGTAACATAGTTTTTAAAAAATATTTATTTTTTAGTTGTAGTTGGGCACAATATCTTTATTTTATTTATTTATTTTTATGTGGTGCTGAGGATCGAACTCAGGGCCTCACACGTGTTAGGTGAGCGATCTACCGCTGAGCCACAACCCCAGCCCCTAACATAATTTTTTTTTTTAAAGGAATATTGAAGCACACAGGAAAATATGAAGCTAATAACAAAGTGCACTTAACAACTTGCTTGTGTGTGTGTGTGTGTGTGTGAGAGAGAGAGAGAGAGAGAGAGACAGACAAACTGGACACAACTGAACACTGACCCCAGTGGCTCCTACGTGCTAGGCAAGGACTACCCCTAGCCAAGAATTTTGTTGTTGTTTTGTTGGAACTGGAAATTGATCCCAGGGGCACTTGACCACTGAGCCACATCCCCAGACTTTTTTATTTTTTATTTTGAGACAGGGTCTCACTAAGTTGCTTAGGCTCTCACTAAATTGCTGAGGCTGACCTCAAACTTGTGATCCTTCTACCTCAGCCTACCAAGTCGCTGGGATTACAGGGGTGCATCACCATGGCCTGGCAAGGCTTGTTTTTAAGAAATAAAACATGGATGTTGGTGGAGATAGTTGTACCATAATTACAAATAATTTGGCAATGTCTTGCATAAAGATATGCATGTCCTATGGCCTAGAAATTCCTTCCATTAAATTTTCTTCCAGTATTATATTTATTGAACAAAGATGGTATGGGTTTTTTTCAGCTCATCTTTTTCTAAAAATCTACAGAAAATTTGGGGAAAAAAATATTAAACATTCTTTTATCTTTTCTCTGTAGTTATCAGTTGTTAATAGTTTGCTACATTCACTTATTTTCATATCTGGTGTTATTTTTGATGAACTATTGGAAAGTAAGTTACAGACATCTGATCCATATCACCTAAATACTTTTCAGACACTTCTTTCTTTCTTTTTTTTTTTTTTGGTGGTGCTGGGGATTGAACCCAGGGCCTTGTACATGTGAGGCAAGCACTCTACCAACTGAGCTATGTCCCCAGCCCCTTCAGAAACTTTTTCTAAGAATGGTATTTTCTTATATAATTACCCCATTATTATGCCCAAGAAAATTAGCATTAGTTATATAATATTTATATATATAAAGTATATATTCATATTTTTCTAGCTATCCCCAAAATATTCTTTACTATTTGTATGTATATGTGGGTTGTGACATTGTCAAGATTTACTTGGGGGCTGGCATTGTGGCTCAGTGGTAGAGTGCTCACCTAGCATGTGTGAGGCACTGGGTTCGATCCTCAGCACCACATAAAAATAAAATAAAGATATTGTGTCTACCCAAAACTAAAAAATAAATATATATATATATAAAAGATTTACTTGGTTGGTAGAGCTTTTTAGTCTTTGCATTTGGTTATCTTAGCTCTATGGTCTTTTTTCCATCTCGAACAAACTCCTTTTTGGTATACTTTTATTTTTCAGGTTGAGTTCCTTTTCATATTTTATCTTCCTGAATATATTTTGATTCTTCCCTTTCACATCTTTAAGAGGGATCCAGTCCAAAGGTCTGAGTTGCCTTCCTGCCCCATCTGTATACAACTACAGAGTACCTAGATGAGAGCCCTAATTATTTCTTCTTCCTCATCATCTTGCAACATCAAAGTGTATTGGGTTTTTCTCACTGATGTGAGGGAGAGAATGGTTTTTGTGATTGTGTTCTCCTGAGTCTCTTCTTGCCCAGAGTTAAATTACTGCAGGAAGTCCCTAACATAGGAATGGGTGGTTTCAAGAGTGACTTATTTAAAGAATGGCAAAATATTGCTGAGCACAGTGGCACATGCCTGAAATCCCAGTGGCTCAGGAGGCTGAGGCAGGAGGATTGGGAGTTCAGAACCAGCCTCAGCAAAAGTAAGGTGCTAAGCAACCCAGTGAGCCCCTGTCTCTAAATAAAATACAAAATAGGGCCGAGGATGTGGCTCAGTAGTCGAGTGCCCCTGAGCTCAATTCCTGGGACCAAAAAAAAAAGTGTCAAAATATTGACATGTACAGGAACTGAGTGATAGTTACATGACATCAGTTTATTTTACTCACCTCTCTTTTTTGTGTATGCATGAAATGTCATGAGGTTCTTTAAAAATAGGTCAGTAGCTAAAACTTGAAAAGAGCTTTTTTCTTTTCTTCTTTGGCTTGTTATATTTTAAATGGTTTCATTCCCAAGCTGGTCTTCCTAGTCCATGGCAAGCTGAACCACTGCGCATGGAGCATCCTTTCCCTAACAGCCTTAGTCCTCTGAGGAAGGTACTCAGGCCAGAGGGCGGTTAGCAGTTTGTGTCCTAGTGGTGCCTGGCAGCGTGGGTGTGGAGGAAGCTGGTGTCAGTGTGCATGGATTGGCTGGAAAGTTGAGCAGCGGAGTGGAGTAGCAGATTGTCACAGCCCAGAAAGCCTGGAGACTGGTCAACCCATTATTTTTAGATGAAGAAATTTAAAGGCAGTGGATATTAGAAGCAGGGAGTCTGGTGGGGTTCACCGGCTCACCACACACGTATTCCTCCTTCTCTTACTACCTCAGGACTGCACGTGTGAGGAATTCTGCCCTGAGTGCTCTGTGGAGTTCACCCTGGACGTGAGGTGCAATGAAGACCAGACGCGGCACGTCACATCCCGAGACCTCATCTCCAACAGCCCCCGGGTCATTCCGGTCAGTACCTGAGCACATTTTCCCTCCCCAGGGTTTTGTTCTTGTGGTGGCTCCACGTGGGCCAGGTTGGAGTGGATCCTAGCGAGTCATTGACCTTCCTGTGCCCTGTCTTCTTTAACCTGATGCCTGGAAGTGCTGATTCTGGATTCTTAGGCAGAACAGGAATGGTGCCTTGTGCCCTGTCACCTGAGGAACCTGTAAAGGCCATGGGATTATTTTGACTAAACGGTATCACAGGAGCATAAAGTGGAGTGGAATCCCTGGGGGCACCTCTGCCACCACTTTCTCAGGTGTCATTTCCCTGCTTGACAGATTGTAGGCTGGAGGTGCTGGGAGATGGCTGCCAGAGGGGCACCTGGTGGGGGAGAGGCTAATAGATGCTTCTGTTTGGGCTCCAATGCAGGTGACATCCCGGAACCGAGATAATGACCCCAACGACTACGTGGAGCAGGATGGTAAGGGGCTGGAGGAGTGTGCAAGCATTTTCCTGAGCTGTCACCACATGGGCCAGAGGGGCAGGCCAGACGCAGCCTCTTGTGCCACCAGGTCTCCTTGTGACTTGGTTCAGTTTGTGTGTGTGTGTGTGTGTGTGTGTGTGTGTTGTCTTCTGATCACACTCCAGGCCAAATTTACCTCTCCTGGTCCTTGACTGACTCACATGTCTCCTTGCAGACATCCTCATCGTCAAGCTGAGAAAGGGCCAGGAGCTGAGGCTTCGAGCCTATGCCAAAAAGGGCTTTGGCAAGGAACATGCCAAGTGGAACCCCACTGCAGGGGTGGCTTTTGAATATGATCCCGACAATGCCCTGAGGCATACAGTGTACCCCAAGCCTGAGGAATGGTATGTTCCTTTCAGAAGTGAAGGTGGGCATTTAGGGCTAGAGCGGGGATGGACACAACTGCTAGTGAGCCAGAGAGGCTGTGAACGTCAAAGAGCAAAAGCAGCTGCCTTATTGACCTGTGTTTGACCTCAGGCCAAAGAGTGAATACTCAGAGCTGGATGAGGATGAGTCACAGGCTCCCTATGACCCCAATGGCAAGCCAGAAAGGTAAGACCCTGGTCCTTTCCAGGATGTGGGTACAGGCTGAGTTAGGCAGTCCTGCTCCCTCACATCATAGTTCCCATAGCTGAGGGAGGCCCCAGCTGCCCAATAGCCTGTGATATGTGCACATCCCAAGCCCTTTTTGGTAACCATGAGAAAGAGGAACTCTCCGCTGACCCAAGCTGTTCCTATTCTGCCTTGAGCTTCCAAAGAAAAGGCTGTGCAGGTCCAAGTTCCAGGCAGAAACTGGCCACAGTGCTACAGTGCAGAATATATGGGGCTGTAGCACAGATTCACTGCTTATTTGATTTTCCACTTTTTCTGCAGTGTAGAACATACATGGTTGTTTTGGGAGTCTCACAATGCATCTTGAAGTAACGTTAGCCTCCTTGAGGACCTGCAAAGAGTTTGGACCACTCTGCATAAGAGGTTTTAGATGAAGGGAGGTCAGCCAGTGCTAAAGTCAAGTTCCTTATGGGAACAAAGTCGAGACTCAGAGGAAGGGTAGTCCCTGGCCGAGATGGGGCGGGCTGGCCAGCCTGCATCCAGGGCTCTCACTGGATTCTTGCTTTTTAGGTTTTACTACAACGTGGAGTCCTGTGGTTCTCTGCGCCCTGAAACCATTGTTCTCTCAGCTCTCTCTGGATTAAAGAAGAAGCTGAGTGATTTACAGACTCAGTTAAGCCACGAGATCCAAAGTGATGTGCTGACCATAAACTAGCTTCAGCTCACCTACTTCAGCAAAAGTGGGGATTCCAGATAGTAATTGGGTTTCAGGTCTTTGACACCTTCTGGTTTGGGGTCTCTGGACTGCTATTCAAGCCTCCTGACAGGCTATCAGTGCCAGCCAGAGGAGGGCTGCAGATTACCAGGGATGCCACTGGAATTTAGGGTAGGACAGTTTTTACTAGACAGTTAGCATGCCTGGCCCTATTTGTTAAGGCCCAGTGGTATTCCCCAGCACCCAGAACATCCCTCCCATCCCATTTCCTAGCACCCCAGTAGGGGGCATACTGCTTCCCTCTGATAACCACTGAGCTGGACTCCTCCTGGTCATTGCAGCTCCTTAATACCCTTGCCATCCAACAAGAAGGGATTTTCACAGCTGGAGCTTAGGTTTTCGGTGTTAGGATTGAGTGCTAGAACCTTCATTTAGGCAGGTGATAAATGCTCCTGACCCTTTCCCCAGAGCCAGGCTACTGGCACCTCAAATTTCTGGGTGTTCCTAATTTGGAAAGTAATCCTTTAGGATAGACTCTGGCTGTCCCCTTCCTCCACAAATATACATGTTGTTTGAACGCCTTCCCCGCCAACAGCCTGATCCTTTTGCTTGGTGTGGGGGGGCCGCAGAAGCAAAGGCCCCTTCCACCTGTGTCATTTCTCCTTAATGAAGGTTCTGGCCCTGGCCCCTTAGCGCTGTCTTCAGGTAGGAGCCTACCCAAAGCAGTTAATGAGGCAGCCTGGAGAAAACCAGAGTTCAGTCTAGAAAGGAAGGGGTATTTATTGATTAACAGTAGTTGTCTTTTTTAAAACTTTTTATTTTTGGCAATAAAGAGCACAACATAATCTCCTTCATGCGTCATCGTGCCACTAGCTGAGCCAGCCAGCTTTACCACCAGACCCAGTCCTGTGGACCCCAGTTCCCGCTGCAGACTAGCTTACTCTGGGTGGTCATTCCCTGGGTCACATCAGAGCTGAGCTGGCTGTGCCACCTCCCTGTCTCTAGGGCTCCTTTGGGAGGGGTCCTCTTGCTTTAGCATTCTCCTGCCACAAACGTAATAGTGGTTATTTACAAGAAGGTCTGTTCCCACAAATCCGAACCCTAAAGTATTAAAAAACAATAAACAAAAACCACGCAACCAAAGGTTTGATGTGTTAGAAAGATAGCCCTTCTGCAACGGTAGTCAATAAATACCAGCACTAGAAAATCAATTGCTTTAATTGCATTTCAGCAGGGAGCCTCAGCACCATGTGGGGAAGAGAAATGGGGAGGTGGTGGTTTGAGTGCTCTGGCATAGGGTGGCCAAACCCATGGCAGAGGGTCTCCCTCTCCTGGGGCACTGTACCCCAGTCAATGAGAGGGCAGCAGGGGTGCTCCCCACAGCAGTCCTGCCGCAGCCGTCTAGCCTGGCCTGGCCTGGCCCTGGGGCAGAAACGGGCCCCAGCCATCCTCCACCTGGCTGAGGTAATAAGCACCCCTACCCTGAGGACCTCTTCTCATCCTGCTAAGCAGGAAGGAGCCTGTGCAGAAATTACATTTTAAAACCAGATTTTTCACCTGAGGCATCAACCAGATGTCACCTCTGCTTAAAACTCCAAGTGCAAGGCTGCTAAGTGGCATTCTGGAAGTTCGGATCCTTCCTGTGCCACTACAGGCCCAAAGGAACAGAGAAGCCACCTGCTGTCTTGGCCACTAGGCTGCTTGGGAGAAGTCAGCAAGCAATGCCAGCCTTGAGTTCTGATTGTCCCCCTCCTCTGGCCCTGGCAATTCAAGCAGGTCCTGGCAGCAGGAGGGCTGTACCACAAAGGACAGGCAAACAGCTGCCCTCATAATCTTTATAACAGCCTTGACCATGGCCTGGTCATGGGATTAAAAATGTATGTGTTGGCGGGAAGGGACAGGGGAAAAATCTTAATATAGAATATGTCATAAGCCATAAATATTAAAATCATCAACAGGATATAGTCCATGGTGGCTCCGGCCCCTCACATGCTCAGGCGGTGTGGCCAGCGCTTTGCCTTGGTCCAGCCTCACCCTCGGGGGCAGGGAGGGAACAGCTTGCTCCCTTTCTCCAGGTCTTGGCCAACAGCCTCTTGAGGCCATCCACTAGGCTGTAGTCTGTTCTGCAACAGGCAGCCCCCAACAGTCATTGGTGCCTGCCAGCCCTGCTGTCACTGGGAAGGGGTCTTTGCCTCGCTGCTGTCCCCCTGGTTGGGCTTTGGCTTTAGCAGGATGAATCTGTCGAGAAGGTCCGTTTCTGAGCTGGCCTGGGCTGCCCCGTACCCCTCACCTGTGGGTATAGAAACTGGCTCAGAACTCAGATCCAGGTCACAAGATATGCCCTCCATGGGGGTGGGACACGGAAGCAACTCACCGGCATAGCTGGAGGCTTCGGCTATGTTCTGGGAGCCAGTGATGTGGTGCCAGTAGGCACTGCGGGGCAGCATGGTAGTGGGTGTGCAGGGATACGAGTAGTGTTCAGTGCCCTTGTTCAGCAGCTGAGGGGCAGAGGGGTCCCTTCCGTCAGCTCTGCAGGAGTGGCTTGCTCTACTCCTGAGTAGCCATCCCAAGACCCTGCCTGTTGACTGTGCACACCCGGCTAGAGACTTGGCTGGCAGACCCCAGGCACTCAGGCCTGCCCACCCCTGCCCACCCCTGCCGGCAGCCTCCCCCGCTCCCAGCCTCCCCTGCACCCTGGGCTGATACCCACTGCCTCACCCTCACATTCTTCTCCATCTCCAGCAGGACCCGCTTGTGTTGCTCGGCGATGGCCAGGGTGGCACTGTGGACCCGCTGGTATATCTGCTCCCCCTCCTGTGTCTGAAAGGTGTAGAGCCCTTCCCCAGCGTCACACATCCTAAGGACACAGGTGGCAAGGTGGTGGAGACCCTGGGCTTTCTCAGGCTCTCCTACACGCCAGCAGTGGCTGCACCGGGCCCTCTGGGAAGCAGGGGGCTCTGCTCCCAGAGCCTGGCCACATAGCACACATGTGCCATTTTCTGTGTGCCAGTGGGAGGTCTAAATGCTTCACAGAATTAACCCATTCCGTTTCCCCACCACCACTCTCTGGTCTCCCCTCTCATTTTGTGTTTCCTTAAATGGTTTTTACAGATGAGGAAACTGAAGCATATAGAAGCTGAATAACAACCAAGATGATACATAGGATCATACAGAATGTTTTGGGTTCCAGTCTGGGGCTACTCCATCCTCACTATAATTTTATGAAGTTAGGTGCTTTTATTATCCCAGGAGACAGATGAGGAAGCCAGGACCCAAGTGCATGATCACAAGTGCGTGCCGGTGCCAGCACTGGATCTGAGCCCAGGCAGTTAGATCTCTGGTACAGTCTCGCCTGCCCTGCCTGCCCTGGGTGAGTTGCTTCTCTGAGCCTCAACTTCTTCATCTGCATAATGGGAAACCACATTCCCCATTGGATTGTTATGCTGATAAGTAAACGAAGCTCCTAGCACAGTGCCTGATGCAGAAGAGGTCTATCATGATGATGGTGGTGCAGGGTGGGGAGGCAAGAGGGTCCTACCGGCCAGCCTCGAAGGTAAAGCGTGTGGCATCCCGGCCATAGCGGCGCAACGAGCAGAGGGGCCACGAGACGAGCTTCACGCGGGGGTTGTGTGTGTCCCAGAGGTAGATGTTTTCGTGGGTGATCTGCAGCTTGCACTCGCCGTACACATCGAGGTTGGGGCAGGGCAACAGGAAGACGTTGAAGCGATCTGCAGCAGGAGAGGCAAGTGGCCTGGAGCTGCCAGGGGAGGTGCCTTCTGCCGCCCGCCCGCCCCCACCCCCCAGGGCCAGGGCTCACCTGTCTGCTCGCACTGCACCCCTGGGGCCAGGAGGTCAGGCTCTCCCAGACTGATGTCATTGAGCCGTGACCCCAGACACTCCACAGACAGTGTCTTGTACCATTCTTCTGCCTCCAGCTCTAGAGAAAATTGCACCTCTTCATGCTGCCAGCTCAGGGTCCCCAGCAGCCCACCCCATCCGCCTTGACCCTCAATTACCCCACCTTGCAAGGCAAGGAGGGCAAGGCCATGCCCCCTGTCTGCCTGCCTGTCCCTCAGACACCCCACACTGCCACACCCCCTCTCCTCCTCTTGGCCGAACCACTGACCACGACCAGTCCAGGGAGCCTAGAGGAGCCTAGAGGAGCCTGCGGCCTGGGACCTCACCTGAGTCGCAGGTGAAGGTGCGCGCGGAGTCGTCGGTGAATATGATGGCCACTGCCTGCCTCTTGGTCTCCTTGGGGAGCCGTGTGACACACTTCACATTGCTGATCTCTGTCACCTAGGATGGCATCCATAGGGACTTACCAGGCTGGAGCACCTCCCTCTGCTTCCCCACAGCACTCCCCCACCCCTGCCCCCACCACCTGGAGGATGTCCTTGGACCTCCCAACAGTAGGTCATCTCTGCTCACAGGAGCGGGGAGCTAGGCCCTGGCCCCTCACCTTGGGGCAGCCTCTGAGGCACACAGACTTCTCATCCGGATACTTCTCCAGCCGCTGGGGCCCCTTGCTGGAGGATTTCCGGAACACCAGCCAGCACCTCCGGTAGATCTGTGGGGAAGACCACAGGGATCAGGCCTCCCGGTCCCTCCACCAGCCAGTGCAGCTGCAGTTCCCCTCCCTGCTGCAGGGGGCAGTGCCACACCACCCTGCCTGCAGCCTCAGCCTGGAGAAAACCTGGACTGGTGTGACACCTCCCTGGGGAGAGGCTCCCTCCCCAAATCACAAAAACAGCCATTCTCTCCTGGCTCTGGAAGGCTGTTCCACCATTTACTATGAACACAGCTCTGAGCCGATGTGGGGGCCAGCATTTCCGAGTGGTTCCTGTTTCTACATTTTGTATTAGCGCTTCCCAGTTTCAGAGTCACTCCCGAGACAGTTCTATTACCCCCATTTTACAGGTGGGGAAAGTGAGGCACAACAAAGTCACATCTAGTAAATGGTGGTGCTGGTTGAAAGCAGGCTGTGGAGACCCAGAGCCTTCCATCGTAGCCACTGCACAGGCCATTGCTGCCAGGGCTCCAGCCACATGGTCTCCAAAGACAGGGAGACCCTGGTCAAATTGCCCTGGTCCTGTTCCGGGAGCCAGGCCAGGCTCTTGGTATTGGTGCCACCATTCTTGTCCGCAAAAGTTTTCCCTCACCCTCTTCTCATCCTGATACCAACCCTGGAATATAAGGAATCAGGGTTGCGTCTCTGCTCCCTCGGGGAACCAGAGGTCCCAGGAGGTGAAGGTGCAGAGCTAATCCAGTGGTGCCCCCCATCATGCTGCCTTCCCCACACGGCTTCCTCCCTGTCCCACCACTGCCAACGCCCTGTGTCCCACTCCCCCTAAATCCTCCAGAGCTTTAGAAACTCCTCCCAAGGGGTAGGAGAGGGGCTGACCATTCTCCAGGGTTAAAGGGACAAACTGACCTACCGGACACCTTAAGGGGTGACCACAGCCACCTACATGAGCTACTGAATGGACTCATCTTCCAGGGGCCCCTCCCCCATGGGATGGAGCTCTGCCTGGGACGCCTGCTCCTTCCAACAGGTCCAGAAGCCTGACAGGCCTGTTCCCCGGGCATCCCCGATGCCGCTCTCACCGGCAAACAGAAAGGACCCACAGGGTGCCCCAGTGCAAAGCAGGGGAGGCAGCGGGGGGCCTGGGCCACAAACCCAAGGCCCTGCCCCTTCCCTAGCCATAATCTGTCATGGGTGCAACAGGGACTTGGCAGGCAGGGTCACAGTGGGCCTAGGTAGTCCCCAGAAAGTGCCTAGAGCCCGGTCATTTCTGGCTCCTGCCCAGGACACTTGAAGGCATGAGTGCCCCTGCACGCTGACCCTGGCTCAGCCCCCGGCCCATCCACCTAGCACAGCACCCTGAGCACCTAGCTGCAGGGCTCCTTTAGGGTAGAAATTGTTTTATTCTAAGTATCCTCACTCAAATCCTGGTGCCTCCTTCCCAGAGCTGCTGAACGAGTGGACGACCACAGAAGGGACAGTGGCTGGACAGCGAGTGCATGCTGCTGGCCCTGATACACCCTACCAGGCTGGGTCCCACGCAGCCTGCAGCACCAGGGGCAGCAGCCTGAGGCCTGAGCACCCTGGTTGCCTGGTTACAGGATACACACTCACACCGCCCCAGGGAGCCTGACTCGAGAGCTCCTTCCCACTTCTCCCAGGCCTTTGATCAGCGCTTCAGAAGCACTCTGCACAGCTCTGCCGGGGAGGGAGGCCCGGCAGGTAGTGGGGTGGGCTCCCAGCCCCTCCAGCGTCTCCGCCTCACCTCTGCAGGCTGACACCGGGGGAGTGAGGCTCGGGTCTGCAGAGGGAAGCTGAATTCATGGAAAGGAGTGACCCAAACACCTGGCCACACCCCACTTCCCAGCCCCTCTCCCTGGCAGTGCCTACCTGTCCACTTGGGTTCCCAGGGCCCCTTCTGGAACAGGTCAGATACTGACCCCAAGTGGCCACCCTAAGGCCAGCACCTTCTGGGCAAGCTCTGCCCTAGACAGGCTTCAGCCCAGCTGGCCCCTGGGGACTGCGAGGTCCAGGCCACAGGAATGAGGAGTGGGTTTAAAGCTGGGTTCCACCTCCCTGGCCTCCCCACCCAGGCCTCAGCCTCTTTGTTCTGTGCTTGAAGTCAGTGACTGAATCCCTGTCTAGGGAGAGCACAGGGGTCCACGATGCCAGGGCTGTCCCCACCAGGCTGCGCTCGGAGTTGGGCTACAAATTCAAATCATGCCACCAGCTCTGCCCTGCAGGACCAAGGGCCCACCTGATGGCAGTGAGGACACTGGCCCAGCACGTAACACAGCCCTGAAAGGCCCACGAGAGGAAGAAGGGCTGCTACACCCCTCCCCAAGGCCATCTCTTCCCACCTGGTACCCAGGCTGGAAAGCGGGTGCCACATCCTTGGGCCCCTCCTCATCCTCGGCCCCACTCAGGCTGAACTGGGAGCCCTGGAGCTTCCTGGAGCCCTGGAGCTTCCTTCCCGAGTCCAGGCAATGGGGACGGGAAGGAGGAAAGGACCCGAGTCCTGAGGAGAACAGACTCAGTGACTGGGGTCACCAGGGCTTTCCTTCCTGCTGGGGAGGGGCAGCTGCCAGCCCCTTCACTGGAGGTGGGGAAGGGGAGCAAAGGCAGCTCTTGGACTCACCCAGATCATTCAGTGGGTCCCTGGGGGCCCTGCTCATGCCTTCTAGGGGATCTTCCCCAGCCGGGTCTCAAGGCTCCGGGGAACTGGTGCACATCCTCGAAGCCTCACCTTCCGCCCCTCCAAGCCCACCACCAACTCCTACCATAAGTTCTCAAGTACAGGCCAGGTAAGTGCCAGCTCTGCCCCTCGCTCTCCTGGCCCTGTTCCCCCAAAGCACTCTTCTTTCCAAACACTTCATTACCATCAGAAACACCCCGAAATGTACACATTCACAGGAGAAAAGCAGCGGGAGGCAAGGGAAGGGGTGCTCTAAGGAAAAGAGGCCCCCAGAGGTGGGAGGTGGGGGGCGAGGGGCAGGAGGAGCAGGGCCGAGGCAGCGGATCCGGCTCAGCCCTCCCTCCCGGCTCTGCTGCTGCGGCCCAACTTCAACAATAGCGGGAGCCGCCTGCCCACCGGCCACCACCGCTGCCCAGCGGCTGGGATGCCAGCCAACCGCGCCGGGGCGGGGGCTGCCGCGGGCCGAACTGGGTGGCACATGCCAGGCAGCCCGCGGAGAGAAGTCTCAAGACCACAAATGCACGATGCCCAGGCGGGCAGGCGGCGCACACGCACGCCATGCCTCCCGCCCGTCCCTGGCAGGGCCCGCGGGCTCACCCCCAGCTTTCGGCTCTTCATCTTCACATAGCCCTGCTTGACGATGTCGTTGAAATTGGTCGCCATGGCTGTCCCGCCGTCTCCGGGGTGCTAGGCCGGCCAAGGCAGGGGAGGGACGCCCAGGTGGCCTGGGTCTGGACTCCTCCAATCACCTGGGTCACCTGTTCAGAGGAGCCGGCGTGGCGTCCGTCTGTCGTCGGGCCGCTCCTCACCTCGCCCGCGTCAGCATTGTTCTAGCAGCTCCTGTGCCCGGCGCCTGCTGCAAACGCAGATGACAGCGAGATCAGAGACAGTGACATCTCTCTCCCCTCGCTGTCTCGCTCGCTCTCTTTTTTCCTTCCTCTTCCCACACTCCTCCCTCCCTCCCTCCCTCCGCCCTTCTTCCTTCCCTTCCCTCCCCACCCCAGGGCGACAGAACCATTCAGGAAAACCGAGGTGGAGGCAGCCCGAGAAAATGGTCCAGCCCAGTCCCTCCCTCGCGCGGGGCTGGCGGTTAACCCCTTCCTGGGCGGGCCGGCTCCTGCTCCCACCGAGGAGGAGGGCGGAGGAAGGGTGGCCACGAGCTCCCCCCAACCCGGGCTGGGACCAGGAGCTGGGTCCCTCCGTCCCCACAGCTCTCCAGCCACTGGCCCTCTCCCTGTTACAACTTTGAGGCAGACTTGGGGCAACTTGCCAGAACAAACCCCTTCCCCTGGCAGCTGAGCCCCAGGGACAGCGCGCCGGCTAGGGGGGGTAGTCCCAGGACAGGGCCCAGGGTCTGACGGCTGAGCAAAGCCCACACCCCGCTCCCTGGGGTTAAAGACAAGGGGCCTCGCAGACTCAACCCCTGCCCCACCCGTCCTCTACCTGACTCTCTCCAGCTGGGAGGAAAGCTGGGGAGCACCACCCAGGCCCCTCAGGTCGGCTCCAGGCCCCTGGACTTAGCGCTCCTCTGGGTCCTGCTTCCTGGGTAGGAGGGCAGAGTTCAGTGGGGCGGGCCCCCAGATAAGCCTGAGGAATGTGCCTGCCGGCTGGAGGTGGCCGCTGTGGGAGTAGATGTCTCACCCTGACCCTGAAACTGGGAAAACTGGGCCAATCTGTGAGGGTGGGGACTGGGTCTCAACAGGCCACTGGGTCTGGTGGGGCCAAACAGCGCCTCCATGTTCTGAGCATGGGCAGGAGTTAATTACAGGGAGACTAGCCTAGGTGCAGGGCAGAAGATAGAGTCTAGCAGATGCAGAAGCCAGTGTAGGCACCAAGCCGAGCTCAATATGGAACTGGAAACAAGGGTACCAGCAGGGTCACTTCAAATCAGGCAGATCAGTAGGTAACACAGACTCAGGGGGATCTTAGCAATGACTGTCTAACAGCCTCATTTTACAAATGGGAAAGAAACTTATCCAGAGAGGGTGAGCCATAGGACTAAGGTCACACAGTAAACCCAAGGAGTAGCCAGAAATGAATGAGAAGTTCCAGGATGGGAGATGGAGGCCAGCCTGGGGACAGATTACTGTCCTCTGGACAACTCTGGCTGCCTGCTACCACCTAAGCCTTCTGGGCCATGGAGCCTCAGGGACAGGGCTTGGCCAACCACGCGGCTTCCCATGTCTCCAGCATCACTAGGTGGAGGTGCAGTAGCATTTGGGGGATCAGCTTGGCCTCTGCCTGGATGGGGCCCTGAGGCAAGCATGCTGCTGGACCTGCGGCCACCAGGCCTTAATCAGTCTCCTGGAGGCCAATCTGTTGAGTCCCTAACAGGGAACAGATGGGACACCACAGTGAGCACACACAAACCAGGGGAGGGCCAGAGGGGTAACTATCCCCAGTTCCATGTGCCACTCTCAGCGACCCTCCTGTTCATTCAATTTGTCTGTCCCTCCCAAACCCAAGCCTTCCACTTTGCTCTTGGAAGGTCCGGTCCCCACTGGCCATGCCCAACCTGGGCTCTGGCAGTCAGAGAGAGGTTAGTTTTCCCAGCTCTGTCCCCACTGCCTGCCTCCTGGGCTGCCTTGTCACCAGAGCAAGCGCTGGCTCCATGGAGCTCCCAAGAGGACTAGCAGGCTGGACACCGCTGTGGTCCGGCGCCGAAGGCCCCTTCCCAAACACATCTATGAGAAACCACCTGGCCCCTGGGTAAATCCAAGGTGGCCAGCAGCCGGCACAGCCAGCAGTGCGAATCCAGCCAGCTGTGCAGTCTGGACAAGCCACTTAACTTCCCTGTGCCTCAGTTTCCCCATTGGTTAAAAAAGCACAAGCTACCTTGTTGAATGAGGCAAGGAATCCGGAAGACCCAATGCTCACTGCGGACCCAGAAAAACTGCCTTGGAAAACTCCCAGGGCTGCTGGTTCTGGTTTGCTTTTTCCTGAAAGCAGCTGCCCAGTCAGGGCTGGGCAGCCCCTGCAGCCAGCCTTCCACCTCCTGTCAGGCCTGTTCCCTCTGGTGCCATCAGCCATCTTCCCAGTGGCAGCAGGGAGGGACAGTGGCCCCACGCTCTCCGAGTGCTCCCGCTGTGTCTGGCACAGCCCTACACATGGCCCTGGACCCTAAGCTCTAGAATCAGCCCGCAGGGATAAACCAGGAAGCCTGGGGGCAACGTCCTGGCATCTGACTCCGGCCCCCAGTCACAGCAGCTCCTGGCCATACTCAGTCCCTAATGAGTTTGCAAAAGCAAGCCCCCACCTGTGACCCAAAATGGTATGGTACAGGGATGGGGAATGGCCAACAGGTGGACTCACAAATTTGACAGGCAATAAGGTCAAGGGGGGACCCAGACCCACCCCATTCCCTAGAGGGCCTGAACCATGGTGAGCAGGAAAGCGCCCCCACACTGACCCTGTAAAGCCCAGAGAGCATCCCAAGGCAGAGGGATGCAGAGAGCCTCTGCCCTGCCCAACCGTGGAGCCGCTGAGCCTCCAGCAAACTCCCAAGTCTGCAGCAGGGGACTGCCCACTACTGCAAGAGGATGTGAGGTCCTGGGCACTGGACCGGAGGCCTGGAAGCTCTGATCACCTAGAAGAGCTAAGTGAGTGTCCAGCAGCCCCCCTCACAGCCCCCGCTCCAGCAGCCCTGTCCCAGCCTCACATCAACCTGGCGGCTCCACCGGAGACAGTGCCTGGGCCAGGCCCCCACAGCTTTTCAGAAAGAGCCAGGTATGGTCCCTCTGCTCCCTGGGCAGGCAGGTCCCTGCCCACCTGCCCCATGGGGCAGCCACTCTGAGCACTCCCTCCCTGGATTCTGCCTGGAGGCTTTGGCTCCAGAACAAACGCTACTCGCTGAAGCTGGCAACCAATGACAGAGCAGGAGCAGATGCCCGCCTGGCTGGGCCTCTCCACCCGCCAGACAGATGGGATCTTATCAGAGCTTCAGGGACAGCCCTACCTGGACACCACCTCGCTGTCTGCCTGCCTCCACCCCACAGCAAAGATCCTATCAGAGGGCGGATTCTCTCCAGCACCAGGGACACTTCCCATTACCTGCTCGCCTGGCTCCTCATCCCCAGTGCTATTGTTATCAGGGCCCCGGGTACAGAGCCACCACCAAAACACTGCAGGTCCCATCCTAGGTGACATGGACACCAAATACCTAACTGGGCAAAGGGACATGTGAACAGCCATAGTATCCAGACCCTGAGCCCAGGAAAGTGGTGCTATGTCACTGCCATCTATCCTCTTCCAGTGTCCTACCACCCCTCAGCACACCAAACTCCTCCCCACACAGGCCCACTATACCTGCTGTTCCCTGCCTGTGACACTGTTCCCTCACAAGTTCTCAAGGTTCACTCCACTGCTTCATTCAGACTTCAGCTCAAAGGTCACCTCCTCCAGGAGGCCTTTCCTGACCACCCTGGCCAGAGGAGCCCTGCTAGTTAGCTCTCTCACGGCATCCAGTGTCACTGTGGGATTTCCTTGTTCCTTCATCTGTCTACTCCTCAGCCACAGAAAGACATCTAGGTTGGCAGCTCCCTGATGGACAGGCCTCTTCTGTCTAGTCAGAGCTCCAGCCCGGCTCCGAGGGCACTGCTGAGTGCTGAGAGAGAGGTGCTCAATATTTGGGGACTGAACAAACATTTCTCTCTAGGTTTTTCTTCCTCATCCTTCCACCACCACACATCTGGCTGCCAGCTCAGTTCCAAAAGCATGAGTGCCCTGAGGCCCAGTGCTGACCATCATGGGCAGCAGAGTTGTTAGAGGAGAGCCAGCAGGACTCAGGACCCAGTTTGGTTCAAAGCTGCCTCAGGGGACAGCGCTGCTGACGCTGTGTCCAGGTTTCACTGGGTGGCCCCACCTTGGCTGGGGTTGTTAGGTGAGGTCATGCCCAGCCTGCTGCCTTTCCGGGGAGTAACCAGCACCCAGGCATAGAAAGCAGCACTGGGTCAGAGGGCTTACAGCTTCTGGGACCCACCCCAGATGGGGGGCAGGAACCACCCGTCCTGGACCCAATTCCCCTGAAAGGGGTCACCTGAAGCCTAGTCCCTAACTGCTATTAGTGGAGTGTTCCAGAGTAGACTCTGGACCCTGCTCAGCACTATCAGACCCCATCCAGCCTGAGCCCTCCATTCAGTGCCCTGGCAACTGTCCTGCCCTGAACTATGAGGACACCGCATATAGACTGAGGTGCTCAACCTCAGCTCGTGCCCCTTTGCCATGACAGAAAGCATTTAACCGGAACCAAGGCCCGCGGGGAGAAGGCCCAGGATGTCAGGGGAGAAAGGGTCAAGGGCAGCAGGCAGTTGGCCATGAGTGTAAGCAACCGTAGGCACCCATCTTCAGGTGGGGGTGGGCAGCGGGGTCAGTGCGGGTAGAGCCACAGTCTCTTGGAATCTGGAGAAGTTGAGCAAGCAGGAGGCCATGGGGGGGCTGGGAGATGGGGTGGGGTGCCGGGAAGGGGGCTGGGAGGGCGCCAGGGGCCTGAGTTTCTCTGAAGAGGCGTGAGTGGGTGCAGGTGAGGTCAGATCCTGAGCTGGGCTTCCCGGAGCGGAGAGCTGGGGGTGGGGCAGTTCAGGGGTAGTTTTAGGGCCCACGAACTGGCCTGGGGCGCGCGTCTGAGACCCTCCCCCTCACGGAGTTGGAAGGCTCGGTGGGTTGGAGAGTCCGCAGGTTCCGGAGGGGCCGGGGAATGAGAGCTGCCGGGGGTCTCGCGGGTTCGGCGCGGCCTAGGTCCCCTCCCCGCCCCGCGCCCCCCATTTACCTGGGCGCCGAGGCCCGGGCCAGGGGCGCTGGCTCGGCGGGGCCACGGGACAGGCTCATGCCCGCGTCACGGCGCGGCCGGCGGGGGCGGCAGGCGGCGGCGCCGGGCTCCAGGCGGGGACCGCGAGGGAGGCGCGGCCGCAGACTCCGCTCGGCTGGGACTGGGCTGCGCGGCTCCTCCGCCGGGGCCCGCAGCGCCGCCCCGCCCCAAGCCCCGCCCCCGGCCCGCCCCCGCCGTATTCCTCCGAGTCGCGGGGCCTGCGCTTGCGCGGGGGCGCCCCAACCCTTCAGGGCGCCCTCGGAGCCCGGCTTTGCGCCACCAGGGAGCCCAGCTCACGTCGCCCTTCGGTCCCTGAAAGCTGAATTCCACATGAGCTCCCTGCCCCCCAAATCCCACCCTCCCCAACTTCTTCAGAAATCGCAGACGCGCCGCCCTTGCTCCCCTGTCTCCTCCCGGGGCCCTCCATAGCCCGGCCGCCTCCTTGTCCCAGTGACCTCCTCCACCCCTCCACTCGCCACCCCTGTCCTGCCTGGACCCCAAATCTCAGGCCTCAGCTGTGCCAGGTAGGGATAGGGACCTCTCCCCTCTCCGGGGTTTAAGTCTGTACCCAAACCAGCGGGTCTGGGAAGGTGGTCTCTGGACCAGAAGTTTCAACATGAAACTTGTAGAAATGCAAATTGCCCACCAGACTCCAGACCTAGGAAAAGAGTTTTGGGGGTGTTTCGGCCAGAAATCGATTTACCAGACCCAGAGGTGACTCTGTTGGAGGCTAACATTTGAGAAACCCTGCTTCAGACCATAAATACAAAACGAAGCAAGGCCACCTCTGAACCACGGAAACCTGAGAAATGAAGACACCTCCAATCTAACCAGTGCTCGGGATTCTCAGGGGGACAGGCTTAGTATCCCGAGGACAAGAACCCTAACACTTACCCATGGGGTCCATCCCTCTGCCTCTGAGACACCTGGGCTTGAGCCTTTCCCAGGAAACTTCCATGGGAGTCACTTCCTTCCCCCAGTATATGTCCCTGGATGGTCCCTGGTGCCTGTGACCAGTTAGGGAGCCCCTGGTTCTTTTCAGGAGCTCCAGCGGAGTCTTTCACCAGTTCCAGACTGACTGGTAAGGAAGTGGCCTCTGCAGTCCCTGCAGCCAAACTGACCTGAGCCTGACCTCCTGACCTGCTGGCCTGCTGAGCTCCCCGTGCATCTTCCAAACTTGACCCCACCTGCTTTGCTTCAAACTACAGCCCATAAAGCCCCCAGCACTCGATCCATCACTGCAAACTGCTTTCACCCCCAGCCACCTCTGAAGAGTGAAAATGAGTTTTCAAAGTAAAAAGGCTTCATTTCTAGAATGGAGTTCTCAAACCTCTCCACTTCAGCCCCAATCCATTCTGTCTGTCCTGTTGTCACCTAAATTTTTTTTTTCACCTAAATTTTAAAAATTAAACTTCTTATTTTGAAATATCTTTAGATTCACACACAGTTGTCAAATATAATACAGAGAGGTTCTGAGTTGTCTTTACTCAGTTCCCCCTAAAGGTAACCTCTTGCAAAACCACGGCACAATATAGTCAGGATAGGGAATATTGCATCCCAGGAAGACCCCCTCTTTTTCTCTCTCTCTCTCTTTTTTTTTTTTTTTTGTACTGGGGATTGAACACATGGGTGCTCAACCACTGAGCCACATCCCCAGCCCCTTTTTTATATTTTATTAGAGACGGGGTCTTGCTGAGTTGCTTAGGGCCTTGCTAAATTGCTGAGGCTGGCTTTGAACTCGCAATCCTGCTGCCTCAGCCTCCTGAGCCCCTGGGATTACAAAATGGGTATTTCCAGCTCTCACGTTGCTTTTTTATGCACACTCACTTCTCTTTCACTTCCACGCCTCTGTAACCCCAGCAACCACTAATTTGTTCTCCATTTCTATTCCTTGTTATTTTAAGGGCTGGGGTTGTGGCTCAGTGGTAGAGCACTCGCCTATCATGTGTGAGGCACTGGGTTCAATCAGCACCACATAAAAATAAAATAAAGATATTGTGTCCACCTAAAACTGAAAAACAAATTTTAAAAAAAGAATGTTTACAGTTGGAATCATTAATGTTATCTTTAGGGATTGGCTTTTTTTTTTTTTTTTTTCACTTAGTAATCTTTGGCTATTCATTCAAGTGTTTTTGCATAGAACAATAGTTTGTTCTTTTTATTGTTGTATAGTATTCCCTGATATGGAGGTACCACAGTTTATTCATGGAGCCGTTTAACATTATCTCCAGTTTTTGACTACAGTGAATACAACTGTTATGAACACTGCTTAGGTTAGTATGGGAACATGTATCTTCATCTCTCTGGAATAAATGCCTACATTTATAGTATAGTAAGTATGTCGCACATTTTTTGTTTGTTTGTTTTTGTTTTTTAACCTGCTACATTGTTTTCTAGAGTGTCTGTATCATTTTATATCACCAACAGCAGTGTAGGCATGACCCATTTTCTTCACTCCCCTTCAGCCTTTGGTGTAATTGCTACTTTTCTGTTTTTAAGCCATTCTGCTCATCGTGTAGGGATGTATCCCTGTGAGGTTTTTTTTGTTTTTGTTTTTGTTTGTTTGTTTGTTTGTTTGTTTTGTAGTTGTGGATGGACAGCCTTTATTTTGTTTATTTTTATATAGTGCTGAGGATTGAACCCAGTTCCTCACACACTTGAAGCAAGCACTCTGCCACTGAGCTACAGTCCCAGTCCTCACTGTGTGTGTGTGTGTGTGTGTGTGTGTGTTTTTAACTTGTATTTCCCTAATGGCTATGATATCGAACATCTTTTCATTGGGTGATTTGCAGTGTGTTTTCCTCAATGAAATGTTTCTTTATACTTTTTGTGAAAATTCCAGTTTGATCATTTGCTTTTCTTGCTGTTGAATTTTGAGAGTTCTTTATATATTGTAGATACTAATCCTTTTTTGGTTATGTGATTTGCAAATATTTCCTCCCGATCCATTGTTTGTGTACTTAACAGGGTCTTTCAAAAGCAAAAGCTTTAAGTTTTGGTGAAGTCCAAATGATCAGTTTTTTCCTTTCATGGATCATGCTTTGCGTGCTAAATCCACTATCTCTGGGGATTTTTTCTATGTTTTATTCTGAAAGTTATTTAACATTATGCTGTACATTTAAATCTGTGGAGTTTTACGTATTTATTTTTGTTTTGGTTTGTTTTTTTTTTTTGGGGGGGGGTGTTTCTCATAAATGTCCAATTGTTCTAGTACTATTTGTGGAAAAGGCTCTTTTTCTTCCATTTAATTGCTTTTCCAACTTTGTCAGAAGTCATCAGGCCCAAGCTGGGTGTGGTGGTGCATGCCTGTGATTCCAGTGACTCAGAAAGCTGAAGCAGCGGATCACAAGTTCAAAGCCAGCCTGAGCAACTTAGTGAGGCCCTGTCTCTAAATAAAAAATGAAAAGGGCTGAGGATGTGGCTCAGTGGCTAAGGGAACTGGGGTTCAATCCCTGATACAAACAACAATAACAAAACAAAACAAAACACAGCAGGACCTATTTAGGGGTTCTCTCTTCCGTTCCATTAATGTGTAGGGTCCTCTGCTAAAAATACACAGTGCTGATTATTAAAGCTATATGGTAAGTCATGAAATCAGATACACTGACTCTTCCCACTTTGTTAATTTTCAAAATTGCTTTAGCTCTTCTAATTCCTTTGGCTTTTCATATAAACTTCAGAATAGTCTTATTTATCTGTACAGAATATCTTTCTGGGATTCTGGTAGAAATTGCATTAAACCCGTTCGTCAGAACTGACCTTTCACTATGCTGTCTTGCAATCCAAGAACACACTAAGTCTCTCCCTCAATTTATATTGTCTTTGATTTTGTTCATCAGCAATTATGGGAGTTTTCAGAATGCAAGTCCTATTCACACTTGGTTAGATTTATATCTCAGTATTTTATTTAATGATTTTTGGCAATCTTAAACGGTACTCTATCTTTAATTTTGCTGCTTACGAGTTTTTGCTGTATAGAAGTAATTTCTTGTATATTTATCTTATATTTTGCAACATCTCCGAACTTCATTCTAGGAGTTTGGGGTTGGGGGGGGTGGAGCCTTCAAGATTTTCTACATGGAAAAATCATGGCGTCTGCACCCAGAGAAGTTTTATTTCTTCCTTTCCTGTCAGTATCTTTTATTGCCTATGGCTCTGGCTAGAACTTTCCAGCTCCTGTGTGCATAAGAGCGGTAGGAGAAGCTGACATCCTTGCAGTCAGGGTCCATCTGGGCTGACACGATGAGATCCCACAGATTGGGAGATTTATGAAGAACAGAAATGACTTCTCACAGATCTGGAGGTTGGGAAGTCCAAGATCACCACCCCCCCATATTCAGTTGTCTGCTGTGGGTTGTGCCCTCTCCTTCCAAGATGGCATCTTGTGCTGGGTCTCATGGCAGAGGAGACAGAGGCCGGAGAGGACCCAGTATACACAGGAAGCCTCTGCTCCAGGGCCTCAACTCATTCCCCAGGAAGGAGTCTCACAGCCTCCTCCCTTCCTAAAGGCACTACCTCTCACACTGCCACACTGGGCATTAAGTTCCAACGCTTGAGTTTTGAAGGGGACACAGTCAAGTCACAGTACTTACTGTGTTCCTGGTCTTAGGGGGAAAGCATTCCACTGCTCATCACTAAAAATAAGTGGTAGCTGTAGATTTTTAGAAGATGTGCTTTGCCAAATGGAGGAGGTTCTCTATTGGTTTGGAAGTTTCTCTCATAAATGGAAGTCCATGTCGTTAATGCCTTTTCTGTGTTGACTTGGTCATGCGGTTGTTGTCCTCCCCCCCTTCCTCCCCTCCCCCTCTTTTTTCTCCTCTCCTCTCCTTCTTTCCCCTTCCTCTCACCCTCCCACTCCCCCGCCTCCTTTGTCCTGTACTGGGGACTGAACCCAGAACCTCACCAGTGCTAGGCAAGCATTCTACTACCGAGCTACATCCCAGCTCTTTTCTTTTACTTTCCATATTTTTAGGGGGGGGCATATTGGAGATTGAACGCGGGGGCACTCGACCACTGAGCCACGTCCCCAGCCCTATTTTTGTTTTTTATTTAGAGACAGGGTCTCCCTGAGTTGCTTAGCGCCTCATTTGTGCTGAGGCTCCCGAGCCACTGGGATTATAGGTGTGTGTCACCGCACCCAGCTACTTTCCATATTTTTTATTAGTGCATTATAGTTGTGCCTAAAGGTGGGATTCATTGCTCCCTATTTGTCCACACACAATATATATCTACATAATTGGGTCGGCGGCATTCCTTGGTATTTCCCCTTCCCCTCTCCTCCTCCTGCCCCCTTGTCCCTTTCCTCTGATCTACCTTCAATTTTTGTGAGATCCCCACCCACCCACCTTGCTTTTGCTTTTTCCTCTCTAGCTTCTACATATGAGAGAAAACATACAACCTTGCCCCTCTGGGTTTGGTTTATTTTGCTTAACAGAATGTTTTCAAGTTCCATCCATTTTCCTGAAACTGCCATAATTTCATTTTCTTCATCCCACCCCCTGTCATTTTGAAACAGGATCTAAGCTGCCCAGGCTGGCCTCCAATTTGCAATCCTCCTGCCTCAGCCTCCTGGATAGCTGAGATTACAGGCGTGTGCCACCTGGCCCCACACCCAGCTTTTAACTTCAACTATTGAACTAGCTTGAAATAAACCTCCCTGAAATAAACCTCACTAGTCATGATGTTTAATTCTAATACAATATTTCTGAATTTATTCAGGATTTTCTGCATCTGTATCATGAGGGTTGTCAGGCAGTGAATTTTTCTTTTTCATTGTCTCTACCTGGTTTGGATATTTATCTTATATTTTGCAATCAAAAGATGGATTGAACAGTGCTCTCTTTCTCTCGCCTCTTTTTTCTGGAACAGATTGCGCAGAATTGGGGTTCGTTCTTCGAATGTTTGGTAGAATTCTCCAACAAAATATTTTGAGTCTGGAGATTTCTTTTTTGCATGTTTTAAAATTTTAAATTCAATTTCTTTAATAATTATTGGTCCACTCAAATGATCTGTCTCATGATGGAACTGTCCTAGCTCATGTATTGGGGAAAGTGGTCTTTTTGTGGATCTTTATTCTATTCATTTGTTTATACGTGGTGCTGAGGATCGAACCCAGCACTCACACGTGCCAGGCAAGCGCTCTGCCACGGAGCCCCAGCCCCAGCTGGATGTGCTGTGTTCTCTTATTATCCCCGTCTTAGATCTGCGTGGTCTGTGGTGACCTTCCCTGTTTCACTCCTGATACAGGCAATTTGTGTCCTCTCACCTTCTCTCTGTTCTCTGTCAGTCTTGCTGGAGGTTTGTCAATTTTATTGATTTTTTTCAAAGAACCAACTCTTTATTTCATTGATTTTCTCCATTTAAAAATAATTCATTGGCTTCTGCTCTTATCTTTGTTATTTCCTTCCTCTGCTGGCTTAGGGTTTATATTGCTCTTCTTTTTCTTGGCTCTAAAGGTGGGATCTTAGACTATGGATTTGAGGGTTTTTCTTTTTTGTAACATATGCACTTAGTGCAGTAAAATTCCCTTTCAGCACTGCATTCGGTGGATTCCACAAAATTTGATGTTTAACTTTTTTTTTTTTTCTTTTTCTTTTTCTCTCTCTCTTTTTTTTTTTTTTTTTTGTAATGGGGATGGAATCCACGGGTGCTCTACCACTGACTTCCATCTCTTTTTGTTTGTTTATTTATTTATTTTAATTTTGGACCAGGTCTTGCTAAATTACTGAGGCGGGCCTCAAGCTTTCAATCCTCCTGCCTTAGCCTCCCCAGCTGCTGGGATGACAGGCATGCGCCACCACACCTGAATTACCTTAATTTTTATTAGGTTAATGGTATCTTAAGATTTCCTTTGGTTCTCTCCTTTTTAATTCATTTAGAAGTGTACTGCTTAATTTCCAAGTATTTGGAGATTTTCCTGTTATATCTATATTGCCAATTTATAATTTGATTCCATTGTGCACAAAGAGAATACTCTATAAGATTTTGATTCTTTTAAATTTTTTGAAGTTTGCTTTATGGCCCAGGATATGGTATCTCTTGGTATATGTTCATGGGCAAATTTAGTGTATGTTCTGCTGTTTTAGGGTGGAATGTTCTATAAATATCAATTTGACCTTGTTGGCTGATTATTCCTTTTTGATTTTTTTTTTTAACCTAATTGTCCTATCAATAGTTGAGAGAGGAATGCTGATATCTCCAACTTTAAGTGTGGCTTGGTCCATTTCTCTTTCCAATACCATCAATTTTTATTTCACATATTTTATAGTTCTGTTGTTTGGTGCATATGCATCTTAGATTTTTTTTTAGATTAATCTTTTTTTAAATTATTTTTTACTAACCCTTTCTGTCTCTGGAAATTTTCTTTGCTCTGAAGCCTACTTCAGCTGATTTATTAATACCATCATTCCTGTTTTCCTTTGACTAGTGTTTACATGGTATCTCTTTTTCCATTCTTTAGTTTTCAACCTGCCTACGTGATTATATTTAAAATCTTGGAGAGGGGTATATAATTGCTTCATATTTTTAAATTAAATCTGCCACTCTACTATTTAGTTGGAGCATTTAGACTCTGCATTTAATGTAATTATTGGTAGTCTGGGACTTGACTTTGACATTTTATGTCTTTGTTTTCTGTTTGTTCTTTTTTTAATTTTATTTCTGTATTTTTCTTTTCCTGCCGACCTGGGAGATGTTGTTTTTTGTTTGTTTTTCTTTTTCTTTTCTTTCTTTTTTTTTTTTTTTTTTTTTTTTTTTTTTAGAATTCCATCTATTTTGATGCACCTATTTTGAGTGGTTTCGTGGTTGCTCTAGGTATTACATTATGACCATATAACATATTGTTGTCCACTGATGTGATCATTTTACCAGTTTGAGTGACATATAAAAATATTACCTACTGTTAGGTTCCTTTACTCTACCCAGTTTATACTATAATTGTGTTAAAATTTTCTCTATATATATTTACAACCACATCAGATGCTGTAACAATTTTCGTGTCAACTTTACAACACAACCTAAAAAACTCCAGGTAAGGAGGAAAGCCTGTGGTATGGACCGTGGTGCTTCCCACGTTCTTTCATGTTCCTGAGGATCCAAGTTTCCATCTTTCATTGTTAGTGTTTAGAGAATTTCCTGTAGTCATTTTTAAAAATTTATTTATTTTTTAGTTATAGGTGGACACAATATCTTTATTTTATTTTTATGTGGTTCTGAGGATTGAACCCAGTGCCTCACACATGCTAGGCAAGCACGCTACCTCTGAGTCACAACCCAGCCCCATAGACATTTTTTAAGGAAGGTAAATTGTCTTAATTTACCTTTCTCTTAAAATGTCTAGATCTGGTTTTCATTTCTGAAGAGCAGTGTCAGGGGGTTGAGGATTCCATGTTGACGGTTCTTTTGAAAAATAGTGTTCCATTTCCTTCCAGGCAGCATGGTTTCTGGTGAGAAATGTGCTGTCATTGGAACTGTGTTTCTCTCATCAGAAAAGTTTTTTTTATATTGTTATTTTTTTTCAAGGTTGCTTTCAACATATTTATCTTTATTTTCAGAAGTTTGATTATGATGTGTCTTAGAGGCTGTCTCTTTGGATGGTCCTCTTGGATGTTCTCTCCGATTCTTGAATTCATTGATGATCTTTACCATATTTATTTATTTATTTATTTATTTATTTAAAATATTTATTATCTTTTAGTTCTCGGCAGACACAACATCTTTGTTTGTATGTGGTGCTGGGGATCGAACCCGGGCAGCAAGCATGCCAGGCGAGCGCGCTACCGCTTGAGCCACATCCCCAGCCCTCTTTACCATATTTAGAAAAATCTCAGCAATTAATTCTTTGAGCACTCCCCCACCCTATCCCAATTCTTTTTTTTTGGGGGGGGTACTAGGGATTGAACTAAGGAGCACTTTGTCACTGAGCCACATCCCCAGACCTATTTTGTATTTCATCTAGAGATAGGGTCTTCTGAGTCACTGAGAGGCTTAGCCCCTCACTTTTGCTGAGGCTGGCTTTGAACTTGCAATTCTCCTGTCTCAGCCTCTCAAGCCACTGGGATTATAGGCACTTGCAACCACGCCCAGCTCCTCTCTCTCTCTCTCTCTCTCTCTCTCTCTCTCTCTCTCTCTCTCTCTCTTTCTCTCTACCAGGGATTGAATTCAGGGATGCTTACCATATCGCCAGCCTGTTTATTTTTAATCTTGAGACAGGGTCTTGTTAAGTTGCTCAGGGCCTCACTAAGTTGCTAATGCTGGCTTTGAACTTGAGATCCTCCTGCCTAGCCTCCCAAGTGCCTGGGATGACAGGCCTGTGCCATAGCCCTTGGCATCTTTCTTGCCTTTTTCAGGGACTCTAATGATACAAATATTTGATTTTTGTTATCCCATAAATCTCTGAGGTTCTGCTAATTTTGATTTTATTTTTTCATCCTATTTTCTCTCTTGCTCAGACTGGGCAATTCCTAGTGTTCTCTCTTTCAGCTCACTAATTGTTTCGTTTGTCCCCTCCCTACATTTTCCTACTGGAGATTTAATCCAGAAGTACTCTACCACTGAGGTCCATCCCCAGTTCTTTCTATTTTTAAATTTTGAGACAGGGTCTCACAAGTTGCCAAGGCTGGCCTTGAACTTGTGATCCTCCCACCTCAGGCTTTCGAGTCATTGGGATTCTAGGTGTGTGCCACTGAGCCCCTGTTTCCTTTATTCTGCTGTTTGAACCCATTCACTAAGTTTTTAAGTTCAATAATTGTGTTTTTTAGTTCTAAAATTTCCATTTGGGTGTTTTTGTATCTTCTGTTTCTTTGCTGAGACTATCCATTTTTCATTTGTTTCAAAGACATTCATAACTACCAACTGAAGCATTCTATGATGGCCATTTTAAATTCTTTGTCAGATAATATCTCTATCGCCTCGGTGTAGGAAATTATTGATAATCTATTTTAATTCAGTTTGAGATGTTTCTGACACTTGGTATGAGTGCTTTTTAAACCTTAAGACATTTTTGTATCATGTTATATGACCCTGGATCTTATTTAAGCCTCCTGTTCCCCTGCTCCCTTTGAGATGCTCCAGCAGTGCAAGGGGTGTAGCACTGGTGGAGACAGTAGTTGAAGGTAGAAGTTCAAGTTCAAGTTCTCCCCTTTGCCTCTGAGGACACCTTGGAGGAGGCTATTGCCTCTTCCCTTTGGGCAGGAGTAGTATTTCTAGCTCCTCATGTTGTTCACCACTGAGGTGACTGTGGGGCTAGCTTTGTTACCCCTTAGCTGCCATGACCTGCACGGCCATTAATTCAGAAACTGGTGAGGGGAGGTTCTATGGGGGATTGAGAAAAAACAAATGAACACATAGAGAGAAAGCTGGGTCCAGGTGGGAAACTGTTCCCTGATGGAGGAACAATGACCCAGAGCTAGCTCAGCACATTTATTATATAGGTTTTATCATCCAAAGCTTTGTTTGTGGGAAAGTTTCTGCACAGCAGGTAGACTGAAGGACACAGCACTGGTGAGACATCAGTGTGGATCTTGTTATGCTCAGAATTCTCTATCCCTGGAGCTAGTTCTGAGCTCTAGGTGCAGACACATGTACCTTGGTGCATTTGCACAGAGCCTTTTCAGGCTGGGCATCACCATAGCAACTGGGCAATCTTGATCTGCACTTTGCACAGGAAGTTCCCAGCACAAACACAGCCATGAGGCCAACAGAGATCATGATCCAAGCCACCGCTCTCCACACCAGGCTGTCTGAAAGTCTTGACTCTCCACTAGGTATCTTCTGACACCACCCCAGAGACAAAGGAGCAGAACATCTCAGGACTGCCAAGTCAGGTGGCTCTGCTGTCATTCAGAAGGAGAGCCTCATTATAAGCTGGTTGGAATGTGTGGCAGGGGTTATGACAGACTGGCCAGCATGGAAATCTAGGGTTCCCCGCTTAGCTTTGGCTGGTATGGGTACAGGTGGGACCACAGGGTTTTTTTTTTCCATATATATATATATATATATATATATATATATATATATTTTTTTTTTTTTTTTTTTTTTTTTTGTCAGAGTAGAGTAGTATTGTCTACAAATTTTCTCTGTTGCCAGCATGCCCCTTTCCTGATCTTTTGGCTAGAGATAGAGGCTTTGTTTGTTGTTTGTTATTTTTTGTGTGCATTGGCATTTCCAGATTGTGAGCTTTCTCACCTCCAGGTATGCAATAGATAAGGTGAAACAGAAACCCAGGAAGCTTACCACCGTGTGTTGCTCAGGTCCCATGTCCCCTAGCCAGCCAACCTTCTTCTCTCCAGTTCTCAGGGTCTTCTTGAATGAGTTTCACATGTAACCTCCAGCATTATTAGTGGCACTTCGTGGGAAGAAGAGGATAATACAGGCCTTCTGTCTTTTCCAAAAGCAGAACAGCCCATTCCCTTTATAAAAAAAAATCCATAAACACTATTTTTGCTCTGCCCTTGAATTAAGCAATTAATATCCATTAAACCACAGGTGTTATGGTGGTGGTTGTTGTTGAAGTATAATTGACCTGTAATAAACCTCGCATATTTAAAATATGCAATTTGATGGGTACACACCCACGAAACCACCAGCACCATCCAGAGAGTGAGCACATCCCTCCTCCCAGAGCTGCTCCCCCTCCTCATGTTCTCTGTCATCACTCCCTGTCCCTCCCTGCCAACCTCCAGACAGCCATTTGCTGTCTGCCTCTATATTTGAATTTGCATTTTTAAATGATCTTACAGAGGTAGCCATGCATCACTTAACAATGGAGATATGCTCTGAGAAATGCATCCTTCAGAGATTTTGTTATTGTGGGAGCATCATAGAGTTTACTTACACAAAATAAGATGGCTACAATCACACCAGGCAATAGCATCTTATTTATTTGTCTTTTTTTGTTTTTGTGGTGGTGCTGGGATTGAACCCAGGGCCTCATGCATGTCAAGTAAGCGCTTTACTACAGAGCTGCATCTCCAACCCCTAGGCAATATAGTCTTCTGGGACCACCACTGTAGATGGAATATCGGTTCGCACTGCATGACTGTATATACATCATATGGGACACAAGTCAGCAATAAAAGGATCCAACTCCCAACCAATGCAACAAAATCGATGAGTCTCAAAGGGATTATGACTAGTGGAAGTGAAAGAAGCCAGAGTATATACGGTACACTCCATACACACATATGCACGCATATATACAACGCATAGACAATCTGTCACAATATTTATATTTCATCTACATCACAATATTTTATTTTTATCTCCGTCTCTATCTATCACATTTTGACCTGGAACTGTTTCATTCATGTGCTACCTAAAATGACGAATTCTAAAACTACTACTATGAAAAACCTTCCCAATTCCCATCTCCACGTCTGCATTCGGCAGTTCTCCCGTGGGTGTTCATTCAATCCTGGGTGTGGGTTGAGGTGGAGGGGAGGGGAGGCCACTGGGAATTACTGGGAAAAGACTGAAATGGAGATGAGAGGTTGCATCCCAGCCACAACCTGCCGTCCTTCTATGAAGCCATTGGCAGGCCATGTCCCCTCTCGGAAACCCGGCGCCCTGGTGTTTAAAGTCATGGGGGTGGGGCCCGGGCTGCCCCTCGATCCACAGCTGCTGGCCCTCTCTGGCTGCATCGCTGATGAAGGAGGGCAGTGCTGGGGACTCAGCTCATGAGCGGGCTCCTGGGCCCCAGTGTCAGCCCAGCATTGACACTAGGCATGGGGTCGGGTTGGTCCCCAGCTGTGCTTGCTCTGCTCCATCCTCTGGCTCAAGGTTGCTGAGCTAAAAGCCTGCTGTCCTGGGGAGCTCACACGCCACCCCAGCCTCAGAGGCCCCTCTCGAGGTCCCCAGCCCTCGCAGGCAGACGATTCATTTTATGACATTTTCATTCCCCAGCCGACACTCGCTCTCGCTCAGGAGACCAGCTTTACCTCCTGCCTGAGCATCAGCAGAGCTTGCAGCCGCTCTGGGTGCTGGCTCCTGGCCCAACTCGGCTGAGAGGATGAGCTGGAGTGGCCGAGGCTGAGCAAGCGGGCTGCGTCCTCCTGGGCAGCATCTAGATAAGGCTGAGAGGTGCCACGGTGGCCCAGGCCCAGGCCCAGAGTGGCCTGAGGGTCTTCCCTTTCAGGCCTGCCCTTCCCTCCTCCCTGCCGGCTCTCCTGCCCTCCTCTGCTGGGAGGACCCTCCAGGCCCCACGTGCTGTCTGGGGAAACTGAGGCAACGGGTAGGAGACGAGGGAGAAGGTGAAGCCAGCTTCCTGAAGCTTCTAGAAATGGCCTTAGAAGTCAGGCTCTGGAGACCAGGAGGATGCTGGGCAGAGAAGAGCAATGCTCAAGAACTCGGGATCTGGGGCTGGGATGGGGCTCAGTGGCAGAGTGCCTGCCGAGCCTGTGCCAAGCTCCAGGTTCGAGTCCTTGTACCACTGAAACCAACCAACAGCCAGGCGCAGTGGCGCACACCTTACAATCCCAGCAGCTCGGGAGGCTGAGGCAGGAGGATTGTGAGTTCAAAGCCAGCCTCAGCAAAAGCGAGGTTCTAAGCAACTCAGTGAGACCCTGTCTCTAAATAAAACACAAAATAGGGCTGGGGATGTGGCTCAGGGGTCAAGTGCCCCTGAATTCAGTCCCCAGTACCCATCATCACCAAAAAAAAAAAAGAGATGCTTAGCAAGCGCTAGAGAGGCGCTAACCCCACTTGGCCACCCGACCAGGACATGCTCCTTGACAACAGCCAGGGGACAGGGAGACTGGCTTTCTGGAGTTCCACCTGGTGTGGGTTGAGACCGTTTTGTGGAGACCGACACCATTTTGTCCACCAATGTGGTGTGACATTGGGGACACTGTACTAGCTCACTGAACATCCCAGCAGCAATCCTCATTTCACAGGCAGAGAAACCGAGGACCCCGGAAATACAAGAGTCGCACCAGGAGTTGACCTGGTGACCATGGAGACCGTCAGGTCTCGGCCTCACCTGGAGGTTCAGGGGACCCGGTCCCTGTCACCCTCCACCCCCACCCCACAGAGCCTCCAGCAAGGTCCCCGCTGGCCCACTTGGGAAGAGGGACGACTTGGTGGAGCCGGACCTGGGGGATGAGATGTGGAGCCAGATGAGTCCCAGGATCCCAGGCGACATGGAGGCAGTCTTCAGACTGGTGAATTCTTTCCAAATGACGATGGTGAGAGGCTGGCGAGAGCTGGCCCCCAGCCGCACAGGGGCACTGACATCCGGGTCCCTTGACCAGTTAAGATGAGGCCCTGTCCTATCTCCCTCCTCCAGCTCGACAGTGACACAAACCAGTCTCTCCAGGAAACGTCACATCAAGGGGGACCTACGGGGGACCTACCGGAGGAGAAGCCGGTGGAGAGGAAGGAGATGGCCCCCCGACTCCCCTGCTTCCTCCCACGGAGGCCAGGCAGGGCAGACGTCAGCTGGGCTCAGGAGGGAGGCCTAGGAGGACATGCCGGTCCCACCTCCGAGCACAGGACTCTCTCTGGGCGCTTCCCCCCATGCTGCCCCCTGAGCGCACTGTGAGCCGCTGACAGCAGGTCCCACACGCTGTGCCCACCTGTGGGGAAGGGAGCCGAGAGCCTGGGCCCGCCCCTCCCCTCCCCTCACTGATTCATGGGTTCATTCAAAGATTCCGAGCACTTACTCTGTGCCAGGCGCTGGACACTGGGGACACAGTGGTCTATAAGAACAACACCTGCCCTTGAAGAGTTCATGGCCTAGTGAAGTGGCAGGCATTGATCCTGACACTCCACGGTTGCAGGCATAACTGTGAGATGGGCTGAGAGGAAGGGAAAGAGCTACATGGTGCTGGAGGAGGTATAAGGAGACCTAATGCGTCTGGGAGGACTGACTGAGGCAGTGACTCAAGGTGAGAGCAAAACAGCAGCGAGTTAAGCAGGCAGAGAGGGGAGGGAGGGTGGCCTGGGTTGAAGGGACTGCATGGGCAAAGGTCCTGTGGCAGAAGACAGTCTGGTCTGTAGAAACAGGGGAGGTCCACCTGGCAGAGCACAGAGGGAAGAGGGAAGCGTGGTGCTTGGCCAGACTGGCTGTGCGGGGTCTCAGAGGCCAATTCAGGGTTCAGTCCCCATCTTAAGAGTAACGGATGGCTAGTCACAGTGCTAACTTGCATTTTGAAAAACATACTTTTGGCTGCCCTTAGAGAATAGAGGGAAAGTCCTGCCTAGGATTGGAGAAGCGAGACAGGAAGCCAGGGCAGGCCTTGCAGGAGAGGGGAGAGGGTAGGAAGAGGGTTAGAGGCCAATCTCAAGGATTTTCAGACAAGTGTCCCTGAGTCCTTGGTGACGGATCCCCAGGAGTCAGGCGAGTTCAGGAGAAGAAGGAAGAATGCAATGACCCCAGACTAACCTGGCAGTGCCCTCCCTGGGCTTTGACAAGGTGTGTGTGGTGTGCCCCTGGAGAAGGCCCCTGTCACTCATTCACCAGCCCTGATGGCTGGGCCCCAGCTGTCTGTATTTTTGCTTTTGTAAACAATGCCACAATGAGCATTTGTGAGCTGAGTATGGCACCCACACTTACAGATTACAGGTGCTCAGAGTCGCCCCCGGGGTAGATTCCCATAACTGCGCCCATTGTCTCGGCAGCATTTTGCCGTGGATGGAGGGAGCCTTTCCCATGGATGGAGGGAGCCTTTCCAATGCCTAAGGTCAACGCTGCTCTACCTTTAATATCTGGTACCTGGGGAATAAAAAGCCCAAACCTGTTGAGCAAGGCTCTATGAAGCCCCCAGGTCACTCCGGTGCTCTCCTCCTCCGTGTCTGTCTCCTCCGTGGGCTCCAGTTCTCCCCCAGACGACAGATGGCTCTATAGGGGTGAAACGCTATTTGCTCAGCCAAGAGATGAGCCTTGTGACCATGTGGATTTGGGGACACTCTTGCCGTGCCTCCACAGGGCCTGGGACTTAAGGACACCTGGGAAGTCATTCCCCTCCAGTTTGTTCATTCTTCGGAGGGAAGAGATGGAAGCCGGGAGGGCTGCTGAGCTGGGAGGACTGGGGAAGGTGAGGAGGGGACACTGTGGGAGGAGGCCAGCCCTCTGGGGGACAAGGCCACGGCTTAAAGGCTGGGGCACTGCCTTGGGGATCCAGCCTGTGGTCATTTCCTGAAGCAGGCAGCCCTGTCCCTTGGCAGCAAGACCAGCTACCTGATTTGTGGGGCCCAGTTTAAAATGAAGGTGTGGGACCCCCCTTTACAAATCGCTAACAATTTCAAGGCAGCAGCCACAGAGCGTTAGACCAAGTGCTGGTTCTTCAAAGGACAGAGAGCCCCTGTGACCTCGTAGCCACTGGCCTGTCCTGGAAGCTGGTCCTGCCTGGAAAGGGTCTCCACCCTCCTCATGGAGCAGCAGAGAGGAAGTGGGGGAAGAAAGGGCCAAGGACCAGCCAAGCCCAGCCCTGGCCCACTGCCGCACAGCCAGGGACCCCCAGGGCAGGTGCGCCCAGAGCACCTGGGGGCCATTAACTTCGTGAACCTGACTCATGGGTGGCCTCGGGTAGCAGGACTGAGTCCTCTGAGGAATCAGGAGAAGGCGTGGAGACTAGCCGCGTGCACAATGGCGGCACTTCCTGCGCCCTCTCAGGCACCAGGGTCTGTGCTTGGCCTTCAGAGCCACCCCTCTAGACTGGAGCCTGTGCCCCCCCAGGACAGCTGAGGAAATGGAGGCCCAGAGAGGGGAAGGGTAGAGCCCGAGCAGCCCGCCTGCCACTCACTTGCTCTTCTTGTCCACGTCTCACCCCATCCTGCAAGGGACCAATGGCGGTGGGGACCTAGGGGCGGAGCCTGGGGTCCCAGTTCCCACAGCCATCACCCTCCGCTCCCGCTCCTCCTGCCTGCACGAGGTGGGGTCTGGGCAGGGGTGTGCAGGAGCCAGTGTGTTCTGGACAAGCAGGGGCTCCCCCTTCCGCAGGGCAGCCGGCCCCGACCTGGACCTGCCAGCCTCCAGAGCCAGGGCCAAGGCCAGGGCCACGTCTCAGCTCCTGGCCGGCCCCTGGCTGCTGGTCCCTGGCGCCTGGATTAGTGTTTTCGAATCAGCCACGCAGCAGCCCTTCCACTCCATCCGGGTTTGCTCTTCCATAAAAAAATTAATGGTCCCTGCAAATAAATAAGCACAACAACGGAGGAAGGCTTTTTAGACAATCAATTAAAAGCCTGGGAGAGGGATTATCTCATTGAAATATCAATTTTTAATAGCGCTGCATCTGAGTTTCCTCTCAAAAAACTTTGTGCAGTGCGCTCGCCTCTGGCTCTTGCTGTGACTCCGCTCCCTGCTGAGCCTCTGGGCAGGCCTCTGGGCACCCGCCTGGAGCAGGAGCCGCGGTGGGGCCGGGAGGCTCACTCTCCATTCACCCAGGGCTTGGCGAGCTGGCTGTGCGCCAGGCAGAGGGGCTGGGTACCCAGGTGAGCGCGGGAGCAGGAAGCGGGCACTGGTCAGGTGGGGAGACCAGGAAGGTGAAGTCATCTGGAAAAGTAAATGTCAAGAGGCAGAACTGGGGGCTCACGGGGACCTGGGAGCATCTGGGTGGACACAAGAGCCGGGGAAGCGTTTGCCACTTCCTTGCCCTTGGGGAGTGGCCTTTAAAAGGAGACCAGAAGGTATGAAGCTGACCCAGGCAGAAGGAACAGCACACCCGGTGGCCCTGTGGCCGGAAGGGACCAGGGTGATGATGGAGGAGTGGAGGGAAGGCCGGGGTGGGGACACAGTGAGTGAAGGGACAGTGGGACACGGTTGGAAGGGCCACCAATCCAGACCTCCACCGTCCTGGAGGCCAGGGAACGGTGTGTGGTTCCTTCAATGAATCCCGTGAGCCTCTGGGAGTGGCCCTAGTTCGAGTCCTGCTTCTTAGCTGCTGCGGGGAGGCCCAGGGAGGCTGCTGAAGGCCTCGCCTTGGCTTTCTCGCCTGCGAGAGGGGTAACGCGACCACCCTGGGCTGCGGCAGTAGCCCAAGAAACCACAGAGGCCGATTCCCAGGCTGCACCTCTTTTCTCTGGGCCCCACCCCTCTTGGCTTGGCAGCATCTTCAGCTCCCCCCCTTGGGGACGGGATCAGATAAGCTCTATCTGATGCAATATTCCCACAGCCAAGTTCCCAAGGAGATGGGTCCACACCTGACTCCAATTTAACAGGGAAGGGAGGGGGCGGGAGGGGAGGGGTGGCGGGGAGCAGACAAAGCTGCCTGCTCTCTGAGGTGACAGCCCTTCCTGCAGTGAAGAGCCCCCAGGCCTCAGGGGGAGGTTCCTGGGATTGGCTGGGGCAGGGGAATGGCTGGGTGGGGCCAAGTCTGCAGCCACAGATGGGGGACAGTGGATCCCTGGGCGGCTGAACAAATGCACTTTCCCCACCTGGATAATATGGGGTGGCAGGGACACAGGTCAGGACAGGTGCCTTTGGACAAGGGTGGACGAGCAATTGCACCTCTGGGGTCTGGACCCCTCCTTCTAATCCCCACAGGACACCCCCAGATTACAACCGTGGAGACTGAGGCTGGAGGCCGAGCTTCTTGCTTAGTTAGCGGAGAGGAGAACCCACATGGGGTTGGGGTGCCCTCTCTAGAGTTTTTGTAAATTTATTTCTTGGGTGCTGGCACACACTGGGCAAATGGTCCATCACGGATCTAGATCCTCCTGAGTTATTTTAATAAAGGGGCAACAGATGAAGATCCTATTGGAGGGGCTGGGGTCGCGGAGCGCTTGCCCAGCATGTGTGAGGCTCTGCGGTCAATCCTCAGCACCACAGACAGATAAATAAAATAAAGGTCCAGTGACAATAAAACATATTTTTAAAAAAATCCTATTGGGAGTATCTGGGGTTCCCAGGATGCAGTTGCTAGGCACCCTGGGAGAAGCCATGTGGCTCTCTGGACCTCAGTGTTTGCAACTGGGTAACGAGGATGGGTGAGACCCGGGACGAGGAAGGGCTTGCGGAGTGATCTGGGGGCAGAGGGCTTGGGGACGTCCCTCCAGCTCCTTGGTGCCTCTTTGGCTCTGTCCCCCACTTCCCTGTCCCTCCTTCCCCTTCTCCCTGGCACCTACCCAGAACCTGCTGGGACCAGGCTGAGACCTGGGCTGAAGGCTGTAGCCCCAAATGCCAGCTCTTTGAGTTGACGGGATTTGAACCCGACTCCTGTCACTTGCTGATGGATCCTGTCCCTCTCTGGACCTCAGTTTCCTCACCTTGCTGTCGTCCATCCCCTGGGCAGCGGTGAAGATTGCTATTCTGTGGCAGAATGGAGAAGCTTGAGCCCAGCTGACACTGTCCCTCCCCTCCTGGGGAGATTCCGGTTCCTGCAGGCAGGACCCCTATCCCTGTCCTCAAGAGTGGGGCCGTCCAGGCAGGTCCCTAAATCCCTGTGAAGGCATCTGGCGATGAGCAGTTGCAGAGACGGTGCTGGGGAAGCTGGGGTGAGGGGCACACCCAGGGCCCGTCTGGACTGTGTCTCAGAGCGACAGGCACCGAGAGCCCTGGAGAAAGTGCTCCAGGGTGAGCCCACGTCTGGGGGCACTTGTGGGGCCGTGGAAAGCGGCTGGTCTTCTGATGGGAGAGGGGGAGGCCAGGGCTCCTGGAGGAGGAGGATGGGAGCGGAGGCTGGAAGTGGGAAGGGAAGGAGGCCGAGGGTTCTGAGCACGGAACCTCCCCAGCTCGGCTGGAGGGGGCAGGGGAAGCCGTCCAGGGAGCCCCTGCTCCATTGGGAGGCGCCCGCCTGGGGCCCAGGAGGCAGCTGGCGTCTAGCAACCCTGCAATTAGGGAAGGAGGCAGAGGAGCCCTGGGGGCGGGGCAGGCGGAGGGCTGCAGCTGGCTCTTGGGTCCTGCCTCTGGCTCCAGCCCCCAACCTGCCACCCAGAGGCTCCGCCTGGAGGGGCTGGAGGTCTCCCAGGCAGACAAGCTCCTGGGGTCTTGCAGGGGAGTGCACAATGATAGGAAGGGCCAGAAAGGTAACATGAACAGCAAAGTCACGCTGGATGTAGGTTTGGTTGACCAGTCCGTTGTGGTTCCCATTTTACAGATAAGGAAATGAAAACCCAGAGAGGGAGGCAGCCTAGAAGAAGGCACACAGCTACCAGAGAGCAGCCTGGGTCAGAAGCCTCATTCGTCTGGAGGGTTGTGGTTTGAATGCCTGGCTCTGGACCATGGAGGGGCTGCCTGGCAGTCAGGTTGGGCAAAATGACCTTGGCTGGAGTGCAAGGGCAGACTGCAGGGGAGGAGGCCGGTCAGGCCGGGTCTGGCCCCACTGGTTCTGCAGCCAGTCTGGGCACTCCAGGCCTGGAGGAGAGGCCCTGGCACCACTGCCCGGGGCTGCTGCATTCAGTGCCCCCCTGGCGGCCACCCTGTAGGAGAAAAGCAGCTGTCCAGCCCCAGCCAGGGGCTGGGTTCCGGCTTCCGCCTTCTACCATCTCCACCACCCATCTTCCCTCCACCATCCATCACCATTTCCCTCCTCCTTCTTCCCTCCCTCTCTGCTAACACTCGAAGATCCCCACTAAACCCAGGGCACTGTGCTGGCTATTAGAATTCTCTATCCTCAGGGGCAGCTGCTGGGTCAGGAGTAGCAGGCAGCAACCCACTAGTACTCTAGGAATGAGTGGGACTGGGCCTGGCTGAGGCTGCAGTGGAGTGGGTGGGGTGCAGGGGCCATTTGCAGCCTTGTCCCGGAGGGTGGCATGGGTGGACTCTGGACACAGACTGCCTGACCTGGGATCCCAGTCTCATGGGATTATTCATCAGCTGGGTGACCTTGGGATAGTTACTTGCTCTCTCTGAGCATAAATTGGGCTGGTGATGATAATAGCTGCCTCCTGAGGCTGTTGGGAGAGATCAGCAAGACACACAGCATGTGAGGCACCCAGTGTGGCTCTTGGCAGTCACCTCTGTGCTGTCGGGAGCCTGGGGCAGTGCTGAGCCGTGCATGATGTGCACGTGTCCTGACTGTAACTGGCGCTGACCTGGCTCTGTGTGTTTCCTCTCAGTCACTCCAGGGCTCCCCCCTGTTCCAAGGGAAACTGGATTAGGCCAGAGGGGGCACTACACTCAAGTTCCTGCAAAGTTGGGGCAGAGATCTAGGGGAGATGGGTGCAGGTAAGGTCGGATAAGGGTGGGGACTGCCTGCAGCATTCCAAGGAGACGCATGTCTCTGCCCAACAGTTCTGGCCATGGGAGAGCATGAGCCCAGAGTGGCCAGAGGTGCTGATGCCTCAGGAGAGAGAAACCCACACTTTTATGTGAAAACTTCCCATTACTAATATTAGCCATGCATTAAAGGTTTTTTTTAAAGCATCATCTGAGCCAAAGCTAATGCTTCTTCTGGCAGGCGCCGGGCCCCGCCCACTGGGAGGCTTGCTGTAGGGAGGGGAGCGCAGGGGGCTGGAGCAGGGACCCAGGGGACCCCGGCTGAGCTGCCCCTCCGCAGTGGGGTGGGAGGCGGCCCTTTCCTGCCATTCTGGGTGCTGCCTGGGAGGAGATGGGCTGTAGGGGGCCCAGCTCAACCCGATCTCGCCCAGGTGCCGGGCAGTCTGGGAGCCCGGAAGGGGCCTGCTCTGTGTCTGGGGTGGCCTGGCAGGTGGAGGTGGCTCCCAGGGCTGCTACCAGCAAGGGTCTAGCTCCTAGTTCCTGGGGTCAAAGGGCAGCACTTTGAGCCATCCTCGGGCCAGCTTCCTGTTTGGCAGGAAATGGTCCCTTCCCTGCTGGTGGCGGCTTCAGGGTGGGGGCTGGAGGGGCGGGAAGTCATCCCCCTGGGGACCTGGGACCTCTGCCTCCGCAGCAGTGAACCCCACTGGCTGGCACCGTTAGCCAGGCTTAGCTCCCGGCTGGGCTCCTGGGCCCCAGCACTTGGCCTCAGGGAGACCTCACCTCTAGGCCACATTTAATGCACTCCTCCCCTGGTGGGGAGCCCTCCCTCAGCCTTACCAGACTCCTGGTGCCCGGCTCAGCCCGCCTCTCCTGCACCCCCTGGAAACAGGGCCTCACCCCTTCTGCTAGGGCCTCGCCAACAATGCCACCTCCCGCAGGAAGCAAGCCCTGGGCTCAGAGTCCACCCAAGGCTCTCCAACCCGGAGGCAGGTCCCCGAGTCCCACCTCGACTAGAAAGGTTCCCACTACGGTGACACCAACGACCACTCCCATCAGGATTGCGATGATTTGCTGGCTATGGGAGATTTCAAATTAAACATCAAAAATACAATAAGGGCTGGGCTGGGGCTCAGCGGCAGAGCATTTGCCTTGCACGTGTGAGGCCCTGGGTTGGATCCTCAGCACCACATAAAGGTAAATGAATAAAAATTATTATAATTTTGTGGCCATAAAAATATTATAATTAAAAAAAATAATAAAATAAAATTACCTGTAATGTTACTATTCCTAGAGCAGAGCTAGGGTACAGACACGGCTCCCTATTACTACTGTGTCTATGTTTAATGTGCCTAAGACACAGTACTGACTGTGCCACACCTCCCTCTGGGTGAACGGCCACTGATCACCTGCACTTCATCCCTGTGCCCAGCTGGCCACTCCCTCCTGTCCAGGGCAGACCCCCAAGTGCTTTGATAATAACTAACCTTTATGGAGCTCTGGAGAAACTCATCAAATTCTCTTGACGACTGTCACTGTGTGAGACTGCTTGGGGAAACTAAGGCTCAGAGAGGACAAGTAACTTTCCTGAGACTGCACAGCCAGTAAGGACCAGAGTAGAAATTTGAACCATCAGGTAGCAGAAGTGCAGCCTCCACTTTTCCACATGGCTGTGCACAGCATCTCCTCCTTCCTTCCTTCCTCCCTTCCTTCTCACATTCATTCATTTTTTAAATTTTTATTTATTTTTGGGGGGGGGAGTACTCGGGGTTGAACTCAAGGGCACTAGAGCACTGAGCCACACCCCAGCCCTAGTTTGAATTTTATTTAGAGACAGGGTCTCACTGAGTTGCTTAGCGCTGAGGCTGGCTTTGAACTTACGATCCTCCTGCCTCAGCCTCCCGAGCCGCTGCTGGGATTGCAGGCGTGCGACACGGCGGTGGGCTCATTCATTTATCATGTCACTCGATGCTCCTGAGCTCTGGTTCAGTGTCAGGTGCAGGCTGACACTGACCCCCATGTCCCCTCCTGGGTCAGCCACACTTTTAGGACTCTGCCCCAAGAATTTGAACTCCATTTATTACAAAAGACTGGGTTCGTCGCATCGTATTATGAACAGCTCCTGCCAGACCACCAAGGCAGCCCAGTGGGGACCCCAGCAACCTTCCCTGGACAGGCTCCACCCTGCGTAAATCCTGGATGCTGGGGTCACCTGGACTGGGCCCACGCAGTCCTGGACGTGCATGTGACATACATGAGGCAGGCGTCCCTTCCCCAGGCGTCCTGCGAGGCCATGGAGGGAGGGATGGTCGTGGTGGGAGCCGCGTCTGTACCCACGGCAGGCACAGGCAGCTGTGCCCCTTCATGAGGCTGGTCAGCCTGGGGGTCTGTGGCTTCCGGCCAGTCCTGCCCAGCCCTGGGAGGTTCTAGGCCACCTGGATCTGCAGGTCCTCGTCCTCATCTAGGTCACTGGCTCCATCCCCGGCCTCCTCGGTGCCAAAGCGGGTGCTGCGGATCTTCCCGAAGAGGGGGGCGTTCTGCTGCTGCCTGCGGAGCCTGCGGCGGGCAGAGGGCGGCGGGTCAGCAGGAGTCCGCCACCTCCTGATAACCCTGGCTGCATTTGGGCTGACAGCGGCTGCCAGCACCTCGTGTGTGTGACCTCTGCTCTGCCCCTGGTGGGGACTCAGGGAGGATCTACTCTCAGCCCCCCTAAATATAGACAAGGAAACTGGGCCCAAAGACACTGAGTGAGCGTCCCCAGTCACAGGGACAGGCGGCCATGGGGCTGGGCTCTGGGGAGGGGGCTTGGAGAGGTAAGGACCTGGTCCTTACCCAGGCCAGCCTCCAAGAGCAGAAGGAGCCAGGTTTGGAGGTGGGGGAGGGAGGGGGGTCTGAGCCCCTCACCTTCCCAAGGTCAGCGGGAAGGTGCTCAGCCCTAGGTCCTCCTGTCAAAATTCCTGAAGCCAAAAAAGTGGAGGCCAACTTGGCCTCTAAGGAGAGCCAAGGGAGGAAACGCCCCACCCCGCCCGGCGGCTTCCTGGAAGGCATGAATTATTAACAGGCGGGGAGGGGCCGGCGCTCCATTACTGCGCAGTGATTTGTGAGCTGTCCCCGAACATTAAAGTATAAAGAGTGGGCAGCTAAAACGAGGCAGCGGTGCTGGGTGGCCCTGCCCGGCCCCAGGGAGGCGCCCGCCTGTTGTGAGAGTTTATGGCCCCGTAAGAATGTGGCTGAGACTGCGGGGAAGCCCTGGACTAGGTGGCCTTTGGAGGGGTGTGCGTGGCATGGGACAGGCACAATCTGCCCAGGTTGGGCTTGACCCTTGGCGGGCCCTTGGGCAACACCAAGGGCATCGTCATTTCAGGAAGCTGGGGAAACTGAGGCTCAGTCAGCCACAGCACAGTGCTGTCCAGAGCCTGGACTTTCAGCCATGAGACCTGAGCGCACGGCCTCACATAATACATGCTCAATAAATATGGGCTGCTGATGACGGGGTGACCCTGCAGGGCCGCCTATGGCCATCTGCGTGGCTGTGCAAGGGCTTTCTCTCTTGGGCCTTAGTTTCCTCCTCTGCCAGCCCCCTCGAAAAAAAAAACCCCTCCCCTCCTTTCTCTCTCAGAAGGAACAGTCTGCTCTGGCACAGTCTCTGACCGGCAGCCGGGGTAGTCATGGTGGTAGTAACAGCAGCAGTTAGATCAGCACTGATTGCGCCAGGCGCTTTCATAAGCATGAATCAGCCCACTGAATTCTCCCAATGGCCACGAGGTGAGAACTATTCTCACCCCCATTTTACAGTTGGGGAAACTGAGCCAGAGACGTTAAGTGACCTAAGATCACCCAAAGCCTCAGCACAGAGCATGGACCTTCCACCACCCAGGCAGCCTGGGCTGCAAGTAAGAGAAGGCAGGTGACGGCCTGGCCAGTGCTGGGCACAGGGAGGGATGTGGGTCAGTCCTGTGGCCCTGGCTTCCCAGCTGTGGGAATGGGGAGGGCAGGCCCTGAACTTCTCCACCATCTCCTGGCCTTAGGGGAAGTGCAGGGAGGAGGTGTGACTCTCAGAGGGCTTGTGAGGGGAGCAGAGTGTGCCTACAGGTCAGAGACCCTCTGTCTCACTGGAGGGGCCGGTGGTCCTGCTGGCAGCTGACAGGGCCTCTGTATTCCCTGGCCTCCAAACCCTCAGATCCCTGCTGGCCTGGAGTCACCCCAGCCCTGGGGGCTCCTTGTTCTGTCCACGATGCCAGCCTGCTGGCCCTCCCAGGGCTCTGCTCCTCAGGCCTGACCCCTCTGGCCAGGCTTCCTGCCCTTGCTCCCGCCCACAGCCTGCAGATCCAGGCCTCCAGCTGCTGTGGCTTCCTGCACCCCCCTTGGCTTCCTGGCCCTGGCCCTTCCGGTCTGGAAGGGACAGGATTTGGGCCCCAGGACCCTTCCTTCCCCGTCCCTGCTCTGGCTCTGGAGGGGCTTCGGGCCTGGCAAGTTTCCCTGGGCCACACCCCTGTGGCCTACCTGGACTGCAGGTGCTCCAGCTGCACCTGAAGGTTCTCGCTCTGCTCCGTCTGCTCGTCCAGGGACCGCTGCAGTTTGCGCGCCTGGTTGTGGGCCTCGTCCAGCTGCGGGGTGAGCAGGGACAAGAGCACAGGGGTCACTGTGGGTGAGGACAGCCAGGCCAGACACTCCTCCCCTCCACTGTGGGGCCGTGTTTGCTCCTAAGGCCCGGCCCGAAGTGCTCTCGGTCACTTGTGTGCCCTCCCAAATCCACTCATCCTCCAGTGTCCCCAGCCACTGGTCCAGCCACCTGTCCCCTCAGCCTGCATCTGCCCGTGGAATGCCCACGCCCCTCACCATCGCAGATCTAACCAGTGCACTCCACCAGCCTAGTCCTGTGCCCACCTCCCCAACACCCCCACCCCCACGAGCCCTCCCTCCTTCCCTCTGTCCACTCATTCTTCTGCCCATGGATGTGGTCAGCTGTCCAGCTATCTGACCACAGTCTACGCGTCCAGGTGCTGTCTGTCTGTACACCTGGCACCCTCCCATCCTTCTTCCAGCGTCAGATAGCTGCTGTCTGAGCCCCTCTGCCCACCCTCCCTTCTCCTCCTCCCATCCACCTGTTCGTTCCCCCAGGGCACCCTCCTGGCCCTCCATTCAGCTTCCCACGTGCCTCCCGCCCCTGGCCCATCCACCACTCACCTGCCATTACCTGGGCCTTTCTCGCCCCACCCTCCTGGCCCCGCCCCGCCTGTCCATGCATCCACCTGTCACTCCCCTACCCACCACCGGAGGAGCCTGGCCAGCCCCCAGGGCCCCGGCGCACAGCAGGCCCAGAAGTCCCACTCCTCCTGGGGACCCACAGCTGCCCGGGCCGCGGTACTCGCCTCGTCCTCGGCCTGGGCCAGCTCCTTCTTGAGCTCCTCCACCCGCAGCCGCAGCTTCTTCACCTCCGCCTCGTGCTGCTCCACCCGCCGGTTGGCGTGCGCCAGCTCCGACACCTTCTCCTGAAACTGCTTCTTCAGCTTGCCATGCACGTGCTTCAGGTCGGCCAGCTCCTGGGGGTGGGGGCGGGGACAGGGAGGACCCAGTGTCACTGGGCGCTGGGCCAAGGAGTCCTGGGGTCAGCAGCTCTAGAGGAGTGGGGCGTCTCCTCTTCCTGCAGCCGACGCAGGGCATTATGGTCTCAAGAGCAGTGGAGGTGCCATGGCCTGGAGGCTCGGGAAATGAGGCCAGGAAGGAGAAGGCCGGGCTGTGGAGGACCCGGCTCCCCTTCAGATGAGGAACTGAGATGCCCGGGGATGCCCAGCAGATGCTGGAGCCACAGGGCAGGATTTCTCAGGAGGGACCCAGCATTTACAAACCTGGGTCTGAGGGTGACTGAAGCTGGGGAGAGGGCATCTGGAGGAAGAGGTCACAGGTGGGAGTGGCCAGAAGAGGAGGACCAGCCAGCAAAGGTGCCCAGCCCTCAGCGCTGAATCTGTTTTCCCTTCTGCAAAGGGCATCTTCCTTTCTCTCTGCCAACCTGAGCCTGGGTCCTGTCTCCGTCATTTCTCACTTCCTTGGGCGCAGCAACGGCCTCCCCCAGCCCTCCACCCAGCACAGCGGGCATGAGGAAGGGCAGCCTGCCCACACCTGCCTCCTGCTTTATTTACTTATTTTCTGTGGTCCTGGGGATTGAACCCAGGGGTGCTCTACCACTGAGCTACATCCCCATCCCTTTTTTATTTTGAGGTAGTCTTGCCAAGTTGTTCAGGCTGGCCTCAAACTTGTGATCCTCCTGCCTCAGCCTCCAGAGTCACTGGGATTACAGGTATGAGCCACTGTGCCCAGCTCACCTCCTGCCTCATGTACCCTGGTCCCTTGCTCACCCCCTCCAGTGGTACTGCCCTAATCATTGTCATTATTCTCCAGTTCTCTCCTCCCCCCACCAAGTCAGCTTACCAGTTAACCTCTACTCTTCTTGAAGACTCAGCTCAAACCTCACTGACTGTGGGGAGCTTTTCCAGGACCCTGGGCCTAAGCTAGGTTCCTGGGTAGCCCCTCTTCCTGCCACAGCTGTGGAGCTGTGACCAGTATGAGCATATATGACAGTGAGAATGACGCCTGCATCTCCTGAGCTACCAGCTCCGGGAGGGGCGGAGAGGTCAGCCACCTGTCTGCTCACCGCTACGTCCCCAGCACCTAAGCAAGTGCTTAATACATGTATCACTGGGACTGACCCATAGTAGGTGCTCAATAAATGTGGCTGCTATACCAACTGGTCTAGCATACAGGGGGTACGCAATAAATGCAGCTATAGGTTGAGCTTCTCTCATCCAAAATACTTGGGACCAAAAGTGTTTCATATTTCAGATTTTGGAATCTTTATATGTACGCAATGAGGTATTTTGGGGATGGGACCTAAGCCTGAAGATGAATTTTATTTTATGTTTTGGTACTAGGTATTGAACTTTGGGGTGCTTTACCATTGAGCGACCTCCCTACTCTTTTAACTTTTAAATTTTGAGACAAGGTCTCCCTAAGTTACTGAGTCTGGTCTTGAACTTGGGATCCTCCTTCCTCTGCCCCCCGAGCTGCTGAGTTTACAGGTGCGCACCACCACACACAGCTTGCACATGAAATTAATTTGTGCTTCTTCTGTACCTCATGCCTCACTCACCGAGGCTGAACATAATTTTATACAATATTCTGAGGGACCTGTGTTTTGACTGGGACCCGTCAGGTCAGGGGTGGGCTTTGCTCCACGCTGGTGGGCCTTCAGATTCCAGGTTTGTGGATTAGGGGCGCTCAACCTGTACAGTGGGGGTTCTGGATGGGCACCTTGTTCTTCTCGAAGAGCGCCGCCTGGCTGGCCCGCAGGTCGCAGTCCAGGGCGCTGGCTGTTTGTCGCCGCCGCCGGGCCAGGGCCTCCTCCAGGTCGCCGACCTGAGCGCGCAGCTTTTTGTTCTCGCGCTCCAGGCCCAGCTTCTCCGTCTCCAGCCGCTCCCGCCGGCCCCACTCGGCCGCATTCTCGGCCTGCAGACGCTCCATCTGCGACAGCAGGGGCGGAGTGAGCCTCTGGGGGAGGGGGCTGGAGGCCCCCACCGCCCGGAGCCGGTTTTGGCTGCAGGAAGTCAGATCCAGCTGCAGCCGCTATATTAAGCCGAGCGTCTTCCACGTGCGCAGGATGTGGGGAGCTTCTGGTCTTTGTGAGGGGATCCCTGCAGACTGGGGGATCCTGGGGGCGTGGCTGACCCCCACCCATCCACCAGAGCCGGCCTGGTAGGCTCTTCCTGGTGACTGCTGATGGCGGGGCCCCTGGGTCCCAGGCCCCGGCCCCCTCACCTCGCCCCGCAGCTCAGCCATCTTCCGGTCCATGCTGGAGCGCGCGCCCAGCTCGTCCTCCAGGTCCTCGGACATGCGGCCCAGCTCGTCCTGGTGCGCCTCCTTCAGGATGCTGAGCTGCAAGGACACCGCCCAGCCTGTTTACAAGAAAACCGGGATCCATCCCTAACAGGCCTGGGGAGGTGCTCAGCAGAGAGCCTTGGCCGTGCCCGTGGGGACAGGTGTCCAGACAGGCCCTGACTCTTACCACTCTGCCATTTCCACTGTCGCCCCCTTCCTGCCCCTTACCACGGAGCCCCCCAGGGTTCACCGTGGCCGCCTCGCCATTCTCCAGGACAGGGCCCCAGCTGGAGCTTTGAAGAGGGCCAAATTCCAAAGGATGCCCCCGCAACACCAAAACCCGCTTTGATGGCTCCCAGGGGGTACTTGGGACAAATCCAACTCCTATGATCTCAGGTGTCCTGCACAATGGGAGTCTCGTCCACTTTCCTCAGCCTCATTTCCCACCGCTTTCCCCTGATAACTCAAACTCACCAAGTTCCTTTCCTGCCTATCACGTGGCCTCTGCATGTGTGCCTGGAACATTCTGAGGTATTTTGCAGGATTGGCTCTTTTTATCCCCAGGCCATAGCCTAAGGCCCCCACCCTGAGGAGACCTCTCCTGGCCACCCGGCCTAGTGGCCCACTGGAATTGCAAGTTGAGGGGACAGGCAGCACGTCCATCTTCTGCCTGTGTCCCTGCGTGGCCTAGGTACAGCAACCCTCAGCATGCACTGATCTAAACACGGCTCTGCAAGCAGGTGCATCAGAATCGCTGGGGGTGCTTCTAAAATACTATCATTCCCTGCTGGCCACCAGTGGGACCCAGGACACTGCTGCTCCACGTGAGCTTGACAATGAGACTTAATCACGCCTAGCGAAAGGCCCCCGATGCAAGACAGAGAATTTCTGCTAACTGTGTATTTGTGTTTCATTCACGTTTCTTCAAATGATTACTCTTCACAAGTTGAGGAGATTAATGAGGTAGGGTTCGGGACTCAAGCCCCTAAGATGATGGATGATTCAGGAAGGAAGGGAGGGGTCTGCTTCTTGGACTTTTAGGAGCTTCCCTAAAAGGTTCTAAGGGACGACCAGACTCCTCCAGGGCACAGCCTCAGGTTGTGCAGTGTCCCAGGTCCTCCTACCTCTGGGAATCCAGTGGATCCAGCCTGGCTTTCCCTGGCTGGCTGTGCCCCCTGGTGGCCACTGAGGTCTGCACAGGAGGCAGAAGTGGCAGCCCAGCCTTTCCTGAGACCCCTAATTGCAGTGGTCACTCCCCTCTACGGAGCCTCAGTTTCCTCCTCTGTAATATGGGGATGTGAGGACCAGTTCCCTCGACTGCCACGAGATCCAGCACACACCAGGCACCCGAGGAACATCACACTCCATTCCTTCACCCTTCGTCCTGTGAGATCTGGACCACTTTGTGGCCTCACCTCTCACTACTCTCCAGCAACACTGGCCTTCTCTGTGTCCTTCAATCTCTAGGCTTGTTCTGGCCACAGGACGTTTGCATTTGCTGTGAACAGCTGCTCCCATCCCTTCTGAAGGATGGCTTCTTCTAACCCCTTTAGGTCTGGCCTCAAATGTCACCTTAGAGAGGCCCTTCCTGGCCTGCCACTCCTGTGTCTCATGACATTATGTGTCTGGTTATTGCCGCCTCCCTGCCCCTGGCTTCCACAGGGGACCTCCTGAAGGTACCCTGATACCCAGAACCACTGAGGAATGAATTCTATTCTGTCTCCCATCCCAACTCCCAAGATTCAACAGCGTGTTTCTGCCACCTCAGGAAGACCCGCAGTCCCCAACTCACCTGCTTGAGCATCTCCTGCTTGGTCTTGCTCAGCTCCTCATACTTAATCTTCCACTGGCTCAGCTCCCCCTCCAGCTTCTCAATGTTCCTGCTCAGGGCCATCTTATCCCTGGGAAAGGAACAAGAAGGGGCAGGCAGACACCTGTATTTCTATTTCAATTAGGACATTGCAGGGTGGTGGGCAGCGCTGGGGATTGAACTCAGGGCCTTGTGCATGTGAGGCAAGTGCTCTGCCACTGAGCTACCTCCATTACCATTAGGTGGATTTTCATTTGTTTGGTATTTTTGGCTTTAACAGCAGCAATTTATTGTCTCTCAGATTTCGAGTCTGGAAGTCCAAGGTCACGTGCTGGCAGGGGTGGTCCTATCTCGGGTGAGAAGGTACCCGCTCCTAGCTTTTGGTGGTGTTCTGATCACTTTTGCTACTCCTTGGCCAAAGAAGCAACGACCTCTGCAGAAGCATCACCACAGGCTTCACCCTTACAAAGGCGTTTAGTTCTTTTACCCACCGTGGAGCTGGCGGCCAAACCCAGGGCCTTGTGCAGGCTACACAACTCTCTATCACTCTCTCCCCCACCAGAACACACGCTCCACAAAGGCAGGGACTTGTCTTACTTATGGCCGTGTGGTCAGGACTGAGCACAGCGCCCGTCCAGAGCAGATGTGAGATGTATTATTAGGATGAATAAAGAAAAACCTGCTGTGGGTCCTCCAAAACCGGAGGCTCCTGCCTGAACAGCACCTGTACCTTAGCAGCTCTCAGGTGCCGTCACACTGACTTTCCTTCTGGCCCAGCCCCCAGTCCCTGCCTGCCCCCCGACTCACTCTCGCTCCTTGAGCAGCACCTTCTGGGACTCGTCCAGCCGCAGGCGCAGGGCGGTCAGCTTGGAGGTGTCCTCCTCGGTGCTGGCGGTGTCCTCCCAGGGTAGCCGGCTGCGCTCCTGGCGGCTGGAGCTGCCCCGAGGGCCCCCAGACCCCAGGCTGCGAGCCTCCCAGCAGCCCTCGGGCTCCTCTGGTCTGTTCTTCAGGAGGGTCTCCACCAGCTCCAGGTCCTGTGGGGACCAAGGTGGGGGCTACAGCAGTGGCCATGAACCCCGGCCCTGGAGGCCTTTCTCCTGGCCTCTCTAGACCCTGGTCTGGGATCAGCGTGGAAGTCACGCAGTGTCTCTGGGCCCTGGTTTCCTCTCCTGCAGCCTGCCTTGAGTCTCTGGGAAGAGGGACACCCTTCACCTCCTGGAACTGCAGACAGACACCAGGGTTTCCTGTATCCTGGGAGACTCTCCAGGAAAGGTGCCGCGTTTCCCGGTCACTGGACACACACAAACGTACAATGGCACTGGTCAGAACCAATGCCGAGGCTCAGGTTCCTCCCGGGGCTTAGGAAGATCCCCTCAGGAGTCCCAGCTCTCCAGTCCTATTTTTTAGGGGCAGACGCTGAGGCACGCGGAGGACAGTGGCTCCGGGGAGTCCCCAAGGGGTGATCTCTTACTCCTCCTGGATCTCAGATTATCGTGAGTGGGGTGCCCTGGATGTCACCTGGTCCAAATCCCCTTTTCACAAATTGGGAAACAGGGAGGGAAGGGACTTATTCTGGATCACAGGACATGGAAGTGGCTGTCAAGAGGGTAAGCTCAGACTGCAGACCCAGGGCTCTGCCCCCGGTCCCCACAGCCTCCTGACTATGATCATAACCAGAATGAGTATTAGGCAGGAGCAGCATTGTGAGGCCCTGAAAGGAACCGGAACCTCTCCAAACACCAGGCCGACTTGGGGAGAGGGGCCTCCGTCACCAGGAGGTGGCAGTCCCCACTCTAGCCCACAGAGAGGGGGCTGGGCCCAGACGAGGGGCTGCCAAGATGCTCGTCTCGAAAGGGGCTGTCTGGGTCTGGAAGTGGGGAGCAGAACCAGGACCCTGCCTCAGGTGGCCTTTTGGAAAAGGCCTGCTGGCCCAGCGGCTCTGACCATTCATGCCCCAGCCATACTGACTGTCAGCATCTGGAGCCAGATGGCCTGGGTTCAAACCCACTCTAATCACCACCTTGGACATTGGTTCTGACCCTCCCTGTGCCCTGGGTCCTTAGAAGGACTGCGGGGATAGACTAGGTAATGCGCCCGCAGTGCTTAGCAGGCGGAGGCACTGGGCCAGGGGGCGGCTGTTGCCATTCCCCAAACCCCCCAGGCCCTCTCAGCCTCTGACCTTTGCAGTTTCAGTGCCGTCTGGTACTTTCCATGGCTGATTCCTGCTGATCTTCCCAATGTCAGCTAAAATGTGGCCTCTTCCAGGAACTTGTCTCTGAACCTGCCACTGCCCCCACCCAGCCTGGCTCAGGGACCTCTTCCAGTGGCTCCTAGTGCCCTGACAGCCCCACCCTCAGCCTAGACTGGTCCATGTTATCACCCTCCCCTCTCTATTCAAGTTTGACAAATGAGTAGATTCAGCTCTGGTACTAATGATTTTGTGGAATCCCTCTCCTGCTGCTCAAAGGAGAGGGTTCTCTGGTTCTGTTGACTTCTCAGGTGTGGGACCAGAGGGACCCACAGAATCTGGGATTCTCTCCCCTGAGGATCAACGGAAGGAGGTGATCCAGAGCCCAACCTGCAGACCACCCCAACCATCCAGGTGGCCTGGCCCTTACCAGCTCCTTTTGGAGCCCTGCAGCCCTGACTTCTGGCTAGGTCCATTAGCCTCACTCACTTCCAGACCCAGGCAAAAGGTTGGCACCTCCTCCCAAACCGAACCTCCGCGCACCTGGCTGCCCTGGGGCCTCTCCGACCCGACGTCCCGCACTGGCTCATGCTCCCGCTCCGGATCCGGCTCTGGGCCTTCATGTGTCTTGTCTGCGGCGCCTCGGGAGCCCCGCAGCAGCGCCAGCTCGCGGCCCCGCGCCTCGCACTCTCCCTGCGCTTCCTGGCGCTCGCGACGCGCACCCGCCAGCTCCTTGGTGAGCGCGTCCAGGCGCTGGCGCAGCTGGCGCACCTCCTCGCGCGCGCGGTTGCGCTCGGCGCGGACCTTGCTCCACTTCTCGCGCCAGTTGGCCGTGCAGTCCGACCACCAGCGCATGGTCTTCTCCATCTGCGCCGCTCGTGCGCGCGCTTCCTCTAGCTCCCGCAAGCGCAGCTCCTCGCGGCTCTCCCAGTCCCCGTCGGCCAGCAGCGTGGACGGCGGTGGCAAGGGCAGCGCGGGCGGCGGCCCCGGCGAGGGCGTGCCGCTGGGCGGCGTGGGGGGCAGCGAGTCGATCGGCCCCATGCGCTCGGGCGACGGACTCCCCAGGATGGTCAGCAGGCTGCCCTTGGAGAGCTGCGGGGACTCGGCCAGTCGGGGACTTGGCCCGTGGCTCATGGCGCGGCCAGGGGGGGTGCTGAGCTCGAACTTGTGGCAGGGTTCAGAAGCGGCGCGGGGGACGCCTGGCGTTACCACTGTGCATGATGGTCACGGAGACCCACTGCTTGCCAGGCCATCAGGTAGAGATGCCTCTTCGTACCTGAGGGAGAAGGCAACCTTCATTAGGCTGTGACCATCGTAGGTCCATAAGATGGGCCACAGCGGCCCGACTGGCGCGGGAACAGCCCTGGCAGAGGCGGGAGGAGGGAGGCGTGTTCCAGGACAACCAGTGACAGAGGCAGGCCTGGCGAGCAAGGGCCTGCAGATGCACCCCGAGTCCCTTCCTGCAGCAGCTCAGCTGATTTGAAACCTGCATTTGCTGTCCTTGACCTCCATGGGGACATCTCACACTGAATGGCTTGTAAGATGGCCCACCTTCACACACCCTCAGAAGCCCTCTGGCCACCCCTCAGGCCAGGCCCATCAGCCCTGCCCCATCTCCACACTTACCAGTCATCTGGACCATTTACCTGAGTCTACTTCCTCACTTCATCCCAGGCTGCCAGTCTGCTAAGGACAGGGGCTGTGTCCTGGCCACTGTTGTAGTTCAAGCACCATAGCAATGACCATTTGTATAGTGCTGATGGCATCGGGTACTATGCCCAGGGCTATCTGTGAATTACCTGGTGTGTTCCTCTCAGACGTGAGGTGAAAGTCATGGCCATTAACCATGTCTATGAATTCAGATCCAAACACCAGTGCAGAGTTGTTGAATAAAGGCACTGGCTGGCGACAGTGATGGAAACAACCTTAGACCAGGGGGTTCTGGAGTGGCTTCTCCACTGGAGCTGCCCTGTCTGACCTCCTCATGGTGGCAAACACCTCAGTATCTCACCCAGCCTCCCGCTTTGCCCAGCACTGGCTCTGCAATTCATGGACACGACACCCTTTTTTTTTTTTTTTGGTACCAGTAACTGAACCCAGGGACACTTAACCACTGAGCAACATCCCAGCCCTTTTTTATATTTTATTTAGAGACAGGGTCTCTCTGAGTTGCTTAGGGCCTTGCTAAGTTGCAGAGGCTGGCTTTGAACTCACGATCCTCCTGCCTCAGCCTCCTGAACCTCTGGGATTATAGGTGTGCGCCACTGCCTGCTAATATCCTCCTTTTAGATAAATGGATGCCTGTCCTTCTGTGTCCCTAACATGCCTTACTACATCAGACTTTCAGGCTAGTCATACCTGCTCCTAAGACCTGCCCTTTGTGGTGGGACTCCACATCAAACTGTGTGGACTCTGGGCCTCCAGCTCCTTCCAGTCTCCAGCCCTCGCTGTTGGCGGTGTATCTACTGTGAATGGGAAGCTGACAGCGCTGTGCCCCGCCCCCCCAGCCTGAGAGGACATGGGAGGTCTCCTTCCTTGGGTCCAAGGCCCGTCCCCGCCCACCCCACCCTGCTGATGCTGTCCTCTCTCGGGGCCTTCGCCCTGCTGCAGTCCATCCTGGCACTCCCCACTCCCTGCACTCTCTTCTCCCTTTTAAGGCCACACAGAGTGGCCCACACTTGCTGTCCTCCCTCCATCCATTCCCTGGCTTCTCATGGGCCACCCCACTGTGTCACCATGTCCTCTCTAGCTCCTGGCACACCAGCGCTCCTCTTGCTTGCATGCCTCTCCCAGGACGCTGTCCTCCCTCCCCTCTGGCTGCTCCTCTCAGCCCAGCTGGTCAGTTCCCAGGGTGCCCCTCAGTGCTGCTGCCACCCAGCACCCTGGGACTTCTCCCGCGGCCCCTGCCTGGCCATCTCCCTCACACTTCGACTCCTTCAAATCCACTGCCCACAGCAATAGCTGGAGTGGCTGTTTAAGGACCCAAGCCTGGCGCTCATGCCCCCTCGCTCATTACCAAAAGCCAGAACCCCTCTCCCGCTTCAATCCCAGGCTCACTCCAGCCCCCCCCCCCCCCCCCAGCTCCAGCAGGTCTTCAGTGGCAAAGGAGCCGCGGCCCATGAGCCCCTGCGTGTCATCTGCACCGCCCTGTCTTCTAACCGGGCTCACGCTCCATGGTCCTGATCTCTCTCTTGCAAAACCCAACAGCCCCTTCCTGTTCCTTCCCCAGGCAAATGCTGGCCTCGCTGCTGCTCTGCCTGCTCCTGCCTTCGCCCGCACAGCCAGGCGTCCCAGGTCTTGCACCACCACTTTAAATCCCTGGCTTTTGTGTCCTGGCTCCTCAGGGACCCTAGTCCTCTAGTCCTCTGTTTGTTTACTGTTTCACCAGACAGGTACTCTAGGCCCAGCTCTGCCACCAACCTCTGGGTCTTTCTAGGCCTCGGTTCCCCTCCCTGTACAATGGGAGAGGAGTAAGGAAGCAAAGTCCTACTCCCCCCACGGCTGGCAGTACTGGGGCTTTCACCTGGGCCTTGCACACGCTAGGCAAGTCCTCTTCCACTGAGCCCTGGCCCTTTATTTTTAAAACTTTGAGAAAGGATCTCACTAAGTTGCCCAGGTTGATCTTGAACTTGTGATCCTCCTGCCTCAGCCTCCTGAGTAGCTGGGATTACAGGCAGTGCCACCACGCCTGGCTGGAGCTCGGCACTTCTTCATGAGGTTGCTTCAGATTTATCTGGACAGTTGAAATGCAGCTGCCTGGCCCTAGTGCCCAGACAATGATGCTCAAGAGGTGTGAGCCTGGGAATTTTAGGAGTCCCAAGTTTGGGACATTTTAGTATTTTATTGGTGCTACCTTCTCACCACCCAGTTTCATACACACAAACACTTGTCCTGAGCCAACCCCACCTGTGCAGCCACACAGAGCCAGGCCCCAGTTCAAGAGGGATCCCTAGCAGGCCAAGTGCCCTTGTGATCAGGGCCTTTGCCTGTACGATGGGGTAGCTGACCTTGAGACCCACTGGTGCCCAGACATCTGTGCTCACACAGATACCTCTGCAGACTCACATGCAATCCCATGCACATAAGCACACCAGCAAGACACGAGACCGACCCACGTGCACACACAACTACACAACTACATGGTCCATGGAGAAACTCACCTGTAGACTCAGACTCACCTGCAGACATACATCATGTCAACCTACCCACAGGACACACAAAGATGTCCTCATCCCTAGAAGCGGACACACAAACTCACATGCACACACAGACACGCACGTGCCTCCTCTCCCCATCTTCCTGGCCCAGCTCCACATGGAGAAGTTCTTGGAAAAGAAAAACAATGTGTGCCTCTGCGGAGAGGGGGAGGGGTGGCGGAAACCCAGTGGCAGCCCCACAGCCCTCCCGCTGGTGCGGGCCCAGCCTGTCTGCTGGGCCCTTCCTGTAGCCCCTAAGGTAGCCATGTGGCAGGGAGGGGCACTGCCACATCCTCTGCCTCTGAAGTTGCCAGGCCTGGCGTGGGGCTTGGCCAGGACCCGGGTGCTGATTCCTTCCAGGAATCCCAAGCCCGTGGCGTAAGGGCAGGGCAGGCGCCACCCAGACCCCTAATGGCTTCCAGGCACCCACACAAGAGGTGGGGGTGGGGGCTCCAGTCAGTCCTTGTTCCCCTTCCCAGCTGCCTGGCAGGATTCCTCCTGGGGGCTGAAGCAGCGGGAGCAGGGAGACTGGGGGACAAGCCTCCTTCCTTTCCCTACAGGGCCTGGAGGGGTGTGCGCATGCGTGGGGATGGGTGGGGGCAGAGGTCCTCAGGCTGGTTTATGGAGAAGCCCACCCCACTAGCACAGCAGAAATCCTGCACGTGTGCGTAGACCCAAGGGCAGCCAGACCTGCCTAGAAATGCCACCCCCTCCATAGCAGCCTTGGGGACTCCCAGAGGGGGCAGATGCAGCTGAGGCACAGGGAACAGCTGTAGTATAGGTAGGCTCCAGCGGTGACCCCCTCCCCACCACCTCACCTTCCCCTTCCCACCACAAGGCTCAGTGCATGGGGAGCTCCTATGTGTGGGTTGCCTGAGGATCCCCTCAGGGTGTCAACACCCCCAAGGAGCAGGTCAGGGTGGGCCCAGTCATCACAGGCCCTCCCCGCTCCTGCCTCCCTGGGTTTCTGTTCAGGCTACCCTGAGCATTCCGAGTGCCCCTCCCGCTCTCCAAAACCCCCACCCAGCCTTCCAGATCAGTTGCCACCACCACCAGGAAAGGCCTTGATGTCCCCATTCCCATCCCCCACCTGGGGGGGCACAGCCCAGTAACCTCCCACAGTCAGACCTGGCCAGCTGCCCTCTCATTTTACAGCACGGGTTTCACCCACCCAGAAGGGACACTTGGGCAACCTAGAGCTTCTAGGACGGGCTCTGCATATAGCAGCTGCTTAAAGGTGTCTGATGGGATGGAGAGCAGGAAGGTGAACCATGATCTTGTATTCCATTAGTGGGCAGTGGATCTGGTTGGGAATCCCACTGTTGTGTTCACTGCCTGTCCCACAACAAAAGCAAGAAGGTTTGAATCAGCAGCCCTGCCCCCAGAAAAAGACCAGGATCCTCTTGTTCACAGATCTGTCTAGAATGTCTCTTCCCTCCTTTCTCCATCAGCAAACTCCTGCAGAGCATTCAAAACCCAGCATCTACTCCCTTAGAAAGCCTCCCTTAATCTCTGTGTGCAGAGTGTAATGTCCCCAAGCACCAGGTGCCTCCCTGGGTTTCAGCCATGGCCACACTGTGAAGACCATGAGAGCATGTGGTCTTGCAGAGCCCAGTTTACAGCAGACACGGTATGAACGCTACCTGGGCTGATGGACTGAAGAGGGACCATGCTACTGTTAGGATCCCCTTGTGACCAGGGACAGTGTGGAAGGGTTGAGCCATCTTGAAAATCAGAAGTCGGTTTTCAGCCAGGCTCTAAGACAGGTAGGTGTCTGAACCTGTTTGTGACCAAGGTCAGAATCAGAGGTGATCTCCAGGCCACTCAGGGTCTGGCCTCTTGCCCAAGGAAGCGTGACAACTTTGTGTTTTGTCCTTAATATGTGTGGGTATGTATGTATGGGTATGTATCCACTGAGTTGTGAGCAATGCTAAGACCTGGACTGTGGCCAGCTGATGGGATGGGGGGCCCAGAAGCACTGACTGCTCCTCCCAAGCTCAAACCCCCTGTGTCCTCCCAGAAACTTTCAGGTAGGGCTGTGGGGCAAGCCCAGGGCCACAGGCCTGGCTGCGGGCAGGGAGCAGAGCCCAGCAGGAAACCACAGAGAACAGCCTGATTGGATAAGTGTAGGGCCCACGGCTGGTCAGGCCGCAGGCTGTGGGCACCTGTCCCTCTGACCTGCTGCCTACACTCCAGCCACTGGACCTCCAGAGGAGAACTGGGAGGCCAGAAAGCTGGTCTCCAGGCTGGAACTGAGCCCAGCAGTGGGCACCCTGGCTGTTCCCAACTGCCCCCCATCTCAGACTGAAGAGCCACAGTGATATCCTAGATGACAGAATGGAACTCCTTTCTTTACAGATGGGGCAACCGATGTCCGGAAGGACAGCTATGTGTCCCCACACATCGTGTACCAGTAGCAAAGCGAGGACAGGGAGTTGGGTACTGGGATTGGTTTGCCTTCTCTCCTGGTCATGACCACCTTAAGGGGACATTGCCTCTGAGAGCACCTATAAAATGGAGTCCTCGGGTACCAGTGGACAAGTCCCTGGCCTCTCAGGGCCTCAGTTTACCTACCTACAGGGTAGGGAAAGACATTAATAAGATTCCTAAAAAGATCTAACTAAGAGGCGGGCAGGACGCTTGCTAAACGGAACCAGTCCAACCCCCACCATCGCTGTGGAGAGTGGGATGGACAGGGTTACTATCCCCACTTAAGGCAGGCAAACCGCAGCCCCGAGTGAAGAACGGGCTAGTCGCGATCAACGCTGGTACCCCGGGAAAGGTGGGGCGACCGAGACCCCCTCCCTTCCCTTCGCAGTAAGCCGTGGCTCCACCTGCCCCAACTCCTTCCAGAAGTTAGTTTCCAGCTTCCCCAGTCGCCTTGGTCCTCACTTCGCCGCCCCCTTTGCTATCGCCCGGGTCCTGTGCGCCCCCCAGCGCCCCCTAGCGGCGGCCCGCGGGTCTCCGGCCGGCGCGGGGCGGCCCCACCCATCCCACCGAAGGGCTCCCATTGGCCACCGCCGCGAGTCTGGGCGGGGCTCCGCGCCCCGATTGGCCAGTGCCGCCTGTCCATCCCGCATTCGCCATGGTGACCACGTTGGGTCCCCCGGGAGAGTTCCACATTCCGCCCCCGCCCGCCGCCCCCTCCCGCCGGCCGGGCCCCCGCCCGCGACATTCCGAGGGCGGCCCCCTCCCCCACTGTCCCTCCTCGCCGGAGGCCCGGAGCCCAGGGAGGTGGGGGAGTCCCCCGGGGGAGGCGGCCAGAAAGTTCTGCTCTGAGTTTGGGGGCTGCTGCGGGCGCCCCCATGCTCCCCTCTCCTCTAGTCCGCCCCCAACTTAACTCCTTCCTTCTCACGGGAGGCTCGCAGCCTGAGCGTGTTCCCGCGCCGCGGTGGCTTCCCGCGTCCCACCCCACGGTCCCCGCTCACCTCGGGCCGGGCCGGCCGTGGCTCCGGACGTGGGCCCGCTGCGGCTGGGTGGAGCGGGCACGGGGCTGGCTGCGGCCGTCGCCGGGAGGGCCGAGGGAGGGCCGCCGAGTCTCCTCCTCCCTCCCGGGGGGAGGCGGAGGGGGGGCGGCGGGGACCCCGGCGGGAGCGCCCGCCGTGGCCTGGCTACGACCCCGGCCCGCGGAGTCACTGGGTCGGGGGACTTCAGCCTGACTGCAGGCCAGGGGCGAGGGGAGCGGGGCGCGGGCCGCGGCGGCGGGCGGAGAGCAGCAGGACCCCGACGAGGCCCCACCCTCGCGTGGGGGCTGACGCTTGCGGGGACCCGAAAGCAGATGGGGGGCCACGGGGCTTCGCTTTCCCGAAGTCTCAGGTTGCCTGAGCGCCAGCGACTTACTAGGTGTCCGGGGCAGAAGTGAGCACCGCGGTCCCCAGCTCACAGGTGGAGGAGCGTTCTTTCTAGTGCCAGCGATGTAACCCAGGGGACGTGGGCCTAGGAGTCTGAGCGCTCCCTGGGGCTCAGTTTCCCCTTCTGTACAACAAAAGCGTTGACCAAATCAACCTTACGCCTATTAGGAGTAGTGGGGACCTGGCCCCACTTGCGGAGACTTCTTTAAGATGTTCTGTGGTGCTTGGGGGCGAAGGGACACGTGCACAACCCTTTAGGGCTTCCTCTGTCTTGGCAGTAGGGTGTCTGCTGTTTTGACCGGCAACGGGTGTTGAGAGGATGCCTCCTGGTCACATCCCGTACCCTGGAAGTCCGCTTGAAGGTGCATGTATTTTTAAAAAGAGGACCCAAAACTTACACAGATGAAGGGAACCCCGCTGGGGTGGGTTATTCCCTCGAAAAAGTGAAAATGACGATGTTTGTTTTACCCCATCACTAAAAATATTGATTGTAATCTCAACCACGCACAAGCTAGAGTGAAGAATGAAATCGAATGCTAATATTTGAAGGCCTTTTTTCCCCCTAACAAAGTTGAGTGTAAGCATCCTTCCCTTCTAACACTTTTTTTTTTTTTTTTTTTTTAGCTAGAGGATGCTTTTTTTGCAAAAATTTGAGGGCTTCCTCAAACCTGAGGATCACTCTGAATCCTTTGAAGGCCCCACCTTTCTTTTGGGAAGGTCCCAGTCACTTCCTTTACATTTGTTCTGTGTCTCTGCGGTCATCCACTGCTGGGTTCTCAGTATTGCTCCCATCTGCTTCATGAAATCCCACACTTTTTTGCAAGATTTACAGTTTCACTTGTGGATTCATTTGCTGTGTATGTGTTCTGCATGGCGGCCTGCTGACAGCAGCTGATAACCAACTGGAAACAGGTTTTGTGGTAATACAAGTTTGGAGTTTGGTTAACATGCCGATTACTAATCTGCACAACATGTGGCACTGTGCTGGCTTTGCTTCCTGTGCAATTTGGACCTGTGAGATCTTGACATTGAGAACTCAGGACAAGGACACCCTGTTTTTAAAAAGTGTGGTACTGGGGATTAACCCAGAAGCACTCTACTACCGAGCTACACTCCCATGCCTTTTAATTTATTTTTTATTTTGAGACAGGGTCTCACTAAATTGACTACGTTGGCCTTGAACTCAGCCTCCCGAGTTGCCTGGATTACGGGTGTGTGCTACCATGACAGGTTTTAGGGCACACAACCCACAACCTTTTTTTTTTTTTTTGGTACCAGAGATTAAACCTGGGGACACTTAGCCACTGAGCCAAATCCCATCCATTTTTATTTCTTTTTAAAAAATGTCTTCTTTTCCTTTTTTTTTTTTTTTTCCCCCGGTACTGGGGATTCAACTCAGGGGCACTTAGCCACTGAACCACATCCCCAGCCCTATTTTGAATTTTATTTAGAGGCAGGGTCTGATTGAGTTGCTTAGTGCCTCACTGTTGCTGAGGCTGACTTTGAACTTGTGATCCTACTGTCTCAGCCTCCCAAGCTGCTGAGATTACAGGCATGCACTACTATACCTGGCTTAGTTTTTAAAATTTTGAGACAGAGTTTCACTAAGTTCCTTAGAACCTCACTAAGTTGCTGAGGCTAGATTTGAACCAGTGCCTCAGCCTCCAGAGTTGTAGGGATTACAGGTGTGCACCACTGCACAGCAGGGCATGCAGCCTTTATATTGGGGAAATGAAGCCTCAGAGAGGCTCTTGACTGGGATTTATACAGGGTCTCACAGCCAGTAAGTGACAGCCTTGAGCCAAGTGCCAGGAGTTCTTTCCCAGAGTCTTTGGAGGTGGGGATAGACCAGAGAAGGTGGCGAGGCCGAGTTGGTATACATAAACTCTGCCTATAACTTCATCACGATCGGGCCCTCTGTGCAAGAGACCATAAGGGAGATCCCTGATGGGACATTAGAGCAAGTGAGTCACACCGTGAACAAGTCAACAGGGTGAGGTAAGGGGGACTGGGAGGAGGGGGACCCACTTACTCAGAGAACCCAGATGAGTGCTGGGCAGCTCACAGAGTTACCTAGTTTCATCCACACTGTACACTGGGTGTTACCACCGCCCATTCCATCACGAGGAAAGGGAACCAGAAGCCAAGGAGTTGGCCCCAGCTCTTACCAGGGCGCCTCAGAGCCCGGATCTGACTCTAGTTTTACCACTGCCACCCCTGCTCCTAACATTGCCCCTCCAGGCACTTCCCCAAATGCAATACTGGCTTCTCCCAGGGGCTCTGGCAGAGTATCTGTCCCCAACTCAGGACGGCAGGGCTTCTGTCTGAGGCAGTAGACCCCATGCTCAGCAGTCCTCTCCTACACCCAGGCCCCTACTTTCAGCCACCAACACAAAGCACTTGGGCCCTTATTTACTTGGTGTTTTTCTTTAAGTCATTTCACTTTGGGGGCGGGGGTGTACAAGTACATTTTAAAGGACTATTTCATATAACTAGGGTAAACAGAACTCTGTACTAGTTGCCATAAGCAGAAACAAATCAGAAATCAACAGCATGCAAAGCCAACAACGTCATTCAAAGCTAGCTAGACATTTTCTCTTTGTTAGAAAGGGACGTCGTTGGCACATCCTTGTTCAGAGCAGCAGCAGCCAAAAGGTGGAAACAGCCCAGGTGGCCCTCTGCAGACGCGTCCGTCGGAATATCCGTACAGTGGAATATTAACAGAGTCGGCCTTCTGGTGTGCTCACCATGGGTGAAACTTGAGGCCATTGTGCCTGGTGACATAGCCAGTCACAAAAGGACCAATACTGTACGATTCCACTGGAGGGAGGTACCTAGAATAAACAAATTCATAGACAGGAAGTAGAATGGTGGTCTCCATGGGGTTGGGTGAATGGGGAGTGGGGACAGAGTTTCAGTTTGGGAAGATGGAAAGTTCTGGTGACAGCCACACATCATTGTGACTGCACTTCATGCCACTGAACTCTATGCTTGAACACGGCTAATGTGGTGAACTTCACGTTATATACATTTTATCACAATAAAGATGTAAAATCAGGTACCTTATTTTTGAGATCTAATAAAAGACAGAAGAGCGTGGGGGGGCATAAATGAGTGTTAGAAAGAGGCTACAGACAGCTAGGTGCAGTGGTGCACACCTGTAATCCCAGATGCTCGGGAGGCTGAGGCAAGAGGATTGCTAGTTCAAAGCCAGCCAAAGCAACTTAGTGTGGACCTAAGCAACTCAGTGAGACCCTGTTTCTAAATTTTATATATATATATATATATATATATATATATATATATATATATATATATACATATATACACACACACACACACACACACACACACATATACATACATATACAAAAAATGAATGCCACTTAGTTCAATCCCCCGTACTAAAAAAAAAAAAAAAGAAAGAAAGAAAGAGGCTACTACACAGAGGCCCCTGACTGAGAAAGTCTTGGGAAGTCGAGGACTTGTTCATGGTGTGACTCAGTTGCTCCAATGTCTCACTAGGGACCTCCCTCTCAGCCTTTTGCAGATCACCAGGCTGAGCACCCTCCACAGGGAGACTTCATTAGGGATGGCATGTGACCCTCCATCTGGCCTGGGGGCTGGGCAGGGCACTGGCATGCCTCCCTGTGCTTGGCTTCCAGACGGTTTTGTGGGGCAGCAGAGGCAGAGAAGCCTTCTGGGAGGAGGCGGGACTTGAGCTGAAGCCCTTGGGTGGAGAGGAGTCTATCCAGGACTGGGTGTGCATGTGTGTCATCTCCCTGGGATGGAGCAGGGAGATGGGCACCGCCAGAACTGGGTGGGAGCAAGTTGGATGGGTTAGACTGAGAAGGCAATAGGGAGCTACTGCTGGCTTTTGAGCAGGAGAGTGTCTGGGAGTGAGTGCCAGCTGGGGGGTGCAGGGCCAGGTAACTGGCACTCCCGGCCGAGGCGGGGCACAGTGAGGCTGTGCGCAGCCTAGGACACCCATGGGCTGGCAGGGGGCAGGCCTCTTCCTGGCCCCTGAGAGTAGCTGTTCAGGCTCCCACGTAGTGTGAGAAAGCAGGACACTGGTGATTTAATCCTAGAGGTGCCAGGAGACTTCAGACGGGAAGAGCCTAGAGGTCAAGTTCTAGGTTATGGTCAGAGAAAACCAAAGTACAGTGCCTGGGGGTGTAGCTTAGTGGTAGAGAGCTTATGCTGGGTTACCTCCTCGGTACCACAATACAACAAAGTACCAAGAAAGGCCAGGGCTGAGCAAGTCACCCAGCAGGGGTGTGGCCACGGAGTCAGGACGCGGTACACTGGGGTCCTTGCAGTCTTTGCACTGAAGCTGGGGCTGGGGACATGGCTGCCTTCTGAGGAGTGGCTCCTCTCTCCTTCCCTGCAGAGCCACCGGGCCACCATAGAGCCTTCTGTGCTAGGGATCATGCTAGAGGGCTAAAGAGGGTGGGACAAAGAGGAGGGAGGCCGCGGCGCCTTTCTGGTCTCTCTCTGCTGCATCTCCATCTTCCTCTGGGCATGGACCAGCACGTTCTGTAGCTATGATTTCCCCAGGGAGTCTGGGTGGGGACCAGGCAAGAGTCAGCACCCTATCTCCCCCTAACTCTGCTGCCTGGGAGGCCCTTCCCTGAGGGTTCTGCTACTGGGTAACTTAGGGCCAGGTCGCCTTCTCTTTGGGCCTCAGGTTCCCCCTGTGTGTGAATCATAGTGGCCTGTGAAGCACATCCGGTGACTTTGCCAGGCTTGTGGTTGATAAGCCCTGCACGAACCCCCACCCACGGGGGTACCGTCATCATCTTCAGAGAAGAAACTGAGGTTTGGAGAGTTGGGGTTCTTTGCCCCAACTCACCCAGCCCGAACAGTGGTACTTGCACCCAGGCAACCAGAGCCAGCCCTGGCCTGAGGTCCCTGCCATCGCCAGTGGCCTGGATTCTCAGGTCAGGCAGGGCTCCCTCTGCCTTTTCTGCAGGTGGAGAAACTGAGGCCCAGGGAAGTAGTATGGCTCCCCCAAGGGCGCAGAGCCGAGGTGCTCTGCACAGCCCGGTGACCCAGACCTCATGCACCCCTGCGGAGGGGCAGCTGCCCCGGAAGTGCTGCGGGCCCCGGGGAGGGCTTGGCGAGGCCATGGGCCAGGAGGAAGCAGAGGCTGTTACGGGGAAAGAAGAAGTGAGGGGAGCGCTGTGCGGTGTGGGGCCTGGAGAGGTGGGAGAAGGGAGAGGCGAGGGGCGTGGGGTGCACAGAGAGGCCGCAGCAGCCTCCCGACTTCCCCTTCTTCTGCAGAAGCGGCAGGACGGCAGCGAGGCAGGGCCAAGAGGCCAGGCAGCAGCTTCCAGGTTCGTGTGTTCTCGGGGGACTCTCCTCCCTCACCAGCGGCGCCCTGTCCTTACCCGCTGCTGGATGTGCCCTTGCTTAGGTGGGACTTGGGGACCTCCTAGGAGCATCTGGGACTCATCCTCTTTCCCTTTTTGGGACACAACTCCAAGTCCGGGGGAAAGTAGAGATCTGTTTTTAGAAGAAACCATTTAAAATGAGAGATTAAACACTGGGTCCAAGTCCTCGTTGCCTCATGTGGCTTGGGGAAGTTCCCGGACTTAGCATTACTGAACCTCGGTTTCCTCATCTGTGAAACGGGTTGGCCTGGTTACCTGAAGTGATGGGGATGAGGGACTGTCTGGTCCCCAGCATGGGACGGGCACTCCAGGATTGAAAAGATTCCTCTCCAGGCACCCTGGATTGGAGTCTGGGGACATGGTGTCTCAGAGACATGGCCCTGGGATTGGCTGGGTCACAGACCCCCTGCTGGGTTCTGCTTGTGGCCTTCCTTGGCTCATCTGTGAAAGGGGCTGATAAGAGCATCGCACAGGGCAGTTTTACAGAGACCACAGTTTTGCTTCTCTTCTGGGTGGGTGGGGGGCCTAAACGGGGGCTCCAGGCAGTGTTTTGCAGAGGTGGCTGTTTGGTGGGACCCTGGGCAAGAGCTTGACTGGTTCTGCAGGCCCTGGTGCTGGGGGGAGAGGCTGGGCTTGGGGACCAGGACCAGGTCTGGGGAGGAAGGCAGGGCTTCCCAAGCCTGGACCTGGGTTAGGTCCTGGTTCTCAGGAGTGCAGATCATAGAAATGGTTGGTTGAGTCAGTCTCTCTCTCTCTCTCTCTCTCTCTCTCTCTGGGAAATAAGTCTCCTTGATGGTGTCATTTTACAGATGAAAAAACCTGAAGCCCAGGGAGCCAAGATTCCTCTGCCCAGGTTCCCTCGGCTGGGCACTGAGTACAGGAGCTGGTTGTCAAGTTCACGTCTTGGGAAGGCTCTGTCCTGTGTCACATGCGTCTCATTTTTCTGTTGGCCCGAATAGCTTTGCACTTGTCCAGACAGCAACTCAGTTGCCCAGCCATCTTGGGGAGGCTGCAGCGTGCAGCGGGTAGAGCGGGGACTTGGGATTGGGAGTGGAGTCCCAGCTTGGCCACTGGCCTGCTGCAGAACCCCAGGCCAACGCCTCTCTCCCGGGGTTCAGCTTCCTCGCAGCCTGTTGGAACCGTCTTGGAAGTCAGGGAGAGGGATTTCTACTTCTCCAAGGGCTCCAAGCAGTAAATTTCAGGGGAGGAAACTGGATGGCCCAGGGTGTGGGTGATGTGCGTGGGGCCCCTCTGAAGGGATAGGAAGGGCACCTGGAGGTCACATGCAGAAGTGAAGATGGTGGTTTGCCCCTAGGAAAGGGGGCAGAAGCCACGGCTTCTATTTGGGGAGCTTGGGGAAGGTGTCACTTCTGCTTTGGCCTTGATTTCTCCAGTTGTATGGAAGGGCCTTGGTACCTGGCCTTAGAGGATCCAGACTCTGGAGGTCAGATCCACTTGCCTGCTGGTCCTCAGTTTTCCAGGGGTCGGCCAGGGGTCTTCTATACTATTAGGTCCTCTTCTACTGAGGCCTCTGTTTTCATACCTGAAATATTTCCCATTTGTGCATTCAGTTGTTCCCCCAACCCATGTCTTTGTGTCTTTTCTCTGAGGTTCTGAGAGGGCAAGTGAATCACACAAGGTAACACAGCCAAACAAAGCCAAAGAGCCAAATAAGTGAGAACCCAGCACTCTGACTCCAAAGTCTCCATTTCTCTTTTAAAATGAACACATACTGATAAATAGTATTAAGAAAAATGGGTGACCATTTGGGGAAAAAGTAAACTCAAATCTATTTCTCGAATTATCTCCTAAGACCAAGGAGACAGGCTGAAGATTCCAATGTGAAAATGAAACTATAAAATTACTAGAAGAATTGCAAGAATATTCCTTTATAACATTGAAATAGGGATGGGTTTTCTAGCTAGGACTCAAAATCCAGAAGCCCGAAGAGAAAGTACAGAACTTGTAATAGACAAGGAGCTGATTTTCCTATTACAAAAGAGTTTCTAGAAATTAAAAGGAAACATATAACCCAATAATCAAAGGAACAAATGAGGAACTTGCTCTGTGGGAACCCACTTCAGCCCAGCTGGATTGTTTATAAGAGTAAAGGCTAGAACTGGCACAAATGGCTACAAATAGGGACTATTAAATCAATTCTAGCTTATTTCTACAATGTTACAGTATGTGATTGAAAAAGTGGAGTCTCTCTAGACACTGTTATACAAATCTCTCCCAGATGTATTTTCAAGCTTAGAAAGCAAAGTGTGGGGCTGGGGATGTGGCTCAGGGGTGCAGCGCCCCTGGGTTCAATCCCAGTACCAAAAAAAAAAAAAAAAAAAAAAAAAAGAAAAAGAAAAAGAAAGAAAAGTGAAACTGGCTGGCTACAGTAGGATCCCAAGTTCAAAGCCAGCCTCAGCAACAGAGAGGCGCTAAGCAACTCAGTGAGACCCTGTCTCTTAAATAAAATGCAAAATAGGGCTGGGGATGTGGCTTAGGGATTGAGTACCCCTGAATTCAATCCCTGGTACCTGCCCTCCCCCCACACACAAAAAAGCAAATGCAGGACAATACATAGGGTGGGCTACTTTTTGTATAAAGTGGGGGAAATTCTGTTTGCTTATATCTGTATGGAGAAACTCTGGAAGAGACACGGAATTCTAAAAGCAGTGGTGCCTGTGGGTAGCTGGAAATTGAGAGGGGGCGTCTTCAGGGTGGAGGACTGCTTTGCATTTCAGATTTTTGTATTTGTTTATCAAATATAAAATATTCGAAAGATGTGAATTTCTAAACTATTTGGAGTAAATGCAATGTGAGAAATGTATAATTACAATTTTGGGGGAGAACATGAGGAACTGTAGACAAGGAAAACAAAGGGGAGATTATGATCTCCCCTCTCAGAAGCGACTCCTGCCTGTTCTTGGATGTTTATCCTGCTTTTGCACATGTAAGAAATAGGATTTTGGGGAACTGGGGTTATGGCTCAGTGGTAGAGCACTTGCCTGGCACATGTGAGGCACTGGGTTCAAATCTCAGCATCACATATAAGCAAATAAATAAGTAAAGATCCCTCAATACCTAATAAAATATAAAAATATTTTTAAAAAGAAATAGGATATTTTGGCCAGGATGGGATTACATTGTTTTGCAACATGCTTTTTTGATTTTTAGAAGCAATATGTTACTATATTATTTTTTCTATGCTAACAAATAGTCATTTGGAGGATTGAAAAGAATCCTAAGTATTAAACTGTTTTTTTTTTCTTCCTGTTGTGAAGGTTATAAGCAAACACTCATAGCAAATTTATTTGTAATAGCCCCAAATTGGGAACAATCCCAGCGTCCCTTGAATGGATGCCTGGTTAAAACAAACTATGGTACATCCACACGAGATACAGCTCAGCAATATATTTTTTAAAAATACATTTGAAAAAAGCTATTGATATGCACAACTTGGATGGATCTCCAGGGGAATTATCCTGAGCAACAGAAAAAAAAAGCCAATACAACATCAAAACCAGGAAAGTAACTTTGGTACAATTTGCAGACTTTGTTCAGAGTCTACTAGTTTTATAGGCACTCATTTACGCATGTGTGTGATGTGGGTGCCTATTTAATTCCATGCAATTTTATCACATGTGTAAATTCCCATAGCAGCCACCACAACGAAGACACAAAACTGTTCTGTCACCACAAGGATCCTTGTGCTACCCCTTCATAGACATGCCCGACCTCACCCGGGGCAACCACTAATCCTTTCTCCATCTCTATAATTTTCATTTCAAGCATGCTATGCAAGTCAAATCATATAGTGCGCTCCATCTTGAGATTGGTTTTTTTCTTTCTTTCCTTTTTTTTTTTTGTCTGGAGAATTCCCTTGAGATCCATCCAAGTTGTATGTACCAATAATTGTTTGTTTGTTTTTTTTTTTTTCAAATTTATTATTATGAGTATTTTGGTACTGGGATTGAACTCAGAGGCACTCGACCACTGAGCCACATCCCCAGCCCTATTTTGTGTTTTATTTAGAGACAGGGCTTCACTGAGTTGCTTAGGGCCTTTGCTTTTGCTGAGACTGGCTTTGAATTCATGATCCTCTAGTCTCAGCCTCCTGAGCTGCCGGGTTACCAGCCTGTGCCACCGTGCCTGGAAAATTTATTATTTTTTATATTGTTGAGTTGTATTTCATGACGTGGATATACCACTTTCCATCCATTGAAGGGCATTGGGGGTCGTTTCCAGTTTGGGGCTGTTATGAATTAAGCTGCTATGAATGTTCATATACTGGTTTTCTTGTGAGCATGGGTTTTTACTTCTCTGGGATAAAAGCCCAAGAATACATTGCTAGGTTACGTGGTAGGCACACATTAGGTTTTACAGGAAACTGACAAACTGTTCCAGAGTAGTGAAGCTCTGACTTACTGAACTGTTCCTCCCTTGATGGAAGATACATTGTTTTCAAGTCTTTCTTGTTGTAAACAGTGGTATTCTAGGTATCCTTTTTTTAAAAATTTACAAAATGTGTTATATTTTCCACTTCTACTTTTAACATATCCCAGGCACTTTAGAACATCTATAATGTCTAGCTATTTTTTAAAAAAATATTTATTTATTTATGTATCTTTAGTTTTAGGTGGATACATTAGTTTGCTTTTATGTGGTGCTGAGGATGGAACCCAGTGCCTCATGCATGCTAGGCAAGTGCTCAACCATTGAACTACAGCTATTTTAAGGAAAGTACTTAGCATTTTCAACTACATATATATTAATGAAGAATACAATGTACTCACAAAACAATGGTGATCATTGTAGGAGAATGTCTTTTACATAAAACCTATCTGGCACAAGAGCTCCTTCTTCTCACCATCAAAGTCTTCTTCACGTCCTCTAACCCACTGGATAAGATTCCTAGAGGCGGTCTAACAAATCCATTTCAAAGTCTCGCCCCAAAGACACTTCTGATTTTTTAAAACAAATGGGCATTTACAAGATGTTATTTTCTAACTCAACCATCCGAGGGCAACCTTTTTGCATTTAGAATTTCCAGATGTGGTAAAACTTTTGAAAGGTTGGGGAGCAAGTTGAGAGCAGCTTTTTCATATTCTATGTGAAGGCCTTCGACAAACAATAGTAAATCTTCCCAACGAGTGGTGGGCATGGTGGACATTTCCAATCCGGTCAAACACAGCATGTTCCTCTACCTTTTCTCCCTTTGTTAGAAGGAAAACCAACTGCCCAAGAGCCGCCAACCTTTCCAGAGTCTCAGGAGTGGAAGTGCCAGATTCACAGGTCAAGGTCAAGGTCAAAGTCAAAGTGGGTCTTTGAGTCAAGGTGCAGTCTCCTGGGAACAGGTGCTGGTGCTGGCGTGCAGGTTGCTGGCCAGGCTCACGTAGTCCCCGTGAGCTGGCTAACATGTGGCTGGGCTAGCCGCCATCCACAGGCTTCTCAAATTCTAGCCTTTATGCTCCAAGATACCACTTTTTTTGGAAGGTCACACCGACTCTTTGGAGCAAAGTTCAAGTACAAAGCCTTTCTTTCCTCCAGTCCTTACCCATCACGTCCCTGTGGAAGCACCTGACATTTAAATCTGAATAATTCTAAAAATGTTTCTCTTAAACCTATTTGATTCTTCCATCCACAGCTGTATTTCCTGAAAAAAAAAATGATGCAGTATTTGTCACCACTTCCTCACAAACCAATCACTGGTTTATCCAATCTGCCATCTAGCATTTAGCCTGTGAGTGTAGCCAGTTTGCATTTATTGTAATGGTTGATGTATGTGGACTCGGTTTTTCCCATCTTCCCTTGTCCTTTCAAATACTTTATGTAAATTGCTTTTTGTTTGATTTTTGCTTTGGTTTGGTTTTTGCTTACTTCTACTTCTCTACTACATTTCAGCACCAGGGGCAGACGGTGTTTTTATTATTAGAAAAGAGGGAAAAATAAACGAGGGAAATGGAACTATACTAATGCTGTTGAAACAATGTAAAACTAAATTCTAGCAGCCCCAGTTACACACCAGCATAACGTTAATTGCAAGTCTTTCTTGTCTATTCATCATAGCAAAATTAGCAAACCTCTAATTTTCTTACTAACGTTTCACAGTATATTCTACTTCCTCTTTTTGCATAAAAGTTATACTATTTAAATATATATATATATATATATATATATATATATATATATATATATATATATATCTTTATTCATTTTTATATGGTGCCGAGGATTGAACCCAGTGCCCCACATGTGTGAGGCAAGTGCTCTACCACTGAGCCCTAACCCCAGTCCATATATACTATCTGTTTTTATTACTTTAGTGTTGCCCTTGAAACTTCACCGAAAATATTTAGCATACTAAAATCTAACATTATTTAATATATTAAATCCATTCATCTTTTTTTGAGGAGTGGGTACCAGGGATTGAACTCAGGGACACTCCACCACTGAGCCACACCCCCAGCCCTAGTTGTACTTTATTTGGAGACAGGGTCTCCCTGAGTTGCCTACCACCTCACTTTTGCTGAGGCTGGCTTTGAACTTGTGATCCTCCTGCCTCAGGCTCCCCAGCCACCCTGCCCCAGCTAATGCATCCATCTCTTTTGGGGGTGGCGGTGCTGTGGGATTGAACCCAGGTTCTTGTGCATGTGAGGCAAGCACTCTACCAACTGAGCTATACCTCCAGCCCTAACCCATCCATCTTTGAACAAGACAGAGCCTTAGAATAGTTTACTTCCAATCCCTCCCTCCCAAATCCAAGCTCTGATTGTCCAGCCTAAGCATTTTTGTGGGTATTTATTCCTGGCTCGCACTATTATTTCCATAGGGCACAGTCATAAAAATGAATTTCCTGAGTCAAAGGTTATCCAGAATATGACTTTCCTATATGTCACCCAACAGTCCCCTCTATGATGAGACTCTCAAGTCTCAGGTGGGGATTGGAGGATGGGCCTGTCCCTACAGCCTCTCTCTGGGTGTGACCTTTGCAAGTCCAGGGGTAGAAAATGAACGCTCCCGTCCTTAACTACCTCCCTGGGCCACTGCCATCAGCAGGCGTTTTGAATTTGGGGACTCTCCCTCCTGGGAGCCCTGGGAATTTTCTTCCTCAAGAGAGAAGGAAGGTTAGCTCTCCTGCCCTCTCCTGCCCTCTCCTCCCCTCTCCATTTTGTCTTCTCCGACCTCTCAATGTGTTTTTGGTTTGATTTTCTAATATCAGGTTATAGAGGTATACTTCATATACAATAAGATGCTCCCCTTCTTTTTTCGGGGGTACTGGAGAGTTGACCCAGATGTGCTCTACCCCTGAGCCACATTCCTAGCCTTCTTTTATTTTTATTTTGAGTCAGGGTCTGGCTAAGTTGCTGGGGCTGACCTGAAACTTGCAATCCCCCTGCCTCAGCCTTCTAAGGCTGTGCCACTGTATGTGGCTTCAAATTTGCCTTATTGGAGAGTAGTCTAATGAGCTTTGGTAAATGTATGCAGGCGTGTATACACATATATTACAATCAAGATATAGGACATTTCTATTGTCTTGAAAAGTTGCTTTGTGCCATTTTGTAGTTAATATCTTTTCCTTGCCCCCTTGACAACTACTGATCTGGTCTCTGATCCTAATGCTTTTACTTTTCTAAATGGTCTTGTAAATGGAATCATAGAATCTTTTGTGTCTGGCTTCATTCACTTAGCCTTGTGATTTGGAGAGTCACCAAAGCATTGATGATTTCAGCCATTCATAACTGTTCCTTGCTGAATAATATTCCACTGTAAAGATATACCACAATTGGTTTTCACCAGTTGATGGAAATTGTATTGTTTCCAGATTTTGGTTATTATGAATAAAGCCGTTATGCCTGTGGAAGTCTTCAAGTAAAAAGATTTTTTCATTTTTCTTGGGTAAATACCTAGAAGTAGAATTGTTGGTTTTAAGGTATGTGTATCTTCAGCTTTATTGGAAACTGCCAAGCTGTTTTCAAAATGGTTGTCCCATTTTGCATTCCTTTCAGAAATGGGGAGCATTCCAGATCTTCTATATCCTCCACAACACTAGACTTTCCCAGTTGTTTTAACTTTATTCATTCTAGAAGGTGTGTAGCAATATCTCATTGTGGTTTTTATTTGCATTTCCCTAATAACTATTAATATTAAACATATTTTCATGTGTGTATTTGCCATCTTTTTTAGTGTAGTGACTATTCAGCTCTTTCCCCATTTTAATTGGATTTTTCTCTTATTAGTTGCAAGAGTTCTTTATATTGTCTACATACAAGTTGTTGATGTTTTTGTTTTTTAATCAGCTATTATGTTTGGAAATATTTTCTCCCAGACTTGGCTGGTCTTCTCATTCCCTGTATGTAGTAATCTTCAAAGAACAGAACTGATGACATCTAAATTACTGTTTTTTTCTCTTATGGAGTGTGTTTTAGGTGTTGTTTCTAAGAAATCTTTTCCTAATCCAAGGTCAGGAAGAATTTCTCTCTCTCTCTTTTTTTTTCCTACAAGGTTTATAGTTTTCATTTTGTATTTCAATCTGTGGTCCATTTTGAGTTCAATTTTGTATGTTGCAAGTTGTGGATCCAAGTTCTTTTTTATTTTGGCATTGGACAGTCAAATGTTCCAGAACCACTTATTGAAGATTATATCTCTCCATTGAATTACCTTTGCATGTTTGTCAGAATTCAATTGATCAAAAAATGATAATAAGACAAATTTTAAAATAAATCAATACACAGATATATTTTTGGACTCTTCTGTTTCACTCATCTGCATGTCTGTCCTTATGCCAATAACATGTTGTCTTGATTACTATAGCTTTATGGTAGGTGTGGCATTGCCAGTGTGAGTCCTGTGGTTTTTTTTTCTTTTTCAGAATATTTTAACTATTCTAAGTCCTTTTCTTTTCTTTTGAGTAATGAGGATTGGACCCAGGGGCACTCTACTACTGAACTACACCTCCAGCCCTTTTAGTTTTATTTTTGAGACAGGCTCTTGCTAAGTTGCCCGGGCTGGTCTCCAACTTGTGATCCTCCTGCCTCATCCTCCTGAGTTGCTGGGATTACAGGTGTGCACCACTGCACCTAGTGACAGTTTTTTCCTTTCAAGTGTAAATTTTTAAAACATATTCATTTTTTAGTTGTAGTTGGACACAACAGCTTTACATATTCATTTATTGTTATGTGGTGCTCAGGATCAAACCCAGGGCCTCCCATGCGCTAGGCAGGTGCTCTATCACTGAGCCACAGCCCCAGTCCTCGAGTGTAAATTTTAGAATCATCAGTTTCTACAAAATATCCTGCAGAAATTTTGATTGGGATTGGATCTATATTCCTGAGGGACATTGCTCTTCACTTCTTTTTTATTTTCTTTTCCTGAAATGCCTATGGCTGTGGAAATATGGGCCTCTTGAAAGTTTGGAAAACTTCCCACATTATTTCTTTTTTGAAGGACTGGGCTTAAGATTGTTATTATCTCTTTCTTTGTAAGAGTTTCTGTAGAGGAGGTATTATCATTTCCTAAATGTTTGGAAGAATGTTCTGGTGAAGTCATTTGGGCTTAACATTTTCTTTATGGGAAGGTTTTTAGACTATGAATTTTAATTCATTTAATAAATAAAGGACTATTCATATTTTCTACTTCTTCTTGAGTAAGCTTTGGTAATTTGTGTCTCCTTCAAGAAATTTTTTTTTGTTTTGTATGATGAATATAATTTGTTTTTTAAATATTTATTTTTTGGTTGTAGTTGGACACCATATCTTTATTTTATTTATTTTTATGTGGTGCTGAGGATTGAACTCAGGGACTCACATGTGGTAGGCGAGGGCTCTACCGCTGAGCCACAATCCTAGCCCAATGAATATGATTTGTTAAGCCTTACATTGTTAATATTATTTCCTGACCCTTTTCAGGGCTGGAGATGGAACCCAAGGCATCCTGCTTGTTGGGCAAGTGCTCCACCCCTGAGCCACATCCCCAGCCCCTCCCTTAACTTTTTATTGTCTGTAGTTCTGCAGTGGTAGACCCTCTTTTATAGTCCATATTGGTCATTTTCCCTCCACTTGGTTTTTTTTTTTTTTTTTTGGTTAGAAATTTGTCAATTTTATTTATTTTTTCCAATAACCAACATTGAGGTTCATTGATTTGTCTTCATTTCTTTTTGATTTTCTATTTCACTGATTTATGTTCTATATAATTTTCTTTCCTTCTGCTTACTTGGTGCTTAAATTTTATACTTCACCAAGGTAGAAGCTTAGATCAGTGACTTGAAATCTTCCATCATTTCTAACATAAGCGTTTAAGGCTCTGCATTTTCTTTTCTTTTTTTTTTTTAACTTCATGCTTTTAATATTGTATGAAATTCTACAGTAACCAAGTTTACTTTCTATAAAGGTTCACTCTCATAACAGGATCTCAAAACCTCAGGTTAAAATTTAGGTAATAAAATAACAACTTTGGTTTTCAAGTGGTTTAAAATTTTTTTTAAATAATCACAGAAGCACTTACTTTAATAGCAGCATCTCACAAGAAGGGGGAAGAGCAGTAATCAGCTCAGTTAGGGACTACAAAGTAATGCCATTCAAGAAAGGACAAAGGAAGAAGAACGACAGCTATTGATCCTTAGGCCACTAATGACTTCCTCAGCCACAGAGCTGTCTCCAGAATCTCCTTATAACTGATATTTTAAGTTTCTATGTTTGCAGTAAACCTAGATCTAGTTACCACAGGCTTTATACAGACACTTTTGGGTTATAAGGTGATTCCAACAACATACTTAATGCATCTACGCTTGGTAAATATTTTTCAAATAAGTCCATCAAAATCTACATTTTCTTTTAAGCATTGCTTTAGCCACAGTTTCCCTTGTGATTTTGTTCTAACCCAGAGTTACTTAATAGCTTGTTATTAATTTCCTTGTGTTATGTTATTAATTTCTATTTTAATTCCCTCGTGGCCATAGAACTTACTTTGTATGATTTTAGTCCTGTTAAATATAGATTTATTTTATAGCCAAGTGTACAGTCTGTCTTGGTGAATGCTGTATGAATACCTGAGAAGAATGCGTACTTTGAGGCTGTTGGGTAGACCGTTCTATAAACACCAATAAGATTAAGTTGATTGACAGTGTTGCTTATGTCTTCTAGTTTTGATTTTATATCTACTTGTTCTATCAGGTACAGAGAAAGAAATATTACACCCTGCAATTATAGTTGCTGATTTGTGTGTTTCCGCTTTCAGTGGTATCAATTTTGAAGCTCTGTTATCAGGTGCATACATATTTAAGATTTTTTTTGGATGATTTTTTTATCCCTTTAGCCTTATATAATCTTTAGTTTTTAGTTTTGGGTACTGGGTGGGTTATGCCCCCAGCATAACAGGACTTAGAGAATTCATGTTGGCCATGAATTCTCTAAGTCCTGTTTTTTCAAAAATTTTGAGAGTGAGTCTCACTAAGTTGCTGAGGCTGGCCTCAAATTTGTGATTCTCCTTCCACAGTCATCTGAGTAACGGGGATTACAGGCATGTGCCATGGCTCCTGGCTCTAGTCCTGTAGAATCTTTATCCCCAACGATATTTCTATTACTTTTTTTGGATATTAATCTAACTATTCAATTTTAATTATCATCACTGTATCTGGTTCCACCATTTTACGTTGGATTTATTGGTATCTTTATATTTAATATGTCTTTCTCATAAATAGTAAACCTTGGGTTTGGCTTTCAAAATCTAGGCTGATAATCTGCCTTTTAACCAGAGCATTTGGTCCATTTATTTTTAAATTTAATATTTATATATTTATGTGTGTGTGTGTGTGTGTGTGTGTGTGTGTGTGTGTGTAACTTTTTGAATTGGCAATTGAACCCAGGGGTGGTGGAGCTGTGTCCCCAGTCCTTTGTACTTTTTGAGACATGGTCTTAAATTGCTGAGGTTGGCCTTGAGCTTGTGATGATCCTCCAGCCTTAGCCTCCTGAGTCACTGGGATTATAGGCGTGTGCCACTGCACCTGCCTTGGTCCATTTATATTTAGTGTAATTGTCTCTATGACTGGGTTTTAACCCACCATCTTGCTATTTATTTTCTCCCGTCCTGTCTATTCTTTGTTCCATTTTCTTCTTGCCCTGTCTTATTTTAGAGTGAGTATTTAAATGCCCATTTAGTTCTTTTTGCCCATTCATTGACTGGGTTAGTTGTTTTTGGTGTTAAGTTTTTCTGAGTGCTTTGTGTGTTCTGGACATTGATCCTCTGTCAGAGGAGCAGATGGCAAAGATCTTCCATTCTGTGCGCTCTCTCTTCATTCTCCAGTTTCCTTTGCTGTGCAGAAGCTTTTTAATTTGATGCCATCCAATTTGTTAACTCTTGGCATCGTGTCCTGAGCTTTAGAGATCTTGTTAAGGAAGTCACTGCCTGCACCAATATGTTTGAGAGTGGAGCCTGTGTTTTCTTCTAGAAGTTGCTAAGTTTCTGGTCTATTTCTTAGGTCTTCGATGCACTTTGAGTTGACTTTTGTGCGGGGTAAAAGATAGGCATATACATAGAAGAATGTAGAAAAATTAAATGATTTTATTTCTATGATTGTCTTATCACCTTATCTTACTGTTTTCTTTTTCTAATGCTTACTCTTGGGTTTACCATATACATATTTAACCTTCCACGACTGACCTTCAAATAACCTTGCAACACTTAACATACAACATAAACATCTGACAACAGAATAGTCCATGTTCACACTTTTGCTATTTGTGCCATTTTTCTTCCACATTATTACGATCCTCACAATATGCCTGCACTATTACAGATATAAAAATTAAGGGGTTTTATTTAACACATTTTTACCAAATCCAACACTTTTCATCTCCTTGTATAGGTCCAGATTTCCATCTGGTATAATTTACCTTCTACCCTAGGAACTTCCTTTGGTATTTCTCTCAGTTCAAGTTTGTTGGCCATGAATTCTCTAAGTCCTGGCTCATCTGAAAAAGTTCTTATTTGGCTTTCATTTTTTAAAAGATATGTTCACTGTGCATAAATTTTAAGCTGGTGGGTTTTTCTCGAAAGATATGCTGTATTTTCTTCTGGCTCGTATAGTTTTTGATCAGAAGTCTTCCCTCGTCCTTACTGTTTATCCTGGTCCACCTGGTTCTTGTTCTCCGGATGCCCTTCAAGATTTTCTTTCTTTTTGGTTTTGCGGCCACACCTCCATGATGGGACGGGGTGTGTTTTATTTAGATGCATCCTTCTGGGTTTGGCAGAGCTCCTTGGATCTATGGTTTGTTCTTTTAATAATTTAGGAAAAGTTTTAGCCATTATCTCTTCAATGTCACTCTTTTATTTCTGTTTTTTTTTTCTATTGTTTTTCTGTTTCTATTTCTGTATCTTCTCTGCCCTCTCTACTCCCAAGACTCCAATGACGTACATCTTGGAATATTGACTTTTGTCAATATTTAATTTTCACTCTTGCTCTTCATGTCTGTTACAGTTTACATGTTGAAAGTTCCCCGCAAAGTCCCTGTGTTAAGGGCTTTCTATCTAGGGTGATGCTCTGGGAGGTGATGGAAATTTGAGAGGTGGGGTCTACTCAGGGGAGACTATGGGATTTGATCCTTTCCTCCTTTCTTTTTTCTTTTTTTCTCTTCGATCTCTTACTCATGATGTAAGCAGTTTTGCTTGTCACGTCCACCTACCACGACGTGCTGCTTTGCCACAGGCCCAAAGTAATGAAGTCAATGCATCATGTCTTCTAATTTTGATTTTTTAACTTCTAAAACTGTGAGTCAAAGGTAACCTTTTTCTCTTCACAAGTTTTTATCTCAGGTATTTTGTTACAGTATTGGAAGGATGAATAACACAGTGTTTCAACCAGGGTAATCTATATTGCTCTATCTTCAGGTTTACTGAGCTTTACTTGGCTGGGTCTGGTTTGCTGATAAATCCATTGAAAGATTTCTTCATTGCTGATATGGAGTTTTCATTTCCATCACTTTTACTTGGCCATCCTTAGTAGTTTCTATTGCCTCCTACGGTTTCCCGTATGTTCTTGGAATTCATTTTTCTCACTGCATCTTTTATGTCTCAATAATGGCTTCCTTTCCTTCCTTCCTTCCTTCCTTCCTTCCTTCCTTCCTTCCTTTCTTTTCTTTTCTTTTTTCCTTCCCTCACTCCCCCTTTTCCCTCCTTCATTCATTCTTTCTTTCTTCTTTTCATGCTGCAGATTGAAACCAGGGCCTAAGCCAGCCACCACTCTACCACTGAGTTACCTCCCCAGTCCTGGGTTCCTTTTTATTTATTTATTTTTTTTAAGTGGAGTTAGGGGCTGAGTGCAGGGATATCCCACCACTGCCCTTATTTATTTGAGACAGGGTCTCTCCCAGTTGCCCAGGCTGGCCTTGGGCGATCCTCCTGTCTCAGCCTCTCCAGTAGCTGGGATTACAGCTGGGTGCCCTGCACCTGGCTAGCCCAGGCCTCTTCTTCTACTTGGTTTTGTTATGGGCCACGGAGTCCCTGACTGACCTCCAGGCACTGTGCCTAAGAGGACAGTAGTGGGTGAGTCAAACCATATCTATTCCTAGAAATGGGCATATTTTGTATCTGTGGCTTTGGTAGAGGGCATGGAGTTGATGAGTCCGCCGCTGATTCGGTTTTTTTGGTTGCCATAGTTACCGTCTACCCCACGGCGGTCACACTGTGCTGAGCACCGGGGCTTGAGTCCCCGGGGATTTTCTCCGTGTCCCTGTTTGGTGCTCAGCTTGCACAACGTGACGCCGACGGGCTCTCGGTCCGGGTTCTAGCTCCTTCCCCAGCTTAGTCTGCGGTTGCTCGTCCCCCGGTGCCAGTTCTGTGGTGGGGGCGGCGGCTTCTGGTTCTCCTGCTCCAGTTTCGGTCTTAGACATTCAGACGCGAGCCCAGGAGGGGGACTCGCCAGGGTTCCTGTTTTCCTCCAAACTCAGGGCAGGTGCGGGAGTGCGGGCGGACTTCCTGGCCCCCACCCCAGGGAGCCACCTGATGGCGGGAGGTCCTAGGTCCTGAGCGGCTGGGGGCCTGCTCCCGCCCCTTCCCGACGGTGGCTGACCTGCTCCGGCCAGTGTCCAGGGGCTCTTACCGTCGGTGCAGGGTGGGGGCGGGGCGGTTTCTGTTCTTGCCCGAGAGGGATCAGAAACCGCCTGGAGCAGGTCAGGGACCCAGGAGAGCCAGGCGTCCCCAGGGCACCCGCACCACCTTGAGCTCTGCAGACCCAGAGCTCAGGAAGGCCTCTCCCCGCACTGCTGCCCCTCCCTGAGCCCTTGGCAGGTCCTGCCTGTCCTTGTCACCATGGGGCCTCTCTCAGGCCCCGCCCCTGCCAATCAGTCTCATCAGCTCCCAGGGGAGGACTGGGGGAGGGACTGTCTGGAGGTCTGGACTCCTTTTATTTATTTATGTATGCATTTATTAAATGTATAACTACGTTTTTTTTTTGGTAGTTGTAGATGGACAGCAAGCCTTTATTTTATTTTTATGTGGTGCTAAGGATCAAACCCAGTGCCTCACACGTGCTAGGCAAGTGCTCTGCCACTGAGCTACAGCCTCAGCCTTGAGCTCCTTTGAAATCTGGATCTCTCCGGATGCTAAGCTGCCACTCTAGCCAGGAAGAATTCCTTAAGATTGAGACAGGAGGATAGCAAGGTGGAGGCCAGCCTGGGCCACTTAACCAGACTCTTGTTGTAAGGGTCCGGGGAAGCGTCGGAGAAAGAGACCACAAGAGACCAGCCTCATGCAATAAGCAGGGGGAAGTTTTATTGAACCAGCATGCTGGGGCTCCGTGCCCACTCAAGAAAGGAGAGCAGCCCAGAGCCCAGAGCAGAGGTTAAGCAGAGCTTAAGTACACTTTTTGGAGAGGGCAGGGGGCTTTGCATACATCAGAACAAATCATCATGAGGCGCGGGAAAATTGAACAACAACTCTGAGTCATGATTAGTACATTCATTGGCAGGAACAGATTGGACAGGGGTGATTGGCCACTTCTAAGCGGGATACACATTTAAACTGATTGGTTTTAGGTCCTGCGATGTCTACGTGCCAGCTTCACAGAACCCCAGGTTATTAGACAACCAGAGGAGTCAGTGAGAATATTTACTGGGCAGTTCGGGTTATTGTCCTAACAGCTACAGAGATTACAGGTTCCGGGGGTAGCAGAGGAATTTAACAATACTTGGTCTTTTACTTTTTAACCCAAGCCTTGCAGTTTAGAAACTTCACAATGTCCGGTCTTTTACACTTTAACTCAGGCTCTGCGGCTTAGAATCAGCTTAAAAATTTTACCCTTACATTGTCTCAAATTAAAAAAATATAAGACCCAGCAGCTCGGGAGGCTGAGGCAGGAGGGTTGTGAGTTCCAAGCCAGCCTCAGCAATTTTAGCGGGGATATAGAGCATCCCTGGGTTCAATCCCCAGTTCTGGAAAAAAAAAAAAATTCTTCCAGATATGGATTGTTTTCTTCTGGTCTCCTCACGGGCCACTGTGCTTTCTGTGCAGAGTGTAGAAAGGGGAAAGAGTTCCTCTCCATGGCACCTGGGCACCACCTTGAACCTGTGTTCCAAATACTCTCAGAAACCAGCTCGGTGGGTTGCCCTGGACCTCAGCCCTCGAAGGGCTCAACAATGGATCAGTAAATTGTTCGGCTTTTTTCCACGGTCACGCTGGAGTGACATTCTCTCGCGGCTGTCTACATCCAAAGTGGAAGTGGAAATCATTTTAATATGCCTTTTACACAAGGAGAAACAACTTTCCTGTTCAGTGTTGCTATGACGACTACATAAATCTTAGCCCTTGGAGGAATCCCTTCTGGAGCCTTCTTTTCCCCTGCCCCTCGGGACAGGGTGTGCCCCGATGGAACCCAGGGCCTCACATGCGCTAGGCAAGCTCTCTACCCCTGAGCCACAACCCCAGCCACCCCGCCCATCCTGTTCTTAACCATCAGCCTCTTGGCACAGTTTCTGGGGAGCAGCTTCACCTGTCCTGCGGTGGGGATTCCTGTACATCGTGTGTTCTTTCGTGGTTCGCTTCCTCATTTTGTTGGGGTGCATCCTCCAGCAGCTTTCTGAGAAAGGGCGCCTGTGTCGAAGTATCCGGTAATCCTTGTTGGGACGATCTACTTTTAAGAGTGGAGCACTAAAAACTCCATTGCTTGTCTGGGCTTGGGGACCGGGAGAGCTTTCCCATCAGTTAGATCTTGGCCATTTCACTGAGGAACACCGAAATGCTGGTAGCCTTAGGATACTCTCCTTGGAACAGTCAGTTTAAGCAGTTTCTTGGTTCCTGTGAGAAGATCCTGACCCAGGGCAGGTTAATGTCAGGGAGGGACTGACTTAATGTTGCTTGTTCCCAGTCCCCCCCTGGATGAGGTGGGGAGCTCCACGGAGTCCCCAGAGAGTCCACTTTATGGGAGGGGTGTCTTAGGCGGAGCTGTGGATGGCGGCTGTTACCCAGTGAACAAACATTCTGGAGTCACAGAGACCCGGCTTCAGGCACCTTCAAGCAAAGCGAGACCCCGCCCTCCCAGCCTCAGCCTCCTCCTCTGAACCGCAGGCGTAGTGAGGAGCTAAGAAGAGGCTGCAGGTCCCAACCCCGGGACAGGCCAGGCTCCTGGGAGAAGTCAGAGGTGGCTCTTTGACCACGTTGAAGGTGGTATGTGCACGTTTCCCAGGGCAGGAGCTACTTTTGGAGAGACCTGGCCAAGGGCATGGATGGCTGCAGGACCCTTTTCGTCTGCCTGTGCTTTCTGATTTCTCAGGGCACGATCGCAGGTAAGAAGGCTCCGCTGGCCGGGTCAGACCCCATGAGGCCCAGGGCGGTGCTGTGGAAGGCCGAGGCCTCGAACCCAGGCAGATGGAAAGGGGGCCACCTAGTCCTCCTGGGGGCAGCAGCTTGGCAGGTCCAGAGGCCGTGGGCCAGAGGGCAGCTGAGGGTGCAGGCTGAGGGGAGGACGGTCTTGCCCCCCACAGAGACAGCACAAGAACTCCTGAGCTGGATGCGGGACATGGAGCAGGCCAAGGGCCGGAAGCTGACTTCTCCTGCTCGGTGAGTGGTGTCCAGCTGAACCTCTTGGTCGACTGTGCTCCCGCCCAACTGTACCCCGAATTAGTGCCCCAGGCCTGGTCCAGTGCAGACTCTCTGCTTCCTTCTTTTCTTGTGGTGCTGAGTATTGAATCCGGGGCCTTGCACAAGCTAGGCAAGTCCTGTGTCACTGAGCAACCTCGAGACAGGGCCTCGCCAAGTTGCTGTGACTAGCCTTAAATTTGCAATCCTCCTGCCTCAGCCTCCTGAGTTGCTGGAATTATAGGCATGCCCCTCGGTGCCAGCCCAGGGTAGACTCTTAACGGCATTTGTCAGGTTGTGTTCATCGAGAAACCACTGTGTGCCTGACGCTAGGTTCTGGAAATGGAAAAGAGACATGTCCCTGCCCTCCTGGAGTGTTTTGTCTAGGACAGGAGCCCTGAACCATAGATGTCATAAAACCAAGTGGGTCTCTGCCTTTTCCATGGTCTGTGACGCAGTGACCAAGCAGCTCTGGGTGAGAGGTCAATGCTGGTGACCCACTTGGGCCAAGAGCCGCCACTAGGGGGAGCAGTCAGGGAAGGCTTCCTGGAGGAGGTGACAACAAACTGGGACCTGAAGAGGAGTCAATGGGAGAAGGAGATGGGTGGGAAGCCCAGGTCAGGGTGTGACAGGGACACTGCAGTGGTCTGGAGTGGGAGTGACAGGCTGGGGCACGGGAGACCCTGCATGCGCAGGCCACCCACAGCTCTCTTTTGCCCCTTGGCCGCGTGTCGGGCCCTCAGGCAGGTGGAGGGCCTGGAGCAGAGGCTGCTGAACGCCAGCTTCTGCGGCAACAGCCTGACCCTGGAGACACGCACCATCCAGTCTCTGGTCTTCAAGCTGGGCTGCGACTTCGCTGGCCTCGCACTGAGCAGCCGCACTCTGGAGCAGGTCTCGCAGGTCAGAGGTGGCCGGGAGAAGGGGTGGCCCGAAGTCCTGTGGGAGTTGAAGGTCCGCACTGTCCCCAGGCTCCACGGCCTGGCCCCAGCCCAGGCGCCACCCCGAGCGGCTGAAGCTGCCTCCTCTGTAAACGGGGAGAATGGGAACAGCAGGAAGGGAGGCGCCCCTGGCCCCTGAAGGACGGTGCCTTCGTCCCCCTTTGCCCTGAGTCAGATGGAGGTGTGTCCCTCGGGGGGCAGCGTTGGGAGAGGCCAGGGAACCTGGCTCCGCTAGTACCTGCGAGATCCTGGCTGGATGCCTGGTTGGTACCGGTGCTGACCCGGTTCCATGCTCAGGGACCTCAGTTGGGTGGGGTCCGGAACCCAAGCTCGAGGCTGGAGCCCCTGATGGACGCTGGGCCCTGGGGCCAGGGGAGGGGCAGTCCTAGCTTTGCCAACCGAGGCCCCGGGGAAGGCACTGCAGAGGGTGAGGCCCGGAAGGTTTGGTGGGGAGTGGGGACAGCAAAGGCACTGGGGCAGGCCCGCAGGCCCTGGACACCGGGCTCAGCCTGTCTGTGGCCCTCGGCAGACCCGGGTCCCGCACGCCATGCAGTTCCCCGCAGAGCTGACCCGAGAGGCCTGCGCTGCCCGGCCCCGGGAGCTGCGGCTCATCTGCGTCTACTTCTTCACCACCTACTTTTTCCAGGTCAGCAGGTGGTGGGTGGAGGAAGGAAGGTGCTGGCCCCTTCCCGGGGACACTGCAGGCCACTGCTGGCCTCTGAGTGGGGACCAGCCCACTTGGCCGGCCATTGGCCCTTACTGGGCCTCATTTTCCCCACAAGCTGTAGGGAGGTGCCATCACAATCTGCAAATTAAGCCTAAGAAGGCTCGCAGGTGTGCGCCCGTGTGAGAGACAGACACCGAGGCACAAGGTCCCTGCCCTCGAGAATCCTGTCTCCACACCTGGACTTTGGGGATTTGTTGGGTGCAGTGGCGCACACCTGTAATCCCAGCGGCCGTGGAGGCTGAGGCAGGAGGACCATGAGTGAAAACCAGCCTCAGCCAAAGCGAGGTGCTAAGCAACTCAGTGAGACCCTGTGTCCAAATACGAAATAGGGCTGGGGATGTGGCTCAGTGGTCAAGTGCCCCTGAGTTCAATCCCTCGAACCCCCCACCCACCTCACACAATGAGGGTGGGGGCTGGGTGTCCCCAAGGGACAGTGCCAGGGGAATCTAGACAAGGTGCCGCTCAGCCTTGGCTTTGAAATTGAGGACAGGTGTGAGGTGAGGGCTTGAGGGTGGAATGCGTTAAACAAATGGGCAGCGCGCCCCCTGGTGGTGGGTGAGAGGATCGCCCCAGGTGGTGGGAGGAGGGGCTGGGAAAGAGGGCTCTGGCCTCCCCTGGGCCCTCAGCCCTTGGTCCACTGTCCTTCCAGGATGAAAGCAACTCATCCCTGCTCAACAACTACGTCCTGGGGGCCCAGCTGGACCACAGCCACGTGGACAACCTCACAGAGCCAGTCAACATCAGCTTCTGGCACAACCAAAGCTTGGTACTGTGGGAGTACCCCCCTTTCCGCCCCACTCCTGCCCCTCTGTGGGTCTCCTGTTGAACACTGGTCTGACCAAACGCAAACCGGAGGAACCGCCGCATTCTGAAAATCCCTACTAAGGAGATGAGAAACTTTCACTCATTGCGTTCTTCAGGATTCTTTCTGTTGCTAATGATAGGAGACCACCTCAAGCCCGCTTAAGCACAAAAGGGAATTCTTGGCTCACGTCAATGACATGTCCAGGGGTGATCCACCTTCAGGCATGGCTGGATCCAGGGACTGACATAGTACTATTATGGGTCAGTCTCTCTCCATCTCTCAGCAATTGTTTCCTAACTTGGCAAGATGGGTGCTAATCAGACGGGCTTCCTTTCCCTCTTTCCAGGGGGTCTACCTTACCAGTGCCAATCAGGATCCAGGGTCCTAAAGGCTCCACTGGGTCTTGTGTCCATCCCTGAACCAGTCTCTATGCCCAGGGGCATGGAACGTGTGGATCGGCCCCACCTGGGTCACGTGGGGTGGAGGAGTGAACACCCTGGTAGTGGAATAGGGGGAAGGGCTGTGAGGTGAACAGAGCCCAGTGCCCTGTTTCCCTGTCCCTGTCCTTGCCGAAAAGCTCAGAGCCCTGTCCTCTGGCTCATGTCCCTGGGGCTTCATCAGAACTGCCCTGCACCTTCCTTCCCTGCTCCGGGCAGTTCCCTCCCCCTGGAGCGAACGCCCCACCTCCAGTGTCGTGGAAATCTGGAAATGGGGTGGAGGCTTCGGTGCCCCGCCTCCTGGCCCTTCCTCTGCGGTCTCCAAGGCACTGCCCAGTGTGGCTGGAATGGGTCTCTCCCCCTCTGGGCCTAGGTCTGGGTCATCCGTGGCCCTCACCAGGGGAGATAGGGGACCGCTGGCTATAGAGCACCTGCCATGCCAGAGGCCAGCGCTGGGCCTCAGGAGGCCCCGTGGACTTTCATTTTGCACCAGCCTCGTAACCTGGGCATGAACGACCCTATTTTGCAGACCAGCAGACTAGGCTCAGAGAAGCCTAGCGTCTTGCCCAGGTCCCTCTGAGAGTCCCTGGTGGGCGTGTGGTCGGCATCTGGGACTGTCCCATGCCCAAGCTCAGCCCGTGCCCCGTACCTGTTGGAGGGAGGCAGCGGAGCCTGCTTTGCCCCTTGACGCTCAGACCCTGAAGTCTGGCCCCTCGCTGCTCCCCCGGGACTGACCCAGCATCTCCCCTCAGGAAGGCTACACATTGACCTGTGTCTTCTGGAAGAAGGGAGCCAGCAAGCACCACTGGGGGGGCTGGAGCCCCGAGGGCTGCCGCACGGAGCAGCCCTCCCCCTCCCAGGTGCTCTGCCACTGCAACCACCTCACCTACTTTGCTGTTCTCATGGTACGTGTGCATCCAGGCTGGGCGAGGGAGTCAGAGCCACACAGGGCTCCATGCCCCTGGCAGAGGGGCAAGGCAAAAGCTGGTATAAGGGAAAGAAAATCCAACTCAAGTGGGCTTAAATCACATACACACAAAGAAACTCAGGGGCTCATGTTCCTGAAAAGGTTGGGTCATGGAGGCTTCAGGCATGGCTTGGTCCAGGAACTGAATAGCACTGAGACAGGATTCTCTCTCTGTTCTTCAACTGTGTTTGATCCGTGCTGGCTTGGCCCTCCAACAGGGTCTCCCCACTGGATAATATGACTGCCAGCAATTCCTGGCTCATGCCCTGGGAGCTTTCAGGCCAGTGGAATAAAAGCCTTTCTTACCCAATTCTGCCAACTAGTCTTGGGACTGAATCCTGTGGCTTGATGTGTATCATGTGCTCATCCCTTGAGCCAATTGCTATGGGCAGGAGGAGGAAGGCTCTGATAGGCCAGGCCTGGTAGCCCGTCCATGCAGGGGGTGGGAGAAGTGGGGCCCCTTCCCACAGGGGCACGGAGAATGGGGGAGGGGCATTTGCATGGGAGGGGGGATGGGAGTTTCTGGGGGAGAGTCGCTACATCTGCCAGGGTGGCTGGGCTTGCGGGGAAGGGACTCTCCGTCAAGGGCCGAGGAGGGCAAGTCCACGCTCCGGCTCCAGCCCCCTCCCTCCCGCAGCAACTCTCGCCGGCCCCGCTCCCCGAGGAGCTGCAGGCCCCCCTTGAGTACCTGTCCCTCGTGGGCTGCAGCATCTCCGTGGTGGCCTCGCTGCTCACCATCGTGCTGCACCTCTATGCCAGGTATGCCCCTGCCTCCGCGCCCAGCTCGTCCCCGGCTGCTCGGCCTCCTCCTGGTCCCCGCCGGGTCTCCTAGGGCGGGGCCAGGAGGCAGGGGTCACAGCGCACGCAGTGGGGTCACTGTGCAGCCAGCGGGTGGCGCTGCCTGGTGACATCCGGCCCGTGCTCCCACCCCAGGAAGCCGAGTGACGCCGTCACGCACATCCACCTGAACCTGCACGGCTCCGTGCTGCTCCTGAACGCGGCCTTCCTTCTGAGCGCCACGGCGGCCGTGGCCCCGGTGCCTGGGCCCGCGTGCTCGGCCCTGGCGGCCACGCTGCACTTCGCGCTGCTCAGCTGCCAAACCTGGATGGCCATCGAGGGCTTCAACCTCTACCTTCTCCTCGGCCACGTCTACAACGTCTACATCCGCAGATACGCGCTCAAGCTGGGCGCCCTGGGCTGGGGTGAGCTGGCCTGCCCACTTAGGGGTCAGCGGGCCCAAGTGGCCGCCGTGCCACCCCCGTGTCTCTGTCAACACACACAGTGCACCGCCATCTCATCACCATCTGCACCTCCACCTCCGCCGTCACCCCACCAACCCCTCCAACCCCTCCAAACACCATTACCACCTCCTCATCACCTCCTCCAGCTCCACCACCATCACCACCTCCATCACCACTATCACCTCTGCCTTCAACCCACCATTACTACCACCACCACATCACCTCCTCCAGCTCCACCACCACCACCTCTACGCCCATCACCACCTCCATCAGCACTCTAACCTCCATCTTCAACCCACTATTTCTACTACCACCATATCACCACCTCCAGCTTCACCTCCAACACACCATCACCACAACCATCAGCTCCAGACCCCCTCTAACCCACCATCACCATCACCATAACCACCACCACCTCTATCTCCATCACCATCATCACTTCCAACACAACCATCACCACCACCATCACCCCCACCAACTCCACTTCAACCACCATTACTACCACCACCACATCACCTCCAGCTCCACAATTACCACCTCCACTTCCACCTCCAACACCATCACCATCACCTCCACCACCACTATCAGCCCCACCAACCCCCCTCCAGCGCACCATAACTACACCACATCACCACCCCACCGCTCCACCTCCATCACCATCATCACCTCCACCACCATCTCCACCATTATCATCACCATCACCATCAGCTCTACCACCTCCACCAACACCATCACCATCACCTCCACCTCCACCACCACCCTCACCACCTCTACCTCCAACCACCATTACTACCACCACATCCCTACCTCCAGCTCCACCTCCATCACCACTATCATCACCACCATCTCCACCACCATCTCCACCGCCATTAGCTGTACCACCTCCACCTCCATCACCACCATCTCCACCACCATCTCCACCGCCATTAGCTGTACCACCTCCATCTCCAGCACCACCATCACCACCTCTACCTCTGGCCACCATTACTACCACCACATCCCTACCTCCAGCTCCACCTCCATCACCACCATCTCCACCACCATCTCCACCACCATCTCCACCGCCATTAGCTGTACCACCTCCACCTCCATCACCACCATCTCCACCACCATCTCCACCGCCATTAGCTGTACCACCTCCACCTCCAGCACCACCATCACCACCTCTACCTCTGGCCACCATTATTACTACCATCACATCACCACCTCCATCAGCTCCATCACCCACCTCCAATCCCACCATCAACCCCATTACTTCCTCCCACTACCATCATCACCTCCACCTCCACTTCCAGTTCACCATTGCCACCATCAGCTCCATACTCTCACCTCCATCCCTCCCTTGCTCCTACCACCATCACCACCTCCACCTCCATCACCACCATCCCCTGCCCCACCGTTTCCACTACCTCCCACCATCATCTCCATCGTCACCACCACCCTCCTCATCCTCACCACTGTCGCTACCATCATCGGTGCCTCCATTACCACCTTCCCCCTTTTCAATTATGTCTACTTCCTCTCTCCCATTTGCTCCCCACCCCACCTTCCCCGGGGGGTCCCCTCTACTGCCCCTCCTGTTCTGTCCTAGCGCTGTCCCTAATGAAGAGCCTCCTCCGAGAGCGAGAGCGAGAGCGAGAGCGCAGGCTCAGTGCTCAGAGGCTGGAGCTCAGCGCGGCCCTCCCCTCCCCTGCCCAGGGGGGTTCCCTGTTAGCAGGCCCAGAGATGAGGGTCAGCCCTTTGGGCCTCCTGAGCCTTTGTCCCACCCTCAGGGGTCCCTGCCCTCCTGGTGCTGCTTCTCCTCGCCGTCGAGAGCTCCGTGTATGGGCCCCGCGTGATTCCCATCTCCGGGAGCCTGGAAAATGGCACGATCATCGGGAACACGTCCATGTGAGTGCCTGGCGCTGGCAGGAGCGCCCCGTGGGCCTGGGGCTCTAGACGGGTGTCCTGCAGGTCAGGCCTGGCTGGAGGGCGAGGAGGTAGCTCAGACGGGGAGGTGGCCAGGGGGCTGCACCAGCTGTGGCCAGGAAGCCGTGGGTCAGAGGGCACTGCCCACTCAGCCCCCCAGGCCGGCAGTGGAGCCTGCCTGTTGGGCACAGCCCTGGCCTGCAGCTCCCAGTGGACTGTCCAGCACAGCCTGCCCCTGACCATCCTGCTCAGCCCCATGCTTCACTGGCCCAACTCTGTCTCCTCCTGACCTGCTCCAGGGCACGACCTTGCCAGGCCCCACAGACCCCCCTGGCTGAGAAGAGAGTGCGTGGACCTGCCGGAGGGCAGGGCAGGGATGGGGCTCAGTGTCCTTGGGGCTGGACGGCAGGCAAGGCCCCTGGGGGCCCGGGGACAGTCTGCTGCCTCCTCCTGGAACCTGTGGCATCAAGCCCTGCTGTACAGTTAGGACAGCGAGACACAGAAGCCCTGGAACCCTGTCCAGGAGACCCAGGCCGTCAGTGGCAGCCAGTGAGCCCAACCACCAGGCCGGCCTCATCCCCACTGCCCCCGGGGGCTCAGAGCTGAGTGAGGGGAGGGGGCCACTTTCTCTCTGGAGGTCGGGTTGTGTCTCCAAGGAGGTGTGGCTCACCCTCGTCAAAGATGTGCTTTACTATATACTATGTGATATGGACCGAAGAGTTGAAGTGACACATGACAGGGACGTTAGGGACCCTAGGCGAGGCACTAGCTTCCCTGTGTTTTTCCCTCCCCTCTCTCCGCCTCCGGAAGCCATAACTCTGGCTTTTGTGACCCTCTTTCACCTCTTAACCGTCATTAATACCCTCGCATTCCTCACGCGACCCTGGAACACGACCCGAATGTCCACCGACAGGATTAAGAGGGTGAAGGGGCTGTTGCTGCTAGTGCATCACCCAGCAGTGACATGAACCCCAGCGCTGTTCACAGGCAGTGGCTGCAGCAGCAGGAGCCCCTGGGGTCCCTGAGCAGGTGACTGTGACAAGGGCACAGGATCTAGGCTTGGACCAAAGGGCTTCAAGTCCCACCTCTGCCCCTGACTAGTGTGTGGGTCGGACTCCAGCAGGACTGGAGGTTCCTGAGCCGGAGCCTCAGTTTCCTCGTCCTCAGGGTGGGGAGGGATAGTGCCCGCCGTGTGGGTCATGAGAACCGCGCGGCACCGTCCACGCCAGGCAGCCGCACAGCGCTCAGGTTGGGTAAGAGGCGGCACCTCTGGCCAGGAAGGATAGGAAGGGCTCAGGACCTAGGGCCAGGGTCGGGGGAGAGAGGGAGGAGGAGAGGGGAAAGGGAGAAAAGAAGGAAACAGTCGTCTGGGCCGCAAGACAAGGGGGCATCCAGAGGCAGCTGGCCTCCCTGGGCTCGGAGCTGCGCTGACCTGGTGCTTCGCTGTCCCTGCAGGTGCTGGCTGTGCAGCCCCGTGGTGCACCAGGTCCTGGTCATGGGCTACAGCGGCGTCACCTCCCTGTTCAACCTGGCGGTGCTGGCCTGGGCGCTCTGGGCCCTGCGCAGGCTGTGGGCACAGAACAGGGCGCTGAGCAGCCGGGCCTGCAGGGACGCTGTCACCGTGCTGGGCCTCACCGTGCTGCTGGGCACCACCTGGTCCTTGGCTTTCTTCTCCTTTGGCATCTTCCTGCTGCCCCAGCTCTTCCTCTTCACCATCGTCAACTCGCTCTATGGTGGGCCTGGGGGGCAGGAGGCCTGTGGGTTGCTCGCAGCAGTCGGCAGGTCGGGGGCGAGGGGACCAGGGGCCCTGCTCCACTGCTGAGCGGGGTGCAGCCTCACCTGCACAGAAGTGCCCTCTGGGGCAGCGGGGCCGGTCCTCTGGCTCCTAGAGGCCATTCCTTCTGTCCTCCAAGAGGAGGAGGCTCTGAGAACTACTGAGCCCAGGGAGGCCCCGCTCAGCCCGGCTCGGGGTCCCTCGGCTCCTGGCGAGGCTCCTGCTCTCAGCGATGCCCACTGACCGGTCCTTTCTTGCAGGTTTCTTCCTCTTCCTGTGGTTGTTCTTCCAGAGGTGCCACTCGAAGGCGGAGGCCAAGGCAGAGATGGAGGCCTTCAGCTCCTCCCAGATGACGCAGTGACCCAGCACCGCCTGCAGCCCAAGGCCCTGGCTCCTACCAGAGAAGGTGGCAGGCCTCTGCAGGACACCGAGGCCCTGGTGCCTCCCGGGCCTTGCTACCTTCACCGCCTCCCCAGGCACAGAGGGCGGCGTGGGCCGGGGTCAGCCCAGCTGGCCAGGCCTGTTGGCAGAGCTCGGGCCTGGGAGCCAGGAGGCCACGTTCCCAGGCCTGGCTCTGAGTCTTGCCGAGTGATCCTGGGCCTATCATGGACGCTCGGTTTCCATATCTGTGACGTGGGGACAAGTGGCTGACCAGGAGCTGTGTGGAGACTGAACACCAGGGGAGAAGAATGTCAGTACGGGTGGCATTCCCTCCTGGCCTCCCGCTGCGGCCTCCCCCTGCCTTCTGGAGTGGGTCCCTACCTTCCTCCTGGGGAGGACCAGGCTTCACCTGACCCGCGACCCCTGCCAGCACCCAGAGCCCCACCACAGCCCTCACCAGCCTACGCCCAAGGAAGGCCACTTTTCCTTTCACCCCCAAAATGATGGCATCCAACTCAGAGCCCATCCTTCCCTAAGATGGGGCAGTCCAGTCCTCTCCAGAGCATCCTCCTCCCGGGCTTCCAAGACCCCCACGGTCCCTTCAGATCAGCCGCCAAGGCCACAGGCCCTCCCTGGCTTTGGAGCGGGGAAGCTTCTCCCTCCAGTTGGTTGAGCCTCTGATTAGATGTCAGGGGAAGACTGAGTTTCCCCTGGTGGGCATGAGGGTGTGGGTTCTAAATTCCAAGCTCTGGTGGCCGCGGTGGCCTTAGACCCGTCTGTCAGGAGACAACACTCTTGAAGCCGGTGCTTTTCCCGAGATAGACACCAGGCGGCGCTCTTGGCCTGTGAACCGAGGCATTGGCGCCAAGGCTGCCCCTGGAAACGCAGCCCTCACCTGTAGGCCCCATGTGCCCGCTGGAGAGATGGGTCCCTCCAGGACTGCACCTGTGGAGTGACTGCAGGAGGAGACCCCAGGGCAGCTGTGCGAGGTCACTTTGGGGGGCTTGTGCCCCAGGCAGCCCTGGCACTAGAACAGCTGGCCTGGATGGACTCTTAGGGCTCTGCCCAGGCCATCGACAGACTTCGTGACCTTGGGCCAGGGAACTGGAGCGGGTCCTTGTTCTCCCAGGGGCTCCTCTTCCCCTCTGCACATCTCTGGATGCGAACAGCTCCTCGCTCGCTGGCGAGTGGTCCAGGCCCAGGGCCGCCCCTGGCTGAGACTGTGGACAAGTCACTCAGACTGGGCCTTCCTTTCCCCTTCTGTACAACAGGGACAGAGGTGGGGACCTACTCTGGAGACTCAGCAAAAGAGTCCCTGTAAAGAGGCTGGGTCCTCAGGGAGGTACTGCTGGCTCTGGCTGGGTTGTTGGTATTACGGTGTCGGCTGAGCCGCAGGCCCAGGTCTCCCAGCCTCTCGGCCCCTCCTCAGGCACCTCCGCCCTCCCTTCCCCTCGGGGGCCTCTGCTCCAGCCTTTCTGGCTTCTGTTCTAGGAATACTCACTGCTGGTGCTGCCCCTCGGCTGCCACCCTGTCCCCCCACCTCCTCAATCCCCCAGTCCTCTGGTGGCTCATTTATCACGTCTTCTAGGACAACCCCAGTTGCCTCTCCTGCTCTGAACCCAGGCAGAGCAGCCCCCGCTCGTCAGGGTGATGGAAGTCCCCGTCAGAGCTCCCTGGGGCCCCTGGCCTGGCCACACACCCTAGCAGGTCCTCCCAGCCTCGCGGGTCCCCTGCTGATGTGGGTGCTGGGGGATCATGGGAATGTGGGCAGCTCCAGGCAGAGGTGACCCGGCCCCTGCCGTGGCTGGATGGACAGCTCTGTGAATTGGGCCCGTGGAAGGCGGCACCCACCCAGCCCGGAGCCTGGCCTCTCAGACCCCAGCGAGCCTAGACCTACCTGAGCATGTGGCCTGGTAACCCTGGTGGGGCTGGAGGTTGCAGGAAGTGGTCCCAAGCTGGTGGCCTTGAGCCGTGTCGGGGTCTAGGCTCGGGGCAGGGACCGCTTCCTGGAAATACCCCAGTGGGGTGTGGGGACCGGAGCCAAGAAGAAGGCAGTGCCACCCCGCCCTCCCCTCACTCCCAGCCCCGCCAGGTGGGAGGATGGTGGAGGCTGGAGGGAGGCCCCTGTTCAGGGCCAGGGCCTCCGAAGAGGCAGCCGGTGAAGGACAGCAGGTGGGGGCCACACGTTTCTGTGTTGCTTTGTTGCTGGTGTCTCAGGAAGACGCGTGGCGGGTGTTGAGAGTGGGGCTGCCGGGTAAGGTACAGGGACGTAATTCTGGAGACACACTGACTCTAAAATAGTCACAGTCTATCTGAAATTCAAATTTAGCTGTGTGTGTCCTATATATCTATTTTTAATTTTTGCTAAAACTGGCAACCCTAGTTGAAAAGAGCACTGCTCAGAGATCCATGGTGTGGACTCCTTATCCTTCAGATCCACCCCCTGGGCAGCCCCTCGGCCCCACAGAGAGCCCCTCAAACGCTGCCCACTCAACTCGCAGTTTCGGTGTGTCTATGGTCAGCCCAGGCCATCACCAGGAACCCCAAGGGTTCTGCATTGGGGTGCCCCCACCTGGCTGTCAGCTCTTCTTGGAACCAGCCTCTTCCCGGGCCTCCCTGCCTCCTTGTTCCCAGTTCAAACTTTCCCCAGTAGCCAGAGGGCATTTTCCACCCTGCAGCCTGACCATGTCCCTCCCCTGCTCAAAGATGTCCTGCCACACCCTCCCCATCCTCACTGCCAGACTCCTTGGGAGCTTGATGGCCCCAGGTCCTGCCTGTGCCCAGCCTGTCTTCCTCACCCCCTGGATCCTGCCACACTGACACGGCTTTTGGTCCCTGGACTGCTGCCATCTCATGGGGGCCAGCCTGGGGCCGAATGCTCTCCCTTAGCCCTCACTGGGGCACCAAGGTGACATGTCCTTAAAGTCTCAGCTCTGCACATCCCCATGCCCTCCAGACTGGACAGGGCCTCGTCCCTGACCTCCAAATCTGCAGTAGAGTTGCCTCCCGACTCCCTTCCTCTGTGACCGACGTTGTTTTCCCTGTGTGACAACTGTCCCTGTCTGTCTCGGTGTCAGACAGAGAGCACAGTGGAGACAGGTGCGGTCTCATTTGCTCTTTCAGCCGCCGCATAATTGTTATACGCTTTTATTTTGGGCGCTGCGCTGGTTGCTAGGGATGTATAAATAACCAGTCGCCACATTCTAGTGTGCGTGGGCGCCGCATCAGAGACCATTCAACACTTCCATGAAAGATCTGACAGGTGGGAACATGGGCGGTGCTCCAAGGAACACAGGAAGCCAGGTTTTGGCAGAGGGATACTGAGGAGTAAAGGAGGGGTGCTGGATTTGGGGGTGCAGGAGAGGCTCAGTGAGCTGGCCCAAGGCCGGAGTCCTTGCAGCAATCTTTCCATGTGCTGATAGTGAACTTTGGGAGAGCTGGGGGTGGGGGAAGAAGGGTCGGGGGAGCTGCTTTCAGGTGAGATCAAACTCCCGAAGGTGACGGCACGGCCCCGGGTTGGGGTGCCCTAGAAGCAAACTCAACATGGAGGGGAATTTGGTTAGGATAGGCCAGGAGGATGCCCAGAGAGTGAGATCAAGCATCGAACAACTTTCCGAATCACAAGAAGATAAGCCACCATGAGTGAGAGTCAGCAGGGACGAAAGGAGCAACAGAGTCGGACCCAGCCACAGAGCAGTGAGCAGCCACACGGGAGACGGCTGAAGAGATACAACAAGCTGCGTGTGGTGGTGCACGCCTGCAATCCCAGCTACTCAGGAGGCTGAGGCAGGAGGATCTCAAGTTGGAGGCCAACCTGGGCTACTGAGTGAGAACCTGTCTCAAAATCAAAGTGAAAAAAAAGGAAACGGGCTGGGGGTGTAGCTCAGGGACAGACTGCTGACCGGGGCACGTGTGAGGCTCTGGGTTCAACACCCAGGACTGTAGAAAGGGGCGGGAGGGTGGGAGAGGGGGGAGAGAAGAACAGATGGAATTTTAAAGATGAACAGAAAACAAGGAGAAATGAAGAGAGAGAGAGATTTGGGGGGAAATAGAATTCTAGAAATGAAAACCATGATTTCAAAACCTAAAATTCAAACAGCAATAATGGTTGAGTGCAGAATCAGTGAGCCAGAAGTCACTGATAAAAAATGCCACAAGAGAGAGAGGAAGGTGGGAAATGCCCAGAGAGGCTGAGAGCAACCGGGGACGGGATGAGGGGACTTTCTCTGTCGGAGTCTCAGAAGAAGAGAATAAAGGGAATCATCAAGAGGTAGTATTTGAAGATAAAATGGCAGCACGTTTTCTAGGAGTGTTGGAAAACAGAGCCACAGAGCCAGGAGATACACAGTCCCCCAAGCACAACACGTCGCAATCCATCCTGCGCCTGCGTTTCCTTGAAACCACGGATGCCAAAGGCGGAGGAGGGATGAAAGCCGTCTCGAGAGACGACAGGTTGTCTGCGGCGGGGACAGGCGAGCGCCAGGCGCCTTCCCAACAGCTCGAGAGAGATGCGGAGGCGGGCGTCACATGTCCAAAGGGATGAGACCCAGCAAACGCCGGCTCAGAGTGACGTCCTGCCAAAGACCCTGCCAAAGTCCTGCAGGTAAATAAAAGCGGAAAACCATCCAAAGAAACTTCAAAAAGATGCAAAAAGATCCCAGAAGGCCAGCCTGAGAGGCAGGAAGGAGTGGCAGCGCAGAAAATGATAGAAGTAGGAGAGAATCATCCGTGAACAATAAAAATTGTGATGGGACGGAAAGATCGTAAGCCCCCGGCCATCTAGGGGCTTAAGATGTGGGTGGACACTAGTCCTGTGGGTGGTAGGCAGTTTAAGTGTGTCCCCGAAGGGTCATGTGCTGGAGCTTGGTCACCGTGGGGTGAGGACGGCAGATGGGACGCTTAGGTCACCGTCTCAGTCCTCCTGGAAACTCAGCCCCAACCGTTCCCTCCCCACACTTTTCTACACATCGGACAGGGGGACAATTCTGCTTCAATTTTCATAGTTTACAAAATTCAAGAGGAGAAGGGAAGCCTATTGTATTCACCCCTAGTTTTTTTTGGGGGGGGCGGTGGGGATACCAGGGATTGAACTCAGGGGCACTCAGCCACCAAGCCCCATCCCCAGCTCTATTTTGTATTTGATTTAGAGACATGGCCTCCCTGAGTTGCTTAGTACCTTGCCGTGGCTGAGGCTGGCTTTGAACTCGTGATCCTCCTGCCTCAGCCTCCCAAGCCGCTGGGATGACAGGTGTGCGCCACTGATGCCCAGATACCCCTAGTTTTGATCATGCATTAAGGAGTCTTTTTTTCTGACACCTCTTCCGATTTGCCCCCTGGATTTTACATACACGTGGAATCGTGCGTATGATAGAACCTTTTCTTCCTGCCTTCTTTCATTTAGCTTCATGTTTCCGGCTCATCAAGGTTGTAGGTGCATCCGACTTTCACTCCTTCCTGTGGATGCGTAATATGGCTTTGTGACGGCACCAGGTTTGGTTGGTCTACTCACCTGCTGGTGGCCCTTTGAAAGGCTTCTACTCTATCATAAACGCCGCTACTATGAAGAGGAATGACCAGCCTTTTGTGGGGACCTATGGCATTAATTCTCTAAGGTACACACCTAGGAGTGGAGTCCCTGAGTCAGAGGGAACTCTCTAATTTTTTGAAGACATGTCGAACTGTTTTCCGAAACAGCAGCATCATGTTATCTGACCAGCGGCAACGTCCAGGGGTTTCGATTTCTCCACGTTCCCGTCGACACTCGTTACTGTCTCATTTTTTTTTTGTCCTCCTCGTTACTGATTCGTAACTGCCTCCGAACCTTCAGAGAGATGATCTTAGAGTATTTTTTCTTAGCTCCAGTTATTGTCAGCAGGAAGATGTTCTGGTTTGGATCTGCAGTGTCCCCAGAGGCTCACGTGTGAAGGCCTGGTGCCCAGTGCAGCAATGTTCGGAGGTGAAGCTCTGGGGAGACGTTGGATCACAGGGCTCTGATCTCACCAAGGGATCACTCCACTGATGGCTTCGTAGAGGAACCAACTATGGGCAACAATGGAAACCGTAGGAAGTGGGCCCTAGTTGGAGAAAGTAGGTCACTAGGGGTCATGTGCCCTGAAAGGATATGTCTTGTCCCCGGCCCCTTCCTCACTCTCTTTCTCTCTCTTTGCTCCCTGTTTGCCACGAAGTGATCTGCTTTCCTCCACTGTGCCCTCCACCATGATGTTCTGCCTCTCCTCAGACCCAAAGCAATGGAGCCAGCTCACCATGGACTGAAATCTCTGAAACTATGAGCCAAAATAAACCTTTCCCCCTTTAACTTGTTTTCTTCAGGCATTTTGTCACAGTGACGGAAACTGACTCACACAGTGGTTGTATACATATTTATGGAAGTTTCATTAGTAACCTCCTCAAACTGAAAAGAGTCCCAAATGCACACCAACTAGATGAACAAATTATGGTGCAATCATTCAGCCATGAAAGGTACTCGTACACAGAGCAAGATGATGGATCTCGAAAGCATTATACTAAGTGACACAGCTAGACACAAACGCTAAGGGTTCTCCGTTACCATGACATTCTGGAATAGGTGAGACCATGGGGATGGAGAACAAATGGAATTTGTTTGCCAGAAGATGGGGTTGGAGGTAGGGATTGGCTTCAAAGGGTCATGAGAGAATGTTAAGGAAACTGTTTGTTGTAGAATATTCTAGATTTACGGAAAAATTGCAGATAATACGGAGAGTTCACGTGTAGCCACATCCCATTTCCCCTTTAATCGACATCTTACATTATTTGGATTCATTTGTCATAGTAACGTGCTGAGGCTGATGTCTTATTGTCAACTGGGGTCCCTCCTTTTCCCAGTGTTCTTCACTTTGTCCCCAATGTCCTTTTTCTGTTCTTGTCAAAACTTGCAGGACACTTCATTTAAAAAGTGAATTCAGTCGTGCCTAAGTTTACTTTAATAAAAAAAAAAAAAGCTGACTTTCAAAATCTGACAGAACAGGGAGAAATGGAAAAATTCACCACTGGCAGGGGATGTTTCAAGTGCTTCTTTTAAATTTTTATTTTACTTTGTTGCGGGACTGGGGATGGGCCTCAGGGCCTTGCTCATGCTACACAAGTGCTCTACCTCAGAGCCACGCCCTGGCCTCTCAAGTGCTTCTCTTAATTATTGATGGCAAAGCTGAAAAAATGAGCCAAGATACAGAGAATTTGAGCAACACAAGTAACAAACTTGATCTAATGGACAATAATGGATCCTGTGTCCCGGGGTCACAGTCTTCTCAGCCTCTTACAGCTCATTTACAAAAATCGATTGCAAACTGGCTTAGAAAGCAAGCTTCAAAAATTTCAAATATAGAGTACATTCTTTGACCACAAAGCAATGAGGTTGAAGAATAATATCAAGCATAGTTTTTAAAATCCCCATCTTTTGGGAAATTTGTCATAGGGATCGAGAAATTGACTGTAGCACAGAAAATAGAGTCTAAAAGAAAATGAAAACATAACGTGGAATTTGATCTAAGACAATGTCAGATCAGCTGGCAAGAAACTCTATCCAATAGGCCGAACGGCTAAAATTGGTTATGTTTTTTGAAAAGTGCAGTTGGAGCACTGCCTGTAGCATAATCAAGAATCAGTTCTAAATGGATGAAAGATTTATATGTCAAAAGTACAACTTTAATACTGTTTAAAGAAATCAGGCTAGCATCTTTCAGAATAGGAAAGCAATTCTTAAATAAAAAATGCATAAACCATGATGAAGAGATTGATATAATGAAAAAAACAATAATTTCTGTTTCCCAAAAATACCTTAAAGCAAGGGACAAGCCAAGTCAAATCTGGACTGTTCACATTACATTAGTCTGCTTTCTGTTATTATAACGAAACACCTGAGGCTGGAGAGCTTACGAAGAAAACAAATTTATTTAGCTCACAATTTTGTAAGCTAAAGATCCAAACAGCATGTTTATGGCTCTGGTGAGGACCCCCTGGCTGTGTCACCTCATAACAGATGAGGTCACAAGGTAAGAGAGGAAGCCAGAGGCTAGGGCGTGCCTTTGGCTTCCTAGGCCCCACCTCTTAAAGGTCCCACTCCCTCTTAACATCCTGGGGACCACGCTTCCACCGCATGAACCTCATATCCAAACCAGAACCCACACACAGCTAAATTAGGGTTGGTGTTAAGAGCTCTATGGATCAGTAAGAAAAGAATAAACAGTTGGAGAAGAAAATGGGCAAAGCACATGAACTGGCATTTTGCAAAAGATTATAAATGATTATAGGCAAAGAGCATGAAGAGACGCTCAAGTCCACAGGTGACCAGGGGGTTCTCAGGTGCAAAACCCATGTGGCTTCTGGGGAGTCTAGTTTTAGCCACTGGAAGGAAGGGTTGTTAATTCTTTTTTTCTGTAGCTGTAGGTGGACAGCTGCCTTTATTTTATTTATTTTATGTGGTGCTGAGGATTGAACCCAGGGCCTCACGTGTGCTAGGCGAGCTCTCTGCCACCGAGCTACAGCCCCAACCCAGTGTCATTAATTCCTGCGGTGACCAACTCTCTTGACCTGAGTCTGACATTGCCCACAGGTCCCCAGGGTTTCTGGGAGATTCTGGTCAATCTAAAATAAGCTCGCGGATGAGGGGCGCCCGCCTGGGCCGCTCTCTGATATCTCCCCTCAGTCGTCTTCAAGGGACTTTATTGCTTAGTTATTTGGGGAGGAAAGTAAAACAGAACCTACAAAAACTGGCTCCTTCATGCTGGGAGCCCTTCTAATCCTGGTGCACCAGGTCCCCGCTACTCGACCCCCAGGGTGTTAAGAGGGAACCTTGCAATGGGACAAGAGCCACCTCGGAATGTCCTAGGAGCCAGCTCAGCTGCAGATCTACTGGCAACGCCCAGGAGCCTCCAACAGGAACGTAGCCAGGTAACCCTGGAGTTCACGCAGTTGAAGAGCATGAACCCCGGAAAACAGGGGGGTCCCGGCCCCTGCCCACAACAGGACAGACCAAGGACACAGAGTCCCGCGTGAAGACACCCACCTGGAGGGTTCCCACAGCTCCATGCCTTTGAACTCAGGGGCACTTGGCCACTGAGCCCCATCCCCAGCCCTATTTTGTTTTTTATTTAGAGACAGGGGCTCACTGAGTGGCTTAGCGCCTCACTAAATTGCTGAGGCTGGCTTTGAACTCGTGATCCTCCTGCCTCAGCCTCCTGAGCAGCTGGGATGACAGGTGTGCAGCACCATGCCCTGCTTGGTGCCTTTTTAAGAATGCTTAAAACCCAGGAAAAGGAAGTGGTACCTAAGCTTGTAGACTGCACCCACCGACAGAGTGAAGGAGGGACACACAGAATTTAGGTCCCCTCTGGGGTGGGCAGTGGAAGCTCAGGAATTTGATTTTACTTACCTCGAAAAGTGGTGGTGGTGGTGGGAGGTTACTCAGTTTCTTTCTTTCCTGTTCTTTCTCTTTCTTTACCTTTTTTTTTTTTTGGTGTTTGTGTGTTGCTGGACTTGAACCCAGGACCTTGCACACCTACACAAGTGCTCTACCATTGAATTACTTCCAGCTAAATTCACCTGTTAGAATCCTCACCCCTGAACTGATGGTATCAGGAGGCAGGTCCCCCTTTTTTGGGATACTGGGGGTTGCATGCTGGGCAAGTGCTCTACCCCTGAGCTACACCCCCAGGCTCAGGCACCGTTTCCCAAACTGACATGAGTCCACTGGGTTTTTGAAACATGAGGGAAGTGTGGAAGCAGGGATTTGCCTTTTCTGCATTCAAGCTGCTTCTTCTCTGAGCCCCGTTTTCTCCCTGGAAACAATAAGAGGAAATCCTTACCACGCACCGGATGGTTTCTAAATATATTAGCTCATTTTCACAACAGCCCTGTGAGATGTTAGTATCATATAAAGCACACAAGGAAATCGAAACACAGAGAGGTTCAGTGTCTCGCCCAGGGTCACACAGCTTCTTGGTGCTCTGCTTCCCTCTCACAATTGTATGGGGGAGGGGGTTTGACCAAGGAGCAGCAATTTCTGGGGTGGCCGGAGTTGTACATGTGTGCTCACCCTGTGCTCACACCCAGGTCAACCTCGGGTCTTCCCCCTGCAGGGCCTGTGAGGGAGGCGGGGGCAAGGTGGTTAAGGATGGGGGTGGTCCCCAGAAAACTCAGGTTCAAACCTTGGCTCTACCACTCACTCCTCATGGACCTTGGCAACCTCCTGGCCTCTCGTGGACCTTCATTAATGACCTGTCCACTGCCCCAGCAGTTGTCTCTGGGCGATCTGTGACAGGGCTTGGCCAAGAGTGGGCCCTTCGGGGCATGAGTGACCCCTGGCCGGAGCCCAGCACATTCTAATGGGCTGGGAGGGGCCCTGTGCAGCCCCGGGGCGTCTAGAGTGGTATTCTCACTGCGACCACCAGGGGTCAGGCTTGACCAGTTCTGCCTCTTCCCTGGTCCCAGTGCCTGTGGGTGGCCCGCAGAGGGCAGGGTGGTGGGGACACCATGTCCCCGCCATCTGACAGGGAGGGTGTTTCCAGCAGGGCATGTTTGACGCCCTGGCTTGACGCATTCTGGTAGGAGGAAGCCGGCCGGTCTGGCCACCTGTCTGATGGGTTCTGACATCTGCCCAGTCCTTGTTTGTCTGTTCAGTTACCTGTCCATCCTTTGGTCTGCCCATCCAGCCATTACGCCGTCATCTTGCGTTTGTTCACCTGCCCTTCATCCAGCCATCGTTTGATTATCTATTTTCCACTGTCTTCCGCCTATAATGCCTCCCTCCCTCCCTCCCTCCCTCCATCCCCCCTCCATCCCCCCCTCCGTCCACCCCTCCGTCCACCCCTCCGTCCACTCCTCCGTCCACCCTTCCCTCCATCCTTTCCTCCCTCCCCCTCCCTCCCTCCATCCTTTCTTTATCCGTTCATCCTGGTGTTCGCCCACCCATCTGTCCATCATGATTTTATCTGTCCATCCATCCATGCAAACACCTGTCCATCTACCCCACGTCCATCCCTCATGCAGTGAGATCCTCTGTCGAGCCGGAACTTGCTGCTCACAGGGTAACCTGAGGTGGGGGACCCAGACCCAGGGGGCTAGAGGGGCCGGGCCATAGAGCAGGGTGGCAGGGGGTACTGAAGGTCTTCGGGATTCTGTCCCCGCGGTACTCACAGAAGGTCCTCCAGCTAGCAGGGGCGTGGGGGAGGGCTAGCTGTCCTCGCTTGTCCTTGAGAGGACAGGAGATAGGGCCAGCCGCCCACCCAGGGTCCCGCTGACAACAGAAGCCAGAAGTGAGCAAGGACGTCAGGTGGCAACGGAAGTCATCAAGGCCAAAGCCTGGGGTCCCTGGGTCGTGGGGACGGGCCTGTGTGAAACTCTGGTGAGGAACCGAGAAGGGAGAATTGGTGGCAGGCGCGGTGACTTTTATTTTTAAACATTAAAAGAATTGTGTTAGAGAACACACACAGTTCAACAGAAGTGATGGAGGAAGTCCCCACGTCACCAGCACCCGGGAAGAAGGTGACCCCCCACCCTCCCGGAAGCCCCTCCCTCCTCATGCCACAGCCCCTGCCCTGGAGAGGGGACCCTCAGCCTGACTTAGAGGAAGCTGGTCCCTCTTATTTGGAGTGGCGTCTCCTGTGCCGCTCTCGGAGCCGGAGCTGGGGCTTGGCCTGTGAGGGCTCCTATGAGCGGCCCACGTCCCATGTCCCATGTCAGGTTGCAGGACTCACCTGAGCCGTCGGGGTAGCTGGAGTCCCTCTTCACCACCACGTGCTATTCCAGCTGGGAACGGCAGGGTCACAGGGCCATCCTCCTTCTGATGGACACTGGGCTGTTTGCAGGGCTGGGGATCAAACCTGGGGCCGTGAGCATGCCCGGCAAGTGCTCTGCCCAGACGGGCACCCAGTCCCGCCGCGTCGGGTCTTGTGAAGAGCGGGCACGTGGCGCCTGCCCCTCTCCCTGCTGTCCATCTTGGGGGTGGCCTTTCTGGGCCCGGGTCTGGAGCACCTTCCCCTTCACTAGACGGGGAGGGTTTTCTGAAGGGGGTGAGCAGGTTTCCAGACCCGTCCGGCCGTGGATGAGTGGCCGGCAACTGCGCAGAGCCACACTGTGTCACTCCTGCTGGGCGGATGGTGGCATCCCACGTCATTGTAAGCTGCGTTTCCAGGCGCGTCTTTGGTGGCCCACTGGACGTCCTCTTTGGTGAAGTGCCTGCTCGGATCCTTCGCCCGCTCTCTGTTGGGTTTGTGGGTGACACAGGCCGCTGGTGCCAGGGTCACTGTGGTCTCAGCCGCTGGTGGCGGGCTGATCTCCCGCTGCCAGGGAGCCAGGCTGTCCAACACCCTATGCCAGGCCCTCTCCAGCGACGTGGAGAAGTGGGCACGGGGACATGACTGCGGACGGGGACGTGACTGCGGACGGGGACGTGACTGCGGACGGGGACGTGACTGCGGACGGGGACGCGCTGCAGGCTCCTGGCCTTCATAGGAACAACCGTGGCTCTCTCAGAGCTCTTGGAGGTCCAACGGGAACCCAGCCCCACGGCCAAAGCTGTGGCCTTGACCATGCCCCAGGTCAGGGTTTCCCAGCCGCTGTCTCGGTCACCCTCCCAACCCAGACATAGATACACTGCCCACACCAAGTCCTTGCCTCTGCCTTACCTTTTATCTTGTTCTTATTGATCTGTAGGAAATATTTACATATTCTGGCTACTGCTTCTTTGTCCGTTATATTGTTGCAAATATACTCTCCCCCTCTGTGACTTGTCTTTTTCTCCTTTTCCCCGGTTTTCTTCAGATGAACAGAGGGTTTTCCATTTAATATATTCTAATTGATTAAGCTTTTGCTTTATGATTTGAACTCTTGTGTGTGTGTGTGTGTGAGTGTGTGTGTGTGTGTGTGCGTGTGTGTTTGCGGGGTACTGGGATTGAACCCAGGGGTGTTCTACTTCTGAGCCACATCCCCAGCCCTTTCTAAATTTTTATGAGACAGGGTCTTGCTAAGTTGTTGAGGCTGGCCTCCAACTTGAGATCTTCCTGCCTCAGCCTCCCGAGTTGCTGGGGTGACAGATGTGCGCCACTAGTGTTTTTCATGTTTGTTCAAGAAATTCTTCCCTGCTCTAAAATCTGTATTACTGCCTAGGAGCCTTTCACTCTTTTCTCCTTAATTGTTTTTTGTGACTAGTGTGTGCTAGGATCAAATTTAGGTTTTTCCCTGTAGGGATACCCCACTGTCCTAGCACCATTTATCGAACAGTCAACCCAATGCTCAGCAAGACCACCTCTGTCGTAACCCAGAGGGCCATGTAAGTGTGGAACCATTGGTGACTTTTCTGTCTTGTGCATTTCTGCATGTCTCACGCAGTGTCTCAGTTAAGTTTTAGACTTTTGTCTGAATTTTACATGCTCCCGATGGATCAATTTCTTGGTACTTATTATGTTTGGAAGCATTATAAATGGTAGTTATATTAATTAGCTATTGATGTGCAACAAATTACCCTAAAATTCTGTTGGCTAAAATAGCACACATTTATTATATTCCATTTTTATGATCCAGGAACCCAAGTGTGGCCTCGCTGGGTGCCCTTGGCTCAAGGTCCCTTCTGAGGTTTCCTGGCCCGGGCTGTGATCTCATCTGCAGGCGGGACTGGTGGAGGCAATCCACACGGCTGCCTCATGACGTGGCAGCTGTCTTCCCTCAAAGCAAGGGATCTGAGGGATGGCAGCTGCAGTCTTTTTTGCAACCTAATATCAGAAGTCACACTCCATGCCGGATGTGGTGGTGCAGGTCTGTCATCTTAGCCACTAAGGAGGTTGAGGCAGGAGGATCCCAAGTTTGAAGCCACCCTCAATAATTCAGTGAGAGCTTTTCTCAAAATCAAAGATAAAAAGGGCTGGGGATGTTGCTCAGTGGTAAAGTACACCTGGTGCCCCCCCTTCCCCCCAAAAAATCCATACTCTATGACTCTGTCGTACTCTATTCATTAGAAGCAGAAGTGAGTCACTAACTCCAATCTATACCTGGGGATGGGGTTACACAAAAGTGTGAACACCGGATGGCAGGGATGCTGGGAACTGTGTTACAGGCTGCCATGACAGTGGTTTTAAACTTTCTTCATTTTTTTATTGTTATGGCTAATTCATAGTATTGCATAATAATGTTTTAATATTGATTTTTGTATCCAGCAATCTTGATAAGCTTGCTTATTAATTCTAATATTTTATTTGTAGATTCTGTTGGATATGTGTGTTTGTGTGTGTGTATGTGTGTGTATGTGTGTGTTGTGTGTACATGTGTGTACTGGGGATTTCACCCCAGAGCACTTTACCACTGAGCTACATCCTCAGTCTTTTTTATTTTTTATTTCGAGACAGGGTCTCCATAAGGTGTTGAGGCTAGCCCTGAACTTGTGATCCTCCTGCCTCAGCCTCCCAGGTTGCTAGGATTATAGAGTGCCCCTTCTGCACCTGGCTGAATTTTTTATGTATTCATCATATTGTTAATGAATGGTAAGATTTATTTTATTTTTCCAAATTAAGTATGGTTTAGTTTTCTTCCTTTTTTTTTTACTCCTAAGCTAAAACAATATCTTAACAGCTGTGGCGACAGCAGGTTTCCTTATCTTGCTACCAATCTCAAAGAGAAAATTTTCGACAATCTCATCTGACAATATAATATTTGCTGTAGGGGTGTGTGTGTGTGTGTGTGTGTTTGTGTGTGTGTGTGTTTGTGTGTGTGTGTGTTTAAAATCAAATTTAGGAAGTCCCTTCTATTTCTAATTTGCCATATTTTTTTTTTAATCATAAATGTGCTAGGCATGGTGGAACACACCTCTAACTCCAGCTACTGGGAGGGTGAGACAGGAGGATTGCAAGTTCAAGGCTGGCCTCAGCAATTTAGTGAGACCCTGTCTCAAAATAAAAAATAAAAAAAGGTTGGGGATGCAGCTAGGTGGCAGAGTGTCCTTGGGTTCAATACCCAGTGCCACCAAAAAAAAAAAGAAAAAAGAAAAAGAAAAGAAAAAAAAAACATGAATAAAACATTGAATTTACCAAATATCCCTTTTGGACACATTGGGATGATTAGTAAAGTTTTATATTTTGATCTAGCACTGTCATGAATCACATTAACTTTTTCTAATGTTTTGTCTACCTAGTTTTGGTTAAACCTAACCTGATCATAACATTATCCTTTTATACATTACAGATTTAGTTTGCTAATATACTGTTTAGAGTAATTGCAAGTGTGTTCTTGAGTGAGGGTAGCCTATAATTTTTTTTTTCTTGTTTCTCATTGGGTTTTGGTGTCAAGATGATGCTCACTTTGTAAAAGGAGTCTGGGGTCTTCCTGAGAGTGTGGGCCAACCTGGAATCATTTCTTCCCAATATGTTCGGTAGAATTTTCCAGGGAAGCTCTCTGGTCTATAGTTTTTTTTTAAATTTATTTTTTAGTCGTGTACGATACCTTTATTTTGTTTATTTATTTATATGTGGTGCCGAGGATGGAACCCAGGGCCTCGCACGTGCTAGGCGAGCGCTCTACCGCTGAGCCACACCCCAGCCTTGGTCTCTAGTTTTCAATGTGGGAAGATTTGTGACTGAAGATACAAGTTCTTTAATGTACAGGATTTTGGGGGGATTTCTGCTTCTACTAAAATCAGTTTACGCAAGTGAGACTTTTCTAGGACTTCTTTTATGAAATTTAAATTTATTGGTATGAACATGTCATGATATAATCTTTTCATGTGCTACACTAGGGCGTGATAGTATTCCCCTTTTCTTATTGGACATAATTTGTGCCTTTTTTTCTTGTCCATTTCTTGCTTCTCTAGAGGCTTTCCAATTTTGTTAGCCGTTTCAAAGAGCCAAATTCAATTTTTGTTGATTTTCTTAATTATATCTTGGCTTCTACTTTTATTAACTTATACTTTTATAATTATTTTTCTTTGTATACCCTTTGAGTTTATTTTACTATCCTTTATTTTTTTCTGATTCCTCAAAGTGGATACTTAGCTCATTAATTTTAAGCCTTTGTTCTTTTCTAATACGCAGTGTATTTCCTTATAAATATTTTTTAAGAAAAATTTCCTACAGCTGAACTTGGTGGCACATACCTGTAGTTCCAGAGGCTCCAGAGGCTTAAACAGGAGGATTACAAGTTCAAAGCCAGCCTCAGCAACTTAGCGAGACCCTAAGGCCTCTAAGCAACTTAGACCCCAAGCAACTTAGTGAGACCCTGTCTCAAAATAAAAAGGGCTGGGGATGTGGCTCCGTGGTAAAGCGCCCCTATGTTCAATCTTTGGTACCAAAAATTTTAAAAATAAATAAAGAAAGAAAATATCCTACAGGTTTCTTTTCTTTCTTTCTTTTTTTTTTTTTTTTTAAGAGAGAGTGAGAGAGAGATAATTTTTTTTTTTTAATATTTATTTTTTTAGTTTTCGGCAGACACAACATCTTTGTTTTTGTATGTGGTGCTGAGGATCGAACCCGGGCCGCACCCATGCCAGGGGAGCACGCTGCCGCTTGAGCCACATCCCCAGCCCTAGACCTGTATCTTTTAAAGGAGCATGTCTTTAAATTTTCCAAATGTACGAGGATTTACTAGTTATTATTTTTTTTTTATTTCTGTCTTAATGACATTATGGCTAGAGAAACATTATGTGAATGATTTAGATTCTTTGAAGTTTATTGAGATTTGTTGTATGGCCTAGAACACGAGCCATATTTATAAATGTTCTGGGAATACTTCAAGTGCACATTGTAGCGTTATTCTTGGGCAGTGGTCTACACAAGTTCATTGGGTAGTTCATTAACTGAGTTCTTCAGATCTTTCATATCATTTCATCTCCTTTTCTAATAGAATTGAAAAAAGTGTCTTAAAATCTGTTCTGTATATTGATTTCTTTCCATGAAGACTTATTAAGTTTTGCTTTACATAACTTGAACTTATACACACAAATTCAATATTGTATGTTTTGCTACTATAGTTAACTTTTATTATTATATTTATTATTATTATATAATGCTTTTGCCTTAAAGTCTACATTGTCTTTTATGAATACAAATAGCTATATCATCTATTTTCCCTTCTTCCCTCCCCCCTCCCCTCCCTCCCTCCCTTCTTCCTTCCTTTTTATGGGGGATTGAACCCATGGGCACTTTACCACTGAGCCAGTAAAGCCCCCAACCCTTTTTATTTTTTATATTGAGACAGGGTCTCACTGAGTTGCTTGTGGCCTCACTAAGTCACTGAGGCTGACTTTGAACTTGAGATCCTCCTGCCTCAGCCTCTGGAGATGCTGGAATTATAGATATGAGTCACTGTGCCTGGCTCTTTCTTTTTACTAGTATTTTTATCTTGTAACTTTAAATCTTGCCCTGATATTTTTTAAAAATATTATTTTAGTTGTTGATGGATCTTTATTTTATTCATTTATTTGTATGCAGTGCTGAGAATTGAACCCGGGGCCTCACACATGTGAGGCAAATGCTCTACCACTGAGCCACAAACCCAGGCCTCTTGCTCTGTTCTTATGTTTTAGATCTCTCTCTCTCTCTTTGTGTAACCAGAATCTTTTTATAATTTATAATTTATACTTTGCCTTTTAACTGGAACATTTAGTTCATTTACATTTAATGTGAATATAAACATAATATATACTTAGACATTCAGAATTCATTCTGTCATCTTATTTTGTGTCATCTACTCTCCTACTTTTCTCTTCTTCCTGGCCTTCAAAAATTACTTACATGCATTTTATGATCTTATTGTATTCCTTTGCCTTGTCTGAAATACTACACGCTGCTTCTATTCCTTCACCACAACACTTTTTTCTCTAAAGTACCAGATAATAGTTTAGGTTCTGTGGGCCCAGCCAGCCCACCACACATTCTTTGAATTTTTATAACCATTTAAAGATGCTGTAACAGTCCTGAGCCGGCAGCCTTACAAAACAGGCTGCAATCTGCTCTGGCCCACGGGCTTTTTAGTCACCTTGAGTCACCTCCAGTTGATAACATGCTCACTTCACTTATCAAAGCCTAAAACTAATTTTGACTCTTCCTCTGAGTAACACAGTACTAGGACATGTTGATTCTGTGACTTCCCATCCCCAATTCATAGGTTATTAAAAAAAAAATAGAAAGAAGGACTAGGAAACAGAGAAATGGTGAACATGTACAAATGTGCACAAATATGGAGTGTACAAAACAGCAATAATTTCTACTGGAGTTTAAAATAAAATGTTTAAAATAAAAGTTTAAAATAAAATTTTATAATGTCTTTCTTCTTTCCTTTTTTTTTTTTTTTTTTTTTTTTAAACAGGGATTCAACCAAGGGGCACTTTACCAATGACCAAGTAAAGTTCCCAGCCCTTTTTATTTAATTTTATTTTGAGACGGGGTCTTGCTGAGTTCCTTAGGGCCTCTCTAAGTTGTTGAGGCTGGCTTTAAACTTGTGATCCTCCTGCCTCAGCCTCCCCAGGAGCTGGGATTCCAGATGTGTGCCTTTGCACCCAACTAGTCATTTTATTTTAAACTCCAGTAGAAATCATGGCTGTTTTGTACACTCCATGTTGGTGCGCATTTGTGCATGTTTATCATTTCTCTTTTCCTAGTCCCTCTTTCTATTTTTTTTTTATAACCTCTGTCCTTCTACGCAGACCCTTTTCCTCTGCCTCCTGTACATGCTTTAGACTTTTCTTCAGCGTGGGTCTGCTGGTGAGGAACTCAGGCTTGATCTGCCAGAAAGTGTCTTTATTTTGTCTTCATTCTTGAAAAATATTTGAGCTGACTGGAGATTCGGGGCTGGCAGTTAATCTTGTTGCAGCAAAATAACATCAAAGACTTCATTCCACGGTCCTTGGCGGCTACCTTTGCTCTTGAAGGTGACCCGGGGAGTCTGACTGCCCTTCCTGGGGAAGTCACTGTCTTTTCCCTCTGGCTGGTTGTAATATTTCCTCGTTGTTTTCGTCTTACGTTAGGTCCCCATTTCTTGTCATGTGTTCTGCTTGGGATTTCCTGGGATCGTTGCATGGGTGGACCTCTTATGCCATTTCTGGAAAATACTCAAAATGTTCAGCCATTGTCTCTTTATATATTTCCTCGGACCGACCCCTTCCTTCTTTTCTCCTTTGGAGATTCTGACTCAATAGAGGTTAGATTTTTCTTCTCTCTCGCTGCGACCTCCCGGGTTTTCTCCCCTCTTAGGACTGTCCTCCTCTGTGTCCCTTTGGGGTGCATTCCAGATACTCTCTCCTGATTCAAGGGTGGTGGTTGTTTGTGAAGAATGATTTGTGGGGTTCCCCCAAAGTCCAGATGGGTGCAACCCCCCTGAGCCTTGCCTTTGTTCTGAGGGGAGCTGGGACAGATGGAAACAGGTCAGACCCTGCCCACAGCTCGCAGCTCCTGGGCTGCCCCAGGCGGAGGCTCCTGTGGGGCTCTGTGGCCACCACTTCTCAGAAGGGCTCTTTCCCCTTCTGCCTCAGGACCCAGCAGCTGTCTGGGCCCAGGGACAGGGCCTGCTGAAGTTCTGGGTATTCCTTTCCCAGAGGGGGCCCACGCCCTGGATGGCGAGGGTCTGCTTTAAGACCCCCCTCCCTTGTCAGGAGCTGGGCCCTGACTTGGGTCCTGCTCCCCCCGAGAGCCCCCACACCCAGGGCTGTGCCAGGCCCTGACACGGAAGTGGCCTGGGTGGCTTCATCTTGGCTCAACCCTCTGGGTTCGTGTTTCCTCCCCTCAGACTCAGCCTGCTGGGTCTCCAGGGAGGCTGGCCTCCCTCTCTGGGCCCTTCAACACTGACATTCTTGACTCACAAGTTCTCGCTGTGCAGGGTGGGAAGAGGAAGTGGCCCTCACGGAAACGGAAGCCTTGACACCAGTCAAGGTGAGGCTCGGAGGGGCCACATCCCTCAAGTGACCCTTCTGTGTTGTGTCCCAGAAGGGAAAATGGCCTCTTCACCACCCTGGCCTCCATCCACATCCAGCCGACAGCTTGTCACCACCTCCATGAACCGTGGCCGGGACGATGGGACCTCGGATGCTGTGAGCAGGAGTGAGTCAGATGTGGCAGACGAGAAGCCCAGCAATGCCAGGCACCTTCCTCTCCTGGGGACGGGGGCAGGTGGGCACATCTCAGTGACCTCTCCTGTACCCGCTGGCCCCTGAGCTGCCCTGAGGCCCGCCTGCCTCCCCCTCCCTGTCTTAGGCAATGACGGCTTACAAGCTGGGGCTCAGAAGTCACCTTGGCCAGTGGGATCCCCAAGGCCCATTTTTCTGACCCAGGACAGTCACCTAACTTCTCCACGCCTCGGTTCCGAGATCTGCAGAACGTGGACACTAAAAACTCTGCTTGTTTGTATACGTGGGAGGGTCAAGCTGGTCTCCTGCACCTCCCAAGGTCATTTTCACCTTGGGCAACCCTTCATTTTGTAGATGAGAAACACACCCAGAGAGGGCGGGGAGCCATCGTGGCTGCCCAGCAGGCCGCTGGCTCCTGGCCTGGGGTTGGGACTCCAGGGTTCTGCGGCTGGTTCTGCCACCACAGAGGCTGTGGGGCGCCTGTGGCCTGGTCGGTTCTTTTCACTGGTGATCCAAGAGGAAGGGCTGGTCATCCCTCCTCCAGCCCCCAGCTCTGGTCAAGCCCCAAGTTTGAGGGCGAGTGTGAGGGTCAAACTTGCTGAAACGACTCAAGAATCTCGAGGGGCTGTGGGTCGTGCAGGGGAACCATGGTGTGACACTCTGCTCAAACCCACAGGCTTGAGAACGCGGGGCCTCAGCGGCCACCACACCCATGGCGCTTAGACAGGTGTTACCCAACATCAGGCGTGTGTAGGCCGGTTCTCATGGGGAGGGGTAGATGACACTCTGGGTGAGAATTTGTCACCCTGCTTGGGCTAGACAGCTTTCGGTAGGCTGGCCTCCCTCCCTGGGCCTCCGGGTCTTCCTTGGTCCTGCCTCCCTGGGCCGAAGCAGCACACTGGGGATCCGGCCTCAAGCCAGCCTCTGCCTCTCTCTGGGCCTCAGAGAAGGGGACAGGGCAGTGTAGATAAATCTAAGGTCCCCTCCTGCCCTGCCTGTCAGGCAAATATCTGACGGTCCCTGCTCACGTGTGGCCCTGGTCTCCGCCTGCTGCCACCCAGGAGAAAGCCAGGCTGAGTGTGGACATTGGTTCAAGGGTCAGACCCCCTGCTGCCTGGCCTCTCTGGGTGTTCCTGCCCTGTGGCTGTGGAGGGCAGTACAGCCCCGGGCAGGGCTGGCAGGATTCCTGGGGATCGTTCACCCAGGACCTGGTACAGGGTGGGATTTCCAGTCCTCCAAAGTCCCCCCTCTGCCTCTGCCAGCTTCATGGGTGGGAGTCAGTTCCCAGGCCCCTGAACGCCCGGGGCCTCCGTCCCCAGGGGAGGCCAGGCCAGGCCGGGCCTTGGTGGAGGCTGGTCTGGAGCAGGGGCTGGAGGCCCCCTCTGTGGCTGAGATTTCCTCAGATTTCTGCCTGACTCCAGGCAACCCCCCAAACCATTATTTAGTCAGGACTTCCAGCCTGCAGGCAATTAATTGTTCTCATTAGCAAAACATGAACACTTTAAGGAGCAATTAATTAATACAACTGTTGACTGTCAGAGCCACTTCTTTGAGCCGGGCTGATTTTATTAATCCCTGGGTTATTCAACAAAAGCAGATATCTGTGGGTTCACACCCTCCAGGGTCCTGGGGGAACAAAAGGCTTTGGTTTCTGGAAAGGCAGCCCAGGGCCGGGCAGTATGCTTCACAAACCCGTCTCTTTCAGTCCTTACAATGAAGTGCTATTGGGATGCCCATTTTACAGATGAAGAAACCGAGGCTGGAAAGGGTATTCTCTTCCCCAACGTCACATGAGTAAGTAGAAATGGGTCCCAGTCTGTGTAACTCCGAAGGTATTTCCTCTTGAGTGACCCTTCAAAAACTCCTTGTTTTGCTTTCATGGCTGAAAAACCCTGGAACTTATGAGCTAAGAGTCTGTTTCCTTCCCCCTCCTCCACCCATGGCCTCGCCCTCTCCTGGCCTGCCCCCCACTGCTGCACCAGCCTCCCTCTGGAAGCTGGGGATTCTGCTCCTGCTCACTTCTCTCTCCCAGGTCTGTGGCTATCCCCTGAGGGAATGTCAATGTGATTTTAGGTGGAACAGGAGATTAATTTTTTTTTTGAGGTGCTGGGGATTGAAGCCAGGAGCTTGCACACGCTAGGCAAGTGCTCCCCACCCCCAGTCAGGAGATTAAATTTGTTTTAAAATTTTTGTATCACAAATAGCACTTCTTTAATAGTGACGGGTGCCCCGGTCATTTCTTGTAGGGATATTGTGTTCTCTTCTGAAAGCAATCATTTTGAAGTCAGTATAAAAGGATCAATTGATGGAGAAGAAAAGATTAGGTACGTATTTGGCAGACTTGATGTTGAGACTTGGAACGGAACTTGTCTGCCTGAAGTGGGGGAGACCCAGGCTGGGTTGTCCCTGGGTTTGGGGAGGTGTTTGTCAGCCCCACGAGAGAAGTCCCTTCCCAGGGGGGAAGTTGGCCTCCCTCCTCAGCCAACGGACCCGAGCTGCAGCTGGGTTATTTATTTCCCTGAAAATGTTATCAATGCACCGCATACGTGTGGTTTAAAATTATAGTAGTTGCCTGGGGTGGAAGTGGGTGGGAGGCTGCAGCGGGGAACAAAGGAACTTTCTGGAAAAAGGACGTGTTCTGTATCATGATTGGGGTGTTTGTTACGACAGTGGACTCCCTTGCCAAGTTATCAACCTGTGTCTGTGAAATGTGGAAAGCTGAATTGTGGGTAAGCAAAGCTGATCTGAAAATAAAGTCAAAACCAAAGGCACCGATGTCCATCGGTAGTAGTGGGTGCTGGGCCCCGAGCTCTGCCTCACGGTGGTAAGTGCCAGCTCTCGTTCAGCTGTCATCTCAGCGGCTGTCAAAGCCGACATTGAGAGCTCTGCCAGGTGCATGTGGCAAAGAGAAATCCCGTCAGATAGGACAGGGTAGATCCATCTGTGAATGATGCTGGGCCAACTGGCTGGTTGTTCATTTAGAAGCAAATGAGAAAGTGAGATCCCTGCCTCATACCACACACACACACACACAAGCACTTCAGGCGGACTAAAGACGTAGGGACTGAATGTCACAAACACTATGCAAGTATTAAAGGAAGATATAGGAGAATTTAAAATGAATTCCAACCAAAGTGAGTCCTTTAAAGTAAGACTTGAAAACCTGAAGGGGCTATTATATTTGACTCTATACTAATGTAAACATCTTCCATGACCAAAGGCGCACCAAGATTTTCACTAAATTGTATACAGTAGACCATGGGAAAATATTTGTCTTCTACCTCTTAAAGAATTAAGGTTTTTAATAGGCAAGAGGTCCTAAAAATTTGTAGAAAAAGTATAAAAAGTCCAATGAAAAATGGGTAAAGGATACAAATATTTGTTTTGCAGGAGAAGGAATTAAAATGAATGATGTAGTGTGGAAAGAGGTTTAGTTGCACCTGTAATTAGAGAGAGGCGCATTAAAACAATGAGATCATCCCTTACCAGAGGCAAAATTTTTTAAAAAAATGCGTGGATATGGGGCAATGAGACCTTTCATGGGGTATTGGTGTGACTCTAGATTGGTACTACTTGTAAAGGTGTACCAATAAAAGGTTTAATTGCACAAATTCTGTACCTACCATCTCTCTCTCTCTCTCTCTCTCTCTCTCTCTCTCTCTGGCACTGGGGATGGAACCCAGGGATGCTCTACCTTTGAGCTACATCCCCAGCCCTTTTTGTTTTATTTTGAGAAAGGGTATCACTGCGTTACTCAGATTGGCCTCCAACTCATAATCCTCCTGCCTCGGCCTCCCAAGTCACTAGGGTTACTGGTATGTGCCACTCACTGTGGCACAATCTCTCTTTTAGGAACCTGAAAGCAATAGCTACATGTGTGTCCCAAAATATACAATCATTACTGCAAAATGTAGTACACTAAAAATGGAAACTTCCTAACTTTCCTAGATAACTTTACATTCTGTGCAATGGAATTCTTGCATCATTTTAATTTTTTTTAATTCTTTAAGTGTAGATGGACACAATACATTTATTCCATTTATTTATATTTATGTGGTGCTGAGGATCGAACCCAGCACCTCACCGGTTAGGCAAGTACTCTACCACTGAGCCACACCTCAGCCATCTTACATCATTTTAGAAGAATGGAATAGCTGGTTGCCATGGTGTATGCCTGTAATCCCAGCGACTCAGGAGGCTGAGACAGGAGGATCACAAGTTCAAAGCCAACCTCAGCAACTTAGCCAGACCCTGTCCCAAAATAAAAATTAAAAGTGAGTGGGAATGTAGCTCAGTGGTAAAGCACGCCTGGGTTTAATCCCCAGTATGGGGGGCGGGGAGAATGGAATAGAAATGGAGGTACTGACCTGGAATTATATCTTGGCAAGAGAAAGGAAAGGAAGATGCAAAAACTCTGAATAGCGTACTCATTTTATTTTTGTAAAACAATTCCATTACGTGTTACAGGGATAATAAAAATAATGTCTCACAGTTACTGTTTATTGTATATATGAGGAATATGGAATTATTATTCAACCTATTTTATAGATGAGGAAGCCAAGGCACAGAGTGCTTCTGTAGCTGTCTAAGGTGGCACAGCCAGTAAATTATAGAGCAAGGGTTTGACCCTGGCAATCTGACCCCACAACCCGAGCACTTCACCTTGCACATGGCCTTGTAGTCCCCAAATACCTCTGTTACTGGTGGTGACCTCTCAAATCCACACCGGAGAGGCCAAGTCCCTTTTAAATAAATAACTTCTACTAAACAGACTTTTAAAGACACACATTTCCTGCAAGGCCCCTTCCCGCCCCCCCTGTCTAACAGCTTCATGTGGTGGTTACTTCCAGAGCCACAGATAACAGCCGACCCTGCCATTTCTTGATTTATTAACTTGGGGCATTATCTATTGACTCCTGCAAAGCACTCAAAAAAGAAAACCAGCTTATCTTCTCCCCTTCTCTTCTCTCTTCCTGTTCTTTTTTTTTTTTTTGGTCCTGGGGATTCAATTCAGGGGCACTCCACCACTAAGCCACATCCCCAGCTGGTCTCACTGAGTTGCTTAGGGCCTCTCTGTTGCTGAGGCTGGCTTTGAACTTGTGATCCTCCTGCCTCAGCCTCCTGAGCTGCTGGGATGACAGGCGTGGGCCACCGAACGTGACCCTGTCTCTCCTTAATAACAGACTGCTGTACGGGCTGCTGTGAACCCGGGCTGGGCACTCAGCAGCACTTTTGCCAAAACTAGGCTGGTTGAGCTCAAGGTTAAAAAAAGACTTGCTCAAGGTCATTGCAAGTTGGTGAAGGAGGGAGGGCCTGTCTGTGTGGCTGCGAGGCCAGGCTGTTTCTGTGATGGACATGGGAGGGACCCTGGTGGACCCCCGGTCCATGGGGCCTCTCTCAGCTGCACAGGCTCAGCAGGGTTGGGAGTGGCCCTGGCGGAGCACCTGCTGGAGGCTGGACTGAGGCTTCCTGCTGCCCAGAGATGGGGGCAGGTGTGTTTGCTGAGCCGCAGGTGCAGCCTCCCAGGTTTGGCCAGCCAAGGGCTTTATTCTCCATCACGGCTGGGCGAGACTTTGACCCTCAAGGTCCTCTGCACAACTACCCTCCCAGATCTCTGCCCCTGCAGCCCTGCATCTCCAGGGGGGAAAGGCTGAGCAGCAGCTGAGGCTGGGGGACGACAGGCACCTCATGCCTAGTACCCTTCCGTTCCCTAGCCCAGAGTCCCCTGGTGGGGAGGACTTCATAGACAATGACCAACAATGGGCACCCTCCCAAACCAATTAAATCAGAGATGGTGGTGGGGCATCTTGGGTCTTAGAAGGTGAAGAGTCCAGAGAGGGCAGTGATCTGCCAGTGGTCACACAGCAGCCATGGGATGAGGACACAGACGTGTCCTGAGGACTTCTTCAGCCTCAAGAGAAGCATGCTGAATGGGAGGGCAGACAACAGAAGGAACGCAGCCCTGTCCACCCCACAGCAGCCCCTGAGAGGGTCTAGGTGGCACTGTCCCCAAGCCAATAGCACTTTGCTGCTGACGGTGCGTTCCTTGCAGCTGTGTGTGAGGTACGGGGTCCTGTTGGCGTTGGGACTCTCCTAGGCTGTTTTCTCATTAAGCTTCGCGCTCTTCGCTTTCCCTCCCACCTGTGAAGTGGGTTCAGGGGCAGGAGTGGGCGCTGGGGATTCTGGGTGCTGGCTCAGTGGTGCAGCCCTGGCTGAGCATGGGCAAGGCCCTGGCTCGACCCACAGCACAGCAGAAACGAACACAAATAAGGGATAAACAGAAACCCGAGAAAGATCCCTCCAAGGGCCGCGCTCCTTCCCTGCAGGGAAGTCACCACACAGCGCAAACCAGAGGACCTCTTCTCAGGGAATGGTCCAGCGGGGGGTGGTGGCTCGGGCCAGCGGGCACCCAATCCCCTTCCCTCTTTCGCTCTTCCACCCCCAGGTGGCTTGCACCCTGGGCCATGGCCACCAGCACCGTGTCCTTGTCCTGGTCAGCAGGCAGGGGGCAGGAAGGGGTGGGCGCGTCTCTTCCTTGGAAGGGTGAACCCCAAAGTTGCTGAGCCTGCTCCCCGTCACTGCTGTGCTCCAGAACTTGGCCACAGCCGTACGTGGAGGTGAGGGAAGCTAGCGGGTGGGGTTTCTGTCCTGGGGCCACCAGCCCCGCTACAACCGGAGCTTCTGTTCCTATAGAGGGGCAAGTGGACACGGCGGAGCACCTGTGGCCTTCGACAGAGTCCCATGTCGCTCTCTGGCCGGAGACAGGCTTCATTTGATTTCCAGTTTTTGACAATGAGGAGTTTCCCCAAGGATGGCACTGCTGGCTGACCTTGAAAACTCCGGATCAGGCCACACTGGACACTCCCTTAAGGGACTTTCCCGAGCCGGTGGGCCCTCCCATGCACCCTGGCCCCCCAGTCCCTTGACCTCCCCACCTCCCCTGGCCCTCGCTTGCCCCGCTCCCAGCCCCGTGGCCACTGCCGTCTGCAGCTCTGCAGACCAGGAAACTGAGGCCGGAGAAGCCGGAGCTGCCCTCGGTGGCCCAGGGAGCTGGGCAGAGTCGAGACCCCAGCTCCAGCCTCCAAACCCAGCTCCAGTGTCCTTTCTGCCAGGCTGGCCACCCGAGGACTGGCCACAGGTGCAGGGGACAGAAGGGAGGAGGCCCTTTAGTGAAGTCACCAGATGCCAGAGGCTGATGGGCCTGGGGTCACTTTGGCCACTTTCTGGGGCAAGTAACCTTAGCTCTCTGACATTTGTTCTTTTAAAATTTTTATTAATTGAAAAATTTTTTTCTTTTTCTGTTATAAGATGGGATAACCACAGACCCCCACCACCACCCTGCAAGTCACAGAAGGGTTACAGGACAGGGTGGTGCCTTCTTAAATGCTGTTCCTGGCACCTCACTGGCCTCTCCCTGTCCTAGATGGACTAATTATGGGGATGGGACCCTGGGCAGTGGAAACTCAGGGGGCCTTATCCCCACCAACTGGGGCGGGGTGCGGCTGCCTCTTCTATGTCGTGGGGCAGAGTTTCCCCGCTTTGGGGCCAAGGTACCAGGCTGCTCTACGGCAGGGACAGAATCGGTGTCAGACGTGGAGGAGGGGTCTGTGCTGGGCTGCCCTGGGGACCCAGACACCCTCTCTGACTTAGCCACACTCGCCCACCTCCTGTTTCCTCAGCTGTCGGGGCTGCTGCCTGGGCCGTAGCTGTGGCCTGGGTTTGGGTGCCCTCGGGGGCGCCCCACCACCTCTCCAGTCAGCTGTTCTGAGAATGCATCTCCGAGGTGAGGCGCTTCAGAGCTGGCAGCAGCGGCCAGACACAGCCTCCGTGTGCCCCCATGGACCCCACTGCAGTCCCCGGTGTGGTTTCTGGCTCTATTTATACACCGCGGTGGACCTAGATACCCATGGTTTTTGTTTTGTTTTGACTGCGCACACGGCATTGGAGCAGCCACAGAGGAAATAGTTCTGTAGCCGAAAAAGATAAAGAAGCACCCACAGTTCTACCTCCCGACAGCATCGCCCCAGGCTTGGAACAAGCGAGGACACTGTGCTCCTCAAGGTCGGCCTCAGTCAAACTCCACGGCCACCCCGCGGAGAAGGGACACGTCACAATGGGTAAACTGAGGCCGGGTGGTAGGTCACCTCCTCAAGGTCATGCAGCTGGTGGGTGGCAGAGTTAGCACCTGAACCCACTCCAGGGTCCTCTCTCACCCTCTTGGGACTGCCGCTCCTTGCCACCTGTCCCCAACCTCGCCACCATGAGGCTTGACCAGACGTGCAAATCTGACACCATCCCTCCCGCCGTGCCACGCGGAGCTTGTCCAAGCAGCCCCCCGGTACCAGCCCTGCCTCGGAGCAGGGACAGATCCCCGAGACCGACAGAGACACGGCCTTCATTTTCTGCCTGTTTTTACTGATTTTAGCTTCATGAGCTCTTTCTTTTTGTCGCGAGCACATACGGGGTGGGGTGACCAACTGTCCCAGTGTGTCCAAGTCTAAGGGGTTTCCTGAAATGCAGAACTTCTATTGCTAAGGCATGGACAGTCCCAGGCAAAGTGAGACAGCTGGTCACCCTAGAGGGACAGACCAGGCTGCGACTTCTTAGCTTCTTCTTGGCACTGGGCAGCTGGACTGTCCCCAGAGCAGCCTTTTTTCTCAGGGCCCTTCCTGAGAGGAGGAGACCAGGCTCTTGGGGTTCCTTGGAGAAGATGCACAGGACCCAGCGCAGCTCTCCTGGCCTGTCCACTTCTGAGCCTGAGGAAGCAGGCTGGGGACTCAGGACAGGGCTGAGGGGAAGGCAGGGGCAGTGGTGGGTTGGGGTCTGCCTGTCCTGGCTCACTGGAACGGGGGCTCAGTTTCTAGACATTTTGTGAGTTGTTTGTTATACACTATTAAGAATTAAATTACAAGTGGGCGTGGGGGCGCACACCTATAATCCCAGTGGCATGGGAGGCTGAGGCAGGAGGATCCTGAGTGCAAAGCCAGCCTCAGCAAAAGCGAGGCCCTAAGCAACTCAGTGAGACCCTGTCTCTAAATAAAACATAAAAAGGGCCGGGGATGGGGCTCAGTGGTCGAGTGCCCCTGAGGTCCATCCCTGATACCAAAAAGAGTTAAATGATATAAACCCAATTACCAAATTTTGCAACAATTGATTGTCATAGGCTGAATCTTGTCACCCTTTGTCCGAAGTCCATTTGTTGAGTCCTAAACCTGGCACCTCAGGGTGTGTCATCGTAGAAACACTAGATAAAGCCAAGCCACTGGGCATCTGTTCCCAGTTCTGTGTCTGCTGCTTGGTATCTTGAAATTGGCTCTGGTGGGAATGTGTGTACGTGGGCATCTGCAAGTGGTGTCAGTTCACCGTTTTGCTGGTCATATGGGGAGACTGGAGCAAGTGGCGGAGAAGATGTCAACAGCACGTTTAACCCAGGTACCAGGTCTGTGGTCATCGCATCACGAGTAACTCACCAAAAAATGGAACTCGAGGATCGGATTCAGCCAAGTTTTTCAGTATTTTGAATTCTGTTCCCAGTTCAGCAAAACATTGTGCACATGACTATAAACGAGGTTCCCACATAGATCCTCCCTGTTTCATCTTACCTGGTCAAAGGACCTGGAAACGTCAACAGGCACATCCGAACAACACGCAGAGAGCCTGCTGTTAGCATTCGCCAGCACACCACTGGGAAGGGCGGGGTGTGAGGTCCACTGTGCCTGGCTGTCCAAGGCTGCGGAGGCCTGGTGGGCGGGTAGGGACAGGCTGCCCGCCAGAGGAGGGAGGCCTGCTTTCCAGACGCTCTGGGAGGACTAGCGTTCTGTCTGCCCTGGGATGAGGGTGGGCAGCTCCTCTACCCTCTGTCCTGGGGTGGTTGCTTCTGCCAGGCTCTGGCTATTAGGACCCTGTGGTGAGGTGTCAGCAGCCAGGAGGCAGGAGGGCTATTCTCCAGTTCCGACCCGGGCTGGGTCCTCCAGCTGCTGTCCTTGAGAATAAATCGATCCCCTCAAGACCTGCTTAAACCCACCTGCTCTGGGAGGACAGTGCACGCGTTCCTCCTGCCTGCTGTGCTGTGCCCAGGTGCGCTCTCCCCAAGGCTGGACCCTCCCTCCCCACCAGCACCTTATTACAAAAGTCACCTCCTCCAGGAGGCCTCCCTGATTGCCTGGCTACAGTGGGTTCCCCATGTCACTCTTTCTTCGTGGCCTGAGCTGCCGTGTCCTGGTCCCCGCCTCTGCCCCACAGTCTCGGCGTTTGGTTTTCACCTGCTTCCTGTGTTTAGTACGCCTTGGTGGGTGCTGACTCCGAGGGGGCCTGGGGAGGCCCAGATAAGATGCCCTGAGGCTGGAAATGCCCCAAAGGTGGTGACTCAGTGGCCTCAATCTTGATCCCCAAAGGACTCAGTCAACTTGAGGTTCGGGCAAACCTGGAGAGCAAACCCGACACCGCTCACAGAGAGCTCCTGAGTTGCACGGAACACCAAGGATGTGGCCTGGTGCTGCTGACTCACGGAGGCCTGGGGGCCTCGCTCTTGGTTGCCCTCAGTGTCCTCATCTGTAAAATGGCAGCCGCCCTTGCTCAGAGCCCTGGGACAGTCAAATGAGCCTTCTCCTAACACGGTGCATTTCCAGGGGCTCCTGCCCCTGCCCCAAAGGTCCTCATGAGATCCACTTGAAGGCACCTCAGCAGGGGTCCTTTTATCGTCTCCGTTTCAACCTAGAAGGCTGGACTTGAACTTGACCCAAGGACGCAGAGTGGGCCGTGAACTCACCATAACTTTAACACGGGCAAGGTCATGCTGAGGGCTGCCCCCGACCCGTTTCCTTCATTTTATTGGATGTTTTGGGGGTGCTGGGATTGAACCCAGGTCCTTGTGCATGCGAGGCCAGTGCTCTACCACTGAGCTGCGTCCCCCGCCTTTTCGTTTTGAGACAGGGTCTTGCGTAGGTGGCACTTGGGATCCTCCAGGCTCAGCTCCCCGGGTCGCTGGGATGCAGGTGCTGCCTTCATTTGAGAGCACGGTGGGGCTGTGCGGCTGGCCACAGGGCTCCATCCCAGAGCCATCGGCTTGGACATCGCATCTGGCCGTGGAGACCACCTTCTTCCAGAAGTTGCCAAAAGGCAGGAGGGTTTTCCTGCTGTCCTGATGGGAGAGCAGAGGCCATCTCCATTCAACAGAGAGGCCGTGCCGAGGACAGGGGGGGGGCCGTCAACCTCTTCCCATAGGATCCTCCCAGCAGGCAGGGTGGGCTTCCACAGTGTGCAGACAGGACGGCCAAGGCCAAGGCGAAGGGGTGACTGACCAGCAGGTGCAGCTGGGGACCCCAGGCAGCCTGCTCTCCCCGCCCCACGGGACCTCTGCAGTCTACCTGGGAAGTTCGTCCTGGAACGCAGTCATTACTGGGCAAATATTAGTTCAGTGCATGAATGCAGGAACTAGGAAAACAGTGGCCCAGGTCAATTAACCCATGAATAGAAAGCCATTGTGGAGATGGCTCAGTCCTCCCCACAGAGGACCCTGTAGTGCCTCAGCTCAGCACCTCCTTGGCTTCCCTCAGGGATGGGGAGCTCACTCCCTGACCTTGGGGGCCTTGTCAGTTCTCTGAGGGATACAGAAGCTGAGCCTGGCTCCGGGGGCACACAGGATGCCAGAGCTGGGGTTTTCTGAGGCTCTCCAGGGAAGGCTTCTGATTCCCTGAGGTTCCCCATGAGTGGGGGTGAGGTGGGCAGGGGGAGGCAGGGCTTACCCCGGGTCCTGGGGCGAGTTCCAAAGGCAGACTGCGTGGGCGTGACCTCAGCCCCACTCCTTAACCCCTCTGCCCCTTGTCTGTAAACTCACAGTACAAAGTGCTTCCTGCCTCGTAAGAAGTCAGTGGTCTCATCCACAAAATGGGTTCAGCCCAGGCCTGGCTGGAGATTTGTAGCTACGGGGATCTGTTCGGTGGCTGTCAGGTGACAGTGGGAGCCTTCATTCCAGGGGATGGACTGGGGAGGTCCTAGAGACAAACCCCGACCCTCTCAAATGCTCCTCGGGCACCTGCTGTTGGCAGGGCATGCCAAACGGACTCCCTTTGCCTCCGGAGGCCAAGCAGGGCAAAGGCAGTTGTCCCCATTTAATAGATGACCTGAGGCACAGAGAGGTTAAGCAACTTCCCCAGCAAAAGAGGGCCCAAGCCTGGGGCTCCAGCCGCAACCCCTGCTTCCTGAGTGACAGTTTGGGGATTGCATGACGGCCAGGGGCCTCAAGTGCAGGGCGGTGTGGCTCTGTAGCCTGGCTGCCAGAAGCCAGGAGTCACCCGTGGGTATACAGGAAGTCACCCTGTGTCCTCATTTGGGTGGGTGGCATCTCTGGGGCCGTGGGAAACTTGGGGCCTAGGAATCAGGCCGTCCTCCTGGCCCCTCCCAGACGTCCTGAGGTCCCATCTGTGTTAGGTGGGAGGGGCACGGCTTCCTGCTGGGCTGGGGCTGCCTCCTCAGGACTCTGCCCCTTTCCTTGGGTTATTTCGCCCCGCGGTTCTTACCATAGTCTGGAGAGATGTCATATTGATTTGCTTATTAATAATTAATTTATCGTCTGTCTTTCCGCAGCTCAAAAGAGAGAGATCTTTGTGGGGTGCACGCACAGGGCCTGGCTCGCAGTAGGTCCTCCACCAGCGTGTGCTAGGAGCCTCACTGCCTCCACCCGCCCCTCCAGCCTTTCCTTCTTCACCCGCCAGTCACTGCCCCTCCGCTGGACCAGGCCGTGCACTGGCTTGGTGTGGTGATCCGGCAGGACACACAGACCAGGAAAGAAAGAATCCTGACACAGGGGAATGCGTTCCAGGTGGCTGTGGGGGGCCGATGGGGCAGGGGAAGTGAGGGAAGGTTCTGGAGGTGCACTCTGGTACCTACAGCCCCTCGGGGACCTGGCCCAGGGAGAGCCTGGTACTGACTTTGAGGAATGAATCACACGGAAGTGGAATGGCTTCCAGGCTCAGCAGCGGGTCCCCACTGTGGGGGTGGGGTGGGAATCTGAAGGTGCCTCTAGGGAAGGGGTCTGGCCATGAGAACTTTGAAAAACTGCTGCCCCAATTGCTGGCCAGAGGTGGGGCCTGGGGGTGCAGCAGAGCAGGGGGTGAATGGGCCAGGGATGGCGCCTGTCGGTTCCCTCTCCCCAGCAGCCTCTCAGGGTACCTGGGGCAGCTGCCACCAACCTCTCCCCAGGAAGAGGCTCCTGTCCCCGCCCCCACCCGACTCCGCCTTCATGTCCTGCAGAAGGCTGGACATTTTGAAAGCAGGATCCCCCCACCTGCACCCCACCCTGGCCTGGCCTCCAGGCAGCTGCTGGTTGTGGCTGGGTTTTAGACTAGGAAGGTGGGGCTGGGCCCCCATTCAGGTGGGGCCCTAGAGAAAGAACCTGGGGGGGCGTGGCCAATTGCAGACTGGCAGGCCTGGGGGCGTGGCCGACTGCAGACGGGCAGCCCCGGGGCTGCAAGCTGCTGAGATGCCCAGATAACCGATGACCCTGAGCCTGTCCAGGAGGAGCCTGCGCTTCCGTGGGTTGAGTTGTCCCAAATCCATGGAGGGCTGAGGTCATGGGTGGGGGGATTCAGTCCCCAAAGTGCCAGACCAGCCCTGCAGGGGAAGGCAGGGTGGCAGGTAGTAGTGCCCTAAGGCGGTGGGGCAGCCGGAAGTGAGGTAGCCGGCCAGGCAGGTAGAGCCCTCCTCACCTGGGCCCGAGACTTGCCTACCAGTCTGGACAAGCTCAGACTGGGTGCCTGGCTGGAGGTGGAGGAAGGAGGAGGCACAGTCAGTCGCAGAGGCTCTGTCTACACTCGGAGGTGAGAGGCTGCGCTCCGGGTGGGGGCAGGGGCTCGGGTCAGCAGGTGCAGCTGCCAGCCTGGCCCACTTGACTTTGGCGATTCCTGGGGTCCGGGCAACCCCCTGAGGGGCCTGGTCTGGTGGGGCTCTGGGATCCCCAAGGGGAGGGACTGAATGGGAGGCCTGGCCTCTCTGGGGTTAACCCTGCTGCTCGGTGTGGGCTGGGCGCGCTCACGTGGTGGTTATCCTGGCACCGGACCCTGGAGGGCCCGAGGTGTGTTCCTGCTCAGAGGAGGAGGTGAGGGCAAAAGTCTGGCCCCTGGCACATGGGCAGGGGGGATGGGAGGTCTGGACCCTCCAGGCCGTGTCTCCCCCCTCCCGGAGCCTGTTTTCTCCTGGGATCCTCTGGGGAACCGGTTAGGGAGCAGGTTGCCCTGCGACCCTTGACTTTTAACAAGGAGGAAGGAGGAGGTGGGACGGCTTCCAGGAGTAGGGAGAGAGCCCAGGCCTGGGTGCTCCTGCTGCAGGCCGCTGCTCTGCTGTGCCATCCCCTCCCCAGCAGTCCCTGCGGACTGGGCCCTGTGCTGGGAGTCCCTAATGGTGGACTGGGGGCTAGGAGGGAGGAAAAGTCAGGACAGCCGTGGGTGGCTTCCACCTGGGCCATGGGGGGCAGGGGCTGAAGCAGTAGTGCCCCGCCCCCCCGCAGCCCTGACTCGTGGACCTGTTCCCAGCTAGGCCAGGTGGGTGGCTGAGCCGAGGCCCAGCTCTGCCTCTACCAACTTGGCTCCCTGGGGTGTGTGGGCAGCAAATGGGCCCCCTACCTCCTGCTGCTAATGAGCAGCTGTCATCGCTGCTCCATTACACCTCCGGAGCCAGCTGCGTCCCGCACTTAGGGGGAGACCCTGGGGGCTCCCCGGCTGCCTGGCTGGCATTGGTTCTGGGAGGTATGGGGGTCTCCTGGAGCTCGGGGGCTGGGCGCTCCGTGGGATTTCCACAGGCAGTTTCAATTCCAGCTCTTTGTTTTACCAAGAGAAGAGGGGTAGCCCGGGCTTCCAGCTGAGGACATGGAGGCACCATGTCAACAACTTCCCGGGGTCTCCTGTAGCCAGGACCTTACCATGTGCCAATCACGAGTGTGTGTAGAGGGGCTGGGGGTGGAAGTGGGCATGGAGGGAGATCAAGGCAGAGATTCTGGACCCTGGGGACTCTGGCAGTGAGATGGCACGTTGTTCTCTTTGAGATGGAGCCTTTTTTTTTTTTTAATATTTATTTTTTAGGTGTAGATGGACGCAACACAATGCCTCTATTTTTATGTGGTGCTGAGGATGGAACCCGGGTCCCGCCCATGCTAGGCGAGCGCTCTACGGCTGGGCCACAATCCCAGCCCCTAGGATGGGCCTCTTATGGAGGAGTTTGAGTCTCTCCTGTTCCTGACCATGTTGGGGAGGGGTGTGGGAAAGGTGGGAGAGTGACAGGTCACTGTTGCACTTCTCAGAGGTCCTGGCTGTAGGCATCTGTCCCCATTTTAAAACTGAGAATACAGAAACATGTCCAGTTGGGACAATCTGAGGCCAGAGTCCATGGCTGGTGTTCGGACACCGTGGGGGCAGTGCTGGGGAATCCTGATGAGGAGCCATGTGGATCCCCCCAGTCACGGGGACTTCCACAGTCATGGCTCCCTCCCTGCAAGATGCCAGGCAGGGCTCCTCCTGGGAGCCATGCCCAGAGTAGGGGCTGCACTTTGGGTCCCAGGGGCAGAGTAGGAAGCGCCATCCTGACCACCTCCCCTCAGTGCACTGAGCTGCAGAGGGGACCCTGACATCCAGAGGTGGGTGGGTGGCGTCTCCCTGGAGGAGCCCAGGCCTTTGCACACCCAGCCCTGCACACTATCTTTGCACATGGGAAGAGGGGCCCAGGCCGGTAGGCACATGACAGGGGTGAGGAGAGGGCTTGTTTGGGATCACCTGCTTTGGCCCTGGGCTTAGGGATTTTTGAAGGCTGAGAGGCAGGGGCATGACCAGAATGACCTTCCAGGCCTGTTCTAGCTGGATCCAACCTCCTGCCAAGTGCTGTTAGGGGGCTGAGGGTCAGACATTCCGTCATGCCTAGGAGGAGCAGGTCATGGCCCTGTCTACCTTCTGTCTCGGGCAGCTGGGCACCCAAGCACCCAGGCGTGCCACCTCCTGGGGTCAGTGGGGGTGGGGGCAGCCCTCAGAGGCCCAGCCAGGCTGAACTCAGTCTACGCAACTGTGTTCTGGAATGGCCCCTCACAGCAGGGCTTGACCGTGGGGGAGAAAGTGTGTCCCTCTGCTTCTGTGTGCACCAGGCTCAAGGTTAATTCTTATTGGCAGGTGGTCAAGGCGCCCCTGGGACCAGGAAGAGGTACTGGGGGGCGAGGGAAGCAGACCTTGAAGTCAGATCCTGGCTCCAGTCCTCCAAGACCTTGGGCTGGCTTCTCTCCCTCTCTGCGCCTTTGTTTCCCCGGGCAAATGGGGCCGGGCCTCCTCAGCAGGTTAGCGGGAGAGAGTGCAAGTCCCTTTCCCGGCCCAGGACAGGAGTGCAATGGGGGTCCCTGGGCTCCCTGGAACTTGTAGGGGCAGGGGTGGAGACAGGACTGTGTGTGCTGTGACCAGGTGTGGACAAGGGCCCTCTGGCTTTGGGGAAGTGCCTCTTGCCTGAGTTCCTGTGTTTTGAAACCCCATGCAGGTAAATGTGGGCGGGGCAGCTGGCCAGCTGCACTCTGATTAGCCAGTGTGCTGGAGTGGCCCTGGAGCTCCAAATAAGGTCTCCTCAGAAGACAGTTTGGACCCGGGCAGTCCCCCTGGTTGCCATGCTTTCATTCCATCACTTGAGCTGGCATGGACTCCTTGCACCCCAAGCCTGGGCTTGAATCCCCACTAACCTGGGCACAGGGTGGCTCTTGCTCTCCACAGCTGGATGTCCCAGGCGCCCTGCTCCACCACCCTCTGCTGGGGAGTGGGGGATGGGCCATGGGTGGGGTAGGTAGGCCCAGGGCACACAGGGTGCTTTGTGAGGGTGGCTGAGTCACATGGGCATTGCCATCGCTGCTGGTCCCTGGGGCGGGCATGACGGCGATGGCGTTATCACAGGGCTGCGGCGGCCCCCACGCTCTTGGTCTGGAGGCTTTCCCACGGGAACGGACGAGCAGGGAGGTGGCTAGAGCCAGTCTGGGTCCCAGGCTGATCGCTGCGTGGTGCAGGGAGGTCCTCTCTCAGAGTCCCTTGCTGTTCCGTAGCTCTGGTCATCACTGTTTTGTGGCGGAGGTACCGGATGCTCTGCCAATGGTGGAGGGCAGGTCTGTGACACTTGTGCTGACTAGGGTGCTAATGACATGGGCCAATGTGTCTCCCTGCTGGGTTCCAGGCAGGGAGCTCAAGGATCCCCGAGGTCATTCAGCTTTCGAGAGGAGAAGCCTGGACTTGGCTCCTCTTGTCTGATAAAACCCACTCCCGAGCAAGTGGTGCTGCCCAGGACCCTCTGCAGGGGTGGGCAAGGTGGCTCCTGCCTCTTACAACCCCGCCACGTCCTCCTCCTCACCCAGCCTCTGCTCGGGCCTTAGTCACAGTCGGTGGCCAGGGTCACCCTACCTCTTATTCTATCCTGGGGTCCACCTCCCCGCCCTCCCTGGGAGCCCGTCTCTGTCACCTCTGCAGGCTGCTCTGAACAGTGGCTCCCTGGTGGGCCTCATCAAGGTGCCCATTCTGCGCAGGCCCAGGCGTGCCCTTTACCCGTGTGGACTCGTGTCGGGGGTCATGAGGTGGTGCAGCTTTTGTCCTCTCTTGTCAAATGAGGGCTGGGTGGGGACAGAGACGCTTGCCCAGGTCCCCCAGCTGGCAGAGCGGAGCGGAAGCCAGCTCCCTCACTGCCCCTCTCCTCCGTCTCTAAGAGGAAGGGACCCCTTCGGCTTTCTGGGCCTCCTGCCCGACCCCTGACCTCTGTCCCCAGACAGTAATGCCCATGCCCTTCCCTGGGCCTGCGGAACCCCTAGTTTGTCACTGCTGAGCCCCAGCAAGGCGTTTCCAGCAGGGGGTACACATGACACCCCACATGCCGCAGGTCACGCTCATTCCAGGTGCCCACGGGCAGCTCCTCCCCTGCCTGCTCCCTTCCCGCACCCCTACGCTTCAGGGAAGCGTCTGACATTTTCTCCCCTCTCCCTCAGGCCCACTGTCCTGGGTGGGCTGCTTCTGGTCTCCTGGACCCGAGTCCCCCTCCTACCCTTCCCTTTGGCTCCATCTTCAAGGCCCCGCTGGGCCTGGGCCCCGCCCGCAACCAAGGCTGGTACTGGCCCCTAGAGTCGAGGTTAGGGCTTCTCATGCTTCACCACCTGGGCATCTGACTCAGCAGACCTGGGGCACCCTGAGACCCTAACAAGCTCTCCGGCTCTGCTCTGGGTCTGTGCACCACACTTTGAGTCCCGATCAGACACCTTCTATGGCTCCCCAGTGCCCAAACTCCATGCTTTCCAAGTCTTCCAGAATCTGCCCCCCGCTGCCACAACAGAGCCCCCTTCCTTCCCCCGCGGCTCCTCTTCCACCTCTTGACTCCTGTTGATCTGATCGCTCTACCTGGGATGCCCTTCCTGCTGCTCTGTTTTTCAAAGTCCTCTCTTTGCCTCCTTTAAGAGCCTGCAGGGGCTCCGGGGCCAGTCCCCTGCTTCAGATCCCGGATCTCTGTCACTGAAGGCGTGGGCAAGCCACCTGCCCTGTCTATGCCTTGGGCTGCTTTCTATAAACTGGGGCTAGCAACTGTCATGAAGGGCAAAGAGATGGCGAATATAAATTGTGTGGCCAGGACCTGCACCTGCTAGGTGGTTGGGTGAAGCCACACAGCTAGAGGCCCAGATATGTACCCGCCGTGTGGCCTTGGCTGAGTTGCTGCCTGTTTCTGGCCCTCTCATTCCACATACTAGTGATGCCCCGTCACAGGGTTGCAGTGATGATGTAGGAGTGACCCAAATACTTTGGCATGGGAGGTTCCTACTCATCCTGTTACCAGAACCAATAATAGAATCATGTAATCATTTATTTGGATTCTCCACTTTGACTTGCAGAACCTTCTAGGGATCTTCTGGAGCTAATAACTGGCTCCTAGGTACCATAGATGACAGCTGGGCTCATGACCCTGGCCAAGCTCCAAGATGGGCCAGAGCCCAGAGCCTGGCACAGTGCCCAGCACATAGTAGGTCTGAGAAGCTGGATGATAGGAGGGGCAGGCAGAGACCTGGGCCTCTCCCATGTGGCCAGTGGCAGCTGTCCCAGGCTCTGGGGCCCATGGGCACTGAGAGGGGAGCCTTCAGCTCTCCCTCTGAGCCTGCTGGCCAGTGCTCTCTGTGGGCAGGTGGGACGCAGCTGCGTTGCTGGCCTAGAGCCTCCGCCACCTGCTGCCTGGGCCCTGAACAACTAACCGCAGGGAGACTGAGGCTCAGAGGTGGCCACTTGCCCAGAGACCTGGCATGTCAGGGACATGTCCTTCTCTGAGCAACTCATTCCTGTCCTCTTGTTTGCTGTGCCCCCACCCCACTGTGGACTGGCCCCGCCTGCCCTGGTAATCAGGCCATGCCCGTGGAGGCCCTGGGTGGGAATAGCAGGCCTGACCAGGGCCAAGTGCCCACTACGGCATCGGGCAGGCATCTCCCACAGCCTGGCCAGCAGGGCTCTGACTTTGAGGAGCATAGAATGGTCTTCTGGAAGGTCTGGCCCGTGGCTCCCTGCACCCCACCAGGCAGCTGGTTTGGAGCTGCCTGAAAGGCTTTCACTGTGTCACATGTGGGTGCAGGGGGATTTCCCAGGACCCCTCTCTAGGACGCAGAGAGACCCCTACCAGAGAGAAGGACCTCGAGTTTCCCCGGGGGGTCGAGGCCCCATGCTAAGGCCCAGGGAGGCTGGCTTACGAGTGGCTAGGAGGACTGTCTGGGGAGCCGGGCTGCTGGCTCCCACCCAACCCCGCCACTCCCCAGCTGCGTGCCCTTGGACAGTTAGCTCTCCTCTGCTTCATCACCATCCTGGGGGATATTTGTTGACAGCTCATAGAGCATCAGGTGGGTACCCTGAAGACAGCAGGAGGAAGGTTCTAGAAGACAGTAGGGCTCTGTAAAGGGAGTATTTATTTTTCTTCTTCTTATTGGCCCTGTGTGGCTGCCCTTGCCCTGTAGGTGAAACCCTCACGCACTGGTGACTTGGAAGCCTTCATCCACACTGTACTGATGGAGGTGGACGGGGCACGTGGTCATCTGAAGCCACCCCCAGGGTTCTAGAGGGGCTCAGGACCCCAGAGCAGGAGGGAGTGGCCAACAGAGACGGTGGCCAGAGGGGCAGGGCGCTGGTCACTTCTAGATTCCTCTTTCCGACCATTTGGAGGCACTGGGATAGACTCTTCCCGGCGCCTCCGTCTCCCCTCTGCTGGGCAGACAGACTGAAGAGGCCATTCCTAAAGGCCCCAGGGTCTCAGGATCTCAGAGCCCCGGAGCTGTGGGTCCCTGGGAGCCTGACGTGTGCTCCTCTGCTGAGAAGACGGACAGAGGCCCGGAGAGGCCGTGAGGTCAGCGGCCAGCGGTGTGTGGCCCTGTGCCAGGTGCCTGAGTCCTGCCTTCCTCCTGGCCTGCCTTCCGCTCTGCCGGTCAGCGCCGGCCCCCGCCTGCTGCCAAGGAGGCTGGACTCGTCTTCAGGAAGGGGCAGTGGTCACCAGGGCCCGGGGGTGGGGGCAGCATCCGAGTGGCCTGTTGCCACGGCAACCCTCTCCCTGCGGGAAGTTGGGGAGAATGGGATGATAGGTGCAGGGTGGGGAGGCAGAGGTACCCTGGCCCGCGTCCCCCCTGAAGCCTGGCATCCACTCCTGGGTGCTGGGGGAGGCGGAGGCCCCCTGCCAGGTGCTGAGTCATGGGCATCCCCCAGGGCCCCTGCCTCCCTCCCTCAGCCTCTCCTCCTGCCTCCTCTGAGACACCCGTGACTCACACAGTCATCTCGGGAGGAGGAGCCCGGGAGGCTGGAGGGGGTGTCCCCGGCCCCTCCCCTGGCTCCACCGGCTGCTGCCACCGGAGAGGGGCCGGCGCCTCCCATGCTCACTCCCCAGCCCGCGGCTTGGCAGGCGGCAGGACTCGGGCACCAGGTGGAACCTCTGGGGTAGATCCTGAGAGGGGGCCCTCTAAAGGACCCTCCACCTGGCACCAGGTACCAACCAAGGGCTCCGGCAGGTGGGAGGCAGGGGAGGGCGGTGTGCTGGGGCTGGTGAGGGGCGGGGCAGGGGCAGGGACAGGACTGGGGGGTCTTGGTCTAGCCCAGAGGAGCCTGGCTGTGCGCGACCCCCAGTGTGGGGGTGGGTGGGCATGAAAAGGCGCAGCCTGAGGGGGGGAGGGCACCCAGGAGGAGTGGAACACTCGGAGCCACTGGCCCTCTGGGAGCGGGGGAACAGCAAGTGGGCTCTCCAGGGTCCAGCAGGCCATCTGCCCTCTGTGCCTGGAGGGCACTGCTCCCATTGCACAGACGGGAGAACCGAGGCTCTGAGAGGGCAGGTGGCTGGCTCAAGGTCACACAGCAAGTGCAGGGATGGGGAGCCAGGAGCCAGGTGCCAGGAGGAGAGGGTGCTTTAGGGGCCAGTCATGGAGATCCTCGGGGTACTAACCCTCTAGCTGTCCTGGGGTCTGGGCCCCGAGTAAGCCAGCTTTTTGTCACTCAAATGGGCAGGCATGGCCCCGGCAGTGGGCTTGGGTGTGAGTCCTGGGAACCAGGCAGCCGGGTGGGGAAGCCGTGGAGGCTGGAGAGTTCCTTACCGCCAGCCACCAGCCCAGCGCCCAGCTGCTGGGGACCGATGGGACCTTCCTCCCTGTGCCCCATGGGCAGGACACTGAAGGCTCCTGTCCTCTCTCCAACCAGCCGCCCTTGTGTGGTGCTGTGTTGGGGTCCCCCAGGGCCCTCTCTTGACTGAAGGGGTGCGACTGAGTGTAGCAGGTCCCTGTCACCCCCTGCCCCACCTGGAGCGGCCGTGACCTGAGGTTGGTGGGGTGGGTGGGAATAGCCTTAACACTCCCTTCAGAAGCCATGGAAGTTGTTTACGTGAACATTTATTGAGTGCCTTCTGTGTGCACTGGACTATCCTGGGGACAGGGGGGTAGATGAGGCAAAGAAGGTCTCTTGGAGCTCCTGGGCAGCCCAGCCCTGCTCCTCCGCAGGTCCCCGAGGGCAGAGGGTTGGTTCCTGGGGTCCTAGACTGGGAGGAGCAGCGGTGCTGGTCAGTGGGAGCCGCATGCTGCAGGGGTCTCCCGAGCCCAGGCCAGCAGTCCTGTGGGTGACTGTCCCTTCCCTGCCTGACCTGACCTCCTGTGCAGCAGGGACCCCAGGGGCTTGGGATGTTGCTTCACCACCAGGGACACCTTGCCTGCTGGTCCCCTGGGCCTTGGTGGCCCTAGCTACTAAGGGGGTGTGTGGGGTGACCCGAGGTGTCCTGCCCATGGGCCCAGGGTGTGCCTTAGAGCAGGGACAGGAGTCGGGCTCCAGGTTGGTCCGTGTGGGGAACCTGTGCCTTGGTGCTCTGGGCAGTGATGCTCTGGGCGGTGGGCAGCCAGGCTGGCGCGACACCCCCCAGCAGGGTCACAGACAGACAGTGAGGGGGTGAGAGGAGGAGGGAGGCGAGCATGGCCCGAGGGGAGGCCTCTGCCGGGAGCACGGGGCTCTGGGAAGGCTGGCTGGGCTCAGGTGCCGGGAGGGAGAGGGCTGCGGTGGCTGTGGCTGGGTGGGGGCCTTCCTGGCAGAGGGACTGGCGTGGGGCAAGGTTTGGGGAATGAAGGGAGCCGAGGGTGTGGGGAGGGAGAGGGCACTGGAGATGGGGCAGGGGCCACTTGAAGGGATTCGCTGCCCGGGTGGCAGGTCCTGATCTGCTCTGCAGGGGACGGAGGCGGGCGGGCTGGGCAGGGTGGCCGGCAGCTGGGTCGGGGGGACTGAGGCTGCCATCCAGTGGGATGGGTGACAGGCTTGCGCAGTGGTCTTGGCCTGGCTGTCAGCGTGAGGCTCATGCTGGGGACCGCTTCCTAGCTGAGGGAAAGGGGTGCAGGTGCCCGTCCAGCACTGGCGCAGGGCAGGTAAGAGAGGTGGGCAAGCTGTGGCAGGGTCCACGTATCAAGGGATGGCCCTCTTAGCAGGACCCGGCATGACCGGAGCGGGGAACGGGCAGGGGAAGGAGCCACGGCGGGTGTCACTGCATCCTGGGTGACACCCATAGCCCTGTCACTGACACCCATAGCCATGTCACTGCATCCTGGGTGACACCCATAGCCCTGTCACGGGCACAGCACCCAGCACCCAGCACCATGGGTGCCCGTGTCAGGGCTATGGGATGGCTTCCAGGTAGCAGGGTGCGGGGCAGGGTCTTGGGAGGCAGGGAGAAAGCAGTGGGTGGGGAGGGGGCCGGAGGATGGGATAATGTGGCCCCACAGTCCACGCCCCACGCTGCCTCCTCTTCCCCAACCAGAGCCCTAGGCCGGCTCCCATCCCCCATCCCCATCCTTGGGGTGGCCCTGTGGACCCCGCCTTCTGACTCACAGCAGATGGGGGCATCATGTGAGCAAACCAGCGGCCGAGGGGGAGCAGACTCCAGGGACCTGGCAGATGGCAAGTGGGGGGTGGGGCAGGGCTGGCACAAAGGCGCCTCTCAACAGCGAGGGCGGGCGCTGGCCTCAGCCTCCGGGCCCTGCTCCCCCTGAGGTCAGCTGAGAGCTTGGTGCTGCTCCAGCTCATGCCCCACTGGAGCTCTTGGGGACCCTTGGGGAGCCCTGCCCATTCTGGAGCCAGGCCTGGGCTGCCAGAGCCAGGGGCCAAGGGCGAGGGAGGTGCTTGGAACAGGGTCCCTTCTCTGCTGGCCTGTCCTGGCATGGTCTGGGCCCAGACACCTTCCCAGACTCTATGCCCCTAACTCTCCAGGGTTCCCCGGTGCGCAGCCTGGGTGGGAAAGTCCCCATGTTTCTGTGGCAGCCCCTGCCTGGTGCTGGGCTCCGTACGTGGCACCTGTGCCCATTTTTGAGAGGAGGATATTGGGGCAAGGAGGCTTACCCCGTGAGGGTCCTTGGGGTTGGAGTCTGAATTCTTAGCTGCTGTGCTCTTCTGTCCCTTTCCTCAGCCAGGCCAGGCACTGTGCTAGGGCCAGACGGTGTGTCCCTGTCTTGAATCCCGTTCCTGCCCCTGCTACACCCCTATTTCTTTTGGGCCTGGGGACCTAGAAAGAGAGCAAAGCCCGGGAGGATCTTGGCTTTGTTCTCTGGGTGTGTGGACGTGGCGGACGCCTCAGTTTCCTCACCTGTAAACTGTAGCTAAGAGCATCCTCTTCAGGGCTGCTGTGGTCACTAGGGGCGTTAAGACAGGAAAGTGTTCAGAAGAGTCCCTGGCCTGCAGAAATGATGGACTTTACCATTCTTCCATTGGACAGATGGGTAAACTGAGGCAAGAGGTAACTTCTAGCAACTCAGAAGTGCTTCTTCCCGAACCCCTTACCTCTGAGGGAGTCGGACACGGGCAGGACTCACCCCCTGTCCCTAGTAGCCTGATCTCTGCTGTGGGACGGAGGCTGGCGTGGTGCGCTGGGCACCGGGCTCCGTGGCTGGCGCTGGCCTAGGTAGTTTGTGGGTGGACTTGGTGGCTCTGGGCAGCAGAGAGGAACCGAGGCCCGAGGAGCTGGCAGAGCTCCCAGCACAGTGCACAGGCCCTGCGGCAGCCGCGAATGGGCAGGGTGACAGGCTACTGTCCAGCCCCGCTCAGCCCCTTGAAGAGCCAGTGGTTCTGCAGGGAATGGCTCCCAGACTCGGGGCCCCTTTAACTCCACAACGAGCCCAGAGGAGCCGCAAGGCCACCTCCACAGCATCTCAGACCCCCTCTCTCCCCGGTCCTCCTCCTCCTCCTCATGGTGTCCCCCTCCTGGACTCTCAGGGCCTCCGAGGGGGAAGGGGAAGGGCGCTGGAGATGCCGGTCTGCATAAGCCTCGCTTGGAGGTTGACTTAGAACCAGGTTCGAGTCCTTGACCGGTGACTCTGAGCAAGGGGTCACTTCCTCGAAGTCACAGCTTTCCCGGCTCAGTGGCGCAGGCCTGTAACCCTGGCAACTCAGGAGGCTGAGGCAGGAGGATCCCAGGTTCAAGGCCAGCCTTAGGAACTTAGGGAGGCCCCAGACCCCGTCTCAAAATAAACAATGCAGAGGCGGGGGTGTGGTGTTAAGTGCCCCGTACCAAAAAAGAAAAAAAAAAAAAGACGGCACAACTTCTCTGGGCCTCAGTTTCCCTGCCTGAAAATGGACATAGTAGCCCCCCGCACCCCAGCAGGGTCGTTGCTGGAACTCAGGTGACATGGTGCAGAGTGTGAAATTATTAGGATATGTGGACTCGGGAGTCTGCATAAGCCTTGCTTGGAGGTTGACTTAGAAAACAGGTTCGAGTCCTTGACCGGTGACTGTGAGCAAGGGGTCACTTCCTTGAAGCCTCATCATGAAGGCCGTTCAGTGCAGAGGAAGATCACGGCATCTCTATATCTAAGTGAGACCCTGTGGGCATGAACGGGGACAGCCCCACATTACAGAGGTTATGCCATTTGGACCCCCACCTCAGCTCAGACCCTTGCTTCTCCAGCTTCCAGCTCAGTGGCCCCCTGGGCGGTTAGGGACGTGACTGGTTCTGTCCCAGCTCCACCAGCTGTGTGAACCTAGACAGGTGTATTGACCTCTCTGTGTTTCACTTTTCTGAGCTTTAAAATTACAATGGTGATTGTCTTGAGGGGGTTAAGGCAGCCCCTGGATTTCACGTGTTCAGTATTGTGCCTGGCACACAGTGGAGGCTGTTGTCATTGTCACTGCAGCCTTCTTGCACGGAGTCCTTCTTGTAGGGAGCAGCAGAGATTTTATCCCAGTCCGACAGCTCCATCCTCTCCCCAGGTCGCTGGGGAAGGTGCCGATCCCCAGAGAGCCCACTCCTGGGCACACTCCCATCCCAGGAGTCTTGCTGTGCTGGTCAGGGGCGTGGTCCAGCCCGGGGCTCGCTTCTGCTCCCAGGCCCTGAGATCCGGTTACTGGACCTGGATCCACTGATGGCCCTTGAAAGCCAGTTCCCTGGAGATGAGCGTCGGCGCGGAGAGACCGTGTGTGTCAAGACTGCTCCTTGGAGCACGGAGGGGCTGTCATCCGGGATGCTGCCTCCTGGGGAGGGACCCAGGCACATGCAGGGGCTCTCATGGGGACAGAGAGGAGACGTGGGCAGGCAGGCTGCGCGCTGAGCAGGGTTTGGTGGCTGGGCTCCTCTGTGTTTTTTCCTGGTGGGAACGCTGCAGTCGACCCTAACTGCCTGGGGCGAGTTCCCTCCTGCAGACAGACCTGTGATTTTCTGCAGGTCAGACCTCACAGCAATTTACCTGCTTTGTGCCGGGGCATGCTCGGGCTGCAGAGCCCGGGGTGGGGGGGTTCTGCTGGTATCTGGAGGTCCGGGTGTTCCGGGTTCTTTCAGGAGGAAGGAAGGTGGCTCTGCCGCTGTCATTCAGGTGAGAATTCAGAATGCTGGCAAAGGGAGGGGACAGCGCCTGGCCAAGGACAACTCTTAAAGGAGCACAGTGGGACAGGCTGACCTGCTTGGCCACCGTCCTGCGCCCGGGGAGAGGCCTGGATCGTGTTGGGCTGGCCTCCTGGGGCTGAGCAGCGTTCTGAGGTCACTTCTCTGCTGGACTGGCTTCCCCTGACTCCTGGGGCCACATTACGTCCACCTTCCTGCATCCTCGGAGGAGTCTGCACCTCTGGGTGTGGCTCTATGGCTGGCACCTGGGTGTCTGACCTCGTGGCAGGGGACAGCTGCTCAGACCCATCTTGAGACCAATGCAGGGGTGGACACAGAGGCTGGCTGGGCAGCTGAGTCACCATCGGCCCTGTGCCTCGGCTGACTGCCCCTCTGCTATGTCACTGTCTGGGCATGGGCCAGGCAGCTCGGTGGAGGGGACTCACCCCCAGTCCCCAGCCTGGTGCCTCCACGTGACTGCCCACAAAGACCCTTATTCAACCTCAGGTGCTCCTAAGATTTGAGTCTTTATTCAGGTTTCACAGCCGATGAGCAGGTCCCAGGGACCCTGGGCCATCAGAGGCTGCAGGGACCAGCACCCAGGTCTCTTCTGCTGGGCCTGGACTCATTCCCTTGGTACCACTGAACGTGGTGCGCCCCCGACAGGAGCTCAAGGCTCTGGGGACGTTGTAGAGGGACGTGGGAGTCATGAGGCTCCTTCCATCCAAGGCCAGGAGGGGCTCCCGTTCCCGTGGCCTCCCTGGTACCTCAGTGCTCAGCAGCCCCTGGGAGGTTCTGGTGGCGCAGGTGATGTTTGTGGGCAGGTGGTGTCTCCATTGAGAAATCTCTCCACGGCCCTGCCGGTCACCAAACAGGAACTGGCCCATTAGTGCCACCCAATTCCATCTCTAGGAGGCTCCTGTTAGCGCCTGAGTAACCCAGGATTCCCGCAGAGGGCCAGGGTGAGGCCGGCGGGCCTGGCGGGCTGGAAGGTGCATAGCCACCAGCTTAGTCACCAGAGTCCCTGGCTTCTTGTCTCCACCTGGCCGGAGCTGGTGGCTGTTCCTGACCCCGGTGCTCCCCGCACACACACACCTGCATGGGACCCCTTGGCAGTGGGCAGGGCTGGTTGAGCCTCGTGCAGGTTTAACCCAGAGCTGTTCCTCCTGGGCCCGGCTCTGCCCGCCACACCTCCAGGGGCTCTGCTTCCGTGTGCCCTCCTGGGGGCCCGTGGCAGGTCCCCAGTGCCTCAGCTGCCTGGGCCTTGGTCCCTGAGCAGGGTAGTGGGAGTGGGACCCATTCCCAGGCCTGGCGGGAGGGCGACCAGTGCGTGTCCATGGAGACCCTCCAGTGGGTGTCAACGCAGACAGGCATCTGTCTCTGTCCTGTCGTCCCCTGGGCTTGGGGAACTAGAGTCAGGAGGACAGTAGTGTCTTCAAAGAGCCCAGCAGTTCCTGGGCTGAGGGGCCTGGGGACCATGGTGCGGCCTCCCTGGGTCTCCGCATCCACCTCTGTAAGGTGGCCGTGCCAAGGGGGTGCCAGGTGGGGTGACGGCAGAGGAGTGCACGGGGTTGGGTTCGCGTCCAGCGTTGCCGGCTCCGTGTCCCCAGGCGGGGAGCTCCCCTGGCTCAGACTGTTTTCCTTGGTGCAGAAGGGACAAGAGCACGTCCTGCAGGGCGGCCTGGGGACTTCGCGGTCAGGGGCATGTCACGGGGCTGTGCTGGCATGTGTTTCCCTGCCGTGCCGGGCTCCCACTGGCTTCTCTGTGGGCTGGTCCTTGGAAGCATCCTGCCGGAGGTCCCTAGGCCCCCCGTACCCCATCACCGACTCCTTGCCCCACCCGGTGGCCTGCAAGAGCCCTGGGGGAGGCTTAGCATTTGCGCCAGTGGCTTGGTGACCTGCCCTCGTTGGTGAGTTTCCTTCCTGGGCATCGTTGGCTTGGGCCCTAGGAGTGGGCCTTCGAGGGCTGTAGGGAGAAACCCGGAGGCTTGGTGCTCACAGGAGCAGGTGGGACCCGGACGTTGTCTGCTCCAGAAACCTTGAGCCAGCGTGTGGTCCCAGTGGTTGGGGAAGCGCCTGGCGGGGCTTCCGTGCTGCGGGACTTCTCAGGGCCTTCAGTGCCCAGCTGGCAGGGGGGAGAGTGAGCCTGGACTCAGATCCCTTCCCAGAGTCAGGCCTGCACCTTCTCTGGGGCCTCTCTCTGGCCAAGCACCTGGCAGAGGTGTGTGTGTCCTGACCAAGGCAGAGGCAGGGAGCGGGGATAGTTCAGTGGCCCCTGCAAGGAATGGACTTCTTCAAAATTCTCTACAGTATTGGGGGGGGGGGAACCCACGCAAGCGCTGTACCACTGAGCTACACCCCAGAGTCTCAAAATACAGTTTTGAGTCTGAGTTGCTGAGGCTGGCCTCCAACTTGTGATCCTCCTGCCTCAGCCTCCCGAGTCACTGGGATGACAGGCATACACCATCCAACCCGGTCCCAAGTGGCGCTTTTGAACTTGGATCTAGAGTATAAGGAATCATGTTCTACTGGGAAGATGGAGGCTGCCCGGCCTGGCGTCAAGCCCCGGCTCTGTCGTGTTTGTTAATTCACTCAGCTAGCAGTCACGGACGGGGCAGCTGCTGTGGGACTGGAGGCAGCAGTGGGGGCAAGACAGGCAAGACTGAGAGGCGGGGAACTAGGGAGCACATCACAGGGCCACTTCAGTCAGGGCTGGGTGCTCTAAAGGTACTGAAGGAGGTGACAAGCAAGACCCTGATGGAAATAGAAGATCAGTTTGGTTTGGTGGTCATGGAAGGTATTTGAGTTAAGGCTGAGATGGGGTCAGTCACAGAAAGGGTCCTAGAAAGAATGTGCTGTGTTGCCAGGGAGGGGGGAGGGGGTGAAGCACATGTAAAGGTCCTGGGGTATGTCAGAGGAGTCCCAAACAGCCAGAGCTAGCCAATGCAAGGAAGGGAGAGGTGGCCCTTGGAAGGTGAGAGGACCGCAGTGGGGCCCCTGTCTATATCATCTCACATCAAATGAGGCACACGGTTCTGCTCCCCACCTCCACTCCAATCAGGAGCTAAGTGAGGAAGTAGCTCTTCGCCTCTCTGGCTCTGGGCTGCAATGAGCTGCAGGACTTCCCTGGTGATAAGTGTGTGTGTGGGGGTGTTCAGGGACAGTGGTGGGCCTGGGGATGCTGTGCCCTGTCTCTCTGCAGTGAGTGCCAAGTGTGTATAGAAGGCCAGGGTGCCCTCCCCCCGGGTGCCTGAGTCACAGCCCCTGCCAGCCTCTTTGAGGCACGGACGGGTCCTTTGATCCAACAGAGGCCGCCTTCTCAGCCCGGCAGGCCCTGGAACCTTCCGGGCGGGCGGCTAAGGTCCCCCGAGACAGCAGCTCCTTTCTTTCCCTCTTCCTCCTGCCTGAAAATAGTGCCCGGCTCTGGCGGCAGGGAGACAATGGCAGCCTCCGGACCGGCCGCCTCCTGGCTCGGGTCCACACAGGGCAGTTTCGGAGGCGGCCTAGCCCGGGGCCGGGCCCCTGCTGCCTTTCCCATGGCCTGCGCCAGCCCCGCCGCCCCCTGGGGTCTCTTCCCCCAGGGGCTCCCACTTGTGCTGTGGGAAAATACCTGCAGCTACGGGGCTGGGACCCGGGATCCTCGGCCGGCTGTCCCCTGACCTGCTGCTGGTCTGTCTGTGTCCTGCCCCGTTCTCCATCCCCTCCCCCCGGGTACTGGGAGTCTTTTCCCTTTGACTCAGAGGATGGAAAGGACTTCTTAGAAGCCCAAGGGATACGCGCTCTTGGGAGGAAGTGAGCTCCCTGGCGTTAGAGGTGATCAAATAAAGTTTGAATGTGCGCTCGATGCAGAAGGAGGGGGTCGGTCCAGCACCCGGTGGATCCTTGTGCTTGACGTCCTCCCGTCCCGCGGGAGATCTCTGTCTGAATTCCGTACCCCTGGGACTCAGTTTCTCCACCTGTAAGATGCATTCCACGGGGCTCTCCTTGCAAAGCCGTGGAGGCGGGTCTCCATAAAGCCCTGGGCAGGGATGGGCACCAGTAGCCTTTTCAGAAACTTCCACCTCTGCTCTGCTCCCTCCCAGACTGGAAAAGAGGGTCCAGATCACTCCTGACCTCCAGGGAGACCTGGAAAGCCCGGAGGGGCCCCTGGCTCCAGGGGAACTCAGAAGGAGGGTTCTTGGTGTGTCATGGCAACCCAGGACGGCTTCCTGGAGGAGGTGGACCCTCGGAAGTGTTCAGGGTAGTGTGGAGCATGACAGTCAAAGGTGGAGGTTAGGGACTATCCAGCCTGACTGGAGGCCAGGGCCACAGGCTGGTCACCCCTCTCCAGCTTCTAATTTGGTCACCGGGTGGGGGGGCAGCCTTTCTTGGGTTAGCCCCCCATTGGGTTCTAGAGAGATTTGACTTTCAAGTCAGTGTTTGTTGAGCTGGTGGTGCACAGCTGTAGTCCCCGCTACTTGGGAGGCTGAGATGGGGCTCTCTGTGGTCCCCTCTGGACAGCAGGTGTGCCCCCCGCCCCGTCCCCGTGCGCCCCATATCTTGCTGCCCTTCCTCCTGCCAGCTCCCTCCTGGCCAGACAGCCCGGGCACGGAGGGACTCGGGAACAGTCGGGGAGCCCGCGCGGCAAGGCAGGAGAGGAGCCAAGCGTGACGTCGTCCCCGCAGCTGCCAATGGTTGCCAGGGGAACGGTTGCCAGGGGCTGCTGTCACCTGCGCCCCTTCTCCCTGACTGGCGCGCGGGCGGCTGGGGCTTCTCAGCCCCATCTTCCCTGGCCGCCCCCTTTGTTTGCCGCTGGCTCGGGTGAAGGGGCCGCCGCCGGGGTGGCTCAGCTTGGTGGCTCAGCTTCCCGCTGCCTCTTGAACTTGGAGAAACTGTCCCCGGCTCTGACAGTCCGCTCCTGCAGGCCAGGCAAGCCTCCCTGGAACGGGTCCTTGTGCATCTTAGTGCACTTTGTCCTCAGCAGGAACCAGGTAGGGCTGGCTCCTCTCTCCTCCCTCCCTCCCCTTCTGCTTCCCCTCCCCCTTCCCCCTTCTTTCTTCTCCCCCTCCAGTCCCCCCAGCCCCTTCATTGACCATGTGCTAATAGGTGGGGGTGGTGTTGCTGCGGGGGCTGGGGTGGTGCTGGGGACGCTCCCTAGGGCTAGGGCGCAGCCCCCAAGGTACTCTCAGAAAATATGGTCAATTAGAGCAGCCGAGATCTGGAGGAAGTGGTCGTTGGGCGCCCCACCCCTCCCCTCCACAAACCAGGGGCCTGGGCGGCCAAGATAAGCCTCTGGGAAGCGGCAGGGGGTGTCCAGGGCTGAGAGGTCTGCAAGTGTCACCGGAGACAGGAGCCCTCCAGCAGGGCTGGGATCCACGGTCACCTGGGCAAGCTCCCACAGCCCCTGACCTGGGACAGTGTGGGGGACACTGTCTAGCACGTTTGACGGTGACTTCCAGAGGAGCCCTGCCTAACAGGTAAGTTCTAGGGGAAGCGGACTCCAAATTCAGAACGCGGTTCTGGAGCCGGCCTGGGTTCCCTTCCCACTTGGCGGCTCCCCAGCCGCGCCACCTGCACAGGTCGTTTCCCTTCTGTGCCATTTGTTGGGTGAGCATCCTGACGTTGGCAGCAGAGGCTAGGAGGACTGGATGTGTTCCCGCGTGGAAAGAGCTTCAAATCCCATCTTTGTTTGCCGTTCTTTAAAAAAATCGGTTAGTGTTCTTTAAAAAAAAAAAAAAACAGGATCCCCATTTTATGCACTTTTATTTATATTTTGATTTTAATTTTTTATGAGTGCGTTGGAGGTCTACATCATTGCGGGGTTCATTTTGACATCGTCACAAATGCTTATAACGTAGCATTTGTTATCACTCCGGTCCTAGTATTTCCTCTTCCCCTTCCTCATCCCTCCCCGACCCCCGTCCCCTTCCCTATGGCTCCTCCTTCTATCTACTTTTTGCTTTTTAAATCGGTGCATTCTGCTTCCATGTGGTGTTGGAATGCACAGACGGTGGTCGTCCATGCACCTACATGCTTTGGTCGAATGTATTCCTCAATTCTTCCGCCTTCTCTCCCCTTCCCTTCCCCTTGGTCTGTCTAGCGTTTCCTGTGTTTTGCTTTTGTTTTTTGTTTTGTTTTGGTACCGGGGATTGAACCCAGGGTGCTTTACCTCTGAGCCACATCCCCAGCCCTGTTGATTGTTTATTTTAAGACAAGGTCTCACTAAGTTGCCGAGGCTAGCCTTGAACTTGCAATCCTCCTGCCTCAGCCTCCCCTGTTGCTGGGATTATGGGAATGTGCCCATGCCTGGCCCGTCTAGTGTGTCTAAAGAGCCTCTCTGGCAGTGACGGTGTAACTGGAGGTGGTGAGCGCCCTGTGGGGTGCAAGGGGCATCTGGAGGGTCCCCAGGCTGTGCTGTAGCTGCACAGAGTCCTGCAGTGTCTCTAATGGTCTTCCTGGAGGGGCCTCAGGCACACCTGGGCCCTGGCTTTGGCCTTAGAAGGGAGGGTAGCTTTGTCCTGTCTGCCCTTGAACCAGAAATCTGGGACCTGGAGGAGGAAGCGGGGAGAAAGGGAGGGTTGGTGGCTGCCCTTGGGAACTCTGAGGATCCTTCGCTCCAAAGATGGGCATTTTGCCTGGCTGGCGGGGGGAGTGGAGCTGCAGCTCTCAGAAGCCAGCGGGGAGGTAACTGGGCTGACCTTGTGGGCCTGGCTTTGGGCAGCGATGACGGGGAAGGGGAACTTCGGCCAGATGGAGGAGCCGGGCTGCGAGTTGAGCGGGCAGAGAGTCTGGCCAGAGTCTGGTCAGGGTGGGGGAGGTGGCCCAGCACCCTCTCTGCTGCCAGCTTGGAGGTAAGCGGGACTCACTTGAGGGGTCCTGAAGCCTGCTCAATGGTGAGAGGGTCTTGGGCCACCGAGATGGCAGGCAGGGGACAAGGGTCATGGTCACCTACTTGATAGCGAGGAAACCGCAGCCAGAGGGGGACAGGCTGGTCCAAAGACACAGGCCAGGTGGCCACAGAGCTAGTCTGGACCTAGTGCCTCTAACTCCTGCCTCCTGTGCGTCCAGGACGCTGGCCACAGCTGCTCCGTGGATGGGGCCAGGTCTTGGAGACTTGGCCACCAGCCTCTGCCTGGCTTTGGGTTGCTCCAGGAGCATGCAGCTGACGGGGACTGCCACCAGCAGGTGAAACCCCCGTGCCGAGCCCTGTCCCTCGGCGGGCTCCTTCAGGGGCCCCTGGCTGGTCTTTCCCCAGGTCTTCCCCTCCTTGGGTTCTAAGTCTTCTTCCATCAACTTCAAAATTCAAGAGGCCTCGAGTCTTGGCTCCTCAGAGCTCCTGCGTCCCCACCGTCCCCACCCCCTCCGACGTTCTGCTGAGTGCTTCAGCCCCCTGAGGTGAGGCCAGGGACCCAGCTGGCCATGGCACCCTGTAATGGAATGGCTCACTGGGGACAGGCCTGGCAGTGGGAGGTAAGAGGGGCCTGGACGTCCCCCGGCTCACGGGGGACCTCTCGCCTGGAAGTGTCAGGGCTGGCGACGAGCAGCCCTAGGGAGCCCGGCCGCCCACTGGCTCCTGCAGGTCAGCTCGGAGAGCTAATGGCCCCTGGGCAGCTCAGAGGGACTGAGGGAGGGGCTGGCCGTTGGGGACGGTGTCGGAAGGCTTCTATCTGTGTGCCGTCAGGACTCCCGGAGCTTGTTCTTCGGGTTAATGACAGCTGAAGAGGTGCCCCTGTCCCACGGGCCGGGGACACTGGGCCATGGTGGCTGAATGCCGTGGTGGAATCGCGGCCCGCTCCTGCTGCCGTGTGGCCGTGGCTGCGACTTCCCCTCTTTGGACTTGGGTTTCCTTGTCTGGGGATGGAGATGCCGATAGCGCGGTTTCAGTTACTGAGAGGTCCTCTGGCCGCGGTGGAGGCTGAGCCACGGGGTGCGGGGCCTGCAGCCCAGTGAGCCCCTGCCCAGGGGGCTGCCGTCCCCCTCTCCTCCTGGGGGACTCCAGGGTCCTTTCGCCACAGCGGACCCACCCTGGTAGGCCCTCCTGCTCTCTGCCGTCCCGCTGGCCACCATGCGGCCTCAGAGGATGTGGAGGGCTGAGGCCCTGGGCACGGGGACCCTCACGGGCGTGCCACAAGCTGCATCACAGGGAGGGGACCAGGGCATGCGAAGGCTTGGAGGGGAGCCCCGCAGGCCGGGGCCTCTCTCAGGCCTCAGTGCAGGTGAAGGGGCTGCTGGGTGGCAGCCTGGGACAGCGGCTCTCCAGGAGTCCCTTCCCTGGCGGGTCCTCTCTTCGTGGGTGGCAGGGCCCAGGGCCCTTCTGGGCATGCAGAGGGAGTTGAGGCCCAGGGGCTTGGCTGGGCCACAGGTGCCTCCTGGGTTGGCTGCTGCAGGGGTGTGGCCTCTGCCTGGGCTTGTGGGGGCCTCGGGCAGCCCCAGCCTTCCAGGTGTTTCGTCTCTGTCCCTTGGTGCCCTTCTTGGTTAAGGGCTGGGACTCTGGGGCTCAGGAGCTTGGGCTTCACACCCACTGGTGAAATAGGTCACGGTGTCGGGGAGAGGGGTTCAGCGCTGCGAGCAGTGCTAGTAGGTGCCTCTAGGTGCCCCAGGTGGGCGGCCCAGGGCGTGGCCTGGGTCCCACCTGGCTGTAACGGCATCTCCTGGGGCTGGTGGCTGTGTGGTGTTCCCAAGGCGGTTTCCTCTCATAACAGAACTTGGAAACCGCTGGAAGGAGGGTCCTCTGAGCACGCCCCTCCCACCCACCTGCAGGAAGCACCTGCAGGAACCCCCACCCTGCCGCCCCCCTGTCCCTCTGCGGAGCTAACTCGCCCCCACCCCAGGCCTCTCCTTGCCTCCTGCATATCTGCAGTGCACACTCGGGCACGCCACAGTGTGTGTCACGCCCTGAAGTGCCATCCTCGCCTGCCCCTGCCCTGGGCCACATCCCTCCTGTCCCATCCTCCCTGGGCTCCAGCCAGCCCTGGGCTGGGGGGCAGCTGAGGACCGGGGCTGGAGTGGCTCACAGCTGGGCTGGGCCTCTTCTGCCCTCCCCACCATGAAGGTCCCTGGGAGGGGCCCCAGGGAGTGAAGGCCAGCTCAACCCGGAGAGTGACCAGGACTCCTCCTTCCTGTCTTCTTGGCCCCTGTCCCACACCCTGTTCCCCCCCCCCACTATCCTGGGGGAGGCCAGTCAAGTGCCCAGCACCTGGCTAAATGGTACCCTGCACGATGGCAGGTCCTTGTCATGGGTGGGGAAGCGGCACCTTGGGAGCCGCCTTGACCTTCAGCCACCGGTGCTGAAGTCCCCTCTGCCCTCTGACACAGTCACCGTCCCATGGTTCCCAAGCCCGTGGCAAGTCAGTGGGCTGCGTTCTAGAGGCCGGCTCTGGAGCCCACCCTGGACGGCAGGGGCCTGAGGGTCTGCGCTCCAGCCCGTTCCTGGGCCTGGCCCACAGCTTGGGCAGCTCTGGGGGAGCCCTGAGTGGGTGGGCGCCGAGTGCGGTGAGTGTGGCCTGGGCCCACCAGGGGACGTGCGGCTTCCTGGGACGGCCTCTCAGAGACGGGCAAAGGCACCCAGGGAGGGTGGGCTTCCAGGCAGGGGATGCCTGAGCCCAGGCCTGGGGTGACCCGTGACCGCGGGGGGCCCACGGGCAGGAGCAGGGTCGGGCCCAGGAGGGAGTCTCCCAGCCTGGAGGTGTCAGAGGCGCCCCAGGGAAGGGTTAACCAGGTCCTGTCCCCTCCACTGCCACGAGGAAATGCGTTTTCCAGGAGCTCCGGCAGAGCCAGGGTGACGCGTGGCTCCGCACAGGATGGCCGGGGAAGTGAGTCAGGGCCCGGGGGAGAAAGTGAGCCCAGGCCTCTGCCCGCCGTGCACGCGTGGCCTTCTCCCCAGCAGCTGGCCGTGGAATGGGCGACTGGCTTTGGCAGGCCCTGGCTTCGTCCGCCCGGCTAGGCCCTCGGAGACCCTGCGATGGGTCCCCACTGTGTCACCGGGTCGGGCGGATCAGCTCGTTCTGTTCTTATTCATGTTTACGGAAGGCCCGAGGTCAAGGGCAGCTGCTCCGGAAGAGGAGCTGGGGGGCCGGGGCTCCCCTGGGGCTCGGCCACGGCACCCTCTCCAGACTGGACGCTTCTACGTTGCCTGTGATCCACCAGCTCCCCCCGCCCTCCCCTCGTCTTTGGGGAGACCCCCAAATCCCAGGGGCCACGCACCTCTGGGACCTCTACCAGTGCTGGCCCGTCCTTCCCTGGCCTGTTTCCAGGCTGTGAGATGGTCAGCCAGGAGGCCCTGCCGCCGGGTGGACGCCACGATGTCCCAGCATTGTGATCACTGGGGTGTGCTGCTGTGGCCCCTTCTCAGCTCTGGCCAGGGCTGTGGGGGGGGCCAGGGCCTGCTGCAGGCTGGGGCTTCGCACTGAGACTCCTAAAGGTGGGGTCTGGCCAGCTCCGCCCCCCTCACCTCCAGAGCCCAGGTGGGCAGGCCCCTGTGGCCCACTGCGAGCCCCTGGTTCTGGTATTTGGTCTCCAGGGCCCAGGCCCCCTCGTTCCTGGCTGAGCCAGGTGGTGGACACCCAGGGTGGTGACTGGGCACTGGAAAGCCCTGCTGGGGACACTGGGGGCTCCATCGTGGACACTGCCCGTGCCCTTTGGGTGGACTGGCTGGGTGGCAGCCACCTGTGGGTGGGACTGGTAGGGGACAAAGGGGATGCTAAGTGGACAGCACCCTCGCTGTGCCCCATCTGGAATCTTCGTCTGGAGCCCAGCGGTCTTGCCTCGGGGTTCTGCAGACGTGGGTCCAGGGCTGTGAGCAGGGAATTTTCTGGGTGGGGTTTCCGCGTTGCCGTTGTACTTCCGGAAAGCAGGCTTTGTGCTCCGAGTTTCCCCTTGAGGTGACCTGGAGCTGAGCTGGCCACTGGTGGAGGTGGGGTCAGGGCAGGGGAGCGGGAGGGAGGTCCAGGGCTGGGTCACGAGCCGCTCAGAAAGTATACAGAGCTGTTTCTCCGACGCCTGTGGCAACGGCATGTCCTAGGCTCTTTGCCACAATGACCCTTGAGGTAGGCTTCATTTTTATTCCTCAATACAGGTGAGGAAAATGAGCCCAGAGACAGTGAGTAACCAGTCCAAGCACACACAGCCATAAGTGCAGGGCTGAGATTGGAACTCAGGTAGCCTGGCTCCAGAGTCCATTCCACTCGGGGTGGGTTGAAGGAGTCCAGGGGCCCCTCCTTGTCAAATCTGAAGTGTTGATGGGGGCAGAGCTGTCCTCTTAGGAGTGGCTACTCAAATAACCAGAGTGGAATGGAATGAGCCACAAAGTGTCAGGGGCGACCCTCCCTGTGTGTGTTTGAATCCTTCAGTGACAGGGACCTCACTCCTGGCCTGCCTCTGTTGCTCTCAAAGGCCAATTCAGGCGGGCTGATGCAAATGGTCCTGCCCTCTCCTGGGGTCCAGTCTCCAGACAATCGTGACTCACGTTGAAGGTCAGTGGGCCCGAGAGATACACGTGAATTCTAGTCAGCTCCACCCTAGCTTGCTGTGTGACCTCAGGAAATCACTGGCTCTCTCTGGGCCTCAGATACAACCATCATCAAATGGAGAATTTAGAGCCGATTCTCAAAGTGATCTGTGAACTTCAAGTTCATGGTGGATGAACGTCGCAGGGGATGCTGGGAGGAGGCTGCCTAGAAGAAGTGACATTTGGCCTGAGGTTAGAGGGGGGTGGTAGGGGGTGGCAGACAGAAGGAAGGAGGTGGTCTGGGAGGGATCTGGCCGGTCCCCGGATGCTGGGTTTCCTTCCGCTGGTCTGAGGAACCTGAAGGCTTACAGAGGACAGAGCCAAGCCCTAAAATCACAGCCCAGGAAACAGCAGCCCTTCCCTAAAATACTCTCATGTCCTTTTTCTCAAATGGCCATGTGATGCCACCAGGGCAAGGTGACAAACCCGTCTGCAATGTGACTGCAGCCATGAGGCCCCGAAGTCGGGCTGGTCCCTCGGGCTGGTCCCTCGGGCTGGGACACAGGGGACCTTACATCAGGGCCACAGTGGTGCAGGGAGTGCTGGTCCGGGAGGACATGAGATCCTTCTAGGTCCCCTCGTGCTGCAGTGCTGCCCCCAAACCTCAGGCCCAAACTGCCTCTTCCGGGAAGCCCTCCTGATTTCTTCCAAACTCAGCCTCCTCGCCTGCCTCTGGTGGCCCGGCCTCTCTGTGGCAGATGACTGCATGTGTTGCTGGGGTCAGACGTGGCTCCCCACAGGACGAGGACGGCTGTCGGCAGGCAGTGTGGTCGCTGGGCCAGCTGGTGGTCAGAAGGCCAAGCCACCGGCATTTGTCTGTATGGGCACCAGTCACTATGGTCCTGACCAGGCAAGAAAAGCCCCCAGCCTGGAGCATTCCTGGGCAAGTCACTTAAGTCCCAACTGTTCACCCAACAGCAGTGCCGTCCCAGAACCGCGGGAGGATTCGTGCAGGGGCAGGGGTGGGCGTGGGGGCTGGTAGGTAGCAGCTGTGGGTGGTCAGAGGTGCCCATTCAGCCCTGGGGCAGGAAGGGGCAGAGCTGGGTCTGGTTTCTGGCGAAGACTCGCTGGTCCCTCTGCTCACCAGCGGCCCAGGGCCGGCCGCGGCTCCCCCTGCTGGTCATGGTGGGAGACGCCCTTCCCCTGAGCCCCTGTAGGGGGCGCCGTGGAGGCGCTGATCCTTCCATGTGGGCGCAGCGTTCACCTCTCCAGGTAACCTCTGCACCTGGCCTCGTCCTCAGAGATGGACCAGGGGCTCCCTGGGCGAGCGAGAAGAGGCTGACCACCCTTCCCTGCCCAGGGGAAGCTGAGAGAGGGCTCTGGTCAGCGGTGGGAACCGCAGGACGCTGGGACTGACCAAAGGAGAAGGGCTTCCCGGGGGAGGCGTCCTCTGCGCTAGGTCCAGGGGCCGCCGTGCGGTCGCTATGGGGAGAGCTCCGAGAGCCCCGTTTTCCAAGGTCCCCTCCAGGCCTGGCAGGGGCAAGGCGCAGACGGCTGCAGGTGGAACACCCCCACGATTACCCCGCGGCTCCTGGGCCCGAGGGTCTGTCCTCAGCCACTGCGTGTGCCTCACCGGGCTCCCAGCGAGTGGGCGGGCAGGGCCCTGGAGGCTCAGCCTCTGGCCACAGCCGCCTCAGCCTCTGGCCACTGCCCCCTCAGGCTGCTTCCTCCCGCCTGCCCACCGGGCCCTCTGCAGGGCAGCCCCAGCAGCCATGGTCCCGGCTCCCAGCCAACACTCAGGGTCTCTTGCAGGTGGTGACTTCCCGGGTGACTTCCGGGGAGGATGATGGCTGCCCGGGTGCCGCTGTTCCTCCTGAGTCTGCTCTTCCTGGCTAAAGGTAGGCCTTCCCAGGGGGCCCTGGGGCTATCATGTCCCCTTGCAAGGCAGGAGCCAGCGCATGCCAGCCCCTTTGGGCAGTATGGGTCTGGGGGTCCACTTGACTTGTGAATGGTAATTTGGAGAAAAGAAATGGTCACCTCCTTCTTCTGGCACATGCAACCCCACAAGCACACAGCTCCTTGGGATGGGGACCATGAACTGGGTTTTAGCTCTGCTCACCTTGGCAGCAAATATTGTTGGACAGTACACAGCCTGCGCAACAGGACATAGTAACCGGGCCTCATGAGATACTTTATTGCCCTTAGAATTCTTTTTTTGCCTTTGGAATTATTATTTAGATTCAGTTTTCTTTTTGTATTTTGAGGCCAGATTTTTTTTTTTTTTTTAATGTGGTATTAGGGTTGGATTTAGGAAGGCCTTACCGCTGAGCCTCATCCCATCCCTTTATATCCTTTCATTTGGAGACAGGGTCTCACTTAGTGGCCCATGGTGGCCTTGAACTTGTGATCCTCCGGCCTCTGCCTCCCGAGTACCTGGGATTGCAGGCGTGCACCACTGCACCTAGCTGAAGCCAGGGACCCACACATTTTTGTAGACCCTTTGCTCTCCAGGCCCTTGGAACACGTGGGTGTCGCCGGCTCTGGACTCACATGTTCTCAGCCCAGATCCTGTCCCCTCCCATGTCCCCCGGCTAGTCTCTGCCATGGGGTCCCCACTGCAGCCTCTGCCTTTCCAGGTGCCCATGGTGGTGGCCCCCGGGAAGACTTCCGCTTCTGTGGCCAGCGGAACCAGACGCAGCGGAGCAGGCTCCGGTACCTGCAGACCCCGGAGCTGCACATCTCCATCAGGAACTCCGAGGACGCCCTCACCATCCACGCCCCCTTTCCCCAGGTCCCCGAGGCTTCCCGGGCCTTCCCCGAGCCCAGGGGCCTCTACCACTTCTGCCTCTACTGGACCCGCCACACGGGCAGATTCCACCTTCGCTATGGCAAGAACGACTTCCTGCTGAGTGACCAGGCCTCAGACCTCCTCTGCTTCCAGCACCAAAAGGAAGGTCGGGGCCAGGGGCCCCTGCTGCTCGCCACCTCCGTCAGCTCCTGGTGGAGCCCCCAGAACACCAGCCTGCCGGGTGCCACCGGCTTCACCTTCTCCTTCCACAGTAAGACAGCCTCAGGCCACAGGCACTGGGGAGCCATAGAGGGCGCCTGAGGAGGGGAGGAGCGAGACTCAGTGTGAGCTTCAGGCAGGGGTGAGGGCGGTGTGGCAGGTGCCATGTGGCTGCTGCCTCCCAAGGGCGTGGAAAGCGGGTGGCAGAGGGCGCTAGGCTTCCGGGGGTCTGGGAAGCTGCTCTTCCTCTCAGGCAGCTGCTGTTGGGGGTAGGGGTACCCAGGACAGGGGACACGGCGCCTCGATGTGTCAGCAGGTCGAGGCCAGAGAAGGTCCCCGGATGGTCTGGTGGCCTGGCCCAGTGCCCTGTAGCGCGGCAGGCAGGGCTGGGGAGGCCCCCAGGTGGGACCCCCGCCTGGCCTCTCTCCACGTGTCCTGAGAAGCAGGCGCCTGGGCTTGTGGGGCCGCAGAGGGTTTTACAAAACACGAGCCGAAGTTTTCCTACCGGCCCCAAACCAGGCTTTCTGGGTTATAAATGGAAAAGCTCAGACCCCCAGGGCCTGCCTGCCTCGTGGCACAGGGCACAGGCCAGTGTCTCCATCTGCCCACCCCAGTGGTCCCGACTGGTCCTACAACCCTCAGGCGCAGGCTGCCCAGAGTAGGGGGCCTGGAGTCAGGGAGGCTGGTGGGGCCCGGAGGCAGGTGGGGCAGGGTCCCCAGAACCACCTCACCGGCCCCACATCCCTCCCTCCTGCTGCTGGAGGGTCCTAGAAGACGGCCCGTGGCTGGCCTCATCCTTGGGTGGCCTGGGGGCCCACTCACTTCCTTTCGGAGAGTCTCCTGAGGATGAGGGTCAGGGACGGGCACCTCAGCCCCAGCCTCAGAGGCTCCGTCCATTCCTCCCCCAGAGCCCACCGAGAAGGCCTTGCCCAACGCCTCCTGGGACATGTGTGACCTGAAGAGGGACCTGGGGATGCTCAGCCGGCTCCTGAGGGAGCCCCTGAAGTCCCCGAGGAGGCCCTCGTCCACCCTCGCCAGCCAGTGAGTGTGGTCTGGGCGCAAGGCGGGCAGAGGCGGGCAGAGGCGGGCAGAGGCGGGCAGAGGTGGGCAGAGGCGGGCAGAGGTGGGCAGAGGTGGGCAGAGGCGGGCAGAGGTGGGCAGACCGGAGCTGGCAGAGGCCGGGAGGCTCCTGGGCTGGACTCTTCTCTGGAGCTGACGTGTGGCCCCAGGCCAAGCCCCAAGGCCAGTGAAGACAAATGTCACAGCCAGCCCAGGGCAGGGACCCAGGCCACCCCCCACCAGGAAGGCACAGCCTTGGCCTGCGGTGGAGCCACAGGCCGAGGCTCCGACTGTCCCCCCCCTCCAGGCTGGTCCCCCCCACACCTGTGGTCTGCCTGTCCTCCTGTCCCCTCCCTCCTCGTCCCTGCCCCTGCCCCAGTCCCCCCTTTGTGTCTGCATCTCCCTGCCACCGGGTCCCTCCGTGCATCACCCACACCCCTCCTCCCGGCCAGGCAGCTGCAGAGCCTGGAGTCCAAGCTGGCCGCCGTGAGCTTCCCCGGGGACTCCGTGTCCTTCGAGGAGGACCTGGTCAACGCCACCGTGTGGAAGCTGCAGCCCAGCGCCAGCCTCCAGGACCTGCGCATCCACTCCCGGCAGGAGGTGAGGCCAGGGTCAGCGGCCTCTCCAGCAGGTCCAGGCCCAGGGCGACCCTGGGGTCAGTGGCTGTCACAGTGCTGAGTCACAGTGGCAAGGGCGGGGTCTGCCCGAGGGTCTGCTCTCCACCCTGTGTCCCAAGGCCCCTGTGAGGGCGTTGTGTTAGTGGGTCACTCCCTCCCTCCCTTGCGGCCACCACTCCAGGATGCTACAGGCTGGGCTGGTGTCTGAGGGCCCAGACAACAAACCCGTGTGGACCTCCCAGGCCCCGCGCCCCTGGGTCTGACCACGGGCTCCCCAGCCATAGCCGGCTGGAAGGACTGTGGTGGGTCCACCCTGACCCTCCGGAGGAGGCTGCTCAGAGCACAGTGTGGGGGAGGGGCTTGGGTGTGCCGCAGGCAGGTCCGGGTCCACGGTGGGCTGAGCCCTGGGGACTGTGTCCGCAGGAGGAGCAGAGCCAGGTCCGGGAGTACTCGGTGCTGCTGCCCCGGGTACTCCTCCAGCAGGGTAAAGGCCGGAGAGGGGAGGCCGAGAAGAGACTCTTGCTGGTGGACTTCAGCAGCCAGGCCCTGTTCCAGGTACCCTGCGTCCCCCCGAGGATGGGCTTCTGTCTGACAGAGTGCTGGGAAGAGCATGCTATGGGCCCACCTCCAGGAGCCAGAGCTTCTCCCTGTCAAGTCCAAAATTAGACGCAGCACAGCCTGCGAGAGGCTCAAGTGCGGTTGTTCTCACTACGGTGTGAATGACTACCCGTGAGGCGCTCAGGGCTGGGACAGATGCCAGGGGACGTCCAGCCTCTCTTCTCAGCCCTGATCTCTTCTCCCACCCCGTCTATCAGGATAAAAATGCCAGCCAGGTTCTGGGTGAGAAGGTCCTGGGCATCGTGGTGCAGGACACCAAAGTCGCCAACCTCCCGGAGCCCGTGGTGCTCACCTTCCAGCACCAGCCGCAGCCGGTGAGCGTGCGCGAACCCGCGGCAGCGAGCGTCCCTGTGGCACGACCCCCTCGCCTTCCCGCTGGGGTGGGCGCGGCCTGACCCCCCTGCCGGGCCGCAATGGGACCCGCTCTCCTCCTTTCTTGTCCCCACAGAAGAACGTGACCCTACAGTGTGTATTCTGGGTGGAAGACCCCACGAGTGAGTGTGGAGGGGTGTCTGGGGGCGGGGCCGGGGCGAGGGGGCGGGGCGGGGCGGGGGCGGGGCCAGGGCGAGGGGCGGGGTGGGGCCGGGCCGGGGGCGGGGCCGGAGCGAGGGGCGGGGTGGGGCGGGGGCGGGGTCAGGGCACCTCCTGAAGGGTCTGCTCCCGAGAGGTAGGGGTGGGTCCGCGGAATGGAGCAAAGTCCTGGAATCAGGGTGCAGTCAGCCTCTGGGCGAGGGGGTGGGGTCACTGGGGTCCTGGGGGACTGGCACTGATGGAGCCTTATGCTGTCCCCCCCTCAGCGAGCAGCCCCGGGAGCTGGAGCAACGCGGGGTGCGAGACCATCAGCAGCGAAACGCACACATCCTGCCTCTGCGACCACCTCACCTATTTCGCAGTGCTGATGGTGGGCGCCCCTCCCCTGACCCCTAACACGGGCTGAGTTCTTGTCCCCTGCCCGGCACTTGTCGCTTATTAGTCTGTTTAGTCCTCATTACTACACTCCAAGGCAGTTCTTGTCATCGTCCCATTTTATAGATAAGGAAACTGGAATTCAGAGAGGCTAAGCAACCTATCCAAGATCACAAAGCTGATTCTGTTTTTAAAAAGAGCTGGTCTGTAAAGCCCGCGCTCTTCAGTCCTAAACATTGGTCCGTGATGAAAGTGTAGATTCTCACTGCTAACCTACAGGGCTGGGGCCAGGAGTGTGTTTCTGAGTCCCTGTCTGGAGGCTGAGGCCCAGCATGGAGGCCCCCGAGGCCGGCTTCAGTACTTCCAAGATCTCAAAGAATTTGTGTCTCAAGTTCTTGCTCCTGGAATCCCCTGGGCGTGGGAAGCTCACTCCCTTGCAGCAAACCAGTCCTCACATGGAATGTTATAGAAACATTATGGAAAAATTACAGAGTATACACCCCTTGACTTAGGATGCAGACATGTCTCCATAAACCAACTGGTAGTTGAAAATGTCCCGAGCCGGGTGCAGTGGCTCACGCCTGTAATTCCAGCAACTCCGGAGGCTGAGGCAGGAGGATCGTAAGGTCAAGGCGAGCTTCAGCAATTTAGTGAGGCACTAAGCAACTCAGGGGGACCCTGTCTCTAAATAAAATATAAAAAAGTCTGGGGATGTGGCTCAGGGGTTGAGTGTCCCTGAGTTCAATCCCCGGTGCCAAAAAGAAAAGAACAAACGCATTGAGTCTGCCGGGCCACAGAACAGCTTAGGCACAGCGCGGCAGAGGCTGGCGGCTGTCGTGTGAGGCCGTGCCCAGCATCCCCGGAAGGGTCCCTAGCTTGTCCCCTGCTGGTGCAGGTCATTTTCACACCATGATAAAGTGGGACAATCCCAGGTTGAACTCTGTGAGTCGGGACCCACCTGTAGTTCACGCGGGGCCAGCACCAGGTTCACGCGGGGCCAGCACAGGGTTCCCTCCATGCGCACTGGGCGCTGAGCCCCACCCGGTCCCCTGACCAGATCTCCGCGGAGGTGGGCGCTGAGCACCAGAACTACCTGACGCTCCTGTCCTACGTGGGCTGCGTGGTCTCCGCCCTGGCCTGCCTCTTCACCATCGCCGCCTACCTCTGCTCCAGGTGAGGGCCCCCCAGCCGGGGAGACTGGCCCACCCGCCCGGTCCCCACGTGTGTGTGGCTGGGGGAGGGGGGCTGACCCCCGGGGCCACATTTCATCCCCGCCCTGGGTGTTTGGATAACAGCGTTACACAGTGTAGTTAATTGCCACCATTTAAAAATGGGAGAGTCTGTACAGGTGTGTGCGGGGAGCACACGTGTGCACGAATGACCGTGTCGCACAGGCCACAGCACGTCTGTGACCACGTTGTGCACCTGGGGGGCCGAGCAGGTGATGGTGACAAGGAGGGACAGCTGATGGGCCTGGGGAAGGCCGGGTGGGCTGGGGGCAGAGCACCTGGCTGAGCACCAATGCGCCCAACAGCTCAGGGACAGGGCTGGTAGGAGGTGACAGTTTCACTAGTGCCAGGCTTTGCACCAGTGTGACCCTGACCCCGACCTGCGAGACCCATCTCCGGCTTCACAGATGTACAACTGGGAGTCCCAGGAGGAAGGGATGGGTCCAGGGTGGGCCCTGAGTTGGGGACAGTGCAGGGCCACACACCCAGGCTGGGGACGCTGGGGCTCGTGTGCTGCACTTCTGGAGCCACTTGGAACCCTGCAGCAGGGTAGGCACACACTGATCTGCAGACAGACAGACGCACCCCGGCACTCAGAGGCACAGCGAGGACAGAGGGCAGACACGGAGCACAGTGGCCTGGATTCCCCAGTGTCCTCTTCCACTTGGGGAATGACCGGCTCATTGTCACAGCCGCTCTGTTCTCCTCACTGCCTGCCAAGACTGCTGCTAAACACGCACACCGTGTCTGGCACACAGTAGGTAGGCGCCAGGCACACAGTAGGTGCACAGGGACAGGGAATGGCCTGGAGCGCATGCCTGAGCGGAGGAGGTGCTCACTGTGGTGGCCCCGACTCCGCAGGAAGAAGCCCCGGGACTACACGGTCAAGGTGCACATGAACTTGCTGCTGGCTGTCTTCCTGTTGGACGTGAGCTTCCTGCTCAGTGAGCCCGTGGCGCTGACGGGCTCCGAGGCCGGCTGCCGGGCCAGCGCCATCTTCCTGCACTTCTCCCTCCTCGCCTGCCTCTCCTGGATGGGCCTCGAGGGCTACAACCTCTACCGCCTGGTGGTCGAGGTCTTCGGCACCTACGTCCCTGGCTACATGCTCAAGATGAGTGTCGTGGGCTGGGGTAAGTGGGGGGGCATTGGCCCCAGAACCCTTGCTCCCACTGTCTTTGGGCAGAACACAGGTAGCTGATTCAGCTTCTCCACTTTTCTCCCTGACTTTCCTTACTGCTTCATCCCCCTGCCCCTCCGCAGGGGTCCTTCACCTGGTCTAGAACAAGGTCCCCTTTAGGAAGATAAAGTGGTGAGTCCTGTCCCCAAGAAACACTTCCCAATTCTCCACACCACTCAACTCCAATCAAAAGGGAATTTGCAGCAAGGGCCACCAGTATGGATGGACAGGTTGCACACTGCTCAAGGGCAGCCAGCCAGGAGATGAGTGGACTGAAGCCAGGTCCTGTGCCACTCACCTAATTCACTCAGGCCACAGTGGCCTTGCCTATGGATCCCCCTGAACCTCTGTGGCTTTGGAATTTTGTTCTTGACCAGAGCTCATTTCACCCATGGCTCAGACCAGTCATGTCAGATTCAGAGCCCAGGGACTTACGCCATTGCATGGTCCCTAACCCCACCTTGCTGCTCCTCCTGGGTCCTTATGGGCCACCTCTTCATTCACTGTCTCCAGTAACATGAAGTCCCTTGAGGTGGTTCTGTGTTGAGATCCAGGTGTGCAGAGGTCGCGGAATGGACAGGTCAAGGCCAGTGCAGATATTGCTGGGCCAGAGTTCTTGCTGCCCCTCGGAACCACCGGCCCCCACCCCACTACTGTCCTGCATTCTTCCCCCTCCCCTGCACCATTAGACCTTGGCACACAGCTGTGGTCCCTCCTCCCAGGGACCTCAGATGGGGCTGGGCAGGCTCTGGGAGCAAAGGCTTGAGGAGGGGGTCTTACCCCTAGACCCGCTGGAGGGCAGGGGAGGTGGCCTCAGCAGGTGGAGATGCAGCCCCAGGCCTTGCTGCCCTCAGGCTTCCCCGTCTTCCTGGTGACGTTGGTGGCACTGGTGGACGTGAACAACTACGGCCCTATCATCCTGGCTGTGCACAGGACCCCAGTGAGCGTCATCTACCCTTCCATGTGAGTGGCCGGGTGGCGGGGCAGGAAGGTGGACCCTGGCTGCAGGGACAGAGAGCAGCCTGGGTGCCTTCCATGCTGGCCAGGAGACCTGGGTTCCCGTGACTGGCGGGATGGCTCAGTGGTGGCCAGAGCACTGGGCTAAGGATCATGGAGGGAGATAAAAATCGAGATCTGCTATTGATTTACCAGGTGACCATCCGACGGTCCCTGCCCTTCTGTGAGCCTCAGCCGCCTCATCCGTGGAGGGGCTGGGCAGATGGGCCCCCACTGGCTGCTGGGCAGGGTTGATGTGCCTTCCCACACAGACAGAGGTCCAGAGAGGGACCGGCCCACACGGAGTCAGTGCCCTGCTCAAAGGCTCCCAGCTGGAGATGAGTGGGGCTGATCCCATCCCCCTCCACTCACCTGGTGGCCTTGCCCAAGGGCTGCCTGACCCTAGATTGGAAGCGAGAGCTCCTGAGATCCAGGCCGGGAAGGAAGTATCCCCTGGCTCCGTGTTTTTGACATAATCAGCCCTTTACATCATGGCCTGTGGCTCCCACCTGCCCCTTTTACCATCCATATCAGGACTGGCTTAATATTTTTCTTTAAATCGTCTAACTTGGCAACTTCAGTGTGTTTAAAAAAATCACACCAACGCTGTAAATAGAAAATAAGCAGCACGTGCCATAACAGTGAGTAAACGTGGAAACAAATCTGGTGACGAGCGCGGTGGCTGGTCCAGCTGGCTGGGCACTGAGCCCTGTGCCCTTGCCACAGGTGCTGGATCCGGGACTCCCTGGTCAGCTACGTCACCAACCTCGGCCTCTTCAGCCTGGTGTTTCTGTTCAACATGGCCATGCTGGGCACCATGGTGGTGCAGATCCTGCGGCTGCGCCCACATAATCAAAAGTGGCCCCACGTGCTGACGCTGCTGGGCCTCAGCCTGGTCCTCGGCCTGCCCTGGGCCTTGGTCTTCTTCTCCTTTGCCTCTGGCACCTTCCAGCTCGTCATCCTCTACCTCTTCAGCATCGTCACCTCCTTCCAAGGTAGGTCTGGGGAGGGTCTGGTCTCCCCCAAGGCGGCTTGTCCACACCGGGAGTGTAGGTGAGGGAAGGGAGGCCCCAGGGCAAGCTAAAGGCTCTCCTTCTCTGGGCCTCAGTCTTCCCATCCGGGCCACAGTGGACCAGGCTGTATTGGCGCCTCACATGCGCAGGCCCTGTGCTGAACCACGGCCACTGTGGTGAGCCCGCTGGAGGAGGGCCTTGCTCACATGGGGCTCGGTGTTGGTGGGGAGGCTGAGCATGAGCCAGAGAACAGGCAGCCCCCCACCACCTCAGAGAGTAGAGAGTCAGGCAATGTCATGGACAGCCGTCAGGCTGGGGCAGGGATGCTTTAGGAAGGGTGGCCTGGGAGGACATTTGAGGACAACAGAGGTCCAGCCATGGAGAGATCTAGAGTGTGCAGCACAGACCAGCAACAGCACGTCCCAGGGGTCTCCGAGTGTGTGTGTGTGTGTGTGTGTGTGTGTGTGCGCGCGCGCGCGCAGAATGCAGCCCATCCAGCGCTGGTGGTCACATCTGCATTTAACAAGATGCCCAGGGGATTCGCGTGTACATAGAGGTTGAGGAGCCCTTGCCTGGGGAGGAGAGCTCTGGGCCGAGGGAGAGGCAGGAACAAAGGTTCTGAGGTTGGAAGGAGGCTGTGCATTTGGAACAGCGAGGGGGCGTGGCTGAAGGTGGCTAGTGAGGGCGTGGCTAGTGAGGGCGTGGCTAGTGAGGGCGTGGCTAGTGAGGGTGTGGCTAGTGAGGGCATGGCTGAAAGTGGCTGGTGAGGGCGTGGCTAGTGAGGGCGTGGCTGAAGGTGGCTAGTGAGGGCGTGGCTAGTGAGGGTGTGGCTAGTGAGGGCGTGGCTGAAGGTGGCTGGTGAGGGCGTGGCTAGTGAGGGCGTGGCTGAAGGTGGCTAGTGAGGGCGTGGCTAGTGAGGGCGTGGCTAGTGAGGGCGTGGCTAGTGAGGGTGTGGCTAGTGAGGGCATGGCTGAAGGTGGCTGGTGAGGGCGTGGCTGGTGAGGGCGTGGCTGGTGAGGGCGTGGCTAGTGAGGGCGTGGCTGAAGGTGGCTAGTGAGGGCGTGGCTAGTGAGGGCGTGGCTAGTGAGGGTGTGGCTAGTGAGGGCATGGCTGAAGGTGGCTAGTGAGGGCGTGGCTAGTGAGGGCGTGGCTAGTGAGGGTGTGGCCAGTGAGGGCATGGCTGAAGGTGGCTGGTGAGGGCGTGGCTAGTGAGGGTGTGGCTAGTGAGGGCGTGGCTGAAGGTGGCTAGTGAGGGCGTGGCTAGTGAGGGCATGGCTGAAGGTGGCTGGTGAGGGCATGGCTGAAGGTGGCTGGTGAGGGCGTGGCTAGTGAGGGTGTGGCTGAAGGTGGCTGGTGAGAGCGTGGCTGGTGGGGGCGTGGCTAGTGGGGCATGGCTAGCGGGGTGTGGCGCCTCCCCCACCCTCCTTCTCCCCTCCCCACACCATCCAGACTCGTAAGTTTTGAGTCTTCATTTTCTGGCCTGTGAAATTGAAGGGGACTCCAGAGAATTCTGAGTCAAAGGGCAGATCTGAGTCGAGGTGACCCTGGGAGGGGCTCAAGGGGCGGGTGGGGCTGCCCTAGCAGCCGAGCCCTGTCCTCTAGCCAAGCCCTGTCTTTGAGCCATGCCCTGCTTCCCTGCCCGCAGGCTTCCTCATCTTCCTCTGGTACTGGTCCATGCGGCTGCAGGCTCGCAGTGGCCCCTCCCCTCTGAAGAGCAGCTCGGACAGCGCCCGGCTGCCCATCAGCTCGGGCAGCACCTCGTCCAGCCGCATCTAGGCCTCCAGCCCCGCTGCCCGGCATGAGGACGCAGAGATGAGGCCTCTGCTCGTGCTGCCCACAGCCCCCAGGCTGAGAACCACCTCTGACAGCCAGTGGCCGGCCAGAGAAGGCCGAGGACCCTGGAGGATGGACTGTCACCACGGCAACCAGACATCCATCTGGCCTTGGGGACTACTCAGCTCCCAGGTCCAGCCTCCAAAGGGCTCACCATACTGCCACAGAGGCTGTGGGACTGTCCCCACAGCTGTCTGAACTGGGGCTGAAGCCTTGTCTTTCCTGCCCACCCCAGGGCCCAGCCTTCATTGTTGGGTGGGACCTGCAGGCCCCAGGCTCAGGCCTTGGGTCATGGAGGCCACAGGCATCCTAAGCCTGTGCCCCTGCCCAGGACAAAAACATGGCAGTAGCAGCTCGGTCCCTGGTGATCACCATGGCGGCACCCTGAAGCTCCTGTCCTTTTAACCTGAGGGTGGGGGCCAGTGAGTTGAGGCAGAGTGTTGAGCCGAAGTCCTGGAGGAGAGGCCTCCTTTCCAGAGTGAGCTGCAGGGCACCCCCCTGAGCCCAGTCCTGCCTCAGCACCAGCCTCCCAGTCGCTCTGCCCATCTGCCAACGTGTTTCTAATCCTCCACCCACTGCCTGGCCGGGCCATCCAGCCAGCAGGTCCTCTCTCTGAGCTGCCTCCACCCTTGCTCACACTCCAGAGGGGCCAGCCCTGCCCTTCTATGGCAAGAACTATGGAACACAGGAGCCTCGTCTAATTTCCATCCCAGCACTCCGAAGGCTGGACTGTCCTGCTCTGGGGACACTGGCCTGAGCCTGATGCCTCCTAAGGAGTCACCTTAAATCCCTGCAAATGGCCGGGACACACCGTCATGGTGAATTCTGTCCAATAAACACACGCTGGTCCATTGCCAGCCTGGGCTGGATGGTAGGGACACAGATGACTGGATCTGGCCACGCCCTCTGCACAGGCTTGGCCTGGTAGGTGAAGCCTCTGCTGACAGCTGAGGAGCCGCTGGAGCCCAGGTGCAGATCAGGGGCCAGAGCTGCAGCTGAGGATCCAGGAGGACTCCCTGCAGGAGGCAATGTCCCTTCTACATCTCGCTCTTGAGGGTGGGGGAGGGGGTTGTTCTTTGGTGTTCTTTTCGAGGATGTTCTTTGTAAGTAGCAATTTGTGTCTTTTGATATTAAAAGAAGTATGTCTGTCGTAGAGAATTTGGAAACTGCAGAAGACTGTCAAGAAGAGAATAAAAATCCGCTGTTCGTATTGTCTAACAAACCAGTGTGGGGTCTTGGAGTATTCCCTTTGCAGCTTTTTCTTGTGCTTGTATTAAAAGTGTCACTGATAGAGACACCATGGGGTCAATCAGGGAACAGGAAAGGGAAGAGAGGAGTGTGGGGGAAAAGTCAGCAGCTGGAACACCAGCCCGTGGTAACATTGGCCAGGGAGGGCGGGAGGACAAATGGCAGGTCGAGGTGGGGGTTAGGGGGTCCGTGGAGACCTGGAGGAGCTGAGGGGCTGTGGGTGACTGACCCCAGCTGGTCAGTGCGTGCAGGGACAAGGGCCCCTGTGGCCAGATGACTGCCTTTGAAGAGAAATCCAGATTGCGTTGTTAAGTCTGTTGATTTTTAAATTTTGGTAAATCCAAAAATTCACTGCCAGAGAGGTGACACGTGAGAGCTGACTTCGCAGGTCAGGAGGTGGCCAGTGTCGGAGGCCAGTCTGAAGCAGTGGGCTGCGGGAATGGGAGGGGTGGGTCACGCACCCCACTCTGCCTTTAAATTGGGTTCTGCCAGGTCTCCCCTCCCATCCTATGACCCCGGTTAGGAGGTCTCATAGGCTCCTGTCCTCCTTCAGGTCACCTTGGTCACCACTATTCGTGGTCGGGTATGCAGTTCCACTGTGGTGGGGGTCAGAGCCCCACCCCTGGTCCCCAACCCAGCCTTCTCCCTCCTCTTGTGGCTAATGCAAGGGGGAGCTTGGCAGGGGAGAGAGGCCCGGGGCTCTGCGGTGGGGCAGGATGGCACCAGGCCACCGTGGTGGCTGTGGTAGATAGGCAGGGCATGGATATGGGATCTTTGGGGACCTGTGGGGACTTTGTATGTAGGAGCCCTTGCACTTCCCAGCTCCAGTCCTTCTGGTGGCCTCTGCCCCCACCTTCGACCAGATGGGGGGTTCTCCCCCTCCCGAGGACACCCTCACCCCACCCAGCGGCCTGCCTGGCCGCCCAGTGGAGCAGAGCCAGCTCCTGTCCTGCAGGCCTCTCTCCAGGGCGAGAGGGTCTCTGAGCCTCATCACTGGTCTAGGCTGGGGGCGGGGGGGAGGCACCTCCTCCTCACCCCACCCCCAGGCAGAGCACAGCTCCCCTGAGACCCTCCTCTTTCTTGAACATAGTTCTGTGGCTGGCTCAGGGGAGGGCGGGGTCTTGGGTCCGGTCCCATCTTCTGATAGGCTCCGTGATGCTCCCAGGGCCCTGAGGATTCTTCCTGGGCCGTGGAAGGGGACCACCAGGGGATCACCCTCCCCCAGGACATGACCAGGTGGGTGTCCCTGTGGCATGGGAACTGGATCGGGTGGCCGAGGGGTGAATACTGGCCAGGTCTGACTATAGGGCTTGAGGCCCTGCCCTCCTAGAGCCTTTGGGACAAGCTGGGGACAGGAGTAGCCACGGTTGTATTGGCCCTGAGATTTGGGTGACCCAGGGCTCTGTGAGTGGTTCCAGTGGTCCCCTGGCCCCCACAGGGTCTTTCCCAGAAGAGCTATAGTCCTGGGGGCTCCTCTGGTCCTGCCTGACCTCCTACCACCCTCCCAGCACCCCTGGTCCCTCTCCCACTGGGCTGGCTGCCCTGTGTCCCCGGCTGCAGACCTCTGGGCCCTTCACAAGCTGGCCCTTGTTGGTCCCCTGAGGGCCTGGGCTCAGGGTGGGGCTCTGCAGCGGCCAGCACATCAGCAGAGGCCTCCCCTCGCCCCTGCCTGTGTGGCGGGGGGAGGCTGGTAGGCCCGGCGGGTCCCAGCTTTCCTGCTGAGGAAGTTCTGGGGCCCAGGAACTCTGGGTTCTGAGCTGCTGCTCTGCCCTGGATTCCCACCTGCTTCCCACAGCCCATGAGTGACCCTGAATTCTGTGCCCACCCCTCCCCAGGCCCAGAGGACCCAGCAGAGACCTGTTCGGACGCCCTGTGGAAGGGAAGGCCTGGTAGCTCCCCAAGGTACGACAGGGCTAGCCTCTGCCCCAGGGGTCTGGGGGTTGCTGGTGACAACACACGGGGGCCCTTTGCCTTTTGAATTCCGAGTGGCGTGGGAACACACCAAAGGCCTGGCCTCACCTGTGGCTTCCTCAAGGCCACAGAGTTGGAGCCCCGGTGGTGTGTGTTTGCTGCCCCCACTTCCCGCTTGGGCCAGCAGCAACCAGTCTAGGGAGGATGACGATTAATTCACAGAACTGATTACCATCGAGTGACAGTGTGATAATGCCGCTCCCCCACCAGCAAGTCCCCATTGCCTCAGTCATGAGTTCCTCCCAAGCCCCGTGAGTGGCAGATAGCCCAGGCAGGGTCACCTGGCCAGGAAGTGGCTAGGACAGACGTCAGCCCAGGCCTGACCACCCTGCCAGGGCCCGTGCTCTTGCCCCACGCCGTCCTGCCTCCCTGTCCTTCCTGTTATCCTGAGCAGGTCTGCAGGGCCACTCCTCTCTCCTCCAGGCCCCCAGCAACTGTGGGCTTGAGTCCGGCTTCGTTCAAAGTGGGGTGGGGGAGCCCAGCATCTCGACCTCATCCCTAGAGCCAGGCCGGGTGCCTGGCTTGTCTCAGCAAATCCCGACCCCACCTAGGAGGCCACCTACTGCCACCAGCGCTTTGCGGAGGAGAGGAGGTCCCCATTTGCAAGAGGAGGTGTCTGAGTGGAGCCCTGACCCTGGGCCGGCGCTCACCATTCCCAGGGTCTGCTCTGGTACAGAGTCCCCTGTTGCCACCGACCCTAGCCCCACTGGCAGGCCCTGGGAGCAGCCCCTGGGCGGGGCTCAGTCTGGGTCCCTCTGCAGGGGGTCTCAGGGCCTGGGACACTGGGAACACTGCCTAGTTCCCCATAGTCACGTTTCACAACTGATGGCGATGGCGCCACTGAGCAGGAAGGGTGAGAAAGAGGCCGTCACCGGAAGCGACAGTGGGGTGGGCAGTGGGGAGGCAGACCAGAGGGACAGAGCTGGGGACCAAAGGACCAGACAGCTGCAGGGCTCTGCCAGCCATCGATGGCGACACCTTGGGGCGTGGGGACCCTGCTCCTCTTGCTCCTGGCCTCAGGTGAGTGTTGGCGCCTCAGCCCCTCCTGCCAAGCCTGGGAGACCCTGTGTTGCAAGAGGCCCAGGGCAGGGAGGGGAGACCCAGGGACTGGGCAGGCAGGAAGGGAAGGGGGAGGTCGGAGCATGTCCCCGGCGGAGCCCACCCCACTGCCTTGGGCCTCCTCCAGGCTTGTCCCTCTGGGTGGGTCCGGTGGTCCTGTGGTCATCCTGTGGTCGCAGGCTCCCTTTGTTCTCCACAGAGCCCTGCAGGTGGGGAAGATGGAGAATGACCCCATCCCAGTTGGGCTTCCTCCCAGGCCTGCTCTGGGACAAGCTGTTCAGCTGTTCTCTGGACTCTGGGGAGGGGGTTGGGGGACACTCTGAATGCGGCCATCCACCAACTCCTCATGGGCTCACTTTCCCTGTGTCCCAAGTGCCCCCAAGGTCCTCAGCGACCTGAGCTGGACCCAGAGGCCTCCTGCCCCTACACGCAGACGTGGGCTGAGGAGGTCTCCAGGGGCCTCTGGAGGCGGGGGCCCTGCCTTGCCTCCTCTCTCCCAGGAAGCCCTCCTCCAGCCCCCCGCCCCGGCCTGCTCTGTGTGCCCCTCTTGGCTGCTGGTGTGGTTCAGGCAGAGGGGCCAGGAGGTGCCCCGACCTCAGAGCCTGGGGTCAGGGAGACAGACGTGCTGACCACTCACTGCAGCTGGAGCACGCAGGGGCCCAGGCTCTGACCAGCCTCTCTGGGCTACAAAGCCCCCTCTTCTCTTCAAATGTTGGGAGACCCAGCAGCGTGCAAATTTCTGTCTCTGCCTCAAAACACAGTGCCCAGTGGCGCTGCCCCTCTGGTGGCCGGGGAGGGCCTGGCACAGTGCGGGCAGTTAGGCTAACTTAGTGGGAGATGGCTATCACTGGGCCCCACGAGTGTCCTAGGACCTGGGTCTTCGCCAAGCCATACTTTGCTGTTGGGCCTTCAAGGCTCCTCTGGCGTGTCCCTGATGGTGGTGTGGGGTCTCTGGGCTTGGGGGAAAGGGCAGCCATTTGAACGACATCAGGAGCTCGGCAGGTTCAAGTCTAGAGGTGAGACTCTGTCCTTCGGTGATGTTTTTGGGGCAGTCTCCATTTGCGACTCACTCATCCACTCATTGATTCACTCACTCATTCATTCATTTGAGAAGCACCAACGGTGTCCTGCATAGATCCCGTGTTTGTGCCACTTGGTCCCTACTCCCACGGGGCTCACGGTCTAGCAGACAGACAGGGGTGCTTCACCTGGGGACCAGCATGTGGAGGTTGAGGGTGAAGGCTGAGCAGGGGTCAGACGCCTGCTCCGGGGTAATGGAGGGATCATAAAGGGCACATTTCCAAGGTGAGGGAGGAGGACGGGGGACAAACACCGGTAGTGGCTCTTCTGAAGTAAGCTCTCAGTACCCGAGTCTAAAGGCTAAGGGAGGAAGGTGTCCCCAAAGAAAAGTGAGGCTGGTGAGCGGGAGGGAGGGGCTGGAGGCATGGGAGGAGGCCTGGAGGCCCACCCTGGCCTCCCCTCTCACCTCTGCCCCCTCCCTGGGCCACACAGAGCAGCCTGGGGCAGTGTGGGTGGACCAGGCCGGGCGTCTGGAGGGGTGGGGGGCGTCTCTCCACACTGAGGCCTTTTGGGGGATCTGCTTGTCTGGGCTAAGTGCTTCTGACATGGTAAAAATAAATAATCACAAAAAGCTATTTAACAATGTTCTTTGAGCTGGGTTCTCACCAAGAGCTTCCGTGGGGATCTCCTGAAATGCACAGCCCCAGAGGGCAGCCGTGTCCCCCCACACTCTGGGCCTCTCTGCTCCTGCACATTTGTATGCCTGGGGCAGATGGCAGGGCTGGGCAGGGCTGGGACAGCAGAGGAAGGGCGGCTCCCTCCCAAGTCAGCTTCCACTCTCCCTCTTTCCCTTTCTCCCTCCTCCTCCCCACCCACCCCTTTACTCCAGGGCAGAAAAGGATCCCACCCTGGGCGGCTCTTGGAGCACCTGCCTTTCCCTTCCAACAAGGCATCCTAAAAATCCTCACAGGCTAACACAAGTGGGCAGTTCCTTCATAAGCTAATGAAGACAGCATCGTCACATATAGATCTGATTATTATACAATCAATGTAAGATGTTACTTTTTAACTTTGTTCACTCCTTTCTGTATGACAATTACCACGGACTTCTCTTCCCCCATATTTTTTGTGACGCATAATAATGACACACAGTGGTGGGATACGTTGTTTCATGTTCCTACATGCATGGCCATATGTTCATACAAGGTGGCCAATATCATTCCCCACACACTTTTTGTCTTAAAAATAAAAAAACAGAGGCTGGGGTTGTGGCTCAGTGGCAGAGCGCTTGCCTAGCACAATCCTCATCACCAACATAAAAGTAAATACATAAAATAGAGGTATTCTGTCCATCTACTACTAAAATAATAATAATAATAATAATAATAATAATAATAATAATACCAACTAGTTTAAGTTGAAAGTACTCCTGCATGTGATTTTTTTAGTTTTTTTTTTTTTTTAAAGAAAGAGTGAGAGAGAGAGGGAGAGAGAGAGAGAACCCTTCAACATTTATCCTTTCCTTAGTACTTGGCGGACACAACATCCCTGTCTGTACGCGGCGCTGAGGATCGAACCCGGGCCGCACGCATGCCAGGCAAGCACGCCACCGCCTGAGCCAATCCCCAGCCCCATTTTTTTAGTTTTTTAATTGTAATACCAGAGAAGGGTGTTTAAAAAGATCCCTGCCCACCTCACCAGACCTGGCTCTGGAAACTGCTCCGGGTGGGCTGGTCTGAAAGATGAAGATGCCCAGAGCCCAGACCCCCTTCCTGCCCTAGTGTGTGAAGCAAATGGCAAAGCAGTCCTTAGAAAGATACCAGCAAATACACAGACAGGTGTTCCAACTCCTTCCTGAAACTAGAATGGGACTTTCAAGTTCACCTTTCGGATGGGCAAGAATGAAGTTGGGTAAAAGTTGGTTTTATGAACATGTGACCAGATAGCCACTTTTGCCCACTTTTGGTGGGAATACTTATAGGTGCAGCTTTTATTGAAGGAAAATTCAATAGTATTTAACAATATTTGCTTATTTATTCATTGGAGATTGAACCCAGGTGCTTGCACCTGCTAAGAATGTATTCTACATCTGACTTGTTTTTTGTTTGTTTTGTTTTGTTTTTGCCATGCTGGGGTTCTTTCTACCACCGAGTTACACACCCAGCCCCCACATATTTAGCAATGCTTAAAAGCACATACATTCTGATCTAGCACTTCCGAATGTAGGAATGTTTTTTTATGAATTCTCAGCACAAGCTGACAAAGATGCACACTTGAGAATTGTCATGGCAACATCGTTCCAACTTGTAAAAATAGAAAAGAAAAGCCCTAAACCAAAAACCTAAATACCATCAATAGGGGACTAGGTGAAAAATTGTCTTGCTATCCATATGATGGAATAGTATGCAACTATATAAAGAATGAGATGAAAAGCTCTTCAAGATATATCACCAAGTGATCCTATTAGTGTAAATTCGTGTAAGTGATCTGTCCATCTGCCTGTCTCTCTATCTTTCCCGCATCTACCCTGACCAGCCCTGTGAGGTGGCAGGGTGCCTCCTTTCACCTTGGAAAGGGAGGGTCAGGGTGGGCGGAGTTCAGCCAGATGCCCAGTCCTGTGGAGGAGGAGGCTGGGCTCCAGTCCCCATCACAGACTCCGATGCCCCGCCCACCCAGCCTTTCCCTCTCCGCATCCCTCCCTTAGGCGAGGGAGCAGTCCCTGAAGAGCCGCGCAACTTCTGCCTGGGGCTGGACATCCAGGACCAGTACGACCCCTTTTACTTGAACCGCACCGGGGAGTGCTTTGCCAGGTGCCTGCAGCTGGGGAACGTCTCCTGCAATCCTGAAAAGCTGGAGAGGTGAGGCCTGGGGGCGGGGCTGCTCTGTGGGGGAGGGGAAGTACTAGGAAGGATGGGACAAAGGTGCGGCTCCACCTTCCCCTCCACCTGGTTAGGTAACACCCGCATCCCCCTGTCGCAGCCCCCACCCCTGGCGATTCCTCTCTGCCTCTGCTAGGTCGGGGTCCTCGTGACCTAAGGGATGCAGAAATGAATGGGCCTCGTCTCTGTCCTTGACAGTTGTAGAGGGACGGACATGAACATGAACCCCACTGATGGTGACTCCAGTGTGGGATCAGACCGAAGGGTGGACAGGTGCCCGGTAGTCCAAAGGAGGAAAGTCTGCCCGCCTTCGTAGAAAGGGCAAGTGTGGCAGGGTTTTGAAGAGTCCGTAGCCGTTTTATGGTTGAACCCAGGCAGTGGCCGGTGATCAGACTTTCAGAGTATGGGGGAAAGACTACAGGATTTTGAGCTGCCAAGCATAAAGTTCTAGGGATGGAGGCGACGATGACAAGAGGGACAGGCAGGGGAAGAGGAATGGAAATAAAAGCACGGACCAAGGAAGAAGGGGTTGTGTAAGCCGGTCCGGCCTGGGGAAGCAGGCAGGTGCCAACTGTCAAGCCCCCAAAGAGTGTAGACGACTTTGCACTTTAGAAACCGTGACTAGGGCTGGGGGGTGGCTCAGTGGTAGAGCCTTACCTCGCCTGTGCGAGGCCTGGGGTGGACACCAGCAAAGGCTGAACCCACACGGAAGCCACCAGGCAAGCTGTGCAGGACAGGTGGCCCCGGGAGACGAGCAAGGTGAGATCAGCAGAAAGGAGCGAGAGTGAGCTGGGAGAGTGGAGAGGGAGGGCTTCAGGACGCACCTGCAAGAGCCCTCTCCCCAAATACCCCTGCCTCTCTCCACCCATCGCCCCTCCGAATACCCCCAGAAGGGCCTGGCATCCAGCTGGGGCTCAACAATTACTCGTTGAAGGAACGAATGAGAACTTGGCGCTCTCGGGCTCGCTGTTGGGACAGCAGCCTGATGGAACAGCATTCCTTTGGTGGCCTGAAAAACGGTCCCATCCCCACCGCAGCTGCTTCTGTATCTTGGGAAGGACGTGAGGGAGGGGGCCTCTGTGACCCAGGCTGGGCTGAGACCACCAGAGCTCAAAAGTGGCATTGGCCTGTAGACGGGTTAGCTCTCAGTTTCCCCAACTGTCAAATGGGTCTGAAATAACACCTCCCCCTTAGAAGGGTTGTGAGAGCTGAATATATGACCCAAACATGTCAGCTGTCCCCCTGTCCCCGTCAGCCCTGTCATTTCATTGCTGGTCCAAAGCCTTGGCTGCGGGGCTCTCCTGCCTACTTCAGGGGGCTATCGTGGAGCTTAGAGAATTAGCTAATGCGGGTAAGAACTATGGGTGAAGGGTAAGAACTCAGCGGATGTTAGTGTTATTTATGTTAATGATTTTTCTCATCATAAAATACGTCTTCATCACAAAATATTTGGAAAATAGGTACAGAAAGGAACATGAAAAAAATTCCCTTAATCTTACCATCCAGGGACAGCTATCATTTTAACTTGGTATATTTCTTTTTAGCTTCTTATGTCACACACGACTCAGGATTTATTTATCCGGTCTTCCTTGTGGATGGCCAATATGAAGAGCGTTGCTATGAGCATTCCTGATGGTGTATGTTGTTGAATGCATGTGTTTCTGTAAGGTATTTTCCTAGGCAGGGTGGGTCAGAGGATAGACGTATGACCCACTCACTAAATTTAGTTGAAACTGCAAAGCAGTTGTCCAAATGGTTGAGCCAAATTTCACTCCTACCAGCAGCTTATGATAGTTCCAGATGCTTTGCAGCCTTGCCATACTTGATATGGTCTGCTTTCTCACTTGAGCCACTATGGCAGGTTCGGAGTGCAGCTCATAATAATCGACAGCTCCTTGATGATGTTCAAGGTCACGTGCTCACTTGGCATCTTGATATCCTCTTGGCGGAGCGCCCCTTTTAAGCCTCTTGCTCATTGTTCTGTGAAGTTGTGTGAACTATTCTTTGTGATTTTGGGGGATTCGTCACATGTTCTTGATACTTGACTTTACAAATACCCGCATGGGAATCATAGTCTTCCTCCTGTGGGTTACCTCTTTCTCTCGGTGCTGTCTCCACTAAGCCCAGAAGTTCTTCATTTTGTTATAGGGCGGGTTGTCAAATTTTATCCGTCTTGTTTACAAAATTCTCACCCATCTCGAGGCCAGGAAGAGGCCCTCCTATTCTTCTAAAAGCTTTATGGAATATCTTTCCCATTTATGTCTATAGTCCCCTAAAGGAAAATAACAGACTGAGAAAGCTCTGCTCGGCTTCATAGAGGGTTTTGTTTTCGCCGGCAGCACTCAGACGGTGCAGCTTCAGAACCATGAAAATTATCTCAAGAACATATTATCTGTGTATTTAAGGCTCTTTGGGAGCCTGGGTCGTTTTCTGTTTTGTTTTTGTTTGAATACTGGGGATTTAACCCAAGGGCACTAAACCACCGAGCCACATCCCAAGCCCTTTTTTATATTTTATTTTGAGACAGGGTCTTGCTAAGTTGCTTAGAGCCTTGCTGAGGCTGGCTTTGAACTTGCGATCTTGGTGCCTCAGCCTCTCAAGCCACTGGGAGTAAACATTTTTTGGAACGTGTTCTTTCTCTTGGGCCAATACCTAAGAAGCCGGTGCTCTGTCACAGATGGGCATGTGGCTTGTTTTAGTAAGCACTGCCATAGTTTCCTGTGGTGGGTGTATCAACTCACACTCCTTCCAGTCACGTGTGAGAGTTCCAGCTACGCACATCCTTGCGATGCTTGGTATTATCCATCTTCTAAATTCTAGTCCCTGCCGAGTATATACTTGTGTATCATTTGCTTCTATTAATTTTGATGGATTAATTGGGATATATATCCCACACCATCTACACAGGTCAATGATCGTTAGTGCATTTGCACAGAGTGTGGACTCGTCACCACAGTTGCTTAGAACACCCCCCCCCCGCTGTCCACCCAGGAACCCTTGTATCTCTTTGCCATAAAGTCCAGCTCACGGTCAACCACTGATCTATTTCCTGTCTGATATTTGCCTTTCTGGGCATTTTATCTCAAGAGATCCATACAACAGGTGGTCTTTTGGGGTTTAGCTACTTTCTCTTAGCATGCATTGAGTTCCAATCATATTTCTAGCATATGCTAATGTACATATCATATAGCTCTATAACATGAGTGTATTCATTCACCAATTGATGGGCATTAGGATAACCAGTTCTGGGTTATTTTGAATAATGTTGCCATGAACGTTGGAACTCAAGTCTTTGTGGATATGTTTTCCCTTGCGGGGTGGGGTAGACACTAAGGAATGAGATTGCTGGGCTATGCGGTTAAACATGTTTTGCGTCATTAAAGACTGCCAAGCTGTTTCTCAAAGTGGCTGCCGCCTTTGCATTCGCTTCAAGAACATAAGAAAGCTCTGATTGCAATACACACTTGAATTCCCCCCAGTGTATTCAGGGGTAGCCATTCCAGTGCACATGCTGTGATGTTGTGCTGTGGTTTTAATTTGCATTCATAAATGAGGAATGAAGCTGAGCTTCTTTTCATGAGCTTATTAGTCCTTTGTAGATTCTCTCTGGTGAAAGGAATATTTAAATTTTCCCCCTTTTTATTGATTCGCCTTCTTACTATTAACAATCTCATTATTATTAATAAGTCCTTTATCAGATGTATGATTCGCAAATATTTTTCTACCAGTGTGGGTCTTATTCATTTTCTTAATGCTGTCTGTTGCAGATCAAAAGCGTTTTTTGATGAAACCCAATTTAAATTTGCATATGTGTGTTTAATATCATATCAAAGAAATATTCACCTAGCCCAAGGTTACACAGATTTTTCTCCTGAGTTTTCCTCTACAAGGGTCTGATTTTAGCTCTTATAATTGGGTTATCCATTTAGAATTAATTTTGGGGCACAATGTGAGACAAATGCCTAACTTTATGTTGTGATCATTATTACTGTAATTACCATTTTTGCATTTGGATAGCCAGTTCTTTCATCAAAGAACTGGATGAAAGACAAAGGGTAGTCTGTCCTTTGTCCATTGAATTGCTTTTGAGAGGCATTTCATGGAAGGCTAAATAGAAGGTTCTGGTACATCTTCCAATTGAGTTAGTAAACCACATCCCTGGAAGAACTGGAGGGGTTACTGCCACCATCCAAGACCTGAAAGAAGCAGGGATGGTGACATCGCCCTGCTCAACTCCCCATTGGTCAGGTGGCCTTCAAGAAGGACCAAGGGACAAGGATGAACTTCCTCAGGGGGTCAGCCACCTGCTGCTGCCCGTGAGTGTGCCAGCTCCAGCACATGAACCCAGCCCCTGGCAATGGGCATACAGCAAACACATGCCTAATGCTTTTTCTCCATACCAATCTTCAGTAAACAGTTTACTTTAATCTTGCAGCGCCAACAGTATACACCGCAGTGATTACCTGGGCTCTCCCAGTTCTGCTCTCTGTCGAGAGTTCACAGAGACCTTCTCCATCTTGACGTTCTGCAAGCTCCTCTCCGCTCTCCCCCTGGTGTATCTGATGAGTAGATCTGATGAGGGGCGTTTGCGGGTTGGGTTCTTCCCCACACTGGGCCTGTTTTACCAAAATAAGTAGAGTGAAGGCCAAAGCCTCGTCTTTTACCTTGAGGGGATCTGTTCACATTCACTGAGTCAATGGGACCCTGACTTCATTCCTAGGTATCTGCCTAAAAGGAAGGAAAACATATGTCCACAGAGACTGGAATTCAGATGTTCATGGGGACATTATTCATAAGAACCACTGTGACAATCCTTTTTTTTTTTAATTATATTTATTTTTTTTGGTTTTCGGTGGACGCAACATCTTTGTTTGTATGTGGTGCTGAGGATCGAACCCAGCACCGCGCGCATGCCAGGCGAGCGCGCTACCGCTTGAGCCACATCCCCAGCCCCACCCATGACAATCCTTAATGTGCCTCAGGAAGACATCCAGGATAGGAGAGAAAGCCCACAGGAATGCGGGGCCTATGCCTCAGAGAAGTTTCTGGACATTTGGAGGTCTGGAGAATGTGAGGAGAGAACTTCAAAGTAAAAGACATTTTTGAATCTCATAGCACTTATTTAGAAAAAACAGGCACAATGTGAAAAAAATACATCTGAAGTAAACCAGGGGAAATCCAAGTAGCTGTATTCATATCAAAGAAGGTGATACTTCAATGAGTGCCAATTTTAATGATTAATAATTTAATTTTATGATTAATAATTTAAACCGGTTGGGTATGGTGGGTACGCCAGTAATCCCAGAGGCTTATAAAGCTAAGGCAGGAGCATCAGGAATTCAAAGCCAGCCTCAGCTACTTATCGAGGCCCTAAGCAACTTAGTGAGACCCTGTCTCTAGATAAAACATAAAAAGGGCTGGGGATGTGGCTCAGTGGGGAAACACCCCTGGATTCAATCCCCCAGTATGAAAATAATTATAATAATAACAATATTTAATCATACATCTATGCTTTAAACTTTTAAATATGTATCCCATTTCACAACTAAAATAATATTTTAAAGTGGGTTGATGTTGTGATTTAGGGTCTTTAAAATGGAGAGCACTCTTCAATAATTAGGAGGGACATGAGATAGAAATAAATATTTTATACTTATGGATCCTGGAGAGTTTGTGTCACATCTAGAGGCCATGCATGTGTGTGCATGTGCACACACACACACACACTCTCTCTCTCTCTTCAGGAAGTGCAGCCAGGGAGAGAGAGAGAGAGAGAGAGAGAGGCAGAGAGAGATCTATGTGTCAAAGATTTCACTGGGGTCCAAGGCATTATTCAAGCATTTCTGCAGGGGAGTTATTGGTGGGGTTAAAGGAAGTAGGCGTGGATTCTAGTGGGTCATGCAGGACTGGGACGTGGTCATTGTGCACGTCTGCATGGTTCATCTGGGGGATGTGGTCACTGGCGCCAGTCAAGTGTGATGTTTCTGGCTGTCCCGGAGGGAAGTGGTCACTGAAAGACAGTTGTACAAGGCGGATAACTGGATTGAGCACATGGACGGACTGGAGGAGCTGGAGAGCAGGAAACTGTGTCAAGGCGAGGACTGCTTCTGCTAAGAGAAAGTCCGGTGGATATTCAAAATGGATGTTTAGGCTGGGCACAGGGGACACACTTGTAATATCACGGCTCAGGGGGCTGAGGCAGGAGGATCTCAAGTCCAAAGCCAGCCTCAGCAAATTAGCCAGGCTCTAAGCAACTTAGCCAGACCCTCTCTCAAAATGAAAACTGAAAAGGGCTGGGGATGTGGCTCAGTGGTTAGGTGCCCCTGGTTTTAAAAAAAAAAAAAAAAGATATGTTGAGGCCACATAAAATTATAAGAATTCCTACACCTGAGAATCAGATCAGAAAATTGTCCTTAGGAGTGAATTGGGTTGTTTTGCAAAGCAAAGGAATTATGTTTAAGTGCATGAATTTAATATGTGTGTGTGTGGTGTGTGTGTATGAATATATATAAACATATTTATGTATAAATATAAACACATATATTCACACATGTATATGTATATGTATATATATGCATATATAATTGAATACATGTGAATATATATATAGTGAATTGAATATATATGTATATGATTCAGTGTTTTGTTTGGCAACAAAATTGCAATTCTACAATTTTTTATTTTATTTGATTGCAATAAAAGTCACAATACTTCTTTTTTTTATTAGTTGCTCATGACCATACAATGATCTTGACATATCATACATTTAAATACAATACTTCTTTGTCTAGATATTTTAAAGGTAAATGAAAGCTAGGATCAATTGGTGTAGCTCAATCAATGAGTTTGGACCATCTACCTGGCTGGCTGCTTTTCTCATGCCTTTTCCACCAAAGCATGGTTTGCTATTTCTATTGCACAACATATTTTCTGTAGTCTCTGGGTTTTTTGTTTTGTTTTGTTTTTGCCCTTGATAACAGAGACTGTTCAAGAATGATGGCAAAATAAAAGGCTCCCTTTTTTTCTCCTTTCCAGAAACTTTCATCTGGTCATATCTCAACTCCTCCCCCTTATGTCTTATAACTACCTCAGCCTTCCCCTGCTCAGAATTTCTAGAACAGGCTGGCAGGAGCTCTGGGGACTCCATGCCTAGGAAAAGGATCCTGGTGCACAGTGAGATTTCAGCACCACGGAGAGCGCCACTGGGTGGCCCTGGCAAAATAAATGCCAGTTAACTCCTGTTTTAATGGTTCCAACACCAGCTCTGTTCCCAGTCCGTTCCCATGCAGCTCAGTTCTCAAAAAACAAATTTCTCTCTGTTGAGTTAGTACTCAAGCAGTGTGCTTATGTGCCCGGGGGAGATTTCTCCAAATAAGTATAGAAGGTCTATAAGCACCCGTGAAAAGATGCTCAACATCTACTGGTCATTAGAGAAGTGAAAATCAAAACTATGAGACACCATGAGCCTTTTATTTAGACCATGAGAATGGCAAAAATTAAAAATAAAATGAAACAAAAATGAAAGATTTTAAGTGTTGGCAAGGATGTGGGAAACTGGGACCCTCATATGTTGCTAGGCTACAAAATGGCGCAAACTGTTGTGGAAAATGGTTTGACAACTTCTCGAGAAGTTAGATGTAGAATTACCACGTCCCCTAGCAATTCTATTCTCATGTAAGTATTGAAAACAAATATTTAGGCAAAGTTTGCACACGGATTTTTGTAATTTTGCATACTGGCCAAAAAGTGGGAAAGATCCAAAGGTCCATCAATGAGTAACCAAAATATGGTACATCCATACAACAAAAGGATATCTATTCATAAAAGGGAATAAAATAATGATGATTCTACATGCATTAACCTTGATAACACCACACGAAGAAGCCAGATGCCAAAGACCACCTCCTGTATGGTTCTGTTTGCCTGAACAATTCAGAATTGGCAGACTTATAGAGGCCTGAAGGCAAATTTAACAGTTGCCAGGGGCTGAGGAGGGAGAGTGACTGCTTAATGGACATGGGACTTCCTTTTGAGATAATAAAATGTTCCGGGACTAGATAGTGGGGACAGTCCCACAACGTTTTGAATGTACTTATTTCCACTGAATCGTGCACTTTAAGATGGCAAATTCTGTTATTTGTATTTTATCACAGAAAAGATAAAAAAAGAGAGAGACCCCTAGCTGGAATCCCTCAGGACTGACCTGGTTATTCCCTAGCCACCCGTCTTCCCCGCAGTGACCCCAGCATCTTTGGTGTTCTGGGTCAGATGAGTGGGTGACTCAGCCTGCAGGCTCCTACTTCCCCCAACCCTGGCCCTTTGCAGATACTGGCTACACTACGAGTTCTACCTGGTGGAGAAGAATTTGGAGGACAAGGTGGATATGCCTTTTGTGAAGGCTTTGGTCCAGAACTTCAGCACCGACACCTCGGAAGATCTGCTTTTCTCTCTGAAACCCTCTCAGGTGAAGAGCTCTCCCGAGCCCCTTGGCTGGCCTTGTCCCTGTTGTCCTTGGGCATACAGTTAAAGATTCTGAGAGAGCCATGTCCAGTGCCATGTGCCCATGAGAGCCTCACCCTCCCGGGTTCCATTCAGTAGAACTTTCCCGCCTTGTGACTGGGTGCTAGTGAGTTAACTAGTGAGTTCCTGGATGAGCGGACCTGGTACTAGACAGTCTAGGGCAGTGGGAGGAGACCTCTGGGAGATCACTGAATTGAGAGTCCAGAGAACAGTGTCCGGTCCTGGCCTTCCCACCACTGCCCTGGATGTCCCCAGAAGTCCCTCTCCCTCTCTGGGCCCCAGAATCCTCATCTGAAAGATGAGTTCTCAAGCTCCTCCAAGTCTCAAATCCCCGTGAGCTCTGCTGCCCAGGGAACACATTTAAAACCAGGGAGGATACACTTGGCAGCAGAAGGGCTAAATGGGCAGGAGTGTGTGTCTGCGTCCACATTGGTTCAGATTCGAATTCCAACTCAGGGGGCTGGGGCTGGGGCTCAGCGGTAGAGCGCTTGCCTAGTACATGTGAGGTGCTGGGTTCGATTCTCAGCACCACATGAAAATAAATAAATAAATAAAGTAAAGGGCCATCAACAAATAAAAAAATATATATATTTAAAAAAATTCCAGCTCTGCCCCTTACCAGCCATTAAGATTACGAGGAAATGACTTTACTGAGCCTCAGTTTCCCTATCGGTAAAATGATGAAGGAGCTGCCACTCTCTGTGCGATTGGAGGAGCGAGCCCACCCTGGTAAAGTTGGGGCTCCCAGGCCAGCAGCCTGCCGAGGAGACAGATTTGATGGTGAAGAACCAGGCAGCTGGGCAGGCTGGTTATCCCTGAGGGAATTTTAGCTCTTTCTGGAGAAAGGGGAAGACAGAGAGGGTCTTTCTCCACCCTTGATTGCGTCACTCCCCTCTGCCTGGCATGGTCCCTTCAACAATGTCTGGACTGAGAACGAGAAAATGGGGGCCTTTCATTCCAACTCTTAGCTCCTCTATTCCAATCCACCTGGGATGCTGCTGAGGCAGGGACCAGCGGGGAGCAGGCTGCAGCCCCCCGGGACCAGGGAGATCAGAGAATGAACACAGTGGGCTTTGTGATCACCACTGGGGTGTATTCTAATGTTCTGAGCATCCTTCGTCTTTAAACAATTTGAGGTTGGGCAGGAAGGATTTCATTCAGTGAATGTGTGTGTCCTGCACCTCTGCCCTCGTCTCCTTGCTGACCTTCCTTCCTGGTGCCCTGATTCTTTCCACTTATTCCTGAGTCCGAAGACAGACACGGTCACCATGGAGCCATGTGGAAGCACTGTTAGGTCCCGGCCCACGGGCTCTCAACTGCTGGCCTTCCCCCTCCTTGCAAACTGAGGCCACCCAGGGGTCTTCTCTCAGGAGCTACCTTCAGCCTGGCAGGTGGCCACGGTGGCAGGTGGTTGTTTTCTATAGTGGGGGACACTGGGGCTGCACAGGTGTCATTGACTGTTCGGGGCCCATGGCCTGTGAGGAGCAGAACCCGGCCTAAGCCCAGTGTCCTGCCCCTCGGGGGTGGTGGTCTGTAAGTGCTGCCCCTCTGCCCAGCGTGCCTCAGTCTCCCTTCCAACTGGAGCAATGGCAGACCTGCATGGGGGCTGGAGTACTGGCCTGTGATTGCAGATTCCGAGGCAGGTGATGATGGGCGAGGACAAGCCCCCTGACAGAGTCCGACTTCCCAGGAGCTTTTTCGCCTCCCTGCCGGGCAGCAGGTCTGCAGTCCGGTTGGCCATATCTGTTCTGGACATCGGTGCTGGGGACCTCTTCAAGGTGAGGATTCAGGTTCAATGCTGAGTTCTCCATGGTCCCATGCACCAGCCTGGGCCTGGCTGGAGACCTTGGGGTTGGGGGGAGGGAGGTGCCCTGTGAGTGTCTCCAGAGTAGCCAGGTCATCCAGAGCCATTTCTAGGGGGCCCGGACTGCAGCCTCCACCGCCCCATAATCAGCAACCCTTGGCTTGCATACGCGACCCCAGCGTGCTCACGTGCTCTTGCACAAACACGCATGTCCTTTTCTATTTCTGTACATCCACAATTGCACCACTCAGATGTGACCATAGTCAATGAACAGATGAGCTCCCACTCTTGCAAATGGGAACCCAGTGTGTGTACCCAGAGGCGCGTGGCCACTTGTATACAGATGTGGGGTCTCCTGGGTGTGGGTGCTCAGCCACCTGAAGACACCCACTGCGCCTGGTTTCTCGGCTGATCTTAGCCCTGTGACCCCCTGGGTAACAGGACAGAGGAGCTCGGGCCCACAGCAGAGGGCTCTCGGGTACAGGGCTTTGTGACAGCTGGTCCTGGAGGCTCCTGGATCTCCAGCCAGGGGGGGTTGGGGCGGTCCCTGCTGCAGCCTGACCTCGCCACCCTCCCAGGGCCCCCAGCTTCGCCTGGAAGATGGCAGCAGTGTGTTGAACAACCACATGGTGGGCTTGAGCGTGGGTCGCACCCCTGTCACCAGGCTGCCAGAGCCTCTGGAGATCACCTTCTCCCACCAGCGTCAGCCCCCGGTGAGTCCCTGCCTGGGGCCTGGAGTCACTCTCAGGCAGTGAGGCGGGTGGCCACACACAGGCACCGGGGCTCTGTGCAGACACACATGGGACCTTGTGCCCACTGTCCTTCCCATCTGCCCAAGAGAAGCCATTAGGGGCATACACACAATTGTGCCAGAGACACCTCACAGATACACCCTCTGTGCTCACAGTGGGGCATGTGAGGACCAGGCCAGCCGCCTGCGTGCCCACGGCTTCCCACACCCCCCCACACCCGCCCACACCGTGCTCCCTAAAGGCGCAGGTGCAGATGCACAGACCTTCCGCCCACAGCCCCAGGCCATCTTTGTGTCCCTCCCATGAAGGTCCAGGCACACCCAAGGTGCAGGCCACTTTCCTATGCAACCCACGGGGGTGGCTTTCCCCGATGCACCCCAGGTTAGGCCTGGGGACGGTGTCCTCTCTCCTTCCTCCACCCCGCCCTAGACTCTTTCCTCTCTCCTGACTTCCACCCTCTGGCTTCAGAACGCCACCCTCACCTGCGTGTTCTGGGATGTGAATAAAGGTAAGGCCTGGAGGACCCTCTCTGGGGTGAGAGAGAGGGAGACTGGGGGCTCCCACGGGGTGAGGCAAGTCCCACCCGCAGGGGCCTCCCTTCCCTTCCCCTGGTCCCCCTCTCCTCCCCTCCAGGGCCTGCTGGGGACTGGGACTCCAAGGGCTGCTCCACCGAGCTCGGAGCGGAGGGGACTGTCTGCCGCTGTGACCACCTGACCTTCTTCGCCTTGCTGTTGGTAAAGCCCACTCCACTGTGACCCCCGTCTCCTGCCCCAGGGCGGGGCTTCCTGACAGGGCCAGGGCTTTGGGGGAGCGTGGACCTGCTCTGATGTCGTCCTTGTCATCCGCAGAGGCCCGTCTTGGACCGGGCCACCGTGCAGGTGCTCACTCACATCTCCCAGGCCGGCTGTGGAGTCTCCATGATTTTCCTGGCCTTCACCATTGTCCTCTATCTTGCCCTGAGGTGGGTGGCCCCAGCCCAGCCCACACCTCCGGGGGGCAGGGTAGAGCCCTCACTGCCCCTCAGTCTCCTTGCCCACGAAGCAGGGTGGAGGTTGAAGTGTGTCGAGTGGCAGCGACTCAGATTGGCTTAACAGACCATGATAAGGCAGACGAGGTTCACATGTGGGGGCTTCAGGCAGGGTTAGATCCAGAGGCTCAAAAGAGGTCCCCAGGTCTTGGTCTTTTGTAAAAATGTATTTTATTTTGAAACAATTATAGACTAACTGGAAATTGCAAAAATAGCACAGAGTCCAGAGTTCCTCCCCACAACGTCCCCCAATGGTGACGTCTTATGAAACTATAGAGTATCCGAGCCAGGAAGGTGACGGTGGGTCACAGATCTCCTCTCACTTTAATCATCTTAAACACACATGGGCACGCGGGCAGGAGTGGGGACGGAATAGGCAGGACCTATTCTCAGATGAAACAGCGTGGCTCCCTGTTCAAACATTACTCAGCTGCCACGACAGGGTCAGGAGAGCAGTAACCAAGCCGGGGGCCTGTGTGACTCCAGGGCCCTGCCGAGGTCACCTGCCCATGGAACTGGCCGCTCACGCCGTCTACCCTGTGCCTACACCAGAGCCGTCTCACTGGTCCACTGTGGTCAGGGGCTGGAGGGGGCTCGCTGGCCAGGCCGGGCTACACACCTGCTCCTGAGTTGGAGCGGACAGGACCAGCCACCAGCTCCCTCACACGCCATGGATGAGTGCGCAGAAGGGAAGGGTGTTCTTAGAGACATGCCCCCTCATGCCCCCTCCAGGCAGCCCCAGCCTCCCATCCCTCAGGCAAGAGTCCTTTTTTTGGGGGGTGGGTACTGGGGGTTAAACTCAGGGGCACTCAGTCACTGAGCCACATCCCAGCCCTACTTTGTATGTTATTTAGAGACAGGGGTCTCGCGGAGTTGCTTAGGGCCTCGCTTTTGCTGAGGCTGGTTTGGAACTTGCGATCCTCCTGCCTCAGCCTCCGGAGCCCCTGGGATTACAGGTGTGGGCCATGGCTCCCAGTGGCAAGAGTCTTTTTGGATCTAATTTGCTAGGAATTCAGAGGGAGGTCTCCATGGGGGGGGGGGGGGAGGCGAGCCCTGCAAAGAAGCACTGAGCAGGGAGGCTGAGGCCAGGAAAGTCCCTGTCCCTGTAGGAGCCTCTCTTCCTACTACCTCCATTCACCCACCTGCCCATCTACTCACCCAACAAGGAACCCTGGGCCCCTTTTGGCCCTGTGCCAGGACTAAGTCTATGGTGCAGGGAGGGAGAGGAGAACGTTTCGCTGTGTTGCAGGAAACGTCCGATCAGCCTGGGCTCAGGTCAGGAGAGTGTGGAGACAGCTCCCCAGAAGGAAATGTCCCCGGGGAGCTTGGGAGGAGAACAAGAGTCGGGGAACCACAGAGGGTGCAGCTGAGGAGCTGGGAAGGGCTTTGAGAACAGACCTGGGCACGGCCGAGTCTGGGAGGCGCTGGAAAGCAAATTGCGCTCAGGGGACTGCAAGTTATGCAGCTGGTTGAAGCCCAGAGTCCAGGGATGAGGCTGGCAGACTCCAGAACCCAGGGTGCCCTGTGGGCCACAGCAGGGCTCCTGGACTTGAACCTGAGGGTACTCACCTCTGGCTGTTGGCAGAGATGGACACTGGACATCAAGCGGGAGCTGACCACCAGGCTGAGAGCCCCAGGCTGTCGGGGAGGAACCTCGATGGTGGGGTGGACAGGCCTGGGGCCTCTCACTGGTCCTTCTGGCCCCAGGTTCTCCCTGCAGAGATTCAAGTCAGAAGATGCCCCCAAGATCCACGTGGCCCTGAGCAGTAGTTTGTTCCTTCTGAATCTGGCCTTCCTGGTCAGCGTGGGCAGCGGCTCGGCGGGGTCCCGGGCTGCATGCTGGATCCGGGGAGCCATCTTCCACTACTTCCTGCTCTGCACCTTCACCTGGATGGGCCTGGAAGCCTTCCACCTCTACCTCCTGGTCATCAAGGTCTTCAACACCTACTTCGGCCATTACTACCTGAAGCTGAGCCTGGTGGGCTGGGGTAGGTGCTGCGTGGATGGGGACAGGGGACGGTGGTCCTGAGGGAGAGAGAGGGGGAAGGGTGTTCCCGCCCCCCAGGGCTGGAGGGGATTTGGAGGAGGACATGCCAAGGGAGCCCGGAAGCGCCACACACCTCCTGCTCTGTGCCCAGGCCTGCCCGCCCTCATGGTCATTGGCACTGGCAGTGCCAACAGCTATGGCCTTTACACCATCCGCGACCAGGAGAACCGCACCTCTCTGGAGCTGTGAGTGGTGGCTGTCGGGAGACGGGGTGATAAGGAGCCTCCAGCGTCACCTATTAATGCTCTAGGGAGGTGGGGGAGGGGATCCTAGGAACTCAGACGGGAATGTCAAGCCTAGAAGGATCCTCAGGTCCAGCTGGCTCGTGGCACAGGGGAAAACTGAAATCTGGAGAAAGGAAGTGAAATGGGAGAGGGGGCTTCCTCAGGAAGGGGGAGGGAGACCTGGGCCAGGAGGCAGGATGTCCCCCCTCTGTCCTGTCACCACCATGGTGACACCCTTCCCATGCCTGGTTCTCAGCCTGGTGAGTGCAGGGCATGCTAGATTTCAGCCCCTGCCTGACCCTCATCCAGGTGCCCTCATGCAGGGCACGACCTGCCCCACCTTTCCCAGCATCCCTGGGCCCAGTCAGCCTCTGCCCCCGACTGCTGTGAGTGGACCCTGGGAAACCTGTCCTCACTGGGCCCAGTCTTCTCTTCTGTACCCTGGGGCAGCTGATAGAAATGCCCTTCAGGCCTTAGCCCTGTGGTGCAGGGAGCAGTGGAACTGGCTGAGCCTCCGGACCTCTACCCAGTGATCTCCAGGGGGCCCTGGCCTCTTGGCTCTGTGCTGGGAGGGGTTGGGGCAGCCTTGGGCCTGTCCACAGGGCCCCATATGCAGGGTCCTCAGAAGCCCAATAAGTCATATAAGTGCACATGGTGGCCACGGGGCTCTGCAGTGGAGGGGGAGTCCCCTGTCCATCTCAGGGGCTGCCAATCATTACCCTCCAGGGAGGACATCCACAGGGCAGCCTGTGAGTGGTTTTACAGGAGAAGCAAAATTCTGGGTGTTTATGCCCAACTGGCTACAAATTCCTACTTTTGACAACATGACGTGGGGCAAGTGGAACAGGCCTTTGGAGTTGGTCTGGCCCTTTTGCACCATTATCTAAAGTGACACCAAGCTGAGCTGGGCCCTGTGGCCTGTAATCCCAGCGACTCGGGAGGCTGAGGCAGGAAGATTACAAGGTCAAGGCCAGCCACAGCAACGTAGTGAGGCCCTAAGCAACTTAAGGAGACCCTGTCTCAAATAAAGAAAATTAGAAAGGGCCGGGGATGTGGCTCAGTGGCAAAGCACCCTGGGCTTAATCCCTGGTACCAAAACAACAAATAAATAAAATAAAGAGACGCAAGGGAGAGCCCGTGGAGGCCCCATACCCAGCGGAAGAGCAGGGTGTGGAAGGTGGAGGTAGGGGCAGGTGTCTTCCAGGTCACAGAAGGTCAGCGGGGGCAGGAGTCCTGGGGCTGGCTGGCCAGGCTCACCTCCCCCAGTCCCAGTGGCCATCCACTTCCTCCAGGTGCTGGTTCCAGAAAGAGCCTGCCCTCTACGCCACCGTCCACGGTTACTTTCTCATCACCTTCCTCTTTGGTGCCGTGGTGCTGGCCCTGGTGGCCTGGAAGATCTTCACCCTGAGCAGTGTCACAGCGGGCAAAGAGCAGGGGCAGAACTGGAAGGCCGCCCTCACCATCCTGGGCCTCTCAAGCCTGGTGGGTGTGACCTGGGGGCTGGCTGTCCTCACGCCCCTGGGTCTGTCCACCATCTATATCTTCGCCCTCTTCAACTCCCTGCAAGGTGAGACTCCTGGGCCGCTGTCCTGTCTGCACCCGGAGGTGCTGGGAGTCGGGGACAGGATGGTTTGTGAAACAGGATTTCTCTCTGGCTAGCTCAGGTATCGACTTTAAATATCCAGGGCTCTCTTACAATCAGAGCATCAAGGGTGGCTGACTTCATGGGACCTGCCACCAGGATCAGGAAAGCCACCCAAATCAAAGCAGAGGCTGTCCCCATCTTTTCTCCGGAGCCTGGTGTTGTTGGTCACTTAGCATTTGTGGAAACTCCTTCATTCTTCTCTCTCTGCTTGCCTGTTACTACCCATGGCCCCAAATGGCTGTCCCACACGGCCCACCTCAACCCTATATGACCTTTGAAGTCAGGTGACCATCTCTGGACCAATCAACTGTGAAACGAGGGCAAGGTCATGTGATTTGGTGTCTACATGACAGGGCAGGTCACGTCTACATGACAGGGCAGGTCACGTCGTCTCTAAGGAGGAGCTGCCAGATGGGAAGAAAGCGATTGCTATGTGTACTATGGGCCCCTCCCTCTGAGACCCCTGCCAAGGAGGAGAAGCCCAGGCGACGGATTACACTTTCTTTTCCACACCTGATCTCTTTGCTCCTCAGTTTCCAATTATTCATGCACACAGCTCAAAGGGGCATCGTGTTTCTCCCTTTCCAGGGGAGCCACTAGGAACCCAGTCGTCCCAGATGCAATGGGTGCAAACCTGTGAGACCGGGGCTGGCTCCCGGTACCCCCATGAGACCATGTGGCATGGCGGTTGGGTCCAGGCCCCACCAGGATTCAATCGCAGTTTCACTCACCTCTTGGGCAAGTCATTCAACGCCTCTGATCCTCATTCATCTCTAGAGTCAGGACAGTCTCAGCACTTTCTCGACAGATTTCATGTTGAATAACTACGATCTTGTCTGTGAGAGACAATAGATCTTCAATATGTGGGAACTGTATTAACAGCAAGAGCAATGATGATTTTAGAGCCATCTGAGGATAGACCCAGTTGAAGAATCATTAAATTCATCTCTGGAAAATTCTAGAGGTTAAGAGTTAGGGAGAGATACATCTTGAAATTATAAATTGTGCCATTATTCTTGCAGAAATTAAGCCTGCATGCCTCACTCTACTGAGTTCAATTTCAATTGAGTATGAGTCATTTGGGATTTCTATCTTCCTCCCAAACACTTCAGGCATTTTAATTGCCATTGAATCCTCTAAATTTTATAATTACTGTGCAGTATTTTTGTTACAAATTCCTTTAAAACCCAAAGTCTTTGTTTCTCATTCAATTTTCTATACACACACCTTCCTTCTTCTTGCTGAAGTGCATCCTGTAGTAATCCTTTAGAGAAGGATGGTAGGAGATCCCACTGCAGTAGGTTTGTGTGCCTGACACTTCTTTTTATTTTGCTCTTTCTTTTCTGTGACAGATGTCTGGGTTTTTTGTTTGTTTGTTTGTTTTGTTTTGTTTTGTTCATCTCAAGATCCTTGTTTTTTTCATTTCCAAGATTTCTGTTTGCTTCTTTTTCAGGAGTAGGTTTCATTTTTGCCTGATATTTTCATGGGTCCTTGAAGGTTTACAAGGGAGCCCTTCTGCCCTGGGCAGCCACCAGCCCAGGATGGCCTGTCCCCTGCAGCCCAGGCTCACCAAGTCTCTCTCCCTGTAACAGGTGTCTTCATCTTCTGCTGGTTTGCCATTCTCTACCTCCCGGGTCAGATCTCCACGCCTTCTTCCTCGGGGGGCACTGCCCGGCTGGACCAGGCTCCCTCTGTGTCCCATGAGTAGGCGGCCGCCGCCCTGCGCCCAGACTCACCTCCCATCTGCTGTGTGCCCTCAGCAGCTGCTGCGGATGCAGGGGCCTCGGTTGCTTCCTCTTCACGGCTGAAGAGGAAACGGGTTGGATCCTGTGGCCTCAAGGTCCCATCCAGATATGTCCACAGGAGAGTCCCCAGATGCAGATGTGCAAGGGATTTAGGCCCTACCCGTCCTGAGACCACCCCCGCCCCCCAGAGCAAAGAGCACACCCTCACCCCCCGCCCGGCCTCCCTAGCGAGCACCCGCTCCCCTCTGTCCACCTCTGGTGTCGCTGGGTCCCGGTCCCAGAGAGTGGGTCGTGGCAGGGCAGCATGTGGAACGAGCCCCGGCCTCCTTTCAGGGGTGGGTCAGTCCTCCAGCCTAGCCTGTCCTGGGCCCATCCTCGAGGAACAGATCCCACCATGCAGGGGACTGCCAGCCCTCCAGGCCCCCCAGATCTGCTGTCACTGAGGGGCGGGCGGGGGTCACGGGCTCCCCACACCTATTCATTCAGTGTGTGGGACTCAGAAGAGAGGGGGAGAGGGATCGCGGGGCAGAGGTGGGCATTTCTGAGAGTCTGGGCTCCTAAGAGCAGGGACCAGGACAGCCTGGCTCCCCCATCAGCCCAGCTGAGCACAGGGCCCGGCCCGTGTTGAGCCAAATATCGGCACCAATAAGATTTCAATAAATCTTCGTTGGCTGAACAAATGGGTGTGTTCGCAGGGCTCTGAGCCGGGGGCGCTTCAGGCCAGACCTGGGTTGGGTAAGTCCCTTCCGGTAGCTGGCTCTCCATTTCCTAGCCATGGGCTGGTCTCAGTAGGCAGCCCAGGTGGCAGAAGTAACAGAGGCAGAGGGACTCAAGGGACGGGCTGATACACACAGAGAACAGAGGCAGAGGTGGCCCTGGAGCGACGGCAGCCCCCCGGCCTCCGGCAGCCAGGAGAGCACCAGGCTCACCCTCACTCTCCCCTCTGGCCCTGCCCAGCCTCCAGCCGGGCCCCTGCAGGCGCGGAGTCATTGTCATTGTCATTGTCATGACCAGCCCCCAAGCTGTGGGCTCTGACCCCCTCCCCCACCAGCAGCCCGTGTCCACCCGAGGGGCCTCCTCGCTTCTTGTCCAACCCAGCAGACAGACAGACCACCAAAGACAGGAAGGTGCATCACTTGATGCAAGTCACCCTGTTCCTGGAAAGGAAGTCCTGGGGCGTGGACACTGGGTCAGTTGAACCACAGTATGTGTCTGAGGACACATTTGGGGCTTATCTTCAGGGATGTCTGTTTCTCATGGTGAAGGTCTCGTCACCTGAGTGTCCGGGGAAACAGCCGTTCTGAGTATTTCCATCCAGGGCTTAAATTCTGCCTCTGCTGTGTGACCCTGGCATGTCACCTCGCCTCTCTGAGCCTTAGTCTTCCCAGCATAAAATGGGGACCATCAAGTCCTTACGTCAACCCTGAGGGGCAAAGTAAAGTTCCCAGCAGCAACCGGCTCCCTCCTCCCGAGTCCCTCCTTTGACTTAAAGAAAGATCAGTCAGAGGCCCAGAGAAGACCAGTGACCGCCCAGCTAAGCCCCTCCACAGGCGAGGCCCAAGCCAGGGCTGGCCTCTCTGGGTTGCTGACCCTTCCCCAGGACGGACATTCCCTGGGTTCCAGAACTGTCACCTTGCCCCACCCTGAGCTTCAAGGGAAACCTTGAGCAGCCGAAATCTCAGGCGAGCTGCTGGGGTGGGGACCAACCAAACCACAGCCCCTGGCAGCTGGCTTCCTGGTACAGGTCCCTTCCTCCTGGCCTGCAACGCAGGGGGCGCAGTGGCTCCCCCCAGGATGGGCAGGGGTCGATGACCTGAGACAGTGACTGCAAGGACAGCCAGCGCCGGTCCCTCTGGCCCAGCAGGAACGTGGGTCTGAGCACCTCCTGCCCGTGGTCATGGTGGGCCCCGGCTTCTCGCCTAGCTCTGTATTCTGCCCGAGTTTCTTCATTCCCAGTTTATTTTTTCATTATCATATCACAAACATGCAGAAAACATGAAGGTGATTTATTTACTCTGTGCCGTCAGAGCGACGGCTGAAGACGAGAAGCTGTGGCATCCTTCACAAACGAGTCTGTTAATTCAATGCAAGTCCAGAGACGATTCCAATTGATCTTATTCTTTGTAGAGTTTCTGAAAATTTATTCTAGAAACTTTTATGGTGATCTATGAATAACTTCAAATTGCTGAGTCAGCCTGACTGAAAGAGGGCACAGGAGGAAGACTTGACCTCCAGACATCAAGGTGTTCGGAGGCCAAAGTGACAAGGCCAACCTGGAGACCTGTGGGGACAAGAGGAAAGACAAGGGGTTGGGGGTGGGTGGGGAGGGGGAACCAGAGTGCTCAGTGGCGCCCCCCAGAGGACTTCACACGACCAAGGTCAACAGGAGTTGGTGGGTCAATTAAAAAAAAAAAAGAATCAAGACAAGATCCCTGCCGACCCCTTCCGTGCCGGTGGACTCCAGGTGGAGTAAAGTCTAGGGGAGGGTGAAATGTGAACGTCAGTGTAGGAAAATATTTTTGTGACCTAGGGAGGGGCAAGGAAGGACTTCCCAAAGAAAAATTCGCCAAGCATCAGACCCCAAACTGATATATTTCATTACTTTAAAATTGAGGTTTTCTCCCGGGTACGGGGGCGCACACCTGTGATCCCAGCGGCCAGGGAGGCTGAGGAAGGAGGATCGAGAATTCAAAGCCAGCCTCAGCAACGTAGCGAGGCTCTAAGCAACTCAGTGTGAGACCCTGTCTCTAAATAAAAAATTAAAAGGGCTGGGGATGTGGCTCAGGGTTTTAATGGCCCTGGGTTCTATCCCCAGTACCAGGAGAAAAAAAAAAAAAAAAAAAGAAGAAAGAAAGAAAAATTGAGGTTTTTCTGTTTAATGAAGGACACCGAGGCCAATGTTGTCAGGCGATAGAATTGGGGATGGTGTTCGAAACATCTAAAACCAAGGACTGACATCTGGGAGTCTTGCAAACCCAACCACGAACCCTTCCCTAGCAGAGGAAAATGGGCTGAGGTTTTCAAAACTGAACGCCGATGAGTCAGGACAGAAGGCTTGCTTCGATCACCACCCCTCGGCTGCGTGTTACAATGACAGTGGGATCTCGTGTCCCTATTTAACTGGCAAACATTAGAAATCTATTCAACGCCAGCTGGCGGGGTGGGGGACCAGGATCCCCATGCACCGCAGAGGCAGGAGGGTCCAGTGAGCGTGGCCGCCAACAGAGAAGCCGCCACCGCTGGGGGGTCCTGCTCCGGGGACTTGTCCCAGAGCAAGGTTCTCACAGGGGGAGAAGGGACACCAGCCGCAAGGTGTGCAGCATCGTCCATGTGGCCCAGCCCATGGCCGGAGTTGCCCCCAAAGCACAGGCAACAGAATTCCATTAAGGGACAATCCGGAGGTAGGGCCAGTGCCATTCCAAAGACAGAAGCACTCACGTCAGGGTGACAAGGCCACTTACCAGGGGACTGCTATGGTTTGGGAAAGGACGGAGGGTCCTCCAAGGGTCCCCACTGCGGGGAATTCAGAGGGTGGGAACTTGATTGACCATGGTGCTTAGAGGCAGGGACTGTGAAAGGGGTCAGGATTTCATAAGATCACCAGGTGAGGTCCCCAGGATGGCATTCTGGTGGCTTTCCCTCCCTGCTCTTGAAGTGTGATGCCCTTGGCCATCTTGGGATTCTGCCCTCGGGACGGCTGTTCACCACATGTGAGCCCTTGAACCCCCAGAGCTGTGAGAGAAATAAACCCCTTTTCTTTATAAAATTGCCCAGCCCTGGATACTCCATCACAGCGACACCTCCTAGACAGGGGCGCCTGTGTCCGGGGGCCGCGGAAGCAGGCCTTCTACCCAGGCGTGTCTGCACCTGGGGTTGGGCCTGGAGTTTCCTGGAGGGTTGAAGGAAGCTGGTTCGGGCCTGGGGCTGGTGCCTGCATGCGACATGTTTGATCATTCAGTGCTTCAGGCCACCACCCAAACAGCTTCATGTTCAAGGCCCCGGCTGGGGCTCAATCCCAGGGAAAACAGGGCCCTCTGTTTCTCAGACAGGACAAAGAAAAGTGGAGTGAGCTGGGGGCCTACCCTGGGCCACCATCCCTGGAAGGATAAAGGAGTCATTAGTGTGGATTCACACAATCGTATGGATGGATTCTTACACCCACAGTCTTGGCAAAAATATAAGAAACAGAAGGTTATAAAAACACAATGTCATTTACAGACGTTAAAAATACCACCATGCAAAATAGTGCCCATTTTGGAAAAAGAGCAATATCAGAATGATGGCCTGTAGAGAGGCGGGGACAGTAGCCACAACTGTGATCCCAGTGACTCGGGAGGCTGAGGCAGGAGGATTTCGAGTTCAAGGCCAGCCTCAGTGACTCAGTGAGATTCTGTCTCAAAATGAAATAAAAAGGGCTGGGGACATAGCTCAGTGGTAGAGAACCCCTGGGTTCAATCCCCAGGACCACAAGAATAGAAAGATGTTGCTTGTATAGGATGGGGAATGGGAGTGGATAGATAGATAGGAAAGTAAAAGGAATGAGATGACGTGGGAAAAACAGGAAATGAAGGCTGCCTTCCCTTCCGCCAGCCTGACGCGACCCCTGATCTCCATTACCCTCTTCCTTTCCTGCCTTCACCCCAGGCAAATCCCCCTCAGGCGTACCACCGTCACTGTGAGTGTGAATCTGGAGGCTCCTCAGAGGCCCGTGTTTTGAATGTGTGGTCCCAGCCAGTGGTACTATTGGGAGGGGTTGGAACCTTCCAGAGATGGGGCCTGATCAAGGTCTTAGGTTATTGGGGGTGTGTCCTGAAAGGAATTGTGGGGCCCTGATCTCTTCCTTTTTCTCTTTTGTTTCCCAACCATGGGGTGAACAGGCCTTCTGTGCCATACATCCCCACTGACCCCAAAACAACAGGGCCAACTGACCATGGGCAGAAATAGCCCAAATCCCAAGACTAAAGGAGTCTTCTCTTTTGAAGTTGATTATCTCAGGTATTTTGATACAGTAACAGAAAACTAATACAGCATTCAGATATTATTTTTATGGCTGCATAATAGTCCAGCCAGAAAAGGGGAAATCATTCTTTTTTACGGAGAAGTGAGAGATTCTTAAGTTTCCACTGATAACATTACTATATAACTTTAGCAGGACATTGACAGGATTTCTCTGGACTTTCTCCCAGCCCCACATAGGGTGATATTATGACTTTCATGGGTCCCTTTCTTGAAAAACAAAAGAACAAAAATTATATTTTATGGCTACATTGGCTCAAAGATAAGTATAATCCAGGGTGAACGTCTAATCATAATTATATATTCATTATTATTGCAGTTGGTTTTTTTCCTTCTGATTTGCATGTGTAGGGCTGGGGATTGAACTCAGGGCCTTGCACATGCTTTATCGCTGAGCTACAAACCCAGACCCTCTTCTGAATTTTTGAAGAAATTCAAATTAAAAATTGTCATGGCTTCTAATTAAACAGATGAGCTTTTCTTGTCCCAGGAGATAATTCACTAAATCAGAGGCCCAGTCTGAGACTCAGTCCTAGAACCCGGGACTCGGGTGGCCCCACGGGAGCAGCCACCCCAGGCCCACACTGGGGAAGGCCACAGAGGACGTCTGACGAATGTTTAACAATTGGCTTCCTGGGAGAAAAAGCCCTGGTCTGTAGCATTTACCAATTTCCGGGGTGTAAATAACCCCACAGCCAGTTGAAAGCTATTGCCTGACATCACTGAGCAGAAGTTAGGAAGAGACACAAATTAGTTCACTATTATGCAGTTTTTCTGTTGTACAGAAACAATAACCATAAACCACCTCAAGAACACAGATAAATGTGAAAGAGAGAAAAATAATTAGGGGATGATGGGTTTTATGTATTTATTACTTTGCAAAAATGTAATTAGTTCCTTTTATCACTGTATTTTTAATAAATGTTTAAAGAGCCGTTTGATGATGGGCTCATAAAGATTTCTAAAGCTTACCAATCAGCTCTTGCCCTCTGTATCTGCTCTACCAGCAACAACATGGCTGACAGACCCCGGCAACCCCAGAAGACTACATTTCCCAGAAGGCCCCTCTTCCAGGACCTGCAGTTACCACGGAGACCACTAACAGTAAGGCTTCCCTGCTGACGGGGTAAGGAGGGAGCAGGGTGCTAGAGGTGGCTGCACCCTTCCTGGCTGGGAGAAAAGGGACATGGGGTAAAAGGCTTCTTCTGCCTGGGGCCCTCTGGCCTTGGTCTTTCTGGGGAAGTTTTGGGGGGTATGTGTGTGTTTGGTGAGGAGGGAGAGGTTGCTGCTGGGGATGGGGTGCAGGGAAGAGCCTGTCTCTGAAGCAGCCCTGCCCTCCTCACCCTGGGCTGCAGCTGAGGGCCGGCTCATGAGGCCCTGAAATGCATGGGTTTCAGAGCCGGAAATATGTGGGTTCAAATCCCAGATCTGGCACTTCTAGCTGTGACCTTGTGCAATTCCACTTAGCCTCCCTAAGCCTCAGTCTTAGCATCTGCAGAGCGGGTCTCAGAAGAGTGTCGGCCTCCAGGCGTCGTTTGAGAATAAATGAGATTGTTTCCATTCAGCCCTTGGCCCAGGGCCCGGTACTCAAAAGGTGTAAGTGCCTACCCTGGGCTCATCCGCTCTGTCCCCGAGAGGCAGACAAATGAATCTGATGACCTGGCCATGCTGCTCGACTGGAGGTTTCCCCCTCGAGAACTGGGGTCCTGTCAGGCCTGCTGGACACGAGGCGTCAGCTCGGTTGACCCACGGGGGGCTCAGGCAGGACACCCTCAGCATTCAGGCCTCGCTGAGTCCGGGGGCACAGAACGTCAGAATGGGATGGAGAGTCTCTCCATCTCCCCTTTTCATGGCAGAGGGGAAACTGAGGTCCAGGAAGGGGCAGGGAGTGGCCCAAGGGCTCAGCAGGAGCTGCTGGCAGCCAGCGACTGTCCTCCCCAGGAGGCCCGGGTGACTGGGTGCGGGTGCAGAGCTGGTGGGGAGGGCGGCCTTCACCTCCAGGTCCCCTGTCCATGGCGGTGCTGGGATGGAATCCAGGGCCGTGTGCGTGCTAGGCAAGGCTCTCCCGCTCGGCCACATCGCCATCCCACCCTCCCGGTCCCTTTGGTCCCGTCTGTCTTGGCTCTGCTCCCGGGGGTGAGGACAAATCTGGGGGGCCCACTCTCAGTCCCCCCGACTCCCTGGCCCCTCGCCTTTCCAGTGGGCTGGGTCTGTTTTCCTGTTGTCTGGGCCTGTGCCCTGCTTGCTGTAAAGGGAGCAGGTCTTAGAGGTGGGTGGTGGAAAGCCTGGGCTGGGAGTGGGGGACTGGTGGGTCAGCAGGGGTGGCCTGTGACCAGGACCACCCCAGAGGCCGAGTTTCCACGTGCTCTGGGGTCTGAGGTGGCACTCAGGGCTCTGCAGCATCTTGGGGGCCCCCACTCACCTGTCTCCTCTCGGCGTCCTTAGCTAGCGGGCAGCCTTGGCCCTCATGTGGGTCACTCCTGGCCATGGGCTGGCTCTCACCCCCTGCTCCACAGGCAGGTGCCAGGCAGGGAGTGGGGTGAGGACCAGGGTCTGCGCCCCCTGGGCCCTTTACCCTCTCCCTCAGCACTTCTGCCCCCACCTCCCTGTCCAGAACTGGGTCACACCCAGGCCACCCATAGCTGCAAGAGAGTCTGGGAAGCTGGACATTTCCAACCAGGCCCCGTTTGAAATTGAGGTCCTGCCATTTGGAAGCTGGGACTGGATCTTCGGGGAGTGACCAGCAGTCCACATGAGCCCCAGGCCAGGCTCTCCTGGGGCAGCTGGGCATGAGTGGCCCCTCAGTGTGGGTAACGGGATGAGCGTCCTCTGGGTCGCGTTACCCCTGACCTTCAGTGGCAGCCCTGCCCTGGAACTCTCGTTGCCTGGGTTTCCAGTGTGATGAGACGAAGCCTGGTTCACCTGCTGCCTTTCTGTTTGGTCCTAGTCTCTGTCACCTTCCTATCGTGACTTGTTTTTAAGCCAACTCACTTATTGGATTTTACGAATACATACTTAACTGGGAAACGTTATAGCATGCAATCGTCCCTCAGTGTTGGCGTCGCTTGCTTGAAATCATCCAAATAAACATCGAACAGCAGCGAGGCCAGGGGAGGTGCTTTGGGCCACTGACTCCGGCCCTGACCAGGGCTCCCAGCCTGGGCCTGCCTTGTCTCTTTTTTAAGGTGTTAGGAGTTGCTGTCCCTTAGGAGTTGCTGTCCCTTAGGACTTGCTGTCCCCACTAGCACCACGCAGTCTTTCTCCTGGATTGAAGGAGGGGGTAAGAGGGACTCACTTCCCTGAGGGAGTGGAACCTCCTCCAGGGCCTCCAGGGCCCCCGGGGCCTCCCCGGCCTGCACCTGGGCCCATCCCAACACATCCTCCCCCTCCAGACGGCCTGGGACCCCCAGAATGGAGGTCCTGACGGAGACAATAGAGGAGGATGAGGCAGCCGAGTGGGAGGAGGCGGCCGAGCAGCCTGAGAGGTCTGAGAAAACGAGGCCAGCCGAGGCCCAGAGGGAGGAGACCACCCTGTCGCCCGAGATGCTCAGAGACCTGGAGAGGAAGCTGTCGGAGATCGAGGTCCCAACCCCGGGGGATCACCTGTGAGTGTGTCGGCGTGGGGACTTCTGACCCAGCAGCAGCCCCGGCACAGGCAGACGGGGACCCGCAGGAAGGGCCAAGCAGAATGGTGGCACCTGGGGGCTCTGCTCTCAGACTGCCTAGTGTGAGTCCCCACTTTGCCCCTACCGGGCTGTGTGACCTTGGACAAGTCACTCAGTCTCTCTGTGTCTCAGTCTCTTTTAACAAGGGCAGGTGCTAACAATGGTGCTGGCCCTGGGTAGTTAGTTGTGTGGTTTAAATGAGGAAGGGGAAAGTCCACGGCAGCTCACATGGATCCCCCTGAGGGCCAGGAGAAGCCCCTCGGACTGAACACCAGCCCGGTCATGACACAGGGCCTCCTTCTCCACGGATGCGGACACTATCGACATCTCCAAGCTGCCCTTGACCTACAAAACCAACACGCCCAGGGAGAAGCTCATGCTGCAGGTGGCGGACAACTTCTCCCGCCAGTACAGCCACCTGTGCCCCGACCGCATGCCCCTCTTCCTGCACCCCCTGAATGAGTGCGAAGTGCCCGTAAGCCTGGGTCCTGGAGGGCAGGGCCGGGGTCGGGGCCCCGGGCAGCGGGAGGTGGACGGGTTCTCCAAGGTCTGGGGGCCCCAGCACAGAGCTCCTGTGGGTGGGGTTTCTAGTCCAGATGCCGGCCCTGGAGCGCAGTGGCCTGGAGCCTGCAGACCCGGCCCTGGGCAGCCCGAGGCCTGGGGTGAGCAGGTCCAGAGGAGGGGGAATTAGGATTTGGGTGGAACACAAGGCAAACATCACCTGGGGTCTGTGGGACCCGCTGGCCTGGCCGGGTCACCTCTGGATGATGCCTTGCTCCTCTGTCTACAGCTGGAGAGAGCCTGGGAGGGTCACAGGGCTTACAGGAAGGAGCTGTTGCTTGGGTCCTGAGGCCTGGCCTTGACCTCGTTGTCTTCTTTCCCTGCCTTTCCCTGGGTGGGGACAGCTCTGGGACTGGGGACGATCCTGAGCTCTGCCCAGAACCTCTGTAGGCCCTGGGAGGAAACCTGATCTCCCCCTTCAGCCCTGCTTGCTGGGTCACTTCAGGCTGCTCGCTTGGCCTCTCTGGGTCCCCTTTGGTGCCCCGGGGGTTGGAGGAAGGGATTCCCTCAGCCTTCCCAGTCCAGATGCGGAATAAGCTTGTGCCACCCCAGTGCCACCAATGTGGGGGGCTCCTCCCGGCCACTGAGGGCTGGCACGTGCCAGGCCTGGGCATCGCCTTCCCCGCAGGCCACCCGCCATGACTCGCCATCTCGGGGCTGCGGGCCTGGCCGCCTGTGTGCTCTGGCTCCAGGGTCTCCCTCACCCCAGGCACAGATCTCACGCCCCCCACCCCCCGGGCCTGGCCCAAGGAATGTGTTTCCACTTGCAGAAGTTCGTGAGCACGACCATCCGGCCCACGCTGATGCCCTACCCCGGCCTCTACAACTGGGACAGCTGTGCCCAGTTCGTCTCCGACTTCCTCACCATGGTGCCCCTGCCTGACCCCCTCAAGCCGGTAAGTGCCACTCACGGGCTGCTTCCAGAGGCCCAGGAGGCCTAAGACAGGAGGCAGGCAGGGTCAGAGAGAAGGAGCCTCAGCCAGTCTCAGGCCACAGCTCCTCAGAGATTCCCTAGAGGGAAGCAGGCCCAGAGAGGGACAGCCACTTGGCTGAGGGCGCATAGCAAGCTGGGTCTCCTGGCTTCACCTTTGTCTCCTCTTCCTCTTTCTGCCTCAGAGTCTCCCTCTTCATGACTTTAGGAGGTACAGAGAGCAGTGGGGGTGCCCAGCTTCCCCGTGATCCGCAGCCCCCTCTTTGGGCTTCTGACTAGTTAGGTCAGCTTCTCATTGAGAACGGGGAGAGGCAGGAAAGATGCACCTGGGCTCGCTCCCGGCCCCGACGGGGCCTGTGGCGTGGGGCGGAGGCGGGCAGCGGTGCCCGGCCGTGCTGACCTGCTGGCGGTGGCCAGCCCACCCACCTGTACTCCTCTACCACGGTGCTCAAGTGCCGGAGGGGCAACTGCTTCGACTTCAGCACGCTGCTCTGCTCCATGCTGCTGGGCTCCGGCTACGATGCCTACTGCGTCAACGGCTACGGCTCCTGGGACCTGTGCCACATGGACCTCACGCGGGAGGTGTGCCCGCTCACCGTGAAGCCCAAGGAGGTACGCCCGGCGCCGGCGGCCGTGACAGCCCGGGGTGTGCCTTCCTGGGACCGGGATGCCCTCCTTAGAGAGCCCGTCCTGCCCGGGCACAAGGACACGGCTCCATCGCCAAGCCCCTAGCCCCCAGAGCCACTCGTCACTTCTCTGTCCTTAGCACCCAACTCTCCAAACCGAAGGTCCCTTCCCACTTGTCTTCACTCCGTTTAGGCTACTGTGTTCCCGCTGGGGACGTTTTTTGAATGCCACGTGGTCTTCATCTTGGGTCCTTTGGTAGAAATCCAGCCAGTCGATGGCACAGGGGGAAACCAAGACCACAGGCTTGGCTCTCACCACTCCCCGCCTCAGCTAAAGAGGCCTCTTTAATAACTAGACAAACAAACAAACAGCAGAAACCCCACACAGCCACGCCCCGGGGGTGCGACTCTATCCTGAGTCTGTTGACTGAACGGCCAGAATGGAGGGCGCCAGGAGAAACACCCTAAAGAGAATTCTCATGATGGGAATCTCAGAGGCCTCTCTCTCCGCTGGGAATCTAGTCCTCCTCCAGACAGAAGGTGTTTCTGGTAACCTGGGTGATTCTGCCATCAGGGTCTGCCTTCAAGGTCGTCTGCCGCTCAGGGATGGGACCTGGGGTCCGAGGGGTCCAGCATGATGCTGGGTACCTGGGCCACACCTGGGGGAGCACCTGGGGGTCCCAGGCTCTGTCGAAGGAGGGCCTGGTGGCTGGGGCTCTGCTCCCAGGGGAGTGGAGGCTGGACCGTGGAGCTTGACTTCAAAGGCCTCTGAGCCCACTTATGGGCCTCTTGCCTTGGCCAAAAGTTTTTTTCTAAATATATTTTTTAGTTGTTGATGGACCTTTATTTTTTTTAATTTTTATGTGGTGCTGAGGATTGAACCCAGTGACTTACACACGCTAGGCAAGTGCTCTACCATGAGCTGCAGTCCAAGCCCCAGATTTTAATCATCAAAATTATATCAATCAATAACAGAGAGAGAACTTTCCGGTCTATGCCACCTCCCTGTCATTGATGTGGCTGCTCCTCTCAGTAGCCCCGTGGGACGGGTGTTATCACTGTCATTTCAGAGATGAGTCTGCTGGGACCAACAGGGAGGTGAAGCAATGTGGGGGAGCCCCACGGCTGGTGGGTGGAGACCAGGGCCGCACCCGGGGCTGCCTGCCTCCAACCCCTGCGGGGTCCCTCTTTATTCCCCAAACTGTCCCAGAAACTGCCACAGCCCTGCACCGTCGGTGGCTTATCTCCTAGCACACGCTTAGACACACACACGTGTTCACACACATATGCCACACCCTCACACCTGCATGCACACAGACCGCTGCACCAGTGTGCACGCGCTCTCACCCACGCACAGGCGTATGTATGCACACGTGCGTGCACAGCCTTGTCTTTTCCTTCTTGGGCAGACAAACTCACACTTTGAGTCAACATGGGAAGCCCTCTAATGATAAGATCTGAAAAATCCACCCCCACTTCCCCACCTTCTAGATCAGACCCAGGTCACCCTAGATGGGCAGTGGGTGGGGAAAAGGAGAAGCTCCCACCCCTCAGCTCCTGCCCTGACGGCAGCAGGGTTCCGAGTTCAAGGCCAGCCTGGGCAACTTGGCGAGACCCTAACAGGGACGAGGATGGAGAGAACCCCGGGGTCCAACCTCCAGCACAGACCGTGGGAGAGAGGAAGGGAGGGAGGGAGAAAGAGGAAAGAGAACGAGGAAGAGGAAACGAGAGCGAGGCAGGAAGTGGAGAGACGTGCAGGACCACGCTCCCTTCAGGACACACCCCGGGGACCTAACAGCCCTTTCCCAGGCCCCACCCCCTAATGGTTCCACCCTGTCCCAAAGCACCTCAGGTTGGTGAGCAAGCCTTTAACACATGAGGCCTTGGGGGACATTTCAGACCCAAGGTAGAGCACCCGTCAGTCACCATCTGATAAAATCATCACCCCCCTTTGACTCATGCATCCTTTAGAAATGTGGATTGTTGGTTTGTGAGATTAATTTTTCCTTCCTTCCTTCCTTCCTTCCTTCCTCTCTCCCTCCCTCCCTCTCTCCCCCTCCCTCCCTCTCTCTCTTTCTTTCTTTCTGGGCGTGAACCCAGGGACATGCACACACTAAGCATACGATCTCCCACTGAGCTACATCCTCGGCCTCTGAACTCTTTTTTAAAAAAACTTCGTCTTGAAGAGCAGAACGCGTGCCCATCTTCAACACCCATCTCCGTGAACCCCCCTGGTCCCCTGCACCCAGATCAAGAAAGAGAACGTGCCTGCGCCCCAGGAAGCCCTGTGTCCAGTTACTGGTCCCCCTCCCCAGGGCACTTTCCTCTCTACTTCTCAGAAGGAGCCAGGGAGGAGGTTTCTAGGGCTCTCACCCACTTGCAGAAGAGCTGAGATCTGCAGAGAAGAGAAGACCCCTCCAGGTTCCCGGAGCTGGAGCTGTGGCTCCCTCTGCTCTGAGGGCCACAAGACCCAGAGCCGGAGGGACAACTGTGAGCCCTGTTGCAGGACCAGGGGCTGAGGACCTGGGGCCAGAGCAGTGTGTGTGTGTGTGTCAGAGAGAGAGAAGGATGCACATCAGGGCTGCTGACTCTACCTCTCTCGCTGCGCGACAGGCAGTCAAGAAGGAGGAGAAGGCGCCCCCTAAGAAGTACGCCGTCAAACCCCCACGGGACCTGACCAGCCGCTTTGAGCAGGAGCAAGAGGAAAAGAGGCAGCAGGAGATCAGAGACCAGGAGGAGAAGCTGCGCAAAGAGGCCGAGGAGCGGCTCCTGGTGGGTCCCTTTGGCTGGTAAACCCTGAGAGAGCGACAGAGCCCAGTTGGAGAGCCACAGATTTAGTGGGATCCTTCCATTTTGTCATTAAAACACGGAGCTTGCTGGGTACGGTGGCGCACACCTGTAATCCCAGCAGCTCCGGAGGCTGAGGCAGGAGGATTGAAAGGTCAAGGCCAGCCTCAGCAATTTAGCACTGCCCTAAGCCATTCAGTGAGACCCTGTCTTTAAATAAAAAATATTTTAAAAAAAAGGGCTGGGGATGTGGCTCAGTGGTTAAGCACCCCTGGGTTCAATCCCTGAAACCGGGGTGGGGGGACCCCATCTTCTGCCTGTTCCCCAGCCCCAGGGAGAAGTCTAGACCCCCAGCTCCTCTCCCCACCCTACCGGTCAGTGGCCACCCATCTTTCTCATGCAGGAAGAAACAAAGGTGAAGCCTGACTCCCTGCACGGCCTGCGGGTGCACTCCTGGGTCCTGGTGCTCTCAGGGAAGCGCGAGGTGCCTGAGAGCTTCTTCATCGACGCACTCTCGGGGCGCAGCTACAGCCCCCAGGACGAGCACTTCCTGGGCATCGAGAGCCTCTGGAACCACAAGAACTACTGGGTGAACATGCAGGACTGCTGGAACTGCTGCAAGGTGACCCCCGGGGCAGGGTCCCCAGATGTGTGGCAGGCACAGCCTGCAGGAAGGCTCTCCCCACCCCTGGGCTCCCACAGCCCACGCTCCTGCCCACTGTGCCCGTCAGCTTTCCAACACTACGACAAAATACATGAGATAAAAAAAATATTTCAAGGAGGAAAGGTTTATTTTGGCTCATGGTTTCAGAAGTTTCAGTTGATGGTGGCCAGGCCCCGTAGCTTGGGGCCTGCAGTGGCACAGCACATAATGGCAGGTGAGTGTGACATCTGTTCTCCTCAAAAAGGAAGCAGGGAGGTGCTCAAAGTGGTGGCATTTGCCTGTAGTCCCAGCGACTCTGGAGGCTGGGGCAGGAGGATTGCAAGATCGAGGCCAGCTGCAGCAACTTGGCAAGACCCTGTCTCAAAATGACAAAAAGGGCTGAAGATGAAGCTCAGTGGATCAGAGCCCGTGGGTTCCATCCCAGTACCCAAAACAACAACAGCAGAAATCCCTGAAGATGTAACTCAGAGTGGTAGGTCACAGGCTTAGCACGTGTGTGGCTCTGGGTTCAACCCCCAGCAACACACACGGATGCAGCAGAAGCAGAGAGAGAGAGAGAGAGAGAGAGAGAGAGAGGGAGAAGGGACCACATGCCTTTCCAGGACACCCTCCCCAGTGACCTAACTTTCTTCCATGGGGACCAAGCCTTTAATACACAAGGCCTTGGGGGACATTCAGACCCCTACCAGAGCACCCATCAGTAGCCATTCTGATAAAATCATCATCTCCCTTTTGACTCCTGCACCTTTTTAAAAATATATATATATATATTTATTTACTTATGTTTTAGTTTTAGGTGGACCCAATATCCTTATTTTATATTTATGTGGTGCTGAGGATCAAACCCAGTGCCTCACGCATGCTAGGCGAGCACTCTACCTCTGAGCCACAACCCCAGCCCCTCCTGCATCCTTCTGAACGTGGATTGTTGTTTTGTGTGATTCACTTTCTTTCTTGTATGTGCATGTGTGAGGTGCTGGGAACTGGATCCAAGGCCCTGCACATGCTAAGCATGTAGCACTGAGCTACATTCCCAGCCCCTGGATATTTTCAGACTCCGTTGAAGTAGAGCAGAATGCGTGCTCCTCTTCAATGTGGAACTCCATGAGCTCCCATCCACAGAGCCCTGGTCCCCTGCACCCAGATCAAGAAAAAGAACACTGCCCACACCCCAGGGAGCCCTGTGTCCAGGGACTACTTCCCCATAAATGAATGCATATATTATGTAAGTGGCACTGACACACACACACACACACACACACACACACACACACACGAGTGTACAGAGGAGGGCAACGTCCTAGGTGTACATCTCATTGAATTATCGCACTCTGAACACACCTGCATTATCGGGACCAGCGTCTCAGAAGCCCCCTTTCTCTCTTCTCCTGGTCACTAATTCTTCCACCCTCCAGCTCCGTGGTAGAGCACCTGCTTAATGTCATGAGGCCCTGGGTTCGATCCCCAGCAAGGAAAAAAAGAAGTTCATGCAAACCAACAACCCACATTCCAAAAGGAGGCACAGATCAAAAGGGAGACGATGCTCTTGCAGGCATGGTGATTGACGGGCCAGGCGGTGGGCTGCGGGGACTCGGCAATGGTGGGGCTGGGGGCGGATGAGCCCCCCTTGACTTAAACGACACCCATTAGTGTCGCCTGACTTTGGACTGAGTGTCCTTGAGTCCTGCCGTGTCTGCTCTTCATGCCTGGAGTCTGTCCCCCTTGGTTTTGTTTGTGAGGGTCACCATCAGTGTGTGCAGCTGGGGTTTGTTAGTTCTCATTTGTCTTATGGATTTGTCATCCCCCGAGCACACCACATCTTATTTTTCCGTGCTTGAGTTTCACATTGAGATAATTTTCAGTTTGGAAATATTTTAGACAGTGTTGCTCTGAATATTTTCCGACCCGCGTTTCGGTGAACATACATATCACTTCAGTTGGCTAAACACACAGGAGTGGGGTTGCTGGGTGACAGGGAGGCGCGTGTTTGGGGGTAGTTGATTCTGCCCATTTCACCAAAATGACCGCACGGATTCCACTGTCCCCAGCAGCGCAGGAGGGTTCCAGGAGCTCCCCCGACATTAGTGCTGATCCTGGGTATTTCCTATGCTGCTCCCTTTGGCTGTTCCAGAATGGTCCTGCATTTACCAAATACATTTGATATTTTTCCAACCACCCTCATACCCAGCAAGTTCTAAACCTGCTTATTAATTTAACATGAATCTGTAGAGACGACTGGGAAGCAGTGGAACCTGCAGGGGGAGGACCCCGATGCGGGAGCAGGTGGGGGGGGTGTCGCGGCCTGGAGAGGGCTTCATGTCCCTGGCTCCCCACTTCCTGCTCCTCCCTTTCTCACACCCTCCCTGCCCCTCCCCCACTGCCAGGGGGAGAGCTCTTTCCCCCCACCTGTCTCTGCCTCGGAGCTAGCCCACCGTGGACAGAACCTTCTGGAACCGTGAGCCGATAGAAATCCTTCACCCTCTGAGTTGATTTTCTCAGAGGTGACAGGTGACTGACGCAGAAGGCCAGCACATGACCTCGTTCCCCTTAGCAGGAGCGGGACCCTTTCTTAGTTTTTCTGTTTCCTGCTCAGCACTGTGTCTCAAAGTTCCCATCGGAGGCTGCTGTCTGCCTCCGACTCCAGGATCCCTCACCCCTTACAGACACCCCTTCCCAGGACTGGGATCGCCGAGTCCCGGGGTTGGTTTGTGTGTCATTGAGCTGGGGTCTGGGGTGAAGCTGAAGTGGCCAAACCATTTCAGTCCATCTCCCTCCAACAGCGAGAGGATCCCGAGGTCCTCCCACCTGCCCCTCGATGCCACCCCCACTTCTGTTCTGCCGGCTGGGGAGGGTGAAGGGAGGCCGCGTTCCTTCCCACTTCTCTGTTGAACCGAGTTGAGGCCTCAGGTACATTCGAACTTGTTGGGTTTCCTCTTCTGTAAATTGTTTACTCCCATTCTTCCCCCTTTTCTGTTGTTGTTTATGACAGATGATCACCAGTGCCTTGTGTATTCTGGGTACAATCACAGGTCACTTTTAGACATTACAGACGCCATCTTCCATTCTGCCGCCTGTCTGTGCACTTGGCACGTGGCTTCCTTTCTTGAGTGCGCGTCTTTCATTCTGAAACAGCGGGGTGCGACAAGGAGTGTGGGGTGGCCTCTCAGAGCTGCCTGGAGTTGCCCAGGCCCCCCGCTGTCTGGGAGCAGCTGTTCCCATGTCCCCAGGGAGCAGGGGGAGGCATGGGGGCCGTGGCTCACTGGCTGATTCCCCTCCCTCATCAGGATTTGATCTTTGACCTGGGAGACCCTGTGAAGTGGGAGTACATGCTCCTGGGGACCGACAAGCCTCACCTGTCCCTGACTGAGGAAGACGATGAGGACTTTAACGATGAAGATGATGTGGAAACGCTGGTGAGTCTCGGTGGCTGAGGCAAGGGGCCGGGGGTGTGTGGGAGAGCTTTGCACCCTGTCGCTCAGGCAGCCTCAGGTTTCCCTGAGAGCATGAGTGTGCGTGGGTGGGGTGGGGGGCACCAGGCCAGGAACAGCGTCTTCAAAGCAGAAGGGCCTGGACAGGGCCCTTTAAGACGGGCAAACTGAGGCCAGACACATTCAGTGAGCCTTCCGGGGGACTTGAACCCAGGTCTCCCGCCCCCTACAGTCTGCCCTGTTCAGGGCTCGTCCTCCTCCTTGGAGAGCTGCCTCTTGGTGCGGGGTCATAAGGCCTCTCCACAGCCTCTTGGAGCCCCAGGGCCAGCGGCCCTTCACTTCCCTCCCCAGGAGTCACATGGCCTTCTCGTCTGTCCTGTCAGTCTTCTAAGGTCGCGGGCCCAGGGCCTTCCCCAAGTCGCCAGCCTCACCTTTCTGATTTTCCTTCAGGCGTCTTCCCAGAAGGTGTGCATGATCTTCCCTGTATTTGGAGGTCAGGGGTCGGGGCCTTCACGTTGGCTGGGACCTTGGGCTAACCTTCCAAGGTCAATAAAACCATTAAAAACCCCGGTTTCCTCACCTGTATGTTAAACCGGGAGAGTGAGTCAAAGCCATATCCATAGGAACAAAAATAAGTGCTCCAGTCGGCTAGGGCTGCAGGACAAAGTGGCACAGACCAGGTAGCTTGAGAAACCGACGCTGTCTCCCGTTCCAGGGGCTGGAAGTCCAAGACCAAGGTGACGGATCAGGGAGGTTTCTTCTCAGGTCTCTCCTGGGTTTGAAGAGAGCTTCTTCGCCCTGTGTTCTCACATGTCCTTCCCTTTGTATGAATCTGTCCTAATCTGTCCTAAGCTCACTCGCTCTCTTTTTTTTTTTGGTACCAGGATTGAACCCAGGGGCACTTGACCACTGAGCCCCATCCCCAGCCCTATTTTGTATTTTATTTAACAATACGGTCTCACTGAGTTGTTTAGTGCCCTACTTTTCCTGAGGCTGGCTTTGAACTTGTGATCCTTCTGCCTCAGCCTCCCAAGCCTCTGGAATTACAGGCATGTGCTACCGCACCCAGCCTAATCCCTTCTTGTAAGGACACCAATCATATTGGATTAGGGCTACCCGATGACTTCACTTAAACTTTTTTTTGGGGGGGAGTACCAGGGATTGAACCCAGGGGCATTCAACCACTGAGCCACATCCTCAGCTCTATTTTGTATTTTATTTAGAGATAGGGTCTCACTGAGTTGCTTAGCACCTCACTTTTGCTGAGGCTGGCTTTGAACTTGCAATCCTCCTGCCTCAGCCTCCCGAGCTGCTGGGGTTTCAGGGATGAGCCAGTGTGCCCAGCTATCATTTAAACTTAATCACCTCTTTAAAGGCCTCATCTCCTTCCCACCAGCATTACCTGTTTCCTCACATCCTCATCAGTACAGTAATTTTTGCTGTTCTGATTGTTGTAAAGTGGCATCTTGTTTAAATTTTGCATTTCCTCCATTTTTTTATCTTCTGTTTTTCTTTAGTCAGTCTTCATGTGGTTCTGCTATCAGAATCCACCTCTACTTCTGTCAAGTCTTTCTTCTTGACCAAATTTGATTCCTCCTTTCACCTTAACTTTATCTTCGATGATTTTTTGTTTCATCTAAGATAAGCGACATCTTAAATACTTACTTGTTTTCAGTGTTTATTGTTTTCTGATAAAGTATTTAAAGATACAAAAATTTCTCTAATTACTCTTTTAGACATATCCTGTAAATTTTGGCTGATGGTATTTTCATTCCTACTTATAACTTCTTTCATGGTTTCTTCTTAACCCAAGGATTTATTTTTTAGATATTAAGTCGGCAGGTGTATGAGTTTTTACAGTTTCTTTTTTCTTGCTTTCTTTTTGCATTGCATTCTGGTCAGAGAACGTGACTGGCATGATGTTACATTTTTTAGACTATCTCGATGCTTTCTTTGTGGCCTGATATGTGGTCAGTTTTATGAATGTCTTCATTTGCCCTTGAATGTCTATTGAATGTCTGTATTGAGGACAAATTTCTCTACAGATTAGTGTGTTTTCCCATTTAATAAAATATGTCTGTATATTATTTTAAAAGACCTCATCTCCAAATACTGTCATATTCTGAGGTCCTGGGGCTAGGACTTCAGCATGTGGGTTTTGGGGGGACACAGAGCAGTACCCACAGCCACAGGCGCACTCAGGCCCCACCAGGGGCATGCCAGGTTCTGTCCTAGGTGAGGGACTTGAATTCACTCATCGAAACCTTCCCAGCCACCCAGTGAGGTGGGGACAGGTTTCATCCTCCATACTGTTGCTCCCTTTTACTTACAGAGTTGAAGGAACTTTCCCCAAGGGACACAGAGCTGGGACTTGAACCTAAACAATCTGGCTCCAAAGTCAGAGTTTCACCAATGATTCTCCTACTTCCTGGTGCTGCGTGAGAATAAAATGAGCCACTGGTGGGACGTGCTGGGCACAGTGCTGGGCACCGTGCTGAGCCACGCCTGGCCCTGTGTGGAGTCATCTCTGGAGATGGGTGTGGGAGCCTCCCTGGTGCAGTAAATCCTGGGCACCAGCTCCCCCTGCTGGTCATGAGAGGTGGCTCAGCCCCTGCCCAGGGAGCCGGGCCTGGAGACCAGGGACCCTGTCAAGGGACCAGACTCGTCCCTGGCCAGGGAACCCCTGTCACTGGCAAGCCTCTTAAGAGCACTCAGCTGTGGGTCCCCAGGAAAAATCCGAGCCTCCAGGCACAGCCCACTCACCTCGCTGCCTCAGAGACTCCTGCCGATTCTCTCTGTTGATGATTCTCCTATCATGTCCCCTGTAGAAAGCAACGATTAGATGACCAGGTGTCGGGTCTGAGCAATGTTCGTAGGATAAAAGTTATAAACTGAGAAAATCGTATCCGAGTTTCTGAAGCTGCCTAGTTCGAGGGCCCTTTGTCTAGCCCAGACCTTATTTCACAGAGTGGGAAACGAAAGCTCAGAGAAAAAAGTAATCATGTCAGCAAGGTGGCGCTCAAGCACTTGACACACATTGTCACCTAGGCCTCCCGAGTGGCTCAGCTTACGGTGAAGGACACTGAGGCTCAGAGTGGCTAAAGGACTTGCCCAGGACCCCTTAGTTGGTGTTAGATTGCAGTGTGTGTGGGGGGGTGGGGGTGGGTCTTGTGTGCTCCTGACACGAGCCAGTGGCTGCCTGAGCCTTGACCAGGACAGGCGGCCTGCAGGGCCCAGCGTCGCTGTCCTAAGCCAGGCAGGCGTAGGGAGGTCTCCGTGCCCAGGGCTGGGTCCTCCTCAGTTTCTGTATCTTGGGTCATGCTCCTGGCCCCTGGTTCCCCAGGAAGTTGAGGGACTACCCTGGCTTGACTGCAGTGGGGGACAGGGACAGGGTCTTTGCTGTGACCTCTGCTGCAAGGCCCTCAGCACCACCACCTGCCCCCTCCTCTCCCTGCAGGGCAAGGAGGATGAGGACAAGAGCTTCGACATGCCGCCCTCGTGGGTGGAGCCGATTGAGATCACTCCAGAAGGTCTCTGCTGTTCGCGGGTTCACGCCCCCTCTCCAGAACCAGCCCCTGGGACTCTGGGGAGGTCTGAGCCACAGCTGGGCAGGGGCACTCTGCAGAGGCTGCCTGGCCTCTCCTATCCACCATGGCTCCCACCCTCCTTCCTTCCTGGCTCCGTGGCTCTGGGCATGACACCCACTGGTCCCTGAGACCCCAGGGGAGAAGGTCAGGGGCAGTGCCCGGCAGGTGGCTCAGGAGGTGTCAGGTCCTGGGCGGGGCAGGCAGAGAAGGCTGGAGGTGCCCTGTATCGTCACCTGATGACTGCTAGGTGCCCACCTGCGGGAGGACGGGTCATTCCAGCAGGTGGTGATACTAGGGAGGTTGTCACGGGGACCAGGGCAGGAGCCCCCGGCCCAGCCCAGGACAATGGACTGCAGGTGGGCAGACAGAACAGGGCTCCAGAAACAGGGAACACTTGGGCAAAGTCATGAAGGGTGCAGAGTGAGCCCAGCAAGGCTGGGAGGGAACAGTGTTCCTGGCAGAGGCACCCGCCCCGTGAAGGGCCTGGCGGAGGGCGTGGTGTGGCAGGGATGCACACGCCCGACTTTGGGGATCTGTGCTCTGCCTGGCTGAGAATGAGCACCGGCTGGAGCCAGTGCCGGTGACCTGCTCCTCGGCCTCCTGGAGTGGGCAGGGCGGTGGCCGCAGATGGAGGAGTGCCCCTAGGTGGTGGCCCTCCTGTTCTCAGTCTGGAACGCTGCGTCCACAGAGTTCGAGACCCGCTGTCCCAACGGGAAGAAGGTGCTGCACTACCAGAGGGCGCAGCTGGAGAAGTGGGCGCCGTACCTCAACCCCAACGGCCTGGTGTGCCGCCTCACCACCTACGAGGACCTGGAGTGTAAGAGGCCACGCCAGCTGTGGGGGTGGTGGGGTGTCCCAGTGGTCCCCCAACATGCTGTGTGGCCTGGGGCATGTCCCCTCTACGCTCACAGTGTGCGTGGGCACCAGTGGCCTCTCTGCACTGGGAGTGGCGGGTTAGCAGCATGGAGGGCTGGCCTGGCTGCAGCCGGCACCCATCGGCCCCACAGGTACCCAGGTGCTGGAGATCAAGGAGTGGTACCAGAACCGCGGGGACAAGCTGGAGCTGAGGCACATAAACAAGACCACGGGCCTGATCATCGACTACTTCAAGCCGGGCCACCCCCAGGCTCTGCGAGGTGCATGGACCCCACTGCTGGGAGCCTAGGGCTTTGGGGAGGGGCCTTGTGCGTGCCTTAGAACAGCCTCCAGTTTTGGTGGCCAGCAACAGACCTGCCTCTCCCTCCCTAAGAAACCCGGGGTGTGAGTGGTCGGGGGACGCCCAGAGCCTAAGGGAGCATGGGCAAGGCTCCTCTAGGGAGGTCAAAGCCAGGGCCGTGTGCCCAGTCAGTGGCTGGGATTGGGCAGAAATCCTGCCATCACACAGTGGGGGCCGCATTTAAAGGGGCTAAAGATGCTGAGCAACAAAGCCAAGTTCAACTTTTCTGGAGGACAGTTGGGCAGAATATATTAATAATATATGTTAATATACAGTTGGGCTAGAGGTGTAACTCAGGGGTAGGGCATGTGCTTAGCATGAGCAAGGACCAAGTTCAATCCTGAGCGCCAAAACAATAATAATAATTAATAATAGTCAAAAACTTCTTGACCCAGCAATTCCACTGCTGAGAACTTGTTCTTCGCAAATAGTGGACAAGAACAAAACTGCACGGTGCAGAGGTTCATTATGATAGGGTTTATAATTGCAAAAAACTTGGACACAGCCTAACTAGCCAGCAATACGGGATCGGTGACATAACACTTGCTCATCCATAACGGAGCGTTGTCCTCTTCCTGTGCCTGGGGTCCGGGTGCCGAGCCTAAGCTGGAGTTCCCGGCGCTCACCAGGCTCCCCTCTCCCCCCCAGTGCACTCATACAAGTCCATGCAACCCGAGATGGACCGCGTCATGGAGTTTTATGAAACGGCCCGCGTGGATGGCCTGCTAAAGCGAGAGGAGACGCCCAAGACAATGACAGAATACTACCAAGGACGCCCAGACTTCCTCTCCTACCGCCACATCAACTTTGGGCCCAGGGTCAAGAAGCTGTCTCTGAACAGTACAGATTCGAACCCCCGACCCACGGTGGTAAGAGCTCGCTGGGCCTGGGCTGGGCTGCTTGCCCTCTGGCAGGCAGAGGTCACCCCGGAAGGGGACAGCACTGGCTGTGGAGTAGCATCAGGCCCACGTTACTTCCAGGGCCAAGCATTTTACCAAATGCACCACCCCAGAGCCATCTGGGGCCACCTGAGCCCTCAAGCCTGGGCCAAGGCGGCTTTTCTTTCCTCCTCCTTACCAAAAAAAAAAAACAATGTGGGACTAAACTCCTAGAAACTATGGGAACAGAAACAGAAACGTAAAGGGAATATCTTGCAAGGAGCCCTCGGTGCTGCTGTGGATCCGTGGGTTTGGTCTTTTTCTCATTTAACTGAGATCTGGGTGGGATGGGGGTCAGAATCCTGGGATCAACCCGTCTCCCTTGAGCTCTGCATTTTTCTCCAAGTCGATACAATTTATTTGGCACCTGAGGGAGCTGGAGAGAGGGGTCCAGGTCCACGTGAGGCTGGAGTGGCCTGCCCTGAGAACCTGTGGGCCACGAGTACCCTGTGTGGCCACCCAAAGGATCCAGACCCAGTGTGTCAGAGTCCCCGGCGCCTGCCGCAGAGCGCCCGATGAAACCCCTTCCTCTCATCCCGCGCCTGTTCTGGCCTCACAGAAAATCACTGAGCGGTTCCACCGCAACCCCGAGAAGCCCGCTGACGAGGACGTGGCCGAGCGTGTGTTCCTGACCACCGAGGAGCGCATCCAGCTGCGCTACCACTGCCGCAGCGACCACATCACGGCCAACAAGCGCGAGTTCCTGCGGCGCACCGAGGTGGACAACAAGGGCAACAAAATCATCATGACCCCGGACATGTGCATCAGCTTCGAGGTGTGCTGCGGCCGCGGAGGGTGGGGCAGAAGGACCCGGGCCCTGTGTCCCCTTCCAGCAACCTGGGGGACCAGGATGGGCGCTTTCGAAGCCCACCTTGGAAATTCATCTCTGCCCTTAAAACCTTCCATCTGGGGACCCTTCCCCTTGCAGCTCCCCTGTAAATCTTCTCTTTTCCACCAAAATAGAACCCAGGAGGCTGAGAATGCTCCTCATGGTCCCCCCCACACCCAGTCAGAACAGATTCTAGTATGACTCCTGCCACCCATGCTGGAAGGGAGAAGGTTCTCATCTCCTCTGAGGATTTCACCGTCAGTAGTCAAATCCACACCCTCCTGGCATATCCCTCAGTCCCCCACCTCTTCAATTCCTCTTCCATTATTATCTGTATATTTGTAAGGGAGGAAACAGATCCAGAGAGGTTCATCAACTTGCTCGAGGTCACACAGCTAGAAAGAGGCAGGAGTAGATTTGAACCAAGCGGTCCCACCGTCCTCGCCACTGCAGCCTCTCTCTCACGGTGGTGGTTCTGGTCCCAGGTGGAGCCCATGGAGCACACCAAGAAGCTTCTCTACCAGTATGAGACCATGATGCAGCTAAAGAATGAGGAGAAGCTGTCCAAACATCAGGTCTGGGAGTCCGAGCTGGAGGTGAGTCCCCGTGGGAAGAGTGGGTGGGCGGGAGGCAGCCGGGGTCTTAGTTATGCCCTTCGTCACCTCCCAACTCAGGTGCTGGAGATCCTGAGGCTTCTGGAGGAGGAGGAAGAGGCGCACACGCTGACCATCTCCATCTACGACACCAAGCGCAACGAGAAGAGCAAGGAGTATCGGGAGGCCATGGTGAGCCGCCCTTCCTGGCCCAGGCCTGAACTTTCCTGGACTCCCTGGCCGCCAGGGTGGTGAGGCCCATAGGGAGTGGGCCACGAGCACTCCAGGAGGGTGAGGTTCTGGTACTGTGAGATCACCCTCGCCACTGAGCTGACCCCATGAGTCACCCCCCAAAACATTTGGGATCCAGGCCAGGTCTCCTCACCCAGGGGCTGTGCCCAAAGCCAAGGCCTGTGGTCATGGTGGAGGAATTAGGATGGCATGCCCACCTCCACCTAGGCTTTCTCCAGGTTGTGGCCGAGCTGGTAGCCCCAGCTGGTAGCCGCTGGCCCCCCAGGTATTCAGCTCACACTGCCAGGCTGCAAGGCCCAGCTTGGTTTTCAAAGCCAACTTCTAAATCCTCTTCTCCACCCAAGTCCCAAGTGCAGACTTCTAAAAACAGTTTGGGCTTGGCGAGGCAGGACAGGGCATCAGATGACCGTTTTCAGATCCCCAGAGGAGGGCGTCGGCCCCCATGTCTCCACCTTCACTGGTCACCCACGCAGGGCATAAGGGCCAGGGTGAAAGGGAAAAATGAAGGGGCCAGCTGGCATTCCCTATGTCATCGGTAAGCACCGCCCTTCATCCAACAAGCATCTACTATGGATCCCAGGCACCAGGCCGGGTGCTTTATAGGTGTGATCGCACCTGAATCCTCGGAGGAGGAGCCTGAGGCTCAGGTAGAGACGTGAATTCACGTCAAGAATAGAACTGGATGTTACCCTTAAAGATGGCTACAAGAGACTGTCCCGTTTCAGAGGGGCAGGCACTGGGACCTGCCACCCTGCTGATAGAGCTGGTCAGGAGGTCGGGGAAGGCTCTGCTGATCCAGCCGCCCCTCCCTGCCACAGGAGCGGGTGTTGCTCGAGGAGCACATGCGGCAGGTGGAGACCCAGCTGGACTACCTGGCCCCATTCCTGGCCCAGCTGCCCCCGGGGGAGAAGCTGACGCGCTGGCAGGCCGTGCACCTCAAGGAGGAGTGCCTCGGCGATTTCAAACAGAGGCTCATTGACAAGGCCAACCTCATCCAGGCCCGCTTCGAGAAGGTGGGCCAGGCCGCAGCAGGGAGGGGCCCAAACCTCATAGATGTGTGGGGGACCGACTGTGTCGGCGACACATTTCTGGATGGCTGAGCTGTTCCTCGTCACTGGTTTACTGAATGGATGGAGGGATGGCAGATGGATGGGTGGGTGGCACATTGTCATAACCAGTCCCTGACCCATTTCTGCTGGGTTGGCACACAAGCAGCATCTCGCTTAGTCCTCACACAGAGCTCCACAAGGAGCAGGGAGAGGGGTCCCTCGTTTTGGAGACAAGGAATCGGAGGCTCTGAAAACCTTGTCCAGAGCCACGGGGCCGTCTTGACCCTGCTCTGACCTCACGGATGTGAAATAGCTCTAAACATGACCCCAGTTCTTCCACCCAAGTCATCTCTGGGACCCCTGCCTCTGCCCCTCTGACTCTGTGGGCAGGGACAGTGGGGCCACCATCCGTGGGGCCACCGGGTAACCAGGGGGATGGCGGCCTGGGTGAGGGTCCAGCTTCACCATCCCGCCTACTCGTTTTCCTGACCCTCAGGAGACCCAGGAGCTGCAGAAGAAGCAGCAGTGGTACCAGGAGAACCAGGTGACCCTGACCCCAGAGGACGAGGACTTGTACCTGAGTGACTGCTCTCAGGCCATGTTCCGCATCCGCATCCTGGAGCAGCGGCTCAACCGGTGAGGGGGCAGGCCTGGAGGACCTGCGGGGGCCGGGCCTCCGCTCCCTGGTCCCTCACCGCCTCCCTCTGTCCTCAGACACAAGGAGCTGGCCCCACTCAAGTACCTGGCGCTGGAGGAGAAGCTCCTCAAGGACCCCCGCTTGGCGGAGCTGCTCAAAGTCTTCATTTGACATCCTCGTGGGGCCCTGCAAGGGCCAGGGAGGGACACCTCGACGGCCGAGAGCCCCGTGCTCCCTGAGCAGGCTCATGCCTGTCTACTCAGGGCCTGGCCTCACTACTGCGGCCACCCCCTCCTCATAGTTTCCTGTGAATAAACACTTTGAATTTGCCTTTGAACTCCAGGCTTCAGCCCCGTCCCTTTTCCTTTCCTTTGGGTTAGTCAGCTTCTCGCTGCTGTGACAAAATACCTGAAGAAACGACTCAGAGGAGGGAATATTTATTTTGGCCCGTGGTTTCGGTCCAGGGTGGGCAGGCTCCATGCATCGTGGGCCTCGGGGAGGGAGCCCAGCTGCTCACCCCACAGCAGCCAGGAAGTGGAGAGAGGGGTGACAAGAACAGGACATATGACACAAGGGCTCTCCTCTTGTGGCCCAATCCCGCCAACTAGGTCCCACCCCCTACAGGTCCTACCACCTTTTGATCATCTGCTCAGCCATGAATCCCTCAGTGGATTGATCCACTATGAGGTCAGAGCCCTCATGACCAACCAGTCCCCAAGCCCCACCTCTGAACACTGCTGCATCAGGGACCAAGCCTTAAAAACAAAAGCCTTTGGGGGACATCCCAAATGCAAACCATAAAACCTTTCCCCACGGCCTGGGACTGCTCCCTGGCTGCCTTCCTCTTCTGCTTCCTGTCCTCTGTTGAAATATCAGGGGTCCCACAGCCACCTGCACACAGCTGGTTAGATCTCAACATGGTGAGGGTGGAACTGCTTACAAAGTGGGAATGGCGGGCTGGGGATGTGGCTCAAGCGGTAGCGCGCTCGCCTGGCATGCGTGCGGCCCGGGTTCAATCCTCAGCACCACATACAAAGATGTTGTGTCCGGAGAAATCTAAAGAATAAATACTAAAAAAATTCTTTCTCTCTCCCTCTTTTTAAAAAAAAAAAAAAAAAAACAGTGGGAATGGCAAGACCCATGCCCAAGAACCAAGAGCCCGAGGACTCGACATTAGAGTGCAAAGGATTCCAGTTCCTCCTCTCACCATTTACCCGTCTGTGAAAAGGGGACATCACCTGTTGCTTTAAATAAGACCTACAGAGCAGAGAGGGCTGGGAGTGGCACACAGCAAGCACTCACTAGGACAGCTTAAAAATGGCCAAAACACACACACACACACACACACACACACACACACACGAAAATGTCTTAAAACTCATTAGTCAACAGGAAAGTGAAACGCCACTACACACGCACCAGCATGGGCTGAGTGTTAGTGGCATGAGAAGCACTGGATGGACTCTCATATAAACACCTTTCCTAGTGAAGTGTCAATCAGTCCAACCACTTTTGGAAAACCATTTGGCGTTACCTACTAAAGCTAAACTATGGCCCAACAATCCCACGGGTAGCATCCACTCAACCGCCTGCTCTATTTTGGATCTTGATAGGACCTAAAGGCCATGCGTTAAGCCTTGGACCGCAGGCGGCGCTCTTGGGAGGTGATGGAAGCCTTAAGGGGCGGGGCCTAGTGGGAGGTGGGCTCTCCACCAGGGGATTCTCGGTCTGCAAAACCTCACTGACCTTATAACACGCGCTTTGGGGTATGTGTACTATAAAAAAAAAATGTCTTTAAATGCTTGGCATGAATCTGTTAGTTTAGAACTAACTTCCAGTTCACAAGAAACTCAGGGGAAGAGGGATAATGTAAATGTCAGTTGAAGGAAACAGAAAACAAATCCAATACATGGGGTCACATACAAGGAAAGGGCTTAATTTCAAGAGATTAATGTCATTAAAACAAATTAAAGATTGGGGGATGGAAACAGAATGAATTTAAAAAGAGCCAAGTGTGATGAATCTTGATTGGTTCCTGGTTAAGATTTTTTTTTTTTTTTTTCCAGTGCTGTAGACAGTTCTCCTGCTAGATGGGGCTCTAGGAAAGAGCTACACACCCAGCCTGGTTCCTACAGAAAAGAAAAAAGTTTTTAAATATATTTGAGGGATAACTGAGGGCATCAAGTATGGACTGGCTGTCAGAGAATTAATTTTCTTAGGGGTGGTGATAACAATGGTTATGTTAGAATAACAGCCCTATTTTAAAGACTACACGTTTGTTCAGTATTCTAAGTGTCAGGATTGAAATGTCACAATATTTACAATTTCCAAATGGTTCAGGAAAAAATACACAAAGCAAATATGGCAAGATGTTAACAAGTGTCACAACGTACATGGTGAGTATCATGTGCTATATTTTCAAGTTTTCTCTATGAAAAATGATTTTTCAAAGTTACTATTAAGTTTTGGCACAGTGGCACATGCCGGTAATCCCAGCGGCTGGGGAAGCTGAGGCAGGAGGATCCTGAGTTCAAAGTCAGCCTCATCAACTTAGGGAGGCTCTAAGCAACTCAGGGAGACCCCATCTCTAAATAAAATATTTAAAAAGGGCTGGGATGTGGTTACCCTGGGTTCAATCCCCTGTCCCCCCCCCCAAAAAAAAAGTTATATATTTTTTTGGGTATTAAAAAGCGGGAAGTGGTGCACACCTGCAATCCCAGCGACCCCAGAGGCTTGAAGCAGGAGGATTTTTAATTTCTAGGTCAGCCTCAGCAATTTACATAGACCCTCAGCAACTTAGCGAAACCCTGTCTCAAAAAATTAAAGGGGCTGGGTGCAGTGTCCGGTACAAAGTAAAGCAGGGGCGTGCAGGCGGTACGCTTTCGTTCGCTGTTATTCTCCTAATCCAGCCCTCTCTTAAAAATCCCCAAACTCCCCTTCGGATCAGCTTCCCAAAAGGACCACGTGACGGCGGGTGGACTCTCAGCTTCCCGTGCTGGCAGAGGGGGTCCTGTACGGGGGGATCTTCCCAGGCTTTGACTTTAAGAACAAGGATTCGCGCCTCGGGGCCATTCTTTTCGGCTGGTGGTCTTTTAGAAGCACCTTAACCTGGGCCTCAGTTTCCGCTTCTGTAAACGGGTAATTCCTACCCCTTGGGGTTGTGGCCGAGCTGTCCCGACCGGAGGTGCTGCGTGGAGGATAACGGGGCGGTTCTAGGGTCTTCAGGCACTCGGTAGTTATAGCCTTTCCCTGAGGGCATCCCGCATGGACTACAGGCTGCTGCTGCTCACTCTTCCACCGGCCCGGGGCTCAGGCTGAGGGGCCCGCACTCCCGGGCTCCGCGCCTGACTCGGACCGGGAATCTAGCTCTGTTTCGCTCCAAGTTCAGGGCGCCGTTTGGATCAAAGACGCAAAGTCCTCAGATCACTGCGGCACTGCCCGCAGGGAAATGTATGGAGAAGAACTACTGGCAAAATGCTAAGTCCTCCGCTGGCTTCGCCCGGTTCCAAGATGGAAGGGTCCGCGGCTTCAGGCTGCTCTCCAAGTTCCCTTCCCATTGGCTACCTCGGGATTGGTTTTTTCCAATAATGTGGATGCTGATTGGTCTATCCAGGACGGTTGCTAAAGGGATTAGAGCGACCGCCATTGGAGGCGACTCGCAAAGTTTTCAAACGCAACCTAGATTGGAGGAAGAAGAGGAAAGGGAAAACGTGAAGCGAAGGCGGGTCAAAGAAAATGGCAGCCCGCGTTGGTATAGTAGAGACCAAAAGGCGTCTCTTGAACCCTCCCTCCTCGTGATTAGTCCGATTCAGGAAAAGGGGGCGGGTACTTAAGAAAAGCGGCAGAAGCGCCTGCTTCCATTGGGCAAACTTGGTAGAAGGCGGAGCGTCCGCGGCGGATGATTGGTGTGGGAGGCGGGGTGGGCGGGGCTCTGGGCCGGAGGTTTTGTTGTGAGGGTCGGTTGTCAAGCAGCGGCCAATCAGGGTAAGGGATGGAGGCAAGTGGGGGTCGCGCCTGGAGCAGAGCCTCGGCCTCGGGAGCCGCTGCTGCAGGTAAAGTGGGCAAGGGAGCGTGGAGGCGAGGGCAAGATGGGCCCTAGGCTGGGCCGAGCCCGGCAGGGCCGGTCGAGCTGCTGGCAGAGGGCTCAGGGCGGGGGATCCTACAGCCGGTGCCCCGCAAGCCGAGAGGGGTGGGAGGATCAGGCGAACCTGATGGACTAGCCCCAACCTTGGGACGAACGGGGCCAGCTGGGAGGCCGGAGGGGGAAAGCTAGAGAGGCCGGAAGCAGAGTTGGGGGTCTGAAGGAGGATGCGTAATGAGTAGGGGCACATGAAGCCTAAGAGCGAATGAATGGGCGGCGCTGGTGGCAGCGGAGCAAGGGAAGTAAAGTGGATCTGGTGAGGTGGGGACCAAATTAGGGAGTTCAGGAGGTAAGATGTGCTCGAATGGGAGACACAGGAGGCAGGAGAAAGGGAACACAAGGGAGAGGGTTCATGGGAAAGAGGCGAAGCCGCTGTGGGAGGCGGGTGGGAGGCTCCGTGAGGTGGCTTTTTAGAGTTGAGGAGTCATACCTCTGACGCTCAGATGGAGGCCTACTTTCCAGCTCTGCCCTTGGGGATTTCAGTGGTCAGGAGAGGTTCCCTTACCAGGAGCTGGGGGATTGGACCCTCAATCTCCTTTTTGAGATTATTCCTAGAGAGGACCTTGTCAATGGCAGCCTCTGGGGTGCCTCTCCTGGGCCCCTAAGCTTGGCCTCTGACTCCACCCTCCATCCTATATGTCAGGTGAAAACAGTGATTCCCAGAAATTTAGACACGTGGTCTTCCCCGCCCCACTGCAGCTGCTACACTTCAGGCAGCCAGCAGTCCTGTAGCAGAGCTGCTGCCCATTATCACAGCTTCTGGGAGGGCCTTTCTCCCTGTGCTCTAAGTGGCCTTGCCTGAGGTGCCCCTTCTGCAAATCCTCAACAACAATTTGCAGTGCAGCTCCTGATTCTGGTTTGCTTTGGTGCGGGTCAGTTTTTATCAGGTGGCCTTGGTGATCCAGGGGGCTGCAGCTCTTCCCAAATGTTTCCTAACACACCCTTACTTGGGTTTGTATTCCAGCCCAGTGTTGAGCTGAGATGGCCCATGCCTGATATTCCATGATCTGGGATCCTGACAGATGTGCAGAAGCTGCTGCTATTGCTGCTGTGGATGAGTTAAAGACACCAGGTCGTCCAGGGCCAGGAGAGGAGACATTTCCTCTGCCTGGATGTGTGTCAACTCTCTGCCACCTTGATTGGCGGATCTGGGGGGGATCCACCCCCACCCCAGAAGAAGGCACAATCCATTTTGTGGGTGGGGCTTTAAGTGCCAGCCCTGAAGGATGGCCACCCCTGTGGTCACGAAGACAGCCTGGAAGTTGCGTGAGTAGTTTTCATTTTTCTGTATCATTTTGTTTATTCTGTTAGCTGCTCTTTGCTGGGCAGCCTGAACCTGCGGCTGTGTCTTTTCTTGGAACAGGCAGAGACTCCCAGGTCTTGTAAGGTAGACAAAGATGTAAATCGTGGCTGTGGCACTCCTTTGCTGAGTGGTGACAATGTACAGGTGACTTAACCTAAGGCTTACTTTTCTTGTCTGTACGATGATCACACCACATTCGATAGTTGCTGTGAGCTTGAAGTGAGATTTCGAACATAGGATTGCCAGCTAGGCCAACAGGCAGAATGGGAAGAGAATATGTCTCCCAAGTCAGACTTCCTTGGTCTAATGAAAGCATCCTGAGATATGGGTGGGGGAGGGTGGTGGGAGTAAGAGTGAGCACAGGGATGCTGACGGGACTCTGGAATGTAACCGAACATGAGCATCCCCACCCCCACCATTACTTTACACGAGTAGCTCTAAACTCTTTGATCTAAGACCCCTTTATGCTTTTAAAAATTATTGAGGACCCCAAAGTGCTTTTCTTGTCAATATTCACCATGTTAAAAGTTAATAGAAACAGTTTGAAATGCAAGAGTGTCTAATCAGACATGGACAGAGTGATGACATCATCATGTCATATGTCTCCTGGAAAACTCCACTGCATGCTTGTGAGCAAACGAAAGTACAAAACACAAATACTATCTTAGTGTAGCTAGGAAGATAGTTTTGTCCTTTGGTACCCTCTAGAAGGATTTTGAGGATCCCAAGGATCCCTAGAGCACATCTGGAGAACTGCTGTACACCTTGGCCCTTCTATGGGTCCTACCTCAGCTGAAACTTGTTGGCATAGATTTGATGTGTTCCACCTGCTCATCTTCTGCTGCACACTGTCACTGGCTGCTCTCAGGAGCTGGGGTAAGGCTAAACCACTTTTTAGCCACGAGGTGCTGGGCAAAGCTGTTTGCTGGACCCCACTTTCCTCACTTACAAAGTGAGACACTCGGGGCATGTGCAAAATGTTCTCCAAAGCTCTGTGGAGAACTTTTATGGTTCTTTTATGGAGAACCCTTTTATGGTTCCCCAAAGCATGGGGATACTTTGGACAGAGCCATTTCATATTTATTGGGATTGTGTATCTATCCCTTCAACAGCTATTCTCTGCTGAGCATAGAGCCAAGCAGTGGGGACCTAGTGGAGGGACAGAATGGACAGGGTTACTCTACAATTGGAGCTCAGCCTCGGGAGAGCAACAGGCAGGAGTTGGATAACCACATCCATCCATTTCCAACCTTATCTAATTCCAAGATAGTACATGTGCATTGAGTCACTTGAGTGACAAGGGCACTGGGGCAGGGGGTGCTGTAGGCTGCTTGAGCCGCAAACGCAAAGACCCCGAAGCAGGAAGGTTGGCGTATTAAAAGGACCTAAAGGACACTATGGGCTGTGGTCAGCAGTAGGGAGAACATGGTGCCAGAGGAAGCCATTGAGTCGTGCAGGGGCCCGTGTCCATAGGACCCCAGTCCTTTGACAGCTTTCTCTGAATGGCAAGGTCAAGCCATCAGAGTGTTGGAGCAGGAGCCAGTGTGCCCAGGCATGTTGGGCATCTGTGGACAATTTCATGTGCACTGTGCTTTCCATGGTATAAATTGTCTGAAAAACTCAGGATCGTGTGACTCTAGGGTCAGGAGGTGCTTGGCCAGATGGACCTGTTGAAGCCCAGTTTTGCATCGTCTACCTAGGATGCAGGTCTTTGGCATATCTGGCCAGAAAACAAAGTGTTCTGTTGGGCTGGGATGTGGCACTCAGAAAAAGTGATATGGGATTGTGCTGCAGGGCAGAGTAGTTTGCTGTCACCCAGTCTGCTGTTAGACACTGAGGACTGCGATGTGTCTGCATTAAAATTGGGCACTCAGGTGTGGGCTGTGTCTGGTTGATGGCCTTCAAGCCAAGACAAAGGAGGAGTCTCAGCCCACATCCTGTGCCCCCTGCTCGTCTGGGGCATGCCTCCTGCCATCCCTCTAGGCTGCGCTCAGTGCCTGGTCACACTGCTAGAGAAGAGTCGTTTCTTACCCAGAGTCTGCAGTTCTTCCATCCCTGTGCCCTATTCTGGGACTGGGCCTGCACTGGAGCATTGAGGCAGGAACCCTGGCTCTCACTCCCCACAGTCTCCCCGTGCGAGGCCTAGAATGGACTGGGCTGGGTGAGGGCTGACCAGAAATGCTTCTGTTATGAACTGATGGCCATCTCCAGGGACTGCATTCCTGAGATCCAGCAAGAACTTTCAGTGGTAAGGATCAGAGTCAGGGCACACCAAGGGAGGCCTCAAGTTGGTCCAGGGAGAAGGCAAAGTAGATAGGGAATTGCTTCAGAGGAGGGGACAGGGCTCAAAGTTTGTGGGCAAAGTGCTCAGGGAAAAGATGGGTTCCCTTATTGCTGGGCTGGGCAGAAGCTTTGGAATAGATAGTGCCTTGGCCAGCGATCCCAGACATCTCTGTCCCTGGTGCTCAGAGAACAGGCGGCTCTGTGGTTGGTGTGAGGGCTAAGTAGGGCCAACTCCCTGGAATCCTCATGGTGGGTTTCCAGTACCCCAGCTGATGTCTGGGCCTGCAGGGAGCTCCGGCCCTGGGAAGGTGTCATCTGTGAGGTCAAGCCTGTGGCCTGGGCCCCCGGCATCTTGGACAGCCCTTCTGAGTCAGGCCGCCTGGCTTTCCCAGGCCCACTTTCTCAGCCTGCTTATGCTCTGCCGCCTACAGCAGAGCCACCCAGCCAGGCTGGAGTCGGAGCTGGGGCAGAGGAAGGGCCCTCTGCAGACCAGCTGCGACAGACCTTTTCCTCCTGTCACCCAAACCAACCCTCAGGGCGTTGGCATGTTGGAGATTTCCCTCACCTGTGTGGGGAGGCCTGCCTTTGCTCCTCCTTGTTCCCAGGAGGAACTCACCCAGCGACTGGCTCAGAGGCCTGGGCGGCCACATGGCTCCCTTCAGAGCACCCATGAGCCCCCCCGCCCCTGAGGATTAGGTCTGGGGCCCCACAACCCAGGCCAGGGCCCTGCTGACTCCCCACAGGCCTTATCTCCTACTGTGTCTGGTCAGCCTCACCCCCCTCCAGCCCACTCTGGTGCCTCTTGCACCCTCCCCACAGAGCCCTCCCCAGCCTGCCTGGCCCCAGTAGCTGCTCCCGGGGCAGCTGGCCCTTAGCACCCCCTCACCACCGTGCAGCAGCTCGGGGACACGTTCTGCAAACCCGCAGCAACCCCTGGGGCAGGCACTATGGTCATCCTGTTTATTAGACAAGGATCAGCCCTCAGAGGACAAGTGACTTGTCTAAAGCCACACAGTAGCAACCAGCAGAGCTCAGCCAGCACCTGAGGATGGAATCTGAGTGCAGCCCTGTGTGGGCTCACCTGGGGACAGCCCGCCTAGAGTGGACTTGCTTTGTTTTGAGAGTGTGTCCTGGGGTGGGTCTGCGTGTGAGTGGCACCTAGTGCATGTATATATATTTTCATTTCAATGGTGATTTTTTTGTTCTTTTCCTGTTATGAAAAAAGTATCATGAGCATATTGCTTAAGACAAAGTTAAATGAAAATAGCAAGTTAATCTTAAAAATTGAGTTTAGTTGTCCCTTGGTATCCATGTAGGCTTGGTTCCAGGTCCTCTGTGTGCAAATACCAAAACTGAAAGATGCTGAAGTCCCTTGTATAAGATGACATGTTGTTTGCATAGAGCCCATGATCTTCCTCCCATTTGCTTTAAATCGTCTCTCAATTATTTATAATGCCTGATAGGTAAGTGCTATGTCAGTGGTTGTTATACTCTATTGTTTAGGGCATAGTGACAAGAAAAGAGTGTCTGTCTGTGTCCAGTGCACACATTCATTTGCTAATATTTTAAAAAATGAGGTCTGATTGTGTAGTTAGCTGTATTATCAGTTGATGTGCAAAAAAGAAAAAAAAAAAAAGAAAAAGAACAAATCATGCATAGGACAGGAATAACTGGCATTGAGAGTCCTTTCAGTCCCAAGCCATACTCGGCCTTGTCGCTGGCCCTACAACTCGTGGGAGTTGTCTAGGTTTCTGGTCCAGAGCTGGTGGCCAAGCAGGCCCCCACCACATGGCCCCATCTAGGACCCTGACTGCCTTCTCCCTTTTCTTTCCTGTGTAGAGGAAATCGTCGCCCACGCCAGCAATGTGTCCTCGCTGGTGCTGGGCAAAGCCTCCGGGAGGCTGCTGGCCACAGGCGGGGATGACTGCCGTGTCAACCTGTGGTCCATCAACAAGCCCAACTGCATCATGGTGAGGCTCCGTGGGTCGGGGTGTGCACCTGGAGGGGACTTGTGAAGGGCAAGGTTGGGGGCTGGGCAGCAGGTGGCTCTCCAGGCACTGTTAAGCCCAAGGCATGCCTGTCTTCTGGGGGCCCAACCTAGGCCAGATGGGGCCAGCAGTGCTGCCCCCGACTGTCTGCTCAGTGAGGCCCAGGGCAACCTAGGCTGGCTGGGACAGTGGCCAGCCCTCAAGAGTAGGGGAGCCACCTGGCTGTGGGGCAGAATTTCAGAGTGTTCAAAGTCTGAATAAGCCCTGGGCCTGTGGTTGAGCCAAAATGCTCATAATACACCAGCCCAGCCAGCTTGCTCACCGGTCAATGATGGATTCCCAGCCTCAGTCCTCAAAAAGGATTCACAGGAACCCAATTGAAGCTGCTTAGGGAGCTAGTTCTTTAATAGCAGTTTCCCTAGTTACTCAACCATATTCAGTGCAGGAAAGCATAAAGGAGGGAAAAACAAAAATTAATTACAGACAATTCCATTTTCCAAAGACCACCATGGTTGATATTTTGGTCTGTGCCTTTCTAGATTCAGAGATGCACATACATGGGCATGCATGTGTGTGCATACGTGCAAATACATGTACGTGTATATACATGTAAATGTATAAAACTCTGTCTCCAGAATACCATCTTATTTACTCTTGCATAACCTGGTTTTTAAGAATAACAATGTTATAAGGATTTTCCTATGTCAACAAATATTCTTTTACAACATGATTTTTAATGGCTTCCTGGTATTCCATTATAGGGATGAGCTGTAATTAGCTTAGCCACACCCTGTTATCATCATGAGGCTGTTGCCAATTTTTGGCTCTGCTAAACCACACTGTGGTGAACATCCTCTTCTACCCAAACCTTTGAGCACGTCTGTGATCATTGCATTTAATCTGAGGGTGTGCACTTTTTAAAAAGCTTTCAAAACATATTTCCAAATTGCCCTCCAGAAATCAATTTACATCCTCACCCGTAGCATACTATTCTGCACTTTCCCCCCATGTCCTTGCAAACACAGGGAATTACCATTCTTATGACTCTTGCCCAAATAAACATAAAGATAAAATGGAGGGAATTTATTTGTAGAAACTTAATTATATAGGCATTTTTGTGACATCTAGGGGAAGAAATATGATGTACTCGAACTACAACCAGTGTACTGGGGTTCAATAAGAATGGAATTGAAATTTTGGGATTTTCTTTTCCCTGAATTGCCAAAGTAATATACATGAGTTGGAAATAATCAAAATGAGACAGGAAGTGACCCATGCACTTGTCCCCCAGAGCAGGGTGGTTAAGTCAGTGAGGCCCAGGGCAACCTAGGCTGGTTGGGACAGTAGCCAGCCTTCAAGAATAGGGGAGCCACCTGGCTGAAGGCCAGACCCCTTTTGGGCACCAGGGCAGCCTTCAGGTTTCCAGCTGGCCTCATCTGGGTCACTGTTTTGTCACTCATCCTCGACCAGGCGCCCAGATCTTTCAGTGTCCCAACCTGCTGCATTCTGAGTGTCCTGGTGACATGGACACATGTGCTCTCTCTGCAGGAGGTCCACTGTTGTGAACTTTGGTTTAGGTTTGAGCATGTGATGTGCTCATATGGCCCAACATCCAAAAGATGGAGTGTGAACGGTGAAGTCTTCCTTCCGTCCTCCCTCGTCCCCTTCCCTGGAGGCAACCCTGGCTCCAAATACCTTCTGTGGCCGTCTAGAATTATTCTGTGCATCAGTGAGCAAATATGTATACCTGTTCCCCGCTCCTGCTTTTTTACACAAATGATATCATACTGTGTACACCATTGTCCATCTTTTTCACCTGAAGGGGTCATGGCGATTAGTCTGTCGTGTTTGAACGGCTGCCTTACTCATTTCCATGACTGACTAGTTTTTCATTGCACAGGTGATCATGGAAACCATAGTTAGCTAACCACTTTCCTAGGATGAGCATTTGTATTGTCTCCAGTCTCTCGTTAGAGAGATCCACGGCTGGGCTGGGGTGTGGTGCGGTGGCAGAGCCCTTGCCTGGCCTGTGCAAGGTCCTGTGTTCAGTCCACAGCACTGAGTACCCTGGGTTGGCATTGTTTTGTATGGGCTTGGGCAAGGAGAGGGTGAGTACTTTCCCAAGGTGCAGTTGCTGGTTGGAGGGGACCGTGCATTTCTAATATGGGTGGGTTTTGCCCGTTTGTGCCCCAGACTTGGGCTGGACTGGTTGAGTCCACAAGCTGCTCGTAACCACTGGGCCTCTGGGTAGTTACGCTGAGGAGCGGTCCCCCCTCAGCAGGGCTGTTGTCCTAGCAAACACTGAAAGAGTTGCCACTGTGCTGTGTGAGGACCAGCACCAGGTGGGGAGGGACAGACACCATGGACTGAGGTTCCAGTCTTCTGTCCAGAAAGCTGGACATGCCACCACCTCCTACCCTGAGTGGCCAGCCTGGCCCTGCCCCCCTCTGATGGTTTGAGTAGGCGAGAACCTGCTGGTCCCCCTACAGAGTCACTCCCAGCCCCCTGGGTTCCACGGTGGGGTCTCCCACTGGGGCGGGCAGCCCTTGGGAGTCTGGTACCCACAGGGACCTGTGCCTGGGAGGAGGAGATGAGGGCAGTGGACTCACCACTAAAGGCAGGCGTCTTGTTATCATGGTCACCTGCTACCCTGCAAGGGTCTCAGGGCTATTTCTACTGGTGACACCCATGCCCAGGAAGGGGCTGGAGGGTGACTGGGGTTTGTGCTGGGGCAAGTGGCCATACGGAGGGGGTCTGCAGGAGGACCCCGGTGTGGCCACGGCAGCCTCCCTACACCAGCCACCTCTTGCCAAAGCCTTTCCCAGGGACCCTGAGTTTGGGGTAAAATCTGGGGGTGTCCCCACAACGCATTGAAGTTGCCACTCTCTCTCCACAGAGCCTGACAGGCCACACGTCCCCAGTGGAGAGTGTCCGCCTCAACACCCCCGAGGAGCTAATCGTGGCCGGCTCCCAGTCGGGCTCCATTCGTGTGTGGGACCTGGAAGCTGCTAAAAGTAGGCCTCAAACTTAACTTCCCTGTGCGCAGGTTTGCACTCAGCTTCCGGCTCGGAGGCAGGTGCACGCTTCCCTCCTGGGGCACTGACCAGATGGTGTGGTGCCCACCCAGCCCCCTTAGCCTGGAGAATGTGCACTGCTGCCCCCTGAGCAGCTGGCACTGGGAGGTGCCCATGGACTGTCTGGATGGGTAGCTGTGTGGATAGGCAGGTGCGCGTGGGGGTGGACTCAGAGCCTGGAGTGATCAGTGTCCCCAGGGCCCGCACAGCACGCCTGGGTGGTGGGAGGCTGTGCAGCGCACATCTCCGTGGGGCAGCCCCCACTCAGCCCCAGCTCATGGTTCCCATGGGGACGTGGGCCTGGAGCGGCCAGGTCTGCTTGCTTGTGTTTTTTGAGTTTATTTTTCATCTGGATAAAAGTAATATGTTTAAAATAGTTTAAAAAGCCAAAACAAAAGTGTCCATAAGCTGGGCATAGTGGCACATGCCTGTACTCCTTGTGACTCTAGAGGCCGAGTCAGGAGGATTGCAAGTTTGAGGCCAGCCTCAGCAACTTAGCAAGACCCTGACTTAAAATTTTAAAAAAGGAGGATATGGCTCAGTGATAGAGCACCCCTGGGTTTGCTCCCCAGTACCACAGAGAAAAAGAAAATACACATAAAATATTATCCTCCTACTGTGGAAGATGAAGATGCCTCTCACATCTGACCCCTGACCTTCTCACATTCCCCCACCCACCCGCAGTGTCACATTTAAACAGAGCCATATTGTAATGGCCTGGGGAATAGTACTCATAACCGATTTATTCCCCTGGAATTTAACATTGTTCTTTTTTCATCTGTATGTTTTCTTCATTCCAAATTCTGTCCCAGTAAAGTAAAGCTCCTCCTGTTTGCCTCGTGCCCATCCCATAATCCAGCTGTCCCTTCTCAGAGCTCTGTTCCCAGGTCCTAGTGACACGGGAACATTGGACCTGAAGCCCTTCTGTCACCTGGGCTTCCTTGTCTTTGTCTGCTACCCTGGGTCCCAAGACATATTTGCCCTCAGGATTGTGAGGGTCCAGCTCCCCTGGCTCTGGGGTTCCAGTGCTGTCCCTCCGCAGGATCCTTCATATGGGACCTTTCCCCTCCCACTGTCCCCTGCCCTGAGCTTATAGGATCTGTGCCCCAGCTTTGTGAGGTTTCGCAGTAAGTAACACAGATGTGGGTTGGTTTTCATCCCTGAGGGGTCCCCTGGCCCTTTCTGTCTGGAGTTTCTGTCTGGAGGTGCACACCCTCGGTCCCGGGCCTCCAGGAGTGTCGCCTCCCCTCAGCAGGGCTGTCCCAGGCCTGCAGCTGCTGGGGTGCAGCAAAGTGGCATATCTGCCGGCCCCACAGACGCATCAAGAGGGTCTGGGAATCCGTGTGGAGCCCACGCGCTCTTCACCGTTGACAGTTAAGTCACCCTATTGTGTGGCACGCCGCACAGCCAGCACCGTAGACCAATAGAGCCCATTTGCTACCTCTGCTCGGCTGCTCTGCCTGGGACCTTTGGGCGTGCCAGGCAGGAGGCCACCTGTGCCAAGAGAGGCCCTCGTGCCTGACTGAGCCTTGGGGCTTCTTCCGGGCCTCTCTTTTACACATGCTCTGCATCTGCAGGACAGCAGCCATTGGCCTCATGTGCCCAGCAGCGAGGTCCCCTGTGCTTGAGAACAGTGCTCTCTTTGTGTCAGTAGTCCTCAGGAAAGATGGCGCCCTGGGCCTCCACCGTGATGGTCTATTGAAGAGCAACATGGTCCTAAGAACCCTCTGATGCTAGATGGCTGCCCACGGTGTGTCTCAGCGTAGGGTCCCCTCCTGGCCACACCATATGGGATGTGGGCCTTGCTGGACTTGAGCAGGCTGAGGAGAGCTCATTTAGGAAGCTGGCTCTACCTGAGAAGGCAGCCGGCTGGGTCAGAAGCCGGCATCCCAGGCAGCCTCTGCCTAGACCCAAATCCCAGAGGACGCCACCAGCCGTACACAGGCCACTGAAGAGCAGGGGCCAGACTTCCTCGGCTCTGCTCTTCCTCTCATCAGAGAAATGCGAGCAATTCCACGAAGTGACCAAGGACTGGAAGCTGAGGGCCTCTGGATTCCAGGGCGCTGGGTTCCTGCTGCATGAGGAGCCATGGGCATGGCTGTCCCCCACCCCAGGACCTGATTTGGTAGTGGGGTGGACCCCAAGTCTGGCTGTATTGAGCTTCCAGGTGATTCTGATGCAGAGCCAGCTTGACAGGGTCCCCTGACTTTACAGATAGGCAAACTGGAGTTTAGGGAGGGGACTGAGCTTGGTAAAATCCCCGTGGCTACAGATGGCAGGACCTGGGACTTGAACCCTGGTGGCAGGACTCCTGGCCCAGTGCTCCCTGCTCTGCCAGCTGCTGCCTCGAGTTGGGGATTCTCAGAAGCTTGCCCCAGACTCTAGGGTTCCCGGATCCTGCGGCCGAACCTGGGCATCTCCCGGGATAGAGGAGCAAGGGCAGAAGTCATGCCAGAAGAATGTGGTCCTGCCAGCCTTCCACTGGCAGCCAAGGGCACGGGCGGGTCAGCACGGGTCCCCCAGGAGGCTGTGTGTACCTCATGAAGCTGGCCCACGCAGGGCGGGACAGGACCTTGGGTCCTTGCTGTGGGAGGCGAAGTGAGTCGCTGGTGGGCTGGAGGCTGGCAGGCCAAGGCCTCCTTAGGGAGCCCATGCAGCACGAGACGCGGAGAGCCAGGAGGGGCGTGGCTCGGGGCACAGCGTGGCGGGCTGGGTACTCCCTGGAGACCTGCGAGCTGCCTGTCACACTCCCCAGGTGGGAAGGAAGCGTAGTCCCAGATCCTGTGCCTGTCATGGCCTGCTACAGAGGACATTTAGGCCAGGTGGAGCAGTGGACTCTGTGCCCAAGGTGAAGACAGCAGCTCCCTCTCATCCTGCTCTCAGCCGTGCCTGCCCTCTGCTAGCAGCTGTGGCGAAGTTCACGGTGAAGGTCGCTGCTCAAGAGATGCCTGCCTCAGGCAGGCCGCTGCACCCTCACGCCTCCTGGCTTGGCCACAAAGACCCAGTGCCTGGACAGGGCCACGTCCACCTGCTGAGCACCAGAGTGCTCAGTAGATGAACAAGAGAGGTGCCCAGATGACAGTGACAGCCCTGGGTAGTGCCTTGTCACTATGCCAGAGGAGAGGAGCAGGACACATGCTCCAGGACCTCAGGAGGAGAGTTCTCTGTCACTTCCCTGCAGCTGTACCGTCAGCTAGTGTCTCCTCGGCATCGCCTCGGGCAGGTCACTTGCCCAGTGGGCTTCACTGCTAGCTGGGGGGACAGACAGAAGGGGATGAAGGCAAGGAAGGAACAGAGGAGGAATAATTACAACTGGCATTTACTGAGTTCTTGGCACGAATCAGGTCCATGCTGAGCATTTGCAATGATTTTCTTAGTTCTGACCAACTCAATGCAAGGCTCTGGGGGTGAGTGTGTGTCCAGGTCACAGAGCAGACGAGCCATGCCAGGAAGAGTCTGTTTGGTCTGATTCCCCCGCTCACAGCCTGACGTAAATGGACGGAGAAGATCAACAGTTTGAGTTCTCCCAGTGCTTGGGTCTCATTGCTCCTGTCCCTAAAGTACTCTGTCTGAAGTCCTGAACACTTCCCACAACAGAGAACTCACTACTTCACAAGGCACCCGGTTTCACCCTGGCCCAAGCCTCAGATGGCTGGACTCCCGTACCCCACGGCCCCAGTACTCTTGGGCTGATCAGTTTTCTCTAGACAGTGGAAGTATAAGTCTCAAAAAGCAAGACATGACAGCTTTGCGTGGTACCAGAGAAGACCCCGAGACAGTAACATGGTTTGATGCCAGCAGGCCCTGGACCGGCCGTGGAGCTGCCTGCCAAACCTTAAAGGATGGGGGCGTGGCTCCTGGGCAGCAGAGGTGCTCAGTGCTGTCCTTAGCTGTGGCCACTCTTTGTTCTCTCCGCCCCTTCATTTGACCTCATGGCTACTCTCAAGATCCCATGGATTGCTGGGTGTGGTGGCCCATGCCTGTAATCCCAGAAGCTCCCGAGGCTGAGGCAGGAGGATCGTGAGTTCAAAGCCAGCCTCAGGAGTGGCAACGCACTAAGCCACTCAGTGAGACCCTGTCTCAAAATACAAAATAGGGCTGGGATGTGGCTCAGTGGCTGAGCGCCGGGTTCAATCCCCAGTACCCTCTGCCAAAAAAAAAATTCCCGTGGAAAAGCATTACCCCAGAGGGCCAGTGAGAGCCCGAGACGAGCCCTCCCCTTCCACCCACCAGGACCCCTCCTCCATGCACTGACACCTTTTCAGATACCACCCCCAAGAAGCCTTCCTGCGTTTCTATCTTTAAGCCACTTCCCTGCAGCTGCACCGCCAGCTAGTGTCCCCTTGGCACTGCCATGGACAGGTCACTTGACTTCCTGGTGTCCTTCACAGCCAGGAGCCTGGGCTGAGCACAGGTGCTGGCTCTGCATCCTTGAGATTCTCTTGTGGGCATGCTGGGACAAGCTGGGCGCTGAGCACTGTGGCAAGTTTGCTGGGGAGTTGAGCAGTGACAGGGGTGGCTGCCATCTCTCGAGACAGGAGGGAATTAGTGGTCAGGGTGGCAGGGCTGTGGCTTTCTGTGGTTGGTTCTGAGAAGCACGCTGCTGACCCGGCCTTGCGCCTGGCCTCTGCTCTCTCTTGGTGTTAGTTCTGCGCACACTTATGGGACACAAAGCCAACATCTGCAGCCTGGATTTCCACCCTTACGGGGAGTTCGTTGCCTCGGGTTCCCAGGACACGAATATCAAGGTGAGACGCTGCTCCGCCCTGGGTCCCACGCTGGCTGGCTGTGGCTGAGCTGCCTGAGGGGTGGGCTTCCACCTTGTTCTGGGGATGTCCTCCCTCCTGAGCAGCACCCACACCTCCTGGGAAGGGGACGGGCAGGTGCTTTCCAGACTCTTGGGCTCAGAGCGCCCAGCCCGAGTGAGCCTCTGTCTGCGTTAGTGGCTGTCACAACCTGGAGGTGCAGAGTCCCCTCTGCTCACGGCTGTATGCTGTCCTCTGGCTCAGGCTCCAGGACCAGTCCTGACCTCTCCTGACACTGCCCCTCTGCCCTTCTCCTCCACAGCTCTGGGACATCAGGAGGAAAGGCTGTGTCTTCCGGTACAGGGTAAAGCTGGTGTCCTCTGGTACCATGGCGTGGGGAGTGTGGTGTGGCCCCAGATCCTGGGGGTCTGGGGAACTGCCAGCTGTGGGTGGGAACGTGGAGTGTGGGTCTCGGGTGCAGGTGAGCCACGGATAGCTCTCCCCTGATGCAAGTTGAGCCACAGTGCCAGGCTGCTCTGTGCTGTGCCACCGCAGGCAGGTGGTGTGGCATTAGCTGAAGGGGCTCCTGGCCATATGAGCCCAGCAGCCCTGTATTCAACTAGCAGTTATTTTGGGAGGTTTTCAGAGCCTTTAAGGGCATTTAATCTCTGAAAGAGTCCACGATCTTGACTTCCTGGTGTCCTGCTGGCTGTGAGTCCATGGTGACATGTGGAGACATCTGACTGTGGCTTGCTGTCCCCTCTGTGCCTGTTCCCCGGGAAAGCCCTGTGGGGGCAGGGCTGGAGGGGCGGGTCTCCGGGGCCAGGCCTTCCCATGAGCCTCATGCTGTCTCTGCAGGGGCACAGCCAGGCTGTGCGCTGTCTGCGGTTCAGCCCTGATGGGAAGTGGTTGGCATCGGCTGCGGACGACCACACAGTGAAGGTAGCTCCCAGTCTGGGCCCAGGGGCGAGAGCCTATGTCTGCTGGTCACACTCAGGCTGACCCCGCCACCCTCCCGGTAGTGACCCATGCCTGAGCCTGGGCAGAATCAGCAGTGGCTGGTTTAGAGGGAGAGCAGGCAGCCAGGTGTCCGTCCTGCCCCTGACCCCCACCCTCCCTGTCCCCAGCTCTGGGATCTGACTGCCGGCAAGATGATGTCTGAATTCCCTGGTCACACGGGGCCTGTCAACGTGGTAGAGTTTCACCCCAATGAGTACCTCCTGGCCTCCGGCAGCTCTGACAGGTGAGCAGGGGCCAGCTGGCCGCCATCCCTCCCCCTCTGTCCTGGGTGTCCTGTTCTGGTGACTGTAGAAGAGTGGGCTTCGTCTGAGCCAGGCCCCTTGTCTCTCTCAGCCTTGGTTCCTGGGCCCCGGTGTCCTGGGCTCCCTCAGGTCAGGGAGGCCTGTGACTGGGGGCCAGCCCATCAGGCAGGGCCACACAGCCCAGCTGGTCGTGCTTACCCTCCTGCTGCCGTTCAGGGCCAGCCCCTGCCCAAGACAGGGCTTCCTGTGGCCCTGGGGACAGAGGTCTCTGGAGAAAGCCACTGGGCAGGCCCAAGGCCTGTGGCGGGTAGGCCGCCGGGTGGGGGAACTGGCTTCCGATAGTAGCTGCCTTTGCAGGACGATCCGTTTTTGGGATCTGGAGAAGTTCCAGGTGGTGAGCTGTATCGAAGGGGAGCCTGGCCCCGTCAGGTATGCAGGGGCAGAGCGCTGGGCCCAGGCCCTGGCCAGGGGATGCGGTGGGCCCAGTGTCCTGTCTCCACTTGGCCTCTTCCCTGGCCTCTCCCAGTGTCTCAGAGTGGGGTACAGGGAGTGCCCTGGGACCCATGGCCAACTCTTGCCTGGCCCAGGAGCGTCCTCTTCAACCCCGATGGCTGCTGCCTGTACAGTGGCTGTCAGGACTCGCTGCGTGTCTACGGCTGGGAGCCCGAGCGCTGCTTTGACGTGGTCCTGGTGAACTGGGGCAAGGTAGCCGACCTGGCCATCTGCAATGACCAGCTGGTAAGAGAGCCGAGGCACCCATGTCCACCCTTCTACTAAGCCACCGCCCCCTCAACCCCGGCCCCCTCACTCCTTCCCCGCTTCCGCAGATAGGCGTGGCCTTCTCTCAGAGCAACGTCTCCTCCTATGTGGTGGACCTCACACGAGTTACCAGGACAGGCACTGTGGCCCAGGACCCCGTGCAGGACAGCCAGCCCCTGGCGCAGCAGTCGCCCAACCCCAGTGTCCCTCTCCGGCGCATCTATGAACGGCCCAGCACGACCTGCAGCAAACCTCAGAGGTGGGCGCCTGGGGGTGTGGGCTCGGGTCATCCTGGGGGCTGGTGGGGGCAGCCCGGACTCACCTGGGCCTGGTGCCCTTGGGCTCTGCCCTGCACCCCAGGGTGAAACGCAACTCGGAGAGTGAGCGTCGCAGCCCCAGCAGTGAGGACGACCGGGACGAGCGGGAGTCCCGGGCGGAGATCCAGAACGCTGAGGAGTACACCGAGGTCTTCCAGCCCAAGAACAGCATCCGTGAGCCCTGTCCTGCTGAGGGGAGGCTCCTTGGCCCCTCCTGCATCCAGCCTCTCTGCCTTGTCCTCCAGGCCCTGTGGGCTGGGCTTCCATGGGACTGAGGGCAGGAGCCTGGGCACTCCCCAGCAGAGGCCCAGCAGCCACTCGGTGTCCCAGCCCTGCCCTGGGCAAAGGGAGGGCCCACAGGAGCAAGTGGGCGGGGGCTCCTGGGGTCAGGAACAGTGTCATCTTTGCCTGGGGATAGCTTCATCTCAGCATTCTGACTAGGCCGTGGGCCCTAGGCTGGCATGGCCAGGAGGGCTCACCGACAGGACCCTGGTGTCCTCAGTCAGCCCACTTTGCTTCGGCAGGCCGGACACCACCCCGAAGAAGTGAGCCCTTCCCAGCACCCCCAGAGGATGGTGAGTTGGGGCAGAGCTGGCCTCTAGGGGCCTGGCTCTCCCAGGCCTCCCCTCCATGGCATGACCCCCAGCCTCCCCCCATGGGCTCCTGTCCGTCCCTCCTCAACAGTGCCTGCTGGTTTGCAAGGGCACGGCCCTGGTGACAGTAGGGGTGAGACAGGCAGGTGCTCCCTTGAGGCCTGTGCCTAACGGTGGAGAGAGAAACAGTGGACAGACAGCTGCAGGGGGCCTGCCTGGGGACACGTGCTGTGAAGGAAGTGGGGTCACCAGGGCCACTGGAGATGGGCTGAGGGGATGTCTCTGAGGAGGTCTGAGGATGGTGAGAGGAGGGAGAAGCCTGGGGAAGGCACTGAGAGGAGGCCTGGGGGCCTGGAGCTGAGCAGCCAGCCCAGCAGGAAGCCAGGCCCTGCTGGGAGTTAAGATGAAGATGGAAAGGGGCAGGGGTGGCCCTCTCCCCCTCCACTTCCTGTTCACAGCCAAGGTCCCCTCCCTACCCGCACTCTGCATTCCTAGTGAAGAAAGGGCTGTGAATCTCCTGGGTCCCATCCACAAAGAGACTGGAGGACAGGAGGAGACGGGCCCAGCCCCAGGACTCAGTCTAGGGTCTCCCTGTGCCACCCCCTGGGCACAGAGCCACCTAGAGTCCCACCCGGGCTGCCTCTCCCCCAGTGTCTCCTGGTTTGATCCAGTGCGTCTTCCTCTTGCCCCAGACACGACCACGGCCAAGGAGGCAGCGAAGCCCAGCGCAGCCATGGACGTGCAGTTCCCAGCACCAAATGTACGTCCCAGCTGAGGGCTGTGGCCAGGGCTGGGAGGGCTGGAGTCCTGAGCCAGGGTCGGGGTCGCTCATGCTAGGAGGCAGAGAGGGGAGGCCCGGGGTGGCCACCTGCTGATCCTTTGCTCCCTTTAGCCTGAAGCCCTTCCCCAGCCCCTGGTCACCACTTCCACGCCTGCACCCAAGGGTGATCCCGCCATCATCCCCGCCACGCGGAACGAGCCCATTGGGCTGAAGGCCTCTGACTTCCTGCCTGTGAGTGGGGTCCAGCTGTGGGGTGGGTGGAGGCCCATGGGCCAGGGCAGAGCCCTGCCACCTGTTCCCGTGTCAGCGTCTGGGTGCCTGTCCCACATAGGCCGTGAAGGTCCCCCAGCAGGCGGAGCTGGTGGACGAGGATGCCATGTCCCAGATCCGAAAAGGCCACGACACCATGTGTGTGGTGCTCACCAGCCGCCACAAGAACCTGGATACCGTGCGGGCCGTGTGGACCACGGGCGATGTCAAGGCAGGTGCCCTCCTCTGCCCGGGGCTGTTTGTCCCACTGCTGCCTGGCCAACGCTACACCCGAGCGCCAGGCAGGGGATGGGGCGGGCAGCCCTGTCTCACCCGACCTGCTCCTCCCGTGTGACGCACGCTGCCATTCCTGGAGCATCCATTTCTGCTGGGCCTTGCCCTCCTCCTTTTAGGCGCGTGGTCTTGGTAAAACCCCAGCCCCATCTTTTATACCTCCCCACATGTCCCACCCACTTATGGAGCTCTGTTTGCACAGACGTCAGTAGACTCTGCAGTGGCCATCAGTGACCTGTCGGTAGTGGTAGACCTCTTGAACATCCTCAACCAGAAAGCGTAAGTGGCCGGGAGGGGAAGGGAGGGGTGGGCGGGGCCGGCCTGATGGTGCCCGCCTGGCCTTTCCCCAGCTCCCTCTGGAAGCTGGACCTGTGTACCACGGTGCTGCCGCAAATCGAGAAGCTTCTGCAGAGCAAGTACGAGAGGTAGGGAGTTGGGCCTGCATGGGGAATGGCGGGGCTCCTCCAGGGACCCTGCCCCTCTGCAGCAGTGGCCAGAGCAAGTGGCCTTGTAGACACGCCCCACCCCACACTATCCTGTTGTACCTCACTGTCTTTCTGGTTGCCCTGGTGTCTGTCCTTGACTCCACCTGTCTGTCCCTGAAGCTATGTCCAGACAGGCTGTACCTCCCTGAAGCTCATCCTGCAGAGGTTTCTGCCGCTGATCACTGACATCCTGGCAGCTCCGCCCTCCGTGGGTGTGGACATCAGTCGTGAAGAGAGGTGAGGGCCAGTGTGTGCCTGGCAGGGGTGCCCCAGCAGGCTAAGGGACACAGGGCCCATATGTTAATGGCCCTGATACAGCAGCTCATGGGGAAGCACACAGGGTTGGGGTGTTGGCACAGGGTCTGGCCAGAGCCTGGGTTCTTCCCCAGGCTGGCTACGCCCTGAGCCCTGGCATGGCCTAGGGTCCTGTGCTCAGGGCCACAGCCTTCCCTTGGGAGGAGGGCTGTTAGGACAGCTGGGTCCCAATGCCAGGCGGGGCCATGGTGGCCGGCTGGCTGCCTCAGGTGCCAACCCTCTGCCCACAGACTACACAAGTGCCGGCTCTGCTACAAGCAGCTCAAGAGCATCAGTGGCCTCGTCAAGAGCAAGTCGGGCCTGAGCGGCCGCCATGGCAGTGCCTTCCGCGAGCTGCACCTGCTCATGGCCAGTCTGGACTGAAGAGCCAGTGGGTGGGGCACCAGGCAGCCCTTGGGCTTGTCCTTGGCACCCCCTTCTGTTCTGTGTGCCCTCTGGCCACGAGCTCTGCCCGGCCCCTGCCGCTGCAGCTATCCTGGAGATGGGCTGGCCCCCCGGCCACCTCCACAGCCCGGATTCTGAGACAACTTCCTCTCCAGCTGCCCAGCTTTGCCCAACTATTGCTTCTTGGGGCAGCAAACCGAGCCCTGGGGCTGCTGCTGTAATTTATAAGGCAAATTTTATTAAATTTGTAACTATTCCCTGGTTTCCTTGCGAGAGGCATCCTCTGGCCTCATGGGCTCCCCAGGCCCACGATTGCCTGTGCTGTCCTCTCTAAGCCAGCAGGGGGCAGCAGGGTAACAGAAAAGGTCAGTTCAGACTGGAGAAGAGGGTAGTCCCTCCCGCGGCTAGGGGAACAGTTGGGGCTGGGGCTTGGGCTTGGGCTGGGCCACACTCCCAGCTGTCCTTTGAGCCCCTTCAGGGCCCTGGAGGCCCAGCCCCCGGCAGCTGTGCACTGCAGGGTGCCAGGATCTGCCACAGGCTGGCCCCCAGGATGCCTCTAGGACAGGCCTGGAAGGGCAGCTGTAGTCCTCTGAGGACTGACAGCTTTCGTTTCCTCCAGGAGTCCGGCTGGCCAGCCAGACCCACTCCTGTGCAGTGCCCCTACCCTGCTGCACTGCAGCCCAAGCAAGAAAAGGAGGGGCCCTCTGAGCTCCTGCACAGGGTCCCCTGGGGCTGGGACCAAGTACGGGCAGCACAAGCCCCCTGGAGAGTGGGAGCTGCACTGGTGATCAGGGTACTAGAGGCACCAAGGGGAGGGTGGTGGCCTCCCCTGGCCCGTTCACCTAGGACAGGAATGCCAGGGCGGAGGGTCAGTGGTGGTCAGTGGTGGGTGGGTTGGTTTGGGCAAACCTTTGACAAGCTCAGCTCCCAGGCCTTAGTGTCCTGCCTGAACACAGGTAAAGCCTGTCAGGTAGGGCAGTCAGCAGGCACAGGCTGGGCTCAGAAGGGAAACTGACCATGAACAACAGAAACAGGCACTTTTGCAGGGTGGGGGGCAGCGATGACCCCCGCCTCCCCCAGTTGTTCAGATGTGTGGTCCTGGGAGAGCTGGGTCCTGGAGGGCTGTATGACTGGCCAGCAGCGGGAGGCAGCTGGTCATGCCCATGCCCAGCTCCCTGCAGTCCAGCCAGCGGGAACTCCCAAGACCAACTCAGACTACACTTGTGTAAAAAGGCTTTTATTTTAATAAGTAAAAATGGCTAAGCTTCCAAAAGTTTTTAAATAGGATTTCGGAGGAAGGAAAATGTCAAGAAGCCAGTGGGCAAGGACAGCGCCTGATGCCAGGCAGATGCGAGGGACATAGGCCCGCCCACTGGCCACCTCTGCCAGCCATAAATACAGCCTGGCCCCGTGGCAGGGAGGACCAGGCGCCTATGTACACCTAGGCACACTATGTACATGCCCAGCCGGGGACCCCCCTCTCCTTGGAGGAGAGCAGGGACAGGCTGCCCCTGGTGCCCACCAGCTCAGCTCTGTTCCCAGGGTTCCTGTGCCTTTGTGAGGCCTCAGCCTACCCCTCGGAGCAGGCTGCCAGGCCCCCAGCCTGGGGAGGAGATGGGCCACCCCGGGCCAGAGGCCCACCCTCCCACACGCTCCTGCCCTCCCTGTGAGGGCCCAGCTTCAATGGCTCAGGCCTGCTTGGCAGGGTGGGCCATCCCTGCCTGCCCTTTAAGCCCATGACATTGTGCCCAGAGCCACAGCCGAGAGACACCACTTCCTTCTGGACATGTTTCTTATCTCTGAAGAGAGCAGGGCAGAGGACCTTCCTCCTCCTGTGGTGCTGGTGTAGCAGGAGCAGGCCAGCAAGGCCTTAGGGTCCAGCTCCAGGCCAGCAGGATGGATGTCCTCACACAGGCACCAGCCTTGACTTCCCTGTGGGAGGGGCCAGGGATCGTCAGCCTCTGCTCCGCACTGCAGCTGTGCCCACAGCAGGGGCAGATGCCAGTGCAGGAGGGGGCCTGGGAGAGCACAAGGACAGCAGCGGCAGCAGGACAGGCCCAGCCCCAAGCAGCTGAACACCGGCACAACCCTGCCACCCAAAGCTGGCAGCAGGTGGGTGGCAGGCAAGCAGCCTGGGCCGCTGGCCCCAACTCACCTGGACACTGCGGCCCCAGCCGTCAGGCTGAAATCAAAGCAACAGGCGTCTCACTGTGGGCTTGCCCCTGACCAGGACATGCTGCCCTGTCCCTTTGGACTGGGAACAGGCCAGGCCTTCCCATGAGGGCCCAGCAGAGGCTGGAGCCCCCTGGATTGTAGCTGGGGATGGGGCCCACTCGTCTGGGACACGGGTGAGCCCTGAGTTTCCACCCTCAGGGAGCCAGGGCCCTGGGCAGGAGATGCAGCTCCTCCTCTGGGGGCCTTGGATTTCCCATCTGTAGAATGGACACAGTCCTGCCTGCCCTGACTACTTCTGGGGCGGGGAGGAAAGGAAAAGCCCATCCAGGTAAGGGCAGCCTGGTGGCTGTGACTGTCCCTTGTGTGGGGATCTCACCAGAGGGCTGCAGCTTCCTCCGGATGGAGCCTGGGCGGCTCGAGGTCCCAGAGCTGGGGGCCGAGTGGGCTCGTGCTGAAGGCTGTGGTGTCTGGCAAGCCGACTCCCACTGTGAAGAGGAAGGGGGTGGGCGTGGCTGCCCTGGCTCCTCCCCTCCCCCCATGCTTCCCTACCCCCATTCCTAAAACTCTGTTTCCTCGTCTGCAAAACGGGCCTCATGATACTCCTGCCTGCAAGAATTAAGTGAGATAATATATGAACAGGAGTCAACTAGTTCCCACGGCAACCCCCCATGTGTCAGACCCGCAGAGCAGCTCCCTGACAACGGATGTACTCCTCAGTATCTCTCAAGCCAAGAAGACTTGGATTAAGGACTACTGACTGGGTTTGGGTTCAAGTTCTAACCCCACCCACCAGGCAGCTTCTTTCCCTCCCACTCAAAGAAGTGCCCCACCTCCCCCTGCCTGTGACCATTAAGTGTGACACAGGCCTGGAGTACCTCCAGATGCTCCTGGCTAGACCAGGACCCAAGTTCTGTGCGGCGGGATCCAGGGCCCAGCTCCACAGAGCGGACCCTCTCAGCAAACTTGAGGGAGTAGAGTGTCTCACTGGTGTTCTTCTCCACGGGGGACACCTAGGAGACATGACAACTCGCACCCCACCCAGGCCAGCTGGCTGCCCCAGCCAGGGGACTCCAGAAGGCTTCCTGGAGACAGCCTGGCCTGGCTGAGGGGAGAGTGCAGACCACAGCTACCAAAGACCAGGGTCCCTCTCTGCAGCCTGGGATCCTGCGCACCCAGGGCTGTGCCGCCCTGCCCCGGGCCCTCACCTGCACCACCATGAGCGTCTTGCTGTCACCACTAAGTGAGTCTTGCAGCAGGTAGGTGAGTTTGGAGTTGCGGAAGGGCACGTGGCCCTGGCGGGAGCGGAGGGCAGCAATCACGTCCCCCAGGGCTGACAGTGACTTGTTGATGTGCTGGGCCTCCCGCAAGCGGCTGCCCTCGGCCCCCGACTTTCCCACGCGCTCGGAGCCAGCCAAGTCCACCAGGTTCAGCTTCCCTGCGGGAAGGATGGCAGGCAGGTCAAGGCTGCCCACGATGGGGACCCTGGCCATCCTCAGCCAGGCCGCCCGCCTCACCCGTGGTGCGGAGGCCAGTGCTGCAGTCCACGCCGCGCACCGTGACGATGAGCAGGGCATGCGAGCGCGAGCTGTGTTCGTTCAGGTTGGTGAACTCGGTGGTGCGGTTCGTGTGGCCAAACTCAAACACCTGGGGACAGTCAGGGGCACAGGGTTCAGAGGGAGGCTTTGGGATTGCCTGTCTCCAAGAGCAGCCCTGGGAAGGGTGACACCACCTACTGCGTTTCAGACCAGGAAATGGAGGCCCAGGAAGGCCTGAGGACATGCCACTTGGGACGTGGCAGAGCCTAATTCCAGCCTGGTTCTGTCCTGTGGAGCAGCCGTGCTCATGTCCAGAGTGTCACCCAGCACTTCCCCAGTGTCACCCAGCACTTCCCCAGCCCCAAGACCCCAAGGTAGACACCTTGTTGATGTCGTCCACGCTCTGCACCTGGAACTCCGTCAGCCCCGGCACGTACAGCTGCCCGCTGCCATCCGGGCACAGCCGGATCTCTAGTTTCTCCTGAGGCTCTCTGCCCAGCAGGTCCCTGGAAGGGCAGGCAGGACAGTCACTGCATCCCCCCTCCCCAGCCTGGAAGGCTCCCTGCCCATCACAGCTTCTTTGACCATCAGGTTAAGCCCAGCTCTCCCCACGGCTCTCCCTGGCCTCAGCCGAAGAGATGAGACAGACTGTTCCCCAGAAGTCCCCGGATGGTCTCTCTGGCCTCCACAGTGTGCTGGCCTGTGGGCAGGACCTCCCAGGCAAGATCAGGGAGAGCCCCCTCCCGCTGGGACCACCTGGTCCTCCTGGGCTGTGTCAGGATGTACCTGGGACGAAGCTGCTTAGCCACCTCCTTTGGAAGTCAACTCCCCCCCGAAGGCCCTGCAGCCCACCCTGGGCTCCAGCGCGCTGCCCACCTGAGGACCTCGTTGTAGATCTCGGCCGCACTGACGGTGATGGTGTACTCCCAGTCGGACGCCTTGTCCTGCACCTCGGAGAAGAGCAGCTGCAGGGCCCGCTGGTTGATGCCTGGGTTCTCAGGGGTCCCCTGAGGGTGGAAGGGAAGACCCCAGTGGCCCTGAATGTTGCACATGGAGTCCGTCACCCCCAGCCCTCACCCACTCACGGGTGAGCCCCCCCACCAGCTCCGCCGACTTCACCTGCCTGGCCTCAGTTCCCCACTAGAGTGGCAGTGCCCTGCCAGGTTGGCCCTGAGGCTTAACGCAGAGCCGTGGGGTGGAGGGCCTGGCCTGGCTCTGCACAGGGCTGCTGAGCACCTGAGATGTGCCTGGCCCTGCTGGGCCACCTGGGAGGGGCAGCAGAAGTGAGTGGATCCCCTCACTGGCCACCTGGAGCTCGGTGGGTAACCACAGGCGCTGGGTCCTGAGGGACTGGCAGACCTTCCCAGAAGGCACGTGGCGTCCCTGAGTCTGGCCCTCACCACTCCCCGACCTCCCCAGGACCCAGCTGTGTCCCCTCTGCAGCCATGCTCTCCCCTGACAGCCCGCGCACCCTGGGCTCCAGCACGGTCTTCTGGGGAGCGTCCCTTGAGCCCCCAGACACCCTCCCTGCCGGGCCTCGCCTCTGGCTGTGTGTTGTCCCTGGCACCTGTTGACTGGCTCTGTTCACCACTGTCTCCCCACTGCCAGGTGGGCTCCAGTGGGGACAGGGACTGTTAGGTCACGTGGGGGCCCCAGGGCCTGCCTGGTGACTGACACACCTCAGTCCTCAGCAGAGCTCTGAGGGTAGATGCTTGGTGGTCCTGGTAGTCACCCCAACTCTGAGCAGCCCCAAGACAGTGGGGAACCCAGGAGTTGCCACACATAACGTCACCACCTCCGTCCCTGGTCTGCCAGTTGGCCTGCCCCTCAGTAACTAGGCTCCATGACCCCAGAACTCGGGGAGCGAGAACCCAGACAGAACAGAGCCAGGGCAGGCTCCCAGGGGGCACCCACAAGCTGGCCGGAAGGGCCCGTCCAGTCCCCCACCACCTTCACCCAGACACGGGGCACCTGCCTCCTCCCCTACCTGGAATTCCACACACACACACACACACACACACACACACACACTCCCCAAGGAGCCGGGGAAGTACTAATGAGCCAACAGCAAACCCCTGAAGGCCAGCTTCCAATTTCCATCCACGCTCAGCGTTCCTCCTCCTCTCAGGCCCCACTCCTCGGCCAGCCACCTGCTCCTGCTGCACCTCAAGGAGACGCAGCCCTGCCCTGACAGCTGGGTTTAGCTAGTCACCATGGCGCGCACCTGTCATCCCAGCAGCTCAAGAGGCTGAGGCAGGAGGATCACAGTTCAAAGCCAGCCTCAGCAACTCAGTGAGGCCCTAAGCAACTCAGCGAGACCCCGTCTCTAAACAAAATATTTTTAAAAGAGCTGGGGAGGTGGTTCAGTGGTTAAGCACTCCAGGGTTCAATTCCAGTACCCCCTAAAAACTGGGTTCCCACAGCAGCCACACGTGGCCAGTCTCTCCCAATGCCCTGGGATGCCTGTGAGGCCTCACCCCATGCATCCCACCACCTGGTGCAGCTCGAGGCAGCCATGAAGCAGGGGGAGGCTCTGCAAAGTGTGTGGGGAGAGAAGGCTGCGTCCTGAGGGGCACTGCGGGGGCCTGTGCTGGACGAGATCCTCTGGCGGTTTGCTGCCCTACATGCTGTCCCCACTGCCTGTCCTGCTGGGACACGGCAGTGCCCTGGAAGGAAGCCCCTCTTCCGGCCAGGAGCTGACTCAGGTCTGATAGCCTCTGTCCCCAGGGTGGGTGCAAGGGCCAAAGGAGGTGAGGCAGGCTCTGCGCCACACCCTGGAGGTGACGAGGGAGCCCCAGCAGCAAAAGGGGTGCACCCACCTCCATGGTGTAGGTCTTGCCGGCGCCCGTCTGGCCATAGGCGAAGATGCAGACGTTGAAGCCGTCGATGCAGGAGGTGATCAGGGCCTGCACCTCCTGGAACACCTGGAGGGATGCGGGGGGGCAGAGAGAAGGCTTCCAGCGCCCTGCGACCAGGGGCCCAGTCCAGCCACCTCCCCTGCCCAGGGCCCTTTCAAAGTGACAGAACTGTAGCAGCCAGCTCCTTCTTAGGGACTCCTGAGTAGCGAGTCACCACCCAGGACATCAGTGGCACACACTGCCCACAGAGGCCAGCAGGGGCCCAAGAAGGGTTGAAGACAGAGGCAGCACAGGCCTGGCACCCCTCTGGCCTGGCCTTCCTGCCAGCGGACAGGATGGAGCAAAGGAGGGCCAGCTGTGGGAGCAGGAAGGCACAGGACAGGCAGGCCTGGCAGGTTAGCTGGGTGGAGGTGACAGAAGAACGAAGCTGAGACACGAGGTCCTCACACCGCTGAGGGCTGGGCACTGAGTCCTGAGCCACTCTGCCGAGCTACTGGAGCATACCCCTGCCTGGAGGCCCCGGGCTTGCAGATGGGGGCCGCGGTCAGTAGGTGAAGCCATGGTCAGTGGGTGGGAAGGCTCGCCTGGATCCCCCCCTTCCTGAGGGAGGCTTCTTTTGGCCATGCTGGGAATCATCCCAGGGCCCAGCCCCCTAGGCAAGTGCCCTACCACTGAGCTGCACCCCCAGTCCTCTGAGGCCCCTGCTCTTGGCTTTCCACCCCCTTTTCTCCCAGAGGGAAGGTGAGCGGGACTTGTCAACCCCACCCCCACTGTTGTGTCTATTCTGTGCCCCTTTTCCCTGCAGATGCTGTCCCCGGGCCACACTCACATCTTGCTGTGAGGCCCACGGGGAGAAGACCTTGTCCAACTCGAAGGACACAGGCTTGCCCTTGTGCAGCAGGTGGATGACGGAGTCATCATCGGGATCAAAGGTCACAGCATTGGTGGCCTCAGGTCCTTCCCCGTCCTCTTTCGTGACTGGTCGGACACGAGCAATGACCCGGATGTTTCCTGGGGTGGTTTGGGTGGGAGAGATGAGCCCAGGCAGGGTTAGGACCAGGCAAACTAGGGGCCCAGGTGTCACAGCCTCCCAGGACAAGGTGGCCCACAACTGTCACTAGTCACTCACAGTATAGTATGGGTTCACTTAGTCCATTTTCCTCCTGGGCAGACCACTCAAGGGTGGGAGTCTTGCCTTGAACAGTGAGCAAGGTCAGCCATGGGGCTCAAGACTGCACCCAGTCTCGGGGAGACCTCCTGTCTGGATTCCATCTACACCATGAGGAGCTGGGGCCCTATGAGCCCAGGGACTTGTCCTATCAATCTAAAAGGTCACCGTGAAAACTAGGACAAGGCTTGGGCACCAGACGGGCCAATAGGACCAGAGAGACAGTGGACAAGTGGCATGGTTATCTAACAGGCACAGGCAGTGGGACAGCTCATGCCACCCTCTTTCTCCCAGCCCCTTTATGGGATCTCTGTGCTCCTGCAATGAAGACAAAGTGCCCCCCGTGGCCAGCTTGACCCTGCCTTCCCTCCCTCTCCGACTCACAGGCCAGATCAGCTCTGGCGCTGCCTCCTTGGGCAGCCCCCTGCACCATGGGGCCCTGAGCCATGGGGCCCTGCAACTGGCCCCGGGGCAGGGTTAGGGGTTTTCCCCATGACTTCTCATCTCTGTCCACTCCCCCTGGCTAAAGTGAGCACAGTGGGTGCGGGCACAGCGTCTGGGCCACAGCCAAACCCCCTGTGTGTGGAACAGTGCCGGCCCAGAGCAGGACCTCCCTGGAGCTCGTGCAGGGAAGAGTGACATTCTCAGCTTGACCAGGCCCCAGGTCAGAACAAGTGGCACTCCAGCCACCCACCACCAGCGCTACAGCACCACATGCTCCCCTCGGCCACCAGGGCCTGGCAAGTAACCTGCCATGGCACTGGAGCTTCAGAGCTGGGCCAGTGACTGCCACGTGGCAAGTCCCCTGGCTTCTCTGTGCCTCCATTCCTTGTCTACAGAGAGATTTCAGTGGCTCTCGAGGACCGGGCACAGCTCAGAGGGTGGCTGCCGAGCCAGTTCGGGACCATATGCCGGCTTGCCAGCCCACGTCCCCAGGAGTCACCTTTCAGCCGCACCAGCTCGTTGTGGCACTTCTTGCGCAGCTGCAGCTCCCGACGGTACTTGCGTAGCAGCTCCTGGTTGTTGGTGTTGACCTCCTCGATGGCCTGGCCGATCTGGAGGGACACGCGCCGTTGAAGGGGCGGACTCCATCAGCCTCGCCCCACCAACGGCCCAGCCCAGCTGGACGCCAACTGCTGCCCTGGACTGGGCTTGACACGTGTCCGATTTCCCATGACCCCTCGGACAGGTACTGCCAGCATCCCCCTGTCATGGGCCCCCAAGGCTAAGCCAATAGCTCAAGGTTACCCTGGGGACAAGCAAAGAGCGGGAGTCGCCTCCCTCCACAGCACTAGCACAACTCGAGTCAGCTAGGCTCAAGTTCCAGCTCCACCCAAGTAGTGGGGGGCCTGAGGCAACTGGACCAAGGCCTTTGAGTCTCGCTCTTCTCATCTGTAAAGTGGGGGTAACGCGTGGAACTCGGAAATCTGTAGGAGCTGATAGGGAAAGATCTCCAAGGTACATTTCACAGGGGAAGAAAGCAGGATGCAAAGCCACAGGTCCAGTACCTCCCCCTGTCCAGTAATGCCCCCAGTCAGGTAAAGGGAGTACATATGCTGACCTTGTACCTGTTCATGATGCTCAGAACATCCGGGGGAAGGGCAGGGAGACAGGTGGCCCCCGGCAAGGGGATGCAGTGGCCAAGAGCCCCTTCCTTTCCACGCCCCTCTGCAGGGCTTGGCTTTCCACCATGTCCATGTGTTGCAAAACTTTGGGGATGTGGGGGCTAATGAGGATTGAACTCAGGGGCACCCGACCACTGAGCCACATTCCCAGCCCTATTTTGTATTTTATTTAGAGACAGGGTCTCACTGAGTTGCTTAGCATCTTGCCATTGCTGAGGCTGGCATTGAACTTGTGATCAGCCTCCTGAGTGGCTGAGATTACAGGCGTGTACCAACACGCCCGGCTACAGAATTTTTTTTAAAGGAGAGCTATTTTCTATATATGGACTCTGGAAAGAGCTGTCGGACAAATTCAAGGATCCAAAGGCTGTGAGAGGCCCAGCATAGAGCTGATATCATGGCTCACTTGCCTAGCTCGCTGGGTTCAATCCTCAGCACTGCAGAAAATAAAGGCATTGTGTAAAAAAAAAAAAGCCCAGCCTGCAGGTGGCCCTATTCCCATAGTGCACAAGTACAGCTGTAGAGAACTGCCTCGGGGGTTGGCTCGGTGGCAGAGAGCTTGTCTGTGTGTGCAAAGCCCTGGGTTCAGCCACCAAAACCACATGCAAAATTAAACATAGCAGATAAAGGAACAGGTGCATCTCATCTGCCCAGATTCTAGGCCTCGCTCACCTCAGCTTTGACGCTCCTGAGGGCCTCCTGCAGCAGCAGGGGGAAGCCACGCACCTGCCGCTTGAGCCCATTGTAGTCGTTGGTGAGGGTCCTCAGCGCCGGCTGCAGTGTCAGCAGGTTGGTGCGGACACCTATGGGGACACGAGAGGTATGAGGCTGATGGTATGAGGCCAAGGCGTGGGACGGATGGGGCCCAGGTAGCAGGCTCACCTGCCAGGTTCTCGTGCACGGCCTTCATCTCCACCTGGGCTCTGGCAAAGGCCTCCTCGATGGCCCGGTTCTTGTCCTCCTCCAGGGACTGCATCTCCTCCAGCATCTGCCCGTGTGCCCGCTCCAGCTCCGACTCATACATGGCAATCTGGCAACCAGGCCAAGAAGGCTCAGTGGTCACAAACGGGGGAGGCAGGTACCAGGAAAGAAGCCACGCTCCAAGCAGTGAACCCCACTCCCAGGGAGGGGTAGCATGGCCGCCTCTCTCCTCCACACAGGGCTGTGAGCTCCATGCACTACCACCTCCTGCATCAGCCCCTGCACCAACCCAGTCCAGGCACAGAACAGGTGCTGGGCTGGGCTGCAGTAAAGACATGCTGTGATCATGATGCTGGGTCCCCGCTGTGCAGGAGGGTCTAATGACCAGATCATGGTACAGACAGGAAATATAGAACTTGCCCTTGGCCATTTGGCCATCAAAGAAATGAGAGACTGGACTCCCCAGTCTCTGGGGTCTTCAAATACTTAACCCCTCCACTGTACAGAGGGCCTGGCCCAGCATGCACCCCACAGCCCACACACCTGCGCCCGGAGCTGCACGGTCAGCTGATGTGAGCTCTGCAGCTGCTGCTCCATCTCTTTCAGCACCTGCCGCTGCATAGCCACCTGCTCCTGCAGGTGCTGGTTCCGGGCCTGGGACTCACTGAGGGCCTGCTTGGTCTTGGGTGACTCCACCTCCACTGTCTTGATGACATACTGCAAGGTGAGGGGAGGATGGGCACATGGAGGCGTGTGGGTACCTAAGACACAGCTGGCCACTGGGGGCCTCAGGGATGCCTCTTCAAGACTCCCCACAGAAATGACAGGAGCTGCAAAAAGCTTTGCAGACTGCTGCAAATCTGGCTTCCTGGAATCTTCTCGTCTCAACAAAGCCTGCACAGTGACCTGGCCGCAGCCCAGCCTGGCCCGGAGCACTCGGGAAGGTGCAGAATCGAGAGGCTGCACTTCATCTGGGCCTGACATGCAGTGGGCACCTCCGCAAGTGCTTGCTGGCTACCTAACTGGGCCTGGCCCTGATTCACAGAGGGAAGAGGCAAGACAGCACCGACTGGAGGATTCCTCTGGCGACTGGCACCTGTTCACCAGGACCAGCTGCTCCTGCGTGCCAGCCCAGCCCTGGTGCCACGGGCAGAAGCTTGTACAGGGCCCTGCTCCTGGCTGCCCGCTGGTGGCTCACCTTAACAGGCGGGGACTGGGCCCGCAGGCTGGCAATCGTCTCGTGACTGTCTCGCAGGCGCCGGCTCAGCCGCTCCTCCTCCTGGGCCTTCTCGGCCAGGCAGTCCTTGAGCCTGAGCTCCACCTCGGCCAGCCGGTCCGTCTTCTGCTGCACCTCCAAGTTCAGCTCCGACAGCATGCCTTTGTTCTCTGCCACCTCCAGCTGCAGCTGGGAGAGCTTGTCACGGAGCTGGGTGCTCTCCTGCGGGGGTCAGGGGGCACTCTGAGCACTGGGTTCCCCATGGGAAGCTGATCCCGGCCCGGGCGAGCGCCTCACCTGGCTGTGCTCGCAGCCCGGGCAGGGTCCCGATGGCTGGGCCCGCCACTCCTGCAGCTCCGACTCGCAGCGCCGCAGCTCCTGCCTCAGCCGCTCATTCTCCACCATCAGCCGGTCCCGGTGCTTCTCCAGGTCAGTGCCTCCCTGCGGAGAGCCAGGGCCCAGGGGGGGCATGTGGCAAGGACAGGTGGCACAGCAAGAAGGGCAGACGGAAGGCGTGCAAGGGCAGGGAAAGGGAGAGAGGCGAGGAGGCACGGAGGAAGGAGAAAAGGGACAGGGAGCAGGGACGAGAGCAGGAGCCCAGAGAGCCCTGGAGACAGCGGGAGGAGAGGGGTGAGCAGGGCCCCGCTGCCCCGCCCCTCCGCCTACTTTCCTGAGTGTGAAAGTAACAAGAAGTCACATTTATGCACAGAGTTCACACTCCTGTTTTACGTAAGCCAATAAGAACCAGCCCCCTCCGCTCAGGAGCCACACAACGGCCACCAGCTGTGGCAGTAGTCTCTGGGTGGGATGGACGTGAGGGCTGGGGGACGGGCAGGGGTGCAAGGACAGCCCCCGGGGTGGCCCTGCAGAGCCTCACCAGCTCGGAGCGCAGTCGGCTCACTTCCTGGGCCTGGCTGATGAGCTTCTCCTTCAGATTTTCCACCTGCGGGCACAGAGCCAGGGAGGGTAAGCCTTGGCCCTCACCTCAGCCCTCCCCGTCCTCTCTCCTGCACCAGTTCAAGGACCCACCAGGCTTCTCCCAGCCCCTCCAGAGCCACAGCCTCAGGCCAGGCCTGAGACTCCAAGTAGGAGGAAGCTGGCCTGTGCCACAGCCTTCAGCGCCTGTCACCGCAGGGCCAGGCCAGCCCAGGCGCCTCAGGGAGGTCTGAAGTGCAGCCGAGGGGCAGGGAGGCCCTAAGCAACTCAGCCAGACCCTGTCTTTAAATGAAATAGAAAAGAGCTCCCCAGCTCTTTGTGGCTCAGTGGTTAAGAGAGCCCTGGAGACAGCGCAGGAGGAGAGGGTGAGCAGTGGTTAAGTGCCTGGGTCCAATCCTGGTACCAAAAAAGAAAAGGCTGAGGCACAGAGGCGTCACTCGCTGGGCCGGGCCCGCCCCAGAAGCAGCTCTAAGACAGACGCGGGATCCCTGCTTGGCACAGACCCCTGTATTCATGTCTGTAATTTTAAAAGGGCCCTCAAATCATATCAAGCCCAGGCTCCACAAGCCATGGATTCATCCCTGCCTAGTGCTCAGAATTTTCTTCTTCGAGTAGTTTCTGGCAAGTTGGCCTGTGGAGCCAGGTCTGCCCACAGCCAAAGCCCGCCTGGCACCTGTGTCCACCCCCGACCCCAGTCTCCTTTGCAGGAGAGCCGTGGCTGACCAAAGCTGAGAGAGAAAGGGGGGTATTCACCCCATCAGCAAGCAATGGCACCCTACAGTGGCTAGAGCCACAGGAGGCCAGACCCTAGAGCACAGACCCCAGGACGGTGACCCTTCCCTGTCCCCAACTGACCCATAGGCCTCAGACATCTCAGACCCTGGGCCTGCAGCAGCCCCCACCCCCACCCCCAGGAGCCTCTTCTCAGGAAATAACAGGCAGAAAAGACCTCAGCACCAGCATTCACCAGAGTGTATTTGGGTTCTCTTCCAGAACACTCTGTAATGACCACGTCTCACCTGGGAAAAGGCTCAGTGAGAGTCAGGCTCACTCTGGTGGTTCAGGAGGTTTACACCAGCCGGCCACAAAACACTGGGTTTCAATGACTAAATGACAGTGACAATGTCCACCTCCTACAGGAGCCAGCCCGGTAAGGCGGGTGAGGGGCTGTGTGGGATCAGATGCCCAAGAGCCACCCAAGGAGGCAGCCACATGTGCTCCCCATGTCCCTCAACCAGGGGGCACACTCCCTTTTCTCTCAAGGGAGGCTGACATTGGATTTGGGGGTGTGTGGAGCTGCTCCATTTTATATTGCTGTTCATCAAGCCTGTGGGCAGCCCTTGACCTTGGAGGTCACTGCCTCCTGGGGCTGGAGTCAGCGGGGCCTCTGCTTCCAGGTGGCTCTGGGAGCAATGGGCCAGGAGATCTGCCCCTCCTTCAAAAAAAGCCCTGCTTGCTCCTGGGTGGGAGGGGGTCCGAAGACACAAGACCCAGCTGGGGGTGGACGATCCTACCAGCCTGCCCATGGCCACCTGGGGGACATGCAGGTGACCTGAGGGCCAAATCTGTCACACTGTCACCACCTCCAGCATGGTCCTACCTAGCGATGCCCTGGGTCATGGGCCAGGCAGGGAGGCAAAGCTGGCGCCACCTCTGCCCGCCCCGAGTGTCCCTTTTCTGGGGCTGGGAGTCTGGAATGTGGAGGGGCTCAGATCCCAGAAGGGATGAGGCAGCTTTTCTATCCTAAGTCACAACACGGGGAACAGCCTGATGGCCGCCATCGCGGCAGCGCTGGGTAAATTACAGCGTCTGCGTCTCAGCGCACAGTGCCGCTGGCCAGGATTCTGTTCTAGAGTTTGTGTGAAGTTTGAAGAGTTCTCAGTCCCGCCTCTCGGCTGCCTCCTGCCTGCTGCCCAGACAAGCCCAGAGAGGACCTGGAGTCTCTGACCAAGGGGTGGTTTTGTCTTGTTCATCACCCTGCTGGGGATGGAAGCCAGGCTTCACACATGCGACCACGAAGCCCCCTCCCGGCCCCTTTCTCAACGCCCCCTCCCTCTCCCACACCCCAGGTCTGCCCAACGCAGCTGTCAACATGAAAAGCCAAAGCAAGATTCTAGGGTGGGGGGGTCTCAGGCCGAAGAGCTACAGCCGACCACCCCTGATGCTTCTGAGCATTAGACACTGCTGAAAGTCTCAAGCGTGTTCCCTGGAGTCCCCTCACCCTGGACTATGTCCTGGGTCTATGTCCAGCTTATGCAAAGGTCTGGGCACCTCCCCCAGCCACTCCCCTCCCCAGGGCTGCACTCTGACCTCAACCATCTCGATGCCTGCACTCGGGCCCGCCGATGCCTTGAAAGAGGGTTTTGCAGGTTGGCTGGGTTACAGGTGCCCCTCCCGGCCTGCCCCTCATGCTGGGCCTTTCTGGCATCACAATGGGGCCTGGGTGCTCCTGGCTCTGGAATCAGACAGTGGGGCTGTGGGGGGGGGGGCTTGCCCTTAACAGGGGAGGAGGGTTGGTTTGGTCGGAGATGTCAGATGCTAAGTCACCTCCTGGGACAAGTAGCATGCAGCAGAGCAGGTGGACTGACCCTTTCAGGCACCCTGGCCAAGGTGACCACAGCCTGCTCAGGCCCAAGCAACTAAATGACTCTATGGCCCCTGCAGGCCAGCTCCATCAGGGGCTGGGAAACAAGAACACCAGCCAGGAGGGGGACCCCCACCCTCCACGCGGAGGGCTCGCTCCAGGAGGGCGGGGGGGCAAGACCAACCTCCTCCTGGACTTGAAGGCACAGCGGGCAAGTCTCACAGAGTTAGGGAAAGTGAACAAGAAGTCAGAAGCAAGCAGGGCCCCCAGAGGACCAGACAGGAGACAGGGCTGGGAGCAGTGGGGAGTGGAGAGGGGAGAGCCAACGACGGCCTCCCGTGGCGGTCAGCCTAAGGGGAGGGCCACGCCCCATGTGGGGCCAACATGAGTAGCTGCTCAATAAATACTGGCAGTGACATCAAGGGGCATTGTGCACATGCCTGAGCCAAAGGCCAAGTCACAGGGGAGCACAGCCTCCCAACCAGGTTGCGGAAAGGGTCCCAGGCCAGCCCAGGGGTCAACTCAGAGTTCAGCAGGGCCAGCCTGGGCAGGTGTCACCCCCTTCCTGGCGGTTCCCAGCTAGAGAAGACCAGTCTTGTTGCTGAGGGCCCAGGAAGCCGGGCCTTCTGCTGACCCGACAGAAACCTGCATTCACACGTCATGGGACGGGGGGCACCCTGGTCTGTTTTATCAGCTGTCAGCTCCTGAGGCGGCCTCCTGAGGCGGGCAGCCTGCTCATTACCTCCCCACCGCCCGCCCGCCTCGCCTGGGCAGCGTGGTCACCTGCTATTGGCTGTGGCGGACCTGGGAGCCCCTCGGGAGCACCCCTTTCCAGCCAGTCCCCATCCTGCCCCAACACTCTGCCCCTCCTGGTATGCTGGCTCATGGCTCTGTGACCACTGGCCAGGCCTGTCTGCCCCTGTCCACTCAGCTGCCAAGAGTTCACCCTTACGTCCTTTTTCCCTGAGGAATAGGAATAGCATCGAGAACAATGGATTCTCCAGCCAGACTGCCCAGGTCCTAACCCAGACCCCTCTCACATGCGGTGACCTCAGGTGACCTTGGAGGGGCGTCTTCACTTCTCTGTTCTCTTTATTTTCCTCATCTGTATGATCAGGCTGCCTCACCACGGTTGTCTTGGATATCAATTGAGAAAATATACACGAACCACTTACAATAGGGCCCAGCACCCTGTTACAGGTTAAGTGTACTTGATCCCAAGTGCTTAAGACCACATTTTTTAACTTCAGATTTTGGAATATTTGCATATAAGTAACAAGACATCTTGAGGATGGGATCCAACTAAATACAGAATTCATATACTGGGCGCAATGGCTCATGCCTGTGATCCCAGCAGCTCAGGAGGCTGAGGCAGGAGGACTGTGAGTTCAACGCCAGCTTCAGCCAAAGTGAGGCGCTAAGCCACTCAGTGAGCCCCTGTCTCTAAATAAAATACAAAACAGGGTTGGGGATGTGGCTCAGTGGGCAAGTGCCCCTGAGTTCAATTCCCAGTACCCACCCCCTAAAAAAGTTCTTTTAATGTCTCACACCTGACTTATACATAGCCTGCGGATAATTTTATACAATATTTTTAATAATTTTGCATACGGAAAATTTGTGTACACTGAGCCACCAGACTTGTGCTACGATGTTGATACTCATATGTTTTGGATTAAGGAGAACTTTGGATTATTTGATTCCGAATTATCAACCTATATGTCTAGTATACTAGAACAAAAGGTCTGCAAAGTCAGGGATTTTTATCTGTGGTGCCCAGTGCACATAGTAGGTGCTCAGTAAATACATGGAGGACAAATGCTGAATCCATGAGGGACCGGGCGGAGCAGGGCCTGTGGGTGAGGCTGGTACAGTGTGTGTGAGACGAGGGGTGTGGGTTAGGAGGTGTGGAAGGGGCTCACAGCACCTCCAAAGACCGGAGCTGCCAGCCAACTAGAGGCAACGACTGCCGTGTCAGGAATGTCCGCCCCGAGAGGCCACAAAATCAGTTGTGTTTCCATCACAATTCAACAAGGAAAAGAAGAAAATAATTCCGTTTACAACAGCATCCAAGAGAATAAAATAGCTAGGAATGAATCAAGGAGGTGAAAACTTCTACACTGGAAAACTACAAAAGTTTGCGGAGATTAAAGCAGGGCTGGGGCTGGGACTTGGGGCACAGCTTGGCCTGAGCAGGGCCTGAGTGCGGTTCCCAGCACTGAAGGGGGAAAAACAGAGATTAAAGAAGACACCAAGAAATGAAATGCCATCCTGGAGACCTCATATGGCTCGATGTATCCAAAGTCACCTACAGATTCAATGCAACCCTTGAAGTTCCAACGACATTTTTAAACAAACAAGAATAAATTCACCCTAAAATTCATAGGGAATCTCAAGGGACACGAAATAGACAAAACGACCTTGGAAGAGAACAACCAGGTGGAAGTCTCAAAATGGAGAGCTGCGGTGATCAGAGCAGGGTGGCCTTGGCAATCCCATTTAAAGACAATTGGAAAGGAACAAAGGACTCAGAGTTAAGTTCTGACCATTTAGTGTAAAGGTCAGTCCTCTCAGCGAGTGGTGCTGGAAGCCCGCAGGTATGTCCACATGCAGAAGAATGAAGCTGGACTTTACAGACAAAAATTAACTCAAAGTGGACCAACTAAATATCACAGATAAAACTGCAACACTCTGAGAAGAAAGTTCATGGCCTGGAATTTCACAATGATTTCTTGGATATGACCCTAGAAAGAATAAAAGTAATGAAAGAAAAAACAGATAAGTTGGTCTTCAAAAACTTTAAAAACTTTGCGGGGCATGGTGACACACGCCTGTAATCCCAGGGACTGGGACGCTGAGGCAGGAGGATGACAAGTTTGAGGCCTGCTTCAGCAACTCAGCAAGGCTTTGACTCAAAAGTAAAACAGGCTGAGGATGTGGCTCAGTGGTTAAGTGCCCCTGGGTTCAATTCCTATACTACTACTAATAATAATACTCCTAATAATAAAATAAAAACTTTTGCATAACAAAGTACACTAATGGAATAAAAAGGCAATGGGAGAAAAACCTGCATCGTGAACTCTTACAACTCAACAATCTGATTAAAACATAGGCGAAGAACTAAGTTACACATTTTCTCCAAAGATGATACACAACTGGCCAAAATGCCCAGCAGAAGATGCTCAGCATCACTAAGCATTAGGGATGCACAAATCAGAACCGGTGAGATGCCACTTCACAGCACTGGTATATAGATACAGCCTGCAAGCCTGTAATCCCAGGGTTCCAGAGGCTGAGCAGGAGGATAGGAGTTCGCAGCCAGCCTCAGCAACTTATGGAGGCCCTAAGCAACCCGGTGAGACCCTGTCTCTAAATAAAATACAAAAAGGCTGGGGGTGAGCCTCAGTGGTTAGGCACCCCTGGGTTCAATCCCAGCACAAAAATAAATAAATAAATAAATCGTAACAAAAATAATAAGTGTTGGTGAGGCTGTAGGGGGAGTGGAACCCTTGTGTGTGGCTAGGAGGAAGGTCAGATGGTACAGCTGCTATGGAACCCAGTAGGGCAGCACCTCAGAAAATTTAACAATGCAATTACCATCGGATCCAGTAATTCCAATCCTGAGTCTATTCCTAAAGGAATTGAGGCAGGAACCTGAGGAAGTATTTGCACACCCATGTTCACAGCAGCGTGATTCACAATCGCCAGAAGGTGCAAGCACCCCACCAATGAGTTCAAGGGTAAACGAAATGAACAAGCAATGTCGAGTGTTTACACAAGGAATAGTCTTCAGCCTGTAAAAGGACAATCTGGCCCCCATGCAACAGGAGGAGTCCTGAGGACTTATGCCAAGTGGGGTGAGCCAGTCACCGCTGGGACCCCACTCAGGAGGCACCGAGTGCCATCCAGGCCGAAGGAAGGACCCGACAGCTGCCGTGGGTGTGGAGGGTCTCCACACCCAGACTCTGCACTTCAACATGGTCACGGCAGCGATTTTTACCCTACGTGCATTCGACTGCGATTTTTGAAAAATGGTTAAATTGGTTGTTCTGTTGTTTGTTTTTTGGTACTAGGAGTCAAACTCAGGGGCACTTGGCCACTGAGCCCCACCCCCAGCCCTACTTTGTATTTTGTTTAGAGACAGGGGCTCACTGAGTGGCTTAGCACCTCACCATTGCTGAGGCTGGCTTTGGACTCGCCATCCTCCTGCCTCAGCCTCCCCAGCTGCTGGGATTACAGGCGAGGGCCACTGCACCTGGCTTAAAATGGAATTTTAAAAACAGGACGGACAAACAGGACAGCGGCGACCCAGCGCTGGTCTCCTGGTCTGCAAGCCCTGAGGACGCCCTGGATGGCTCCGCCCCAAGGTGCAGGGAGGAGAGGCGGGGCCGCTGGGCAGCACGACGCTGGGGGACCTGGGGGACCACAAGCCACGGCGAGCGGGAGGCCTCGGGACATGGCCTGGGGCTGTGGTTGCCAACACGCAGTAGGGTCCTTGGGACCAGTCACCAGAGCAGGACCAGAGGCCTTTGTGACCTGGACCTTCTGGGTGCCTGGGGTCTGCAGCCCCCTGTCCTGAGTGCTCTCATTATCAGAAACACCACATGTGACAGTGACAAAGAGGTCCCACAAGCCCAGGTGCCAAGGGTGACAGTGGCAGGCACATGTGTCCCGTCATCTCCCAGTGGGGCCAGAGGCTTGGTGAGAACGTCACCTGGCCCCCTCAGTCCTGTGGTGGGTACTGTCATCATGCCCACTGCACAGGAGGAAGGGCTGAGGTCCCCAGGGACAGGGCTCGGCCAGCAATTCACCTGAGGTGGCCCGACTCTGTGGTGACCTCGGCTGCAGCTGGGACCTGGCTGCCTGGCAGAGTCCCCCCCGGTGGCCTGTAGAACACACTGAGAGTCAGCGCCACAGGCAGGGGCGAGTCTGGACGAGGCCGAGGACCAGCACTGAGAGCCAGGCGGCGGGTACCCCACGGTGGCCTTTCCTCAGGGGAGAGCACTCAGGAACGTGGAAGTCGGCGTCCGACCACAGCCAGGCCGCGGGGACCAGATCTGGCAGGACAGGCGCCCGGGCGGCGTCAGGCTCCTCAGTGCGCCTGCTGGTTTCCCATCCTCCCTCGCAGCTGACCCACCGTAACCACAGAGCCACAAGTAGGAGCTCGCCCAGAGCCTGGGACAGGGAGGCTCCGGTGGCTTCCTGCGGAGGCCCAGCTGGAGTCGCACAGCCAGGATGAGGGTTCTGCTCCCAGGACTCCAAACCCAACACGCGCCCCAGTGACGGTGAGGGTGGTGATGGTGACGGCAATCCCAGTAAGGCGTGGGGGTCACCTCACCCAGGTGCTGTGGCGACAGCCGCTTTACAGACGGGAGGCTGAGGTTCAGAGTGGTCCTGAACTAGTCCAAGGTCATGGCTAATGAGCAGGGCCACACCAGGGCTTGACCCTGGCTGGCTCCAGGCCCAGGCGGAGGCCCCGTCTCCTGGTCTGACCCTCCAGAAAGCAGCCCAGAGACCTGGGGATTCAGGGATATCCATGAGAAATTTCCAGAAAAGTGCTGGAAATCAGAAAGTCCACAGGTAAAACCTGAGCAGACTGCTCTGAACTCCCAGGTCACTGGGGGAGGGGGCTGGGGCTCTCCTCCACGAGGCGGGAGAGCTGGGGCCCAAGGACACCAGAAGCCAGGGTGTCTCTCCTTCCACTTGCCCGCTTACAAAGTCAGTCGGTTTTGCCAAATAAAAGGAAAGAGAGTTTTTAAAAATGTGTTTCAAATAGAGAAAGGCCCCATGTTATTTTGATCCGACGAGACGTCAGAAAAGGAGAAACCATCAAAACAGACAGTGGATCATGGCTGCCCAGGGCTGGGGGAGGGGAAGCAGGGAATGACTGTCACTAGCTCTTCTTAGGGTGATGAAAATGACTTTAAATTAGGGGTGACGGGTGCATCGTCATCCTGACATACTTACAACCACCAACTGACCTCCTTAAAGGGGTGGATTTAATGGTCTATGAATTATGTCTCCACAAAGCTCTTAAAAATAAAAAATAAAAAACTTGTTTGAAAAGTGGTGTCTAGTCAACCTAAACCAGGGAGGGTGGTGCTGCTACTGAGTTCTTGCCTTGGGCCAGATGTGTGGCCTCCGGGGTGGGCCCTGACCCAACCACAGCCCCCAGGGCAGCACTTCCAGCCTCCCTCCACCTGCTGCCACAGTCCCTTTGCACTGGCTGTTTCCTCGGCCCAGAAGGCACTTCCCTCGGCTCTGTGCCTGACCTCAGCTCCAGGACTGCCTTCTCAGGAGGCTGTTCCTGAACTCAGGCAAGTCCTCAAAGCCATGTGCATGCCCTTCCCGTCACTATTCTCACTTTACCTGGAGGCAACAAATGTCCATCTGCCCCCAGGACAGAGCCTCCCCAGGGCAGGGGCCTGCCTGTCCCCGAGTATCCCCTATGCCCAGCCTGGTAGGAAAGGCTCACAGAACCACTAGGAGGACAGGCAGGCACGAGTGGGCACAGGAATGCAGAGCAGGAGCCTCCTGTCATCGGGACAGCAGGCCAACAGAAAAGCCATGAGGTGAGGACACAAGGGGACACAGGGAGGCCACAGGGAGGCCTGCCCAACGCACACGGGGGTGGATGGGCAGAAGAGAGAGCTCTCAAGAGCCGCAAGAGACCCTGCGCTCAGAAGAGGCTTGTGAGTATCCACTGCTCCTGGAACTCAGGCCAAGTCAAGAATCTAGTGACGTCCCCTCAGGCAGACGGCCACCTGTCTGGGTGACCTGTTAGATCACAGGATAGAGGAAGAGTGTGGCCCCACCTGAGGGCAGCGCTGTCGAGAGAGAGCCCAGGCCGGGAGCCCAAGGGCCCGAAAACCAGGCCAGGCCACGGACACCGCAGGTGGGGCTGGGGACCGTGGGTGAGCCGGCAGGGCTAAGGTGGCCACGGAGACAGCTGCTGAGCCCGAAGTGGGGAGCCGAGCCCCAGGAAAGGGGCCCACATGGAGCTGGGGAAGAAGAGAGGGACGAAGAGGGCCAGGGTCAGTCGCTGGTCCTCCTGGACAGCTCCAGGCCCGGTACAGCACTTCCTGAAGGGGACACCTGGCCCCACAGGCGACGGGGCAGGAGGAAGGCCGGGAGGGAGGCCCAGTCCTCTGGTTCTTGCACCCTGCCCTCTAGCACGTGCCGAGGCTGCTCAGAAGACCCTGTCTCCCTCCAGCACCCTCCACGCTCGCTCCACAGTGGACCTCTGCTGTCCCTGCCTCCCCGGGTACCTGGTTCTGCAGCTGGGCGGATGTGGCTTGCTGGTCACTGTCGTGGAGGGCCAGCCTCTCCCGTAGGACCACCAGCTCCTCCTGAAGCTGGCACTTCTCCTCCTGAAGCTGGGACATGGCCTCCACCATCCTATGCACCACGGGGGCTGCGCCCGGAGACCCCGACAGGCTGGAGCACCTCCCGCTGCCAAAGAGCCGCCCACCTACAAGCAAAGTAGCAGCTCATCAGCCGGGCAGCTGGGCCCACCTGGCCCAGGAGAGGGCCCACTGTGCCAGGGACACAGGGCAGGGGCCGGGCATCCACCATGGGACAGGGACGCCAGCAGGGGTGGCGGGGGCAAGGGAGGCGACAGCATGGAGCCAGCCGGGGGCCTGCAGGTTCCCAGAGGTCACTTCACTGGGAAGCTTCTGGAGATGCCCGGCCTGAACCAAGACGCCTCCCCTCCGCCAGCCTGCAGGCAACCGCTGCTGAGAAAGATGAAGGACACTGTCCCCGGGAGAAACGGCTTCCTAAACCTCAAACTTCCTCTCGAGAGTGTAGAAGAGAAGAGGGGCCCAGCTGGGCCCCGCGGGAAGCAGTTACCAAAGGAAGCAAGAGCGGTGTGTGCAAGGGGGTCAGCCAGGCCAGCTCCAAGGCCACCTACACGTGGGGACCACATGGGCACCAGAAAGGGACGAACACCCAGCTGGGCGGGGCCTCAGCCCGATGCCTCTTCCTCCCACAGCTTTCCACTGTCCTGTCACCAGGGACAAGACAGAGACAGACAGGCAGACGGGTGAAGGACAGACGTGGGTCAAGGCCTTGACCTGCTAACAGGACTGGCTGCCCGTCACAGCTCAGTGGCAGGGCACCGGAACCAGCCCAGGCTCGGCAGGCAGGGAGCGGGCACGGGGGGGAGACAGGGAGGCGCAGGAAATCTGCCTCCTTGAGGCCCAAACAGAGTCCTGCAAAGTGTCCAGGACTGAAGAGGACACCTGCTGGCCAGGGAGTGGCCCTCCACCTCAACCCAGGACGCCAGGGCTTCTGGGCTCTCCAGGGGTGAAGGAGCCCCCGGACACTATGGCAGAAGCCTCCTGTTGCCCCCTCCCCCGCAGCCTCGACCGAGACACAGCAAGGGCCCTCACTGCCCAAGTGGACTGGGCGGGGGGTGGGGTGGCTCCCAGCTGGGCAGAACCCTCTCAGCACTGGCACCGAGGGCCAGACGGGCGAGAGCCTGGCTCCTTCCAGAGGGCTGGGGCTGGCCAATTGGACAGTGACCCTGGCTGGACAGTGACCCTGGCTGTGTAGCCTGCATGTGACACAGCATGCAAGTCACACAGAGCTGGCCGAGCCTCTGTGATCTGTTCTAGAGAGAGTGAGGGTGGACAGATGCCTCCAGGCCCAAACACGGGGCTGCCACGGGAGGCATGTGACCGGCGTGGCCCTCTGCCCCCCACAGCCTGCTGCGGTGTGGAAGGAACATGCTGGACTCAGGCCCCAGAGCCAGTACTGCCGTTTGAGAAGTGGGTGGGAGGGACTCTGCAGGGTCTTCCTATGGGAGGGGGGGACAACGGGCCTGACCCAGAAGGCCACCTCGGGCAAGGAGCCTGAAGGCCTGGACAGGGGAGAAGGAAGGGAGAGTCTAAGGGAGGCCCGAGGACGGGTAAGAGGGAGGACTGGCCAGATCAAAGGGGCCCCGGGCAGAGCAGGCCTGCTCCCGAGGCTGGACGCCGACTTGGAAGGTCAGTTTTTTAAGTGCTGTCATCACAGAGCTTGGGGATTGTGCGCCCAACCCTGGCCACCTGCCAAAAGCCACTCCTAACGCTCAACTGGACCTGGCCTTCCTCTCATCAGCGCCGCTCTGCCCGGCGGGAAAGCCCACCTAACTGGGTAGACGCCGCTCTCGGGCCCTGGAGGCCACTCAGCCAGGCCCACACCTGCCCGGATCACAGCAGGGCTTGGGCCCAGAGGTGAACCTGGCTCTAGCACAGCCTCGGAGCAGGGAGAGCTCCTGCCAGCACCCGGCAAGTCCAGACACACAGCCCTCGGTGACAAGAAGAAACAATGGAAGGCCAGCTCCTCTCCCTCCCCACGCTCCGGCCTCCCTCTGGGGCTCCTGCAAGATGCTCTTTCCCGGTGGTCACTGGGCCCTGGCTTCCTGCTGGAAACTCCAGCACCAGCCCTCAGACTACAAAGGGGGAGGGCCTGTGGAATGTTCCAGAACCAGCTTCCAGGTGCCGTGGCGGGACTCCACCAGATCCTTTTCCTCCACTGGAGGCGGTGGACTCAGAGCCCTGTCCTAGCAGCCTGAGACCCCGTGGGCCCAGGATTCGAGAAGCCTCCCTGCGGGCAGTGGCGTCTGGGAGGCTGCACCCTGCGCCCTGCTTTTGACAGGCGCTAAGGAAAGACAAAACGCAGGGAAATTCAACCCCAGCCCCTGCTGGCCAGGCCTCTTGTCACTGGGTGGGGCCCTGGTAGCACGGGAAGGAGGGTGGTGAGGGAAAGGAGAGACCCCACGCTGTCCCTGGATTCAGGAGCGGCAGGCTGGGGTCTCAGAGTTCCCTGTCAGGCGGCCAGCATCTGGCTGGGCTACCTCCAGCCGGGGAGGACAGGGTGTGGGGACAGCTGGGTCTCCTGCATGCTAGCTTGGCCAGGGTGCTCCTGCTCCCAGGACGGACCTCCTTTACCTGTTTTCTCTACATTCATGGTGCCACCAGCTTCCAGGGCCTCCCGGTCCCGCCTGGGGGCCGGCACCGGCCTCTTCAGGAGCTTGTCTTCTTTCGTCCCCTGACTCTGGCTCTCGCACCCCTTGTTCTGCAGGGCCCGCTGCCAAGACACAACCAGAATCCTCACGTGAAGGGGACCGCGCCGTGGAGGGGCCCTGAGCAGGGAGAGACTGCGCTCCCGGAGCTGATCAGGCCTGAGCCCTGGGGTCGGAGCCCTCACTGCGCTGGGGCCACGGGAGCACTGGGGTCTGCAGAGAGCATGCCCAGACCCCTCAGCAAGACAGTGGAAGTGGCTCTCCTGGCCCTGCCGCAGCCAGACTTTGCAAAGAAGGTTCTGGGCACCTGAAGTGCTCAGGTGAAGCGCGGGCCACACCTGAGGCTCCAGCCTGGCAGCCGGCTCACTTCTGGCCCAGGGTCATCTTTCACAGGCCAGTGTCCGTCCCTGCCATATGCACATCAAGCCAAGGCCACTCACTCCATGATGTCAGCTACTGCCAGCCCTAGGAATGGCCCCCACCTCCAGATGGCACCCCCAGGGCTAGGAGGTTGCACACGGGCCACCAGAGCAGGGGAAGGGCCACCACCCCCAGGCCCACGTGGCTATCATGGGGCCCCCACTGCTGGCCAAGGACAGACTGAGGCAAAGGAAGCTGGGGCGGAGCCCATCAGTGGACAGGGGGCGGAAGGGCCAGAAAGAGGCGCTTCATCCACAGACAGTCACCGGCTTCTCACCTAGAGAGACGCCGGGCAAGCAGCAGATCGGCGTGGGACGCGTGATCAGGGACAGGAATCAGGTAGAGAAGGAAGCCTGGAGAAATGTCTAGGTGGTGGCTCTCTGGGCATTGCTGGTGATGGGGCAGAGGCCAGGCAGACACCGTGTAGTGCCGGGCTGGGGCTCAGTGGTGGAGCACCTGCCTGGCACGTGGGAGGCACTGGGTCCGACAACAACTAATAAAAATATTTTTTTTTTTTTTTTTAAAAAAGAAATGAACACCATTTAAACTTTCAGGGAACAAAAAGATACGTCCCAACAGGAAGGGGAGGAGGGACGGGGGCGGCCTTCCACTTTCTGGCCCTTGAACTGCTCACCCTATAAACGCCTACTGAGTGGGGTTTGTTTTTCTAACATCAGCAGAGGCATCTGGGGAGAGAGATCCTGGGCAGGCAGGTCTCTGTGCGTCCTTGTGTCCTCTCTCTTTGAAGCAAAGAAAAAAACGTTTTTTAAAGGCGTGTGGAGTGCGCGAGTCCAGGTGGGTGGCCGTGCACAGAGTGCGGGGCGCAGGGAGAGCGCGGCGCCCGGAGTTTTGCTCACTAAAAATCCAATGGAAGGAATCGCAAAGGGAGAAGTGGCCTCGGCAGGCCCCTTGCTTTGCCACCCACCCCTCCACCCCTCCCTGGCCCCGCGTTGGTGGGACTTAATTCCGTCCCCACCCTTCGACCAACTGCCACCCCAACACGAGCAGGCTCGCCGGCAGGGGCAGCGATGGCAGCAGCTGGAAGTGTCCATTTGCCGACCCCAGCAGAGGTTACACTATTTCTGGCTTCCTGGCCTGCTGGCCTGGGCCCAGGAAGGGCAGACGGCGGGGTGGGGTGGGGGCTGGGAATCTGCAGCCCCACCGGAGGGCTCAGGTTGGAGCTGCTGGCGCAGAGGCTGCAGGTCACTTAGCTACAGGTCACTTCGCTGTGCTTGGAACCCACTCACGTCCCATGTCCAAGACCCTGACGCACCTATAAACTGAACAGAGCTTGGGGCGGGGTAGGGGGGTGGGAAGGACCAGAGCATAGAATCTGGATACTGGCGGCAACTTCTGAGACCCGCAGATCTGCTGACCCCAGGACTGGGCTGAGGCCCCAGCCCAACACCCATAATCAAGGCTCAGAACAGAGCCACCACCCAACTTGAGGCTGCATGTTCCTGACCACAGCCTCTGGGTTTAACTACCAGTGGCCCAAGGCAGAGCAAAGAGTGGTTCTCTCCCTGGCCGGCCTTCCTCGCAGGCTTCACAGAAAAAGAAGGACCATGTGGTTCCATTTTCAGACAAACCACATGAGAGGGGCTGAGAAACACCACCGAACGCAAGACTGTCCCTGAAGGAACACCACTCCCAGGCCCTACCCGTGGGGAATGGGACCACACCCCCACGCCTGCCACAGGACTTCGGGTCCACTAGCCGGGCACGTGAGTCTCCCACGCCCCGACCTCCATTTGTGCTCACACCATCAATGCTGTGTGCATCCGGGATTCTGGAAAGGGCGGAATCTGTGTTTCGACGTCAGAAGAACGTGCGGGAACGCAGCCCTCCCTGGTACAACCTTCCTTAGGAAGGCCTCCACCAAGCCCCCCAATGACCCTGGTATCTTGTCCTCTGTCCCTGCATTTATGGCCCTTGCCCGGCTTGCAGCCATCACCACTTGGGGCCTGGGGCCTCCACAAGGTGGCTGTGGGTCTATTTCCTCCCTGTATCCCCACCCAGAGTAGGTGCCGGCGCGTGGTATGCCCTTCAGTGATTAAAGATGGGCAGCACCCATGCCGCCCTGAAAATACTCAGTAATAGCTGCACGAACGTTCAAGGAGCTCCCCACAATTAGAAACAACAGCAGAGAATCTTTTTTTTTTTTTTTTTGGTGGTACTGGGGATTGAACCCAGGGCCTCAAGCATGCTAGGCAAGCACTCAATCACAAGCTACATCCCAGCCCAATAATAACTTATGATAAAACCTCAAGCAGACTATGATACAACTGTTTAAAAGAGCAATGTGGTTCTCTGTATACTAATATGTGTAAAGAGATCACCGAGATTACTGTTAAAGAAAAGAACTAGTCACAGAATAATATGTGAGCCCAGGGCCGTGGTGCATGCCTGTAATCCCAGTAATTTATGAGACAGGAGGATTGTTAAGTTTGAGGTCAGCTTTAGCAAGACCCTGCCTCGAATTTAAAAATTAAAATAAAGAATAATAGGTCAAAATGCTAAAAATCATATAGCTAAGTGAAGATAAATGGATACACACCAGTGGTTTTTCGAAGATAGAAGACCACAAAAGGCCTTTAGCTTCTAAGTACCGTATCTCTGCATAGTGTGAGTTCTGTGTGCCGTGTGTTATAAAGTCAGCTGTATTCAGTGGTTGAGATCCTAGCCTGCTGTGTGACCAGCAGCAACTTACTCATCCTCTCTTACTTCCCTGTCTTTATCTATAAAACAGTAACTGTCCTGATAGGACATATAATGCCTCTGTAGTAACAGTGTTCAATAAATAGAAGCCGTTAGTACTACTCTCTTTATGTATTATTTCTACAACCAAACACACACACACACACACACACACACAAAATGCCCTTTAAAAGTCAGTGATAACAGCAAGAGAAAAGAACCCAAGTTTTGGTGAAACCCCAGACTAGCTTGGGATTCTCACTTAAAGGAAGGAAATACAGCATTGCCCCCCAGGGGCTCATGTGCCAGAGAGGAAATCAACAGCCACCCCAAACGGGCCTATTTTCCCAAGACCTCTCCCTACAAAGGCCCCATACTTTCTACTTCAGCACCTCAGCCAGGCTGGGAAAGCATCTGTCACCTCCGTGTGATCTCCCTTAGATAACTTAGAAAGCAAAGTGCCCCATCCATGCAGGCCCACGGCTGGGTGGGCTGCTGGGTGGGCTGCCAGGAGCTTGGCAGAGACATGAGGCAGTCCCCTGTTGTACCCAGAAATCTTTTGGGGAGACCATGCCTGGAGCTCAGAGGCCAGGCACAGCCAGCCCAGCTCAACCCCTCACCTTGCTGAAGGCCCCAGGGCTTACCTGCACAGTCAGGTAGAGCCGGTGGGGACTCCCGGGGCCCGCCCAGTCCACGCTGAGGGCTCTGCACCGTGCTAGGGCTGGGCGAGCTGCTACTCGGGCACTGGAGTCCTCGTCGCTGCCAACCAGGGTATCTCTTCCACGCCCTGTCCCAGGACAGAGAGACAGGTGAGAAGCTCAGACTGCTGGCCATGGACCACTGGCCAGGGCCTGGCTTGTGCATTCTCCCAGCTGGCCCAGGCGTGGCCAGAAGGGACTCACATGCCCTCACGTGCCTGCCCTGTGTAGAGGGAAGGCCTGGCACCAGCAGAGCTGAGCAACTTTCTTAACAAAAGCCACCAAGATTCTCTGCTGGAGGGCACCCAAGATGCCGGCAGGGCCCCCCTCTTCCCACAGTGGCTTATGGGACGCACTTCCTCACCGGCACCTCTACAGGACAGCAGGAGAAGGAGGCTAGAGCTTGCCACCCCAGGGCCTCGGCTTTATTACCCAGTCTGCCTCTAGGTGGCAATTTCTCCCCTGCCTTCATTAAGACCAAACCCTTGCCGGGTGGCCTGGTTCCTACAGTCTCCAGAAGTGCGTCCTGATGGGCCTTTGACACATTGCCTGGGGCTGCCTGGGGCTGCCATGGGGCGTGGCAGCGTGGAAAAGGGGCTTGCCTCACAGGGCAAACTGCTGAGCCACTGCTGGGGACAAATTATATCCTGAGTGCCAGCCACAGGGCTGTGTGCCTTTCAGGTCTTACAGGCCTCCCGATCCTCAGTTTGCCTGACATCAAATGGGGATAACAAACCAACCTCAGCGCCTTGCTGAGGATCAAATGGGATGAGGCACAAGAAGAACCCCCAAGCGCCCAGCACCCAGAAAGTGCCCCCAGTCCAGCCCATTAGGACCGCATTTGCCAGCAGCTCCTCACAACCACCCAGGGAGGTGGGGAGCAGGAGGGTTAAGACCGTGCCCAGAGTCATGTGGAGCTAGTGTTCAAGTCCCACATGCCAACCAGCCCTCCACCATCACACCTTGCAGGGCACTAGGAGGTGGTGGGGACAGGGGCTCGCTGAGACCCTGCCCAGGGGCTGCCGCTCTGCCTGCATTTCACACCCAGGCTTTTGTTTGACTTTTGTCTTAAATTTTTAAGTGGGTAAAAGTCTGTGTGGTCATAATGCTTGTCTCAAACACCTATACACATGCGTGCACACCCATTAGAGTTATACAGAATGCCCACTGACTTCTCTTTTCTTTGGCCATACTGGGGATAGAGCCCAGAGGTAATTTCCCCCTGTGCTACATCCCCTTTGTTTTGAGACAGGGTCTCACTAGCCCAGGCTGGCCTTGAACTTGTGACCCTCTTGCGTAGCTGTGGTTACAAGCATGTGCCACCATGCCCAGCAACTTATTTTCCTTTTTTTTAATGTTTTTCTGTGTGTTTTTTTAAAGTTTTCCAAGGGAAAATGTTTTTGTTTTCTTTCTTTTTTTAAACTAGAACAGCCATACTTGTTCATATTACGTTTATAATCCTGACGACAACCTCACAGGGTGGAGAACATCCCCTACCCTCTTCAGACAACCAGATCTACCTGACACACAAGCCCCAGCCTTTCCTGGAGGTCTCCAGGTTATCCCAACCTGGATCGGATGCTAGGGAGCAGCCAGCCCCAGGCACCCCAATTGCTGGGAGACCTTGGACGGAATCACTCTGACTGTCACTGATGACACAAATGTGGTCTGAGGGCTGGGGTGGTGGCTCAGTGGTAGAGCACTTGCCTAGCGCATGTGAGGCTCTGAGTTCAATCCTCAGCACCATATAAAAACAAACAAACAAATAAATATGTTAAAAATGTGGTCTGAGTGTGAGTGGGGGGGAGTGGGCAGGAGTCTGCCCTCCCTGGTCCTCAGTTTCCCTTTCTGTACACTGAGAAATTTGGACCTAATGGCTCAGAGGGTCAAAACTGGCAAACTAAGCCCCTGTCCCTGTCCCTGTCAATCAGGAGTGATAGACGGCAAATCCCTCCCTGAAGGCACCTCACCTGTAGAGCCCCATCTCCCACACTCTCTGGGTGATCTGCCCACACATTAGCTTGGAGAAGGGTCATGAGCAGCTCCCCAGCCCTGACAATCCAGCCCCACCTGGAATCAGAGGAGCTACTCACTCCTGATGTTCCTGCACCAGGGGACATGACCCAGAAAGACAAGCTGGCTCTGACAGCTCCCCAGGGGGCCCGGAGGGACCCAGAGCTCTGAACCCCTTCACCGTGCACCTGCTGTCAGGGTCCCACAGAAGCCAAAGTGGACCTTAAGTGGAGCGCACAGCACCCAAACCCCGCCAGCCGCGCTCCCGGGCGCCGGGGCTCAGTCCTCGTGCCGTCCGTCCGGGGCGAGCCCCGCCGGGATCAAGTGTCCGCGCCCGGCCGAGCAGTCGCTTCACCTACCTTGTTTACCAGCCTCTGGCAGAGACTCAGCGCGCCCACCGGCAGGCCACCAGCAGATCACCGGGCCCCGACCTGGCGGGCGAGCGAGAACGGGCTGAGCCCTGCCCTAGGACGGTCGAGGCAGCCCGCTCGCTCCAGCCGCCTCCTTCCAGGCAGGGGCGCAGGAAGGAGCCGGAGCGCGCTCCACGCCCGGCCGGGCCGGTTACCCTGTAATTACCTGACAGCTCCGACTGAGGTTAGGAGCCGGCGAGAACCTCAGTCTCATCTCTGGTATCTGGAGGAAGGAAGGGAAATAAAGAGGCATTTTAAAAATGCGGACTCACCAGTTCTCAACCTCCCCGGGCCGGTGTGTGGGAAAGGGCGGGCGGCGGGGCTGGCTGGGGCTGGGGCGGGGCGAGCCATCCCCGGCTCGGGCTCCCGGGCCCGGCCCACTCTCCACAGGCCCCGCAGTGAGGGCGTGGCTCCCAGGTTCCACGTCCTGCGAGAGGGGACCATGGCCCGGGGCTCAGCAGCCTCCTCTGGGTGCCGGGCAGCCTGCGGAGAGAACACGGGAGGAGAGCTTGAAGAGGGCTGGGGGCACCCTGGAAAGTCTGGAGGGTCTGTGAAGGGTGGGTCACCTGTTACCCAGCCCTGCAGCCTCAGTTGCAACATCTCCCAAGGACCCTGGGCTGGCAGGACGAAATGGGGTCTGTCTCCATTTGGGGGGGTGCTTGTTCCTGAATATGGAGTGCTCAGATGTGTCTGGGGCACTCTGAAGAGACCTCATGTCTGAGCCCCTCCTCCCGAGCCTGGCAGCAGGAAGGCATGGCAGGCCAGAGCCCCACATGGAAGAAGCACTGGGAGCTGGCAACATCCTGGTAAGTCTTGCCCTTTTTCTGGGAGACCTCTCCTTTTCTAATCATCATCAGCCATGGGCTTAACCTCTAGCCTTCAGGCTCCTCTGCCTCAGCTAATGCTCTGAACATTAGCATTTCACTAAGGAGGGGCTCAGAAGAACCGGGACTGTGGCCAGCCAGGTTTACATACAGCAGTTCTCTTACAATTCAGTCAGTCCTGCACCCCAGCACCCTTCCTCTGAGCCAAGGGCATGGCAGAAACTGCCAGGTGTTGAGACACCAAGATTCACTCATTCTCCATTTAATAGTTATTTATTGAATGTGTGAAGGGTCATGGGCAGCTTCCCATGGACTTCCTCCTAGAAGTTCTATTTGATTAGGGGAGATGTGACCTCAAAGCTTTCAGGCAGAAGGGAGATAAACACCTCAATAAACCCTCATGGTGTGAAAGGATACATGGAGGCCAAAGGTAGTGGGGAACAGAGGTGGGGTGGGGAGCTCTGGCCAGCAGAGAAAGCCCTGCAGGTCCCTCGTGAACTGAACAAACAGAACAGATGGCAAACAGGCAAACATTCACTTTCCCCCATCCCCCAAAACTAGGGAGTGAAGCCAGGGGCACTCCACCACTGAGCTATATCCCCAGCCCTTTTGATTTTCTTGAGACAAGGTCTCAATACATAACAAAGGCTGGCCTTGAACCTGCCTCAACCTCCCAAATCCCTGGGAATACAGGTGTGGGCCACCACATCCAGTGCATTCACTGCTTTACTGAGCACCTACTGTGTGCAGAGCAGCCTTGAGGACATTTAAGATGACTGAGCTACAGTTCTAGATTCAGTGAAGCCACTTACAGAAAGTCAGCTTGGAGTGCATGCGAGGCGAGCACTCTATCAACTGAGCTATATCCCCAGCCCCTGGTTTTGGTTTTAATACTGAGTTAGGGACACCCAAGGGACTTCCCATGGAGCTACCTGTGCTCGCCATGGCTCCCTGGATGAACATCCTGAAACAAACACCCACAAACACTCCCACTGAAGCTTGGAAGAGAGGTCAGGTCAGGACACCAAGACCCAGAGCAAAAGGCCATCGCTGCCAAAGGTAAGGGTACAACCCCCAAGGTTGAGCAAGAGACGAGGTTACTAGGCGAGGCCAGGGATCCGTCCAGGGGTGGGAAGGGAAGCTGGTGAAGGAAAATCAGAGAGGTGCCAGGAGCATGGGGCACTCCACAGTCCTCATAAGGGACTAGAGAGTGAGTGAGAAGGAAAGGACAGTCAGGTGGCCATGTCAATGTGGAAGAAAGATGGGCAGAAAGCCCCGGGGGTCCTTTTAGAGAATCACACAGAGGAGGGCAGAGGAAGACTCAGGAAGTGGGGTGGTGGCCAGAGGAAGCAGCTACTTCCTTCTCCTTGGGGAAGTTTGGGAGGGAGAGGATGAACTGAGAGGCTGTGGAATTTAGAACCGGGGAGTTGGCCTGTTGGGTAGACAGAGGTGCAGGAAAGAATGGAGTTTCAAGAAGTGGCGGGGTGCAGGGGAGTCCAGGGCTGGGAGGCCAGAAGTTTTGGTCCCTGATGTTTTGGAGCTAAAACCTGGAAGAACAGCAATCATGGTCTCCTCTTTCCTTGACGGAGGAAGCAGCTTGAAGTAGGCTGTTCCTGGGTGCTTCTCATTGGAAGGGGACAGGAATGTGGTTGAAGGACAGGGGAGAGCCTGATCCAAATTGTGGCCCAGCACCACTGAGGAACTGAAGTGGCAGTGTGGAGGGAAGAGCCAAAGGTGCAGACTCTCGGCCCTTCTCCGGGCTGTGTGAGGCAGAGCTGGGCAAAACCCAGCCCCACCACAAGGGGCTAGGAAGGAGAGGCAGGTGCGCCTATGTGCCAAGGTGAGATGGTGCCAGGCACTGAGGGCTGACTCCACAGTTAAGAGAGGAAGATCAGCTGGTCCAAGGGACAGGGGTGGGGGAGACCATTTTCTATGCTATCAGGATGGGAAGTTGGAGCGGCCGCCAGGAAGATGTCAGGAAGAAAGAGGAAGGGTGTGTGCTGATCCCCAAAAGGAAAAAGCAGCTGAATTTAGCAGCTGGAGGGATGTGAAGGTCAAAAGTTTCAAGGAATCCCAAGCAAGCTCAGGTTGCAGGCCAACAAAGAGGTTCTGCACTGTCTCGCCTCGTTGCATGGGCCTCTGATACCCAACCTGAGTCCTGGGACCTCTGGACCTAGGAGTCATGGGGTAGGGAGGTGGACTGGTTCAGAACCTGGCTCTACCACTTTGTAGACATGTGACCTTGGGAACTTTGCCTCTGTGCCTTATTATCACTATCCATAAAATGGGAACAACTCCACCTTAGAAGGCTGGTCTAAAGATTAGACAATGCATATGTAGTATTCAGAACAATGCTGGCATACACTCAGAGATCCAAATTTTTGTTATTCAGTGACTTTGCTCCAGTGCTGGGTGAATGTAGAGGGCCTGGTTGGGAGAGAAGGCATCTGCCCCTCGTTTTGGGCCAGGACACAGAGCTGCAGCCCTCCCCACTGCCCTAGACCAGGGACAAAGTTTGAGGGACAGACTTCACAGCACCCCACCCCCAGACTGCTGCTGGGAAGGGCTTGTTCCTCTGGGAGAGTGGGGGGCAGGAGGGTTGGACAGGAGCTGGGACTTCCCCTGCTCAACATCAAAGATCCTGGGTTTTCCAGGGCAATCCAGATTTCAAAGCCTCTGCTCCCTGGTGCCATTACCCGAACTCACCACCCCGTGTCCCTTAAGTCTAATCACTGCGAATCCAGAGCCCCATTCTGAGGCTGCATTCCTAGCAAATGACTCTGCCTGGCCAAGGAGATGGCTACTTTGTCAAGGGCAGAGGGAATAGCCTGGTACTCACCTAGCCTAGGACTGAGAAAAAGCCAGGGAACGGGAAAGGCAGGGGGTGGTCACAACCCCCAACCTTGAGACAGACGTCTTGTGGGGTCGGGGTGACAAATGGTACTTCAGAATTTACATACAGCTTCCGTTTTAAAAATCTCCCGGGACAGGACCAGGCCCTTCCCTGCGCCAGCCAGCCCAGTTCAGAGTTGTGGCTCTAACCGGGCATGGGGGCTGCAGGGGGCAGCTTCTGGGCCCCCCCTCCCTGCCGGGATTCCGGGGCTGCAGCTGTCAACGACTGATTCCTACGGTTGGAAGGACACTGCCCAGGCCCTGCTTCCCCACCTCAGGGCTGGCGCACCCCACCCTCCGCCTGACAGGGGGAAAGCCAACTGCCCAGAGGACGTGGTGGGAGGGACCTCAAGGACAGCTTTCCTGGGTGTCCAGGGGGTGCGGGGGACCCCTGCAGGGGAGGGGGCGGTGCTAATTGACCAGCGGCTCTCAGGTAGGTATGCGCTCTTTCTCTCAGTTACAATCTGAACAGGGTCCCCAGGCTGCTCCGATCCCGGGGGACAGGCCGCCCCCACTCCCCCGGAGAAACCTGGGAACCCCATGGACAGCCAGGTCTCGGGGCCCGGCCCTCCCAGCGCCCCACCAGGTCCCGGCGGAGGGGTCCCGCGGGCAGAATCACCCGGCTGCTACGCCCGGGTCGGGGCTGGGTGGGGCCCGACTGCTCAGCGGCTGAAGCCCCGACTCACCCGCCTGGCGGAGGCAGGATCCCGGTGTCGCCGCAGCGCCCCGGGCTCGGCCCGGCCCGGCACGGCCAGCCGGCGGGAGGCAGCTCCACGCCACCGCCTCCTCGGCTCGGCCCGCCCCGTGCCCGCCCCTCCCGCACACTTTCCACAGGAAATGATTAACTCGAGCAGCGGCGCGTTCCCATGGCAACCTGCTCTGACTGGTGGGGGGGGTGCCGGTGGTGCGCGCGCACTCACTCGAAGGCTGGTGCTCACACACACGCACACTCGCACGCGCTGGTGCACGCGTGTGCACTCACCGTCTGGTGCATACATACCGGCACGTGTGCTGGTGCCTTCCTGAACACGCCCGTGCCCGCGACTACCAACACATGCCTGTCCACGTGCCCTCACACTCAGTGCACGGGAACACTTGGGCTTCCTCGTGCACACCCACCCCAGGCGCTACGTTTGTAACAATGTTACCCTCACACTAGTACACACAGCTCCAAAATCAGGAGTACAAAACTTTGTCCCACTGCAGCTGGTACATGCACACACTTTGTTTTCTCATGTACTCACTCTAGGATGGTTTCTTCTCATCCTAGCACACACACATATGCACTTGCTCAGGAAACTGCACACGTACACACGCACACACGCACTCACACTGCTGTGCAAATACAAGCTCTCACCAGCTCCAGCGCCCAGCTTAGGCAGGCTTCCTTCCCAGCCCCGGTGCTTCCTTGCCCCATCCCAGCAAAGCAACATCGTCCAGGAACAGGGAAACTGCTGGGGTTTGTCCCGGGTCAAACATGCCTTTAAGATCCGGAGAAAACACCTGGGAGCCTCGGGAGAGGCCTAGGGGAGAGCAGGGAGCCTGCCAGCCAAGAGGGACAGCTGACCGGAGGAGCCTCTCTGTTCTTTGTCTCTGAAACAGAGGCTGCATTTTATTCCAGCCTCAGCAGCAGTATGCCCCTCCAGGGTGCGGAAGGAGGAGAAAGAAGGCGCCCAGAAGCCAGCCCAGTGCAGGCTGATGCTACCGCAGATAACCAGAGAGGGTGGGTAGGGGGATGGCCCAGGAGGGGCAGGCCCGGGCTGGAGGTGGCCCTGTAGCTCTGTCAGGTCTGCCTCCTGCTGCTGCCCAGGCACTGGGCTGGCAGTCAAGAATCTGGACTGGAGACAGAGCCAAGAGCCTGGGCCTCAGGGCGTCCTGGAGGCCAGGCCAGGACAGTTGCAGTTCTCCAGCTGGAACGGGGCTAGTGCATGCTTTATTTTCCAAGATTCTGGAGAGAAGTCCTGATAGAGGGCAAATGTCACGCTCCTGGAATGGTTCCTTGGAGAGTTAGATTTCCCGCTGAGAACTGGGAGCGCCTTCCTGGTGGGAGGAAGGGCTTTGTTTTCACAGTTGCGCTCTCTGAATTCCCTGCCCGCCCTCCAGACAGCAGCGGTCAGTGGGACTGCAAGGTTGGGTGGAGGAGAAACTTCTGACCAACTATCTCCCTTTAGTTGGCTGGGGTGTTGGGGGGCGTCTGTCTTTAAAGTTTCAGAATAAAACCAGAGGTCTCGTCTTACTTGAGGGTTAGTACACTGATATTAACAACAACAAAAAAAGATTTTAAATTAATAACATTTATTGTTCTTTTTTTTTTCTCTAATTACAAAAATAATAGATATTCATTGAGATCGTAATCCCACCCGTTGGACTTAAATGCTGCCAACACTTCACTACAGACATTTTTTTTTTCCTGTGCACATAACAGATACCATTTATTCAAAGCCAAACACCGTGCCTGGCGCTGAGCTCTTTATAAACAAGATCCTATTCAACCCGGATCGCCCTATGAGGTGGAGACCATCATATCCCCATTTTTTTCAAGAGAGGAAACTGAGCCTGAGAAAGTTCATTCACAGTGTGTGTCAGAGCTGCCCAAGAGCCCTCGTGGACATAAGGAGGAGCTTATTAAGATCAAAGAACCAGGGCTGGGGCTATAGCTCAGGGATGGAGTGCTTACCTGCCATATGTGAGGCACTGAGTGGGTTCGATCCTCAGCACCACATAAAAATAAGTAAATAAAAAGGTATTGTGTCCATCAAAACATCAGAAGGAAAAAAAAAAAAGAAAATGGAGCCATTACGAGGAGGCATTACTGAAATTTTAGCAAAACTCTGGCTTAAAATGTAAAAACTAATTATTCAATGATTGTTAGAATTAAAGAATGCACCGAACTTGGACAGGCTGGAGCTCAGTGGCTTTGGCCTTGACCCTTCCTGTCCACCTTCTGTTAGAGGCATTGCTGTCTCAGGGAGGGGCAGACAAAATGCAGAGACCAGAACACTGCATACCCTCGTCTACCCTGTTCTCCAGACGCGAGTCAGCAGCGCCATCTTTATGCTCAAAGGGCCTGAAACCCTCCACATCTCACATCTCCATCAGAGAAGCAGCCAAGGGCCAGAGAGTTCTTTTCCCCAGAGGGAAGCAAGAAGAGGAATGAAAAACCAGACTGTGTTTGATCTGCCCCTCATGGCAAGCCCGAGTCCGGCACAGATAAGATGAACATGACTTTCCAGTTTTAACAATTTCACTTAAGATCCAATCACCCCCAGGTTTTGGCAAGTGCCTTCCTCCCTGCCCAGAAGGCCTCTCACCTTCACCTGCTTGCACCTGCCTCCACTCACCTTTATCTGACCAATTCCAGCCTGTCTTTCAAGTTTCTGAAAGCTTAGAGATCAGCCAGCATCCTTGACCCTCCCAGGCTCCCAAGGCAGCCTCCCCACCCAGCAGTGCATTGGCCTTTTCCTACCCATGCCACCCCCTCCCTCAGCTGGGCCCTTTCCTGACATGGACAGGGAAAACCAGAGCACGGGGCACAGTGCCACATGCATGCCACCAAAGAAACTCTGGTCACACAGAGTTCAGTGGCAAACAGGATGCAGGGAATGGATCTGAACAGACCATTCCCACACGAACCAATGACACTTCCTACCAAAAGGAAGGGAGAGAAGGGTCCTTAGGCAATTATTTCAGGTGGCCAGTTAGGAACACCCTGTGGCTACAAAGGGTGCTTATCCTTTAGCTCCTTTAGCGATCCTGAGTGAGAATTTATTTTTTTCTTGGAGATGAGATTCCCTATGTTGTCCAGTTTGGCCTCTAATTCCTGGGTTCAAGCAATCCTCCTGTTTCAGCCTCTCAATTAACTTGGACCGCAGCCCCATGCCGCTGTGTTCAGCTAATTGTTTCTTAACCTGAGAGAACATTCTGTCGTTAAGAGTCCCATATTAAGGGCCAGATGGCAGTGGCACAGCCAGTAATTCCTGCAACTTGGGAGGCTGAGGCAGGAGGATCACAAGTTCAAGGCTAGCCCCCGCAACTTGGCAAGATCCTTGCCTCTAAATAAATTAATTAATTAAAATGCCCCTAGGTTCAATCCCCAGTACAAAAAAGAAAAAAGTCCATATCAAGTAATCCTGACTCCATCAACTGCTAGTTAGAACCTGTGTCTTCCAATAGCCCTGAACTGTCCATCAGGAACACCCAAGAAACAGCTAGAGAAGACACCAGGGAGGTCAGAGCCATTTGCACTCAGCTTCACAAGCACTAGGTTTGATTGCCAGCTTTGCCCTCCCCAGCTCCAGGGCTCTGAGCCTGTTTGGAGGACAGGCACTAACCTCATATCTGCTAGCTCTCAGGAAGCTGTCCTTCTCAGGATGTGAAGGGGCAGGGGTCTTTAGAAGCACACAAATTCCTCTAGCCCTTGTCTGCTGGAGTCTTCTCTTGCAGGCACTGGGGACTCGGTGGATATTTGGACAAATTACACCTTGCACCTTTCTCTCTCTGTCCCCTTCCTGCTCGGAGCTCCCTCCTTTCTAAAAGGCATATTAACTGGAAACAATTCTTCCATTTTCAGAAGTCCCTGCAGGAAGCCAAAGCAATCCTGCCCCCAATCAAACCACCTTGCCCCAGACAGTGGCTGCCTTTCTGCATTTCCCCAGGGGCTGGACTTAACAGAGCTGCCCCTACTCTCAGATGAGGGGAACCCAAAACCTATTTACACCAGGAGGAGGAATTTGGCAGATTCTTTCCCTGGGCACCCCGAGGGGGAAAGCAAACAGAAGCTTTTTTTTTTTTCCCCTTTATCATTTCCTGTAGTTAAAAAAAAAAAAAAAAAAAAAAAAAAAAAAAAAAACCCGAGAGGAATGCAAACATGCAGGAGATAATGTAGTTAAGCTCCAGGTAATAAAAAGATTTAGCAAGAATGGCCAGGGGAGCCGCGCAGCCAGATAAGCCCCGCCCCCGCCCCGCCCCTGCCCCGCCCCCGCGCCGACTCAGTCTTGCTGACCGTCCAAAGCTACAGGGCTCTGCGCTGGATCTGCAGGGCTTCGCTTCCTGTCCCTAACTCGGTCCTACCCCTAGTCTAAGCCGATGCCCCTTTTCCACGGTCCCCATTTTCTCGTTCTTTTCTCCCCATCTGGGTTTTCTGTGTTTTGCTGTGCTGGGGATGGGATCTAGCCCTCCCCCACCCCCACCCCATGCTAGGAAACTTGTTGTTTTTTTTGTTTTTTGTTTTGGGTTTTTTGTTGTTGTTGTTGTTCTGTTTCGTTTTGGTTTGGTTTTAGAGAGGAACTAACTACATTGCCCACTGTGATCTCAAACTCCCGGGCTCAAGGGATCCTCCTACTTCAGCTTTCCAAGTAGCTGGGAGGCCAGGCACGTGCCATCTCGTCCACAAAAGACCAAAGTGGGTTTTTCTGCACCAATGTAATAGAAACCAACAAAAGAAAAAGCCCCCAGATCTCACTACCTTAACTTAAAGGCATCGGACCAGGTTTTCTTTCTGGTAACTGATCTTGGGCAGACATGCTTCTACAGTTAAAAGAGGAGGTAGGAAGCATCAGTTGCCAGGTGTGGGGGCACACACCTGTAATCCTCGGTTCAGGAGGCTGAGGCTGAGTCAGGAGCACGGAAAGTTCAAGGGCAGTCTCAGCAATTTAGCAAGACCATAAGGAATTTAGCGAGACCCTGCCTCCAAATAAAAAATAAAATGGGCTGGGGATGCAGCTTAGTGGTAGAGTGCCTCCACGGTTCAATTTCAATTTCCACATACACCCCAAAAAGGGCGGGGTGAGAAAACAATGGTTATTACTGGGCTTGGGGTCAGGTTGTGGGCTTGAACCTGGTTCAGCGGCTTCCTCAGTGCCTGGTTTCCTCCCGTGAACTTGGGGCTACCAGGAGTGCCCAATCCACTGGGTGGCTGTGACATAATTTAGAGTAAGCGTGAAACACTCTTATCATCTGGCATTCGATGACTTTTTCAAGAACGCAAGCTGCAGTGGGTGAAAAGCAGATTAGACAGAATTTTCTACTCTGGCCAGGCCTGGTGGCACATGCCTGTCACCCAGCAGCTTGGGAAGCTGAGGCAGGAGAATTCAAAGTCCAAAGCCAGACTCTTAGCAACTTAGTGAGGCCCTAAGCAACTTAGAGTGACCCTGTTTCAAAATAAAAAAATAAAAAATAAAAGTTGGGGTTGTGGCTCAGTGGTAAAGCAACCTGGTTCAATCCCCAGTCCAAAAAAAAAAAAAGAATTTTCTACTGTGCCTATTCTCACTTTATATCCCATAATAAGTACTGTCTGCATTGTTTTTTCCTCCTTAGGCCTGCTCTTTTCTGCAGACCCCAGGCTGAGGCTGGGACCCCATGCAGCACTGGGGTCCTATTGAACAGTCCCTGTTTTACATGGCCGCATAATATTCCACTGAGTGGCTCTTCCTGACCGAGCTGACCCTGCCACAGGCTTAGAGTTGAACAGCTTCCACTTTTGCACTTTATAAACAGCATTGCTCTCTCCACCCCCTCCCCCACAAAACACACACTGCACAAGTCCATGCACTCCCTGGGGGGAGGGGAGGGAGCCGAAGGGCTGTCAATTTCACAAAATCTTTCTGAACAGAGTCGCAGCATTTTTTGTTTTCATTTTCTGTGTTGCCAGATTGCCCTGGGAAGGGCTGTACCCAATTTACACCATCCTTGGCCGCATGTTTGGATGAGAACGACTTTCCATGCTGAGTTACAGCTTTTCTCTGGGATCTGGAATCCGTGCCCTGACTGGCTCTCCTGCGAGGCACATACGGAGTGACGGCTGTCAAGGGGGGAGTGGCTGGCTCGGCCTGGGAGCGTTTGTCAGCTGGGTGGGGCCAGGTGGGGTCCTGCCTGCTCTTAAGCCCCCAACTACTTCCCAGGTGGGTCCCCCCACCCTGCTGTCAACCCCCGGGAGGATCGTCACTGTGCTCCAACATCATTTCTGCTCTCCCCCGTCCAGGCCCTGGATGCTGGCGTCTGGCAATAAGTGAATCAGTCACTGCTGGAAAGAAAATCCCTGGGAATGGGGTCAGGGAGTCCCCAGGCCAGGGAAGCCCAGGGCTCTTAAAAAACCACAGCCCAGCCCCGACCACCCCCTCGCTCTCAGCACTGTCCCTGCCCTTCCACTGTCGCGTGGCCCTGGCCAGCACCATGGTAGCCAGACTGGGCCGGCCTCCTGGCCTCCTGCTCTGGGAGTGGCCCGTGTTTGCAGATGGCAACGGAAGTTTTGACGCTGATGATCCGCCAGCCACCCACGGCTCTCCCTCTCCTGGTTCTTAGTCATTCTCACCAGGCTCAACCTCCCGGCCACCCCACTGACGTCACAGCATCCAGGTGACAGGGAAGAAGGGAGCAGGATCGCTGTGGCTTCGGTGGCTTCCCTGAGAGGGGAGGGTAAGGAAGGGATGAACTTCCAGCCACCCAAACAACCAGAATGTGCAGGGCCTCGAACGCCAGGGTGGGGAGGCCACTTGTGTGTCGAGCACGGGGCGGACTCTGCCGGCATTTCCTCCTCGGATCTCGATTCGTGGCCACAGCACATGTGGCTGGCATCGTCCCCATTTTAAAGGTGGAGAAACTGAGGTTCTGCATTACGAGCAGGGCCAGGGAGGCCCACGACTGAGTGGGGAGCCACTCTGGAGGGCAGCCGGGAGTGCTGGATGTGGCAGGCCCACTGTGTCCAGGGACAGAGTTCTTCTCTGTCCCCTCAAGCCCCTCCCTGGGTAACTGAGCGGGGTGGGCTATTTGCAGCACTTCAGCCTGGAGGAAGTGAGCAGGCCACTTGGAAGGGATGAGTAGCTCTGGGGAGGAAGGAGGCCACAAGAGAGGAGACCTGCAGAGGCTGGCCACAGCCACCTTGGGAGTAGGGCCCGTCCCCGGTCATCCCCTGTAGCACCCGCACTCCAGAGCCGCAGAGAGGTGTTTGTGTGAGGCCACCCAAGTAACAGGCCCTGGGTTCGGCGGCCCCTGGCCTGCTCAGAACTGAAGGGCAGGTGCTTGTGGGGCTGGAGAAATGGCCGGAAGGTGTGGGAAAATGGGCGGAGCCAGAGCAGGTGAGACCCTGCAAATCAGAGCCAGGTGCTGCTCAACCGAGGGCCTGGGACCCCGGGGCTGGCCAGGGCCTGCCCAGTTGCCCCCCTGAACCCTCGCCCTCTACCCTGAGCCAGAGGCACAAGTAAGCACCGGGCATCCACAATGAGGGCAGAATCGGCCAATAAGAGGCAGGAGCTCATTCCACTCCTGCTGCTAGGGCCACTTGGGCTGAGAGAGGAGGGTCCCACCTTCCTGCCAACCTCCCCAGCAGGCGTCCAGGGCACCCCGCCACCAGGCCTCTCCTCCACCCAGGGGTGTCCGCCCCACCCCGCCTCCTGGGCAGGTGGCACCAGATGGCTCCATCCTAGGTGAACCCAGGGGGGTTCACTCCAGCCACCTCCTGGAGACGGAGTGCCACATGCAGTCATTCAGGTTCCACCCTGTGCCCAAGTGAGCCTGCAGCCTGGGCCCGTCCATGCCCAGGACCCTCCAGCAGCAGCACCGCCCACTGGGTGGGTTCTGCCTCCTCAGGAAGAGACCCAGGGACCACGGAGCTCAGGGCAGCTGCAGCCCCACAGCCGGACACTGGACTGGATGCTCCCAGGGTGGCGGCCACAGGGTGCCCGGCAAAGGCGGTGGACACCCCAGGTTGGGTGGGGGTTTGGGCTGCCTCAGCCTCCAGCTGTGAGACAGGCTGGCCCCAGTCCAGTTCTTACCCCTGCACCACACTGCCTCTCGGGGTAGTCAGGGGTCCGTGTCCCACAGGTCACTCCTGAGCATGCGTCCAAGGCTTGCCACCACCTGCCTGCAGCCACCCCGCACGGCCTTCCTAACATTCGCCCTCCTCAGGACACCCTCCCGCAGAGCCTTGAATTCACCACGTTCCCACCTGCTGTCCTTGTGCCCGTGGTCACCTTCATGACGACAGCCCGGGCACCTTGAGACCCACCACCTCTGAGGGGCCTCCCTGACACTGCCCTGTCAGAAGTCCTCAGGGTCACTTACCCTCCCCGAAGCTCACCAGCACTTGAAGGGTGAATGTTGGGGACATGTTAGTCTTCTCGATTCAGACTCCCGTGCTGTGTGGCTTTGGGTAAGGCATTTAACCTTGCTGTTCTACATTGTGCACACAGGTACTATTTGTTGAGCACTTCCTATGTGCCAATGACAAGGTACCTAGTACTTTATGTGCATGGTCATATTTACCCAGGCACAGCGATTACCTGTATCCCAGTTACTTGGGGGACCGAGACAGGTGGATCACACGTTTGAGGTCACCCAGAGCAATTTAGATAGATCCCCCCGTCTCAAAATAAAAAATAAAAAGGGCTGGGTATGGTACAGCACCCTTGAGTTCAGTCCCCAGTACCAGGAGAGAAAAAAAGAAAAAAACAGTTGCCACCATTATGGTCATTTGCTCTTGTTTCTGTCTCCCACCCAGCCTAGCGAGGAGCAGACACTGAAACTCCATTACAGGTAGGTATGGACGTGTGTGGGAGGGACTGGGACAGGAAGGAGCTCCAGAGTCACCGCCCTGCACATGCCCCACCATGCCCGGGGGCAGTCCTGTCCTGGCTGGGGCAGTACCGTCTTTGGAGCCTACTGCTGACAGGCAGTGGTGGCAGGGGACCTGGAGGTGACCTGCTGTCACTTCTCCCATCGACCCTGTCGTCACCCAGAGAAAACAGACTGTCCCAGCCAGGCCTGCAGTGGGCAGAGCCCCGCAGCAGACAGGCTGACCCCGAAACCAAGTTCCATGGCCCTGGGAGGCAGAGTGGAAGCAGCATTTGTGCAGTTGGTGACCGGCGTGGATTCTGGGTTGTTTGTGCCAGCTCAAGGCCACAGGGACAGATGCCCTGCCTCCCTGTGTGCCAGCCCGCTCCAGTATTTTCGAGGATACCTGACCCCTCCAGACATCTCCCAGAAGCCCCAGGGGCTGTTTTCAAGGTTCTCTGCCATCACCTCCAACCTAGCTGAGCAGGGTCCACATCCCCACCTCACCCGCCTTCTCTACCAGGATGCCCTCCAGGATGCCAAGACCAACCTGAGCCCCGCTGAGCGTCCTGCACTGCACTGCACTCAGGTGGGGCAGAAGAGGGGAGTCGAGGTCCCCTCCCTCCATCCTGCCCCGCCACGGCTCATCCAAATTCTTGTGGCATCTCCGAGTTCTTCTTTCTCATCACAAAACCCCCAACCACCCCGGACGCGTCTCCCTGCCCTTCCCCTAGGGCAGGCACACATTCAGTGCCCGGCGCCTGGAGTGAACCTGTGCCCCCGCGTGGGCCCCGGTGACCAATTGTGCATGGACTCGCCAGGCTACCCCTGCTGCAAAAGGACGACGACACCCCTGCACCTCAGCTGGGTGAAGCGTTTGGGAGCCCTGACCCTTTTCTCCCCCGAGGTCTCTCCATCCTGATGTAAACCGGTGGCTGTCACCAGGCACCCACAGGAAAGGGGGCGCCAAGGCCTCCTCCCCGCGGATCTGAGCCATTGGATCCTCCGATACTTGTAGATATTGGAGGAATGCGCCTGGGATGTTGGGGAGAAGGGAGGAGACGGAGCCCCCATTCTTCATAAGTCCTTAAAACGCCCCCCTTCATAGGTGGGAAAATGGAGCCCTAAAAGAAGATCAGTCCAAAGAAAGTGCCCAAACCAGGTACTCCGAGCCGAGGAGCGTGGAAGGACCCACCATGACACCTTGGCCTAGCCCAGAAGGGGTGACCAGCCCAGAGGAGGTTGGGAAAGGGAGCCAGGTCTTCGGCCCTCCCAGGTCTTGGGCTGCCGGGGGCCCAGGCCTCCCTCCCTCCCTCTTGAGGCCCCGGGAGACCCGCTTTGGGTCTCTGAGCAGGAGCTGGGCAGAGAAACGAGGGTTTTGGCCGCCACAGGGGAAACCTGGGCTCAGAACTGCCGCGTGAGTCATGCCTCGCCGGGGAGCAGCTGACGCTCCGTCTGCGCCTTACAAAACCACAACAGGCTGCCGAGTGACAGCCGGCTGCCCGAGTGTCGAGGAATGCTGTTGCCAGACAGGTTTCCGAGGCCCCCGCGAGCGTGCTCCAGAGAGCAGGCCTGGGCTGCTGCCACGCAGGCGGCAGGCACAGGCCAACCCACCCCTCCTCACCACAAGGACCCCTCAACCTCCATATAGCCCCCTGCCAGGAGTCCCTGAAGCCAGCCACCACTCCTAGGGCAGCCATCTCTTCCAAGCCAGCACTAAGTGAAGACTGTGACTTGGGGCAGCCACCTCCCCAAGCAAGAGTGGGGGCCAGGAAGGTGGAAGGACTCCCCACTCCTGACCAGTCAGCTATCACCGCAGACCTCCCTGCACCATAAATAAGTTCCTACTAAGAATGGTAATGGGGTGACACTGACAAGCCCTTACACAGCGCTCACTGTGGCCATGCCCGGAATTGCAGCACTGAGCACTTTTGCTGCGTGTGTATTAGTTTCACTGTGGCTGCTGTAACAAAATGACCACAAATTGGATGGCTTAAAACAACAGAAATGTCACCAGGTGCTGTGGTGCATGCCTGCAATTCCAGCTACTCAAGAGGCTGAGGCAGGAAGATTGTGTAGCTCCAGGATATATTTGTGTTGGCTTTTATTTTTGTTTTTGTTCTGGGATTGAACTCGGTGGCACTCTACTGCTGAACTACATCTCCAATCCTCACCCTCCCACCAACACTTTCAAATTTTATTTTGAGACAGGGTCTTGCTAAGTTGCCAAGGTTGACCTTGAACTTGTGATCCTCTTGCCTCGGCCTCCTGAGACGCTGGGATTACAGATGGGCAGCATGGCACCCATCTGATTAACAGGCCTTGTCCTCCCCAGGTCCAGCACACTCCACAAGGGGATCTAACGGAAACACCTCGAGGCCTTCTGAGCTGGCAGAGGCTCTCTGCCTGGTGTGATCTACGGCACTGTTGTGTTTCCTGATAACACCCAGCTCGGCTTCGCCTGCCAAGCTCATAAAAGGTATGTAAAGCTTCAGCTCGGTTGACCTCACCAGGTACCAGCGCCATCCCGACTGTCTTTTCCAGCTGCGGGGCTGGCTGTGTGAATGGTTACGGGGTGGAGAAAATCCAGCTCAAGAATCCACAAGTTCTTACAGCGGAGCTGAGCAGGGGCTCGGGGAAGACAGCACGGGTGGGTGGGTGCTGTTCTCTAGAGCTCCCAATGCAGCAGCTGACCAGTCCTCAGCCCTGGGTTGGCCTGGCCCCAGGCAGAGCCCAGCATTTTCTCACTTAATTCTCACAAGGGCCCCACTAACAAGGCGACAACCATTTTTCCAGACGAGGAAGCTCATTCTGCTGGCTGGAAGCCAAACCAGAACTTGGTCCCAGCTCTGCCTGGGCCTTGATCAGGGCATTTGTGGAGGGCGGGAGGCCCCAGGATGGGGAGCACCTTAGAGGATGGAAGGCTGGAATGGGGCCGAGGGAGGACAGGGCTAAGGATCAGGCGACCAGGGCACATGACGTGGCCCAGGCAGGAAGGTGGGACCACCCGTCTGGACACTGCCACAGGCAGCCACGGTCTGCCACGGTCTTAATATGCAGAGAGACTGCGTTGCCTTCCAATTTGAAAAGCCCCCATGGCTTTCCATGAAGCTGATGGCAGAATCCAAAGTTCTTCTATGATCAACAAGGCCCTGCAAGGACGGCCAGTGGCCTCCCCCTTAGCTCAGCTCCAGCCACGCCGGCCCCTTCCTGCTCCCCAGACATGCCACCGGGCCTTTGCACTTTCTGTTCCCTGTGCCTGCAGTGCCCTTCCCTCAGCTCCACAGCATCGCAGCTCAGGGGTCCCCTCCTCAGAGCAGCCTTAGGGTGGGTGGCCCCCATTACTCTCCATCTTACCTCCCTGCTTTGTTGTCTTCCTCACACTCACTGCCACCTGCCACCTGTGTATGGACCACCTGTTCCTTAATTGTCCTTGTCCCAGGAAGGTGAGGACTTGCTCTTGTTCCTGGTGACCTCAGCACCCCTCACCATGACACACACATAGCAGGTCCTCAGCAGATAGTCACTGAATGAATAAATGGACGAATTCAATAGAGAATGCAGAGTCACAGACTGTAACACTGGGACCCTGGGCTGGCAGGAGGAGGTGGAGAGGGGAGTGGCCTGGGAGAGCAGGGGGGAGCTGGGCCAAGCCCGGAGGACTTCCTGGAGAAAGTGACCCAACCCTGTGAGGGGATGCCTGGCCTCTGGCTGCAGCACCGACCAGGGCAGAGCCCCTTAGTCCACATCGATCTGCCCAGCCCAGAGGTTCCAAAGTGAATCTTCACCCTGTGATTCTCTGTGCCCATTGGCTGGACTGCTCTATGGTTCCGAGGCTAACTGCCCCTTGCCTCTTGCAGCCCTGGGGAAAGCAAAAGGCCAGTCCTGTGTCTTCAGGTGCCTGCGGGGGGACGGGGGTGTCCTGAAGGGCAGGGGAGGGCTAAGGGCCCCGAGGACAATTGGTAGGCCGGAGAGTTCCAGAAGTTGACAGGAACTAAATCACCAAGAAATTCTCTAAATCACCAAGAAATTCTCCAGGGCACCAGAGCCCAGGGGTTCAGAAAATGTGCTCTGGGGTTGACATCAGGGCCACCTCTAGCCCCTTGACCTCTCTGGGCCTGCACAGAAAGAAGATAAGCCCACACTTGTCCTGCAAAGGATTACTGGAGGATGAATGAGCCAAGGCATACAGGAGGCGCTCAATACACGCAGCACTTCTTAGGGGCCGGTTATGTGCCCGAGTACTGTGGGAGGCACCTTCATTCTGAGAAATAGTGGCCTGGCCTCTTCAGAAGTGTCAATGTCATGAAAGATACAGAAGCCCTCAGGGACTGCTCCAGATGGAAGGAGACCAAAGAGAGACAAGTGCACCCAAGACCTGAGTGTGAGCTTCTGTTTGCCCCAAAGGACACTCTCTGAACGACTGGCAAACCCCGTGTGAACTGACCGTGCGATGGTCATGTGGTTTTGACATTCATTTCCTGATTCTGGTGGTTGCACACTGGTTATCAGAGAGAACGTCTTGCTTTTAGGGGACACACGCTGACGGATTTGGGGGGAGAGAGGCAGGTCTGCGTCCTCCTCTTGAATAGTTCAGGGGAAGAGAAAATGTAACATGAAAGTAGTCGCCGGTTAACGCTCGGGAAAAAGTTAAAAGAAGCGGTGGGGGAGGGTATTTGGGAATTCTTTGTATTATTTTTGCAATTATTTTCTGTGATTATAAAAGTCGAGAGAGAGAGAGAGAGAGAGAGAGAGAGAGAGAGAGAGAGAGAATATGAAAAATAGAGGAAATGCATGACCCCTCTCTTGAAAGGACGCAGAGACCTGGCAGGAGGGCACATCCCTCTGGTGGCAGGCCTCCAGCAAAGGTGACCATTAACCTCTGACGTGATGCTACAAGTGGAAAATCCCACACCTGACCTCATGTGACGAGTCGCAGAGTGTAGATGCCCTAAAAATGTCAAAATTGCTCAGGAGTCTGAGACTGCAGGATTGCAAGTTCAAGGTCAGTCTGGGCAATTTAAAAAGAACCTGTCTCGAAATAAAAAATACAAAGGGCTGGGGATGTAGCTCAGTGGCGGAGCGCCCCTGAGTTCAATCCCTAACATTGCAAAAAAAAATATATATATATATAAGGAAATAAATAAATGTCATTCATACATACACACATATGTATGCTTATATGTACACACACACACACACACACACACACAATTACCTTTAAGCCATGTGTCTAAGGTATATCTGAAGCAAAAGAATTTCCTGTTTGGCTACCCTCTCTAAAAGATCTCATTATATATATGCAAATATTCGAGAATCTTCCCAAACTCTGAAATGTGAAACCCTCTGGTCCCACCACACTCTGGTTGAAGGGATCCTCAACCTGCAGATGAATGCAGCAGGTGTCTAATGAACCTCCAGTGCCCCACGTGAGTCTGCTGTGGGGGCAGGGATGGTGTCACCAGGGCTACACCCTCGGTCAGGGTCACGGCAAGTGCGTAGGCCAAGGATAGACTGGACACCAAGAGCTGGGCCAGCAACTTCCTGACAAAATAAGGTGTTTCCTGCAAACTAACAAGGTCCCGGGTGGCCAGGAGGCCCTTGGCTGAGGTGACCCGAGGCCCCGTGGGAGGCCAGCGCTGTCCAGGCCCTCGCTCAGCCTCGGGCAAATAGCTAACCTGCATCTCCAGCCCACTGGGCCCTGGCTGCAGTGGAACCCCACCCCAAGGATGAATGAACAGTGACGGGGGCCAAGGAATGTGGCCTACAGCGCAGAGAACGCAGCCCAGCCCGGCCTAGCCCAGTCTGCCTGGCAGGTTGTGGCCCAGCCCCTGCGGGCCACCTCAGGCTGCTGGGCCTCACGGATGACCTCCTGGGGCCTCCCCTCCTGTGACCTGTCCAGGGGCGAGCGTCACACCTGAGTGGGTGGGGAGGCGCTGCCTTCAGTCCCATGACTCACCATGCGCTTCTCTCCCCTCCAGACGCAGGGTGTCAGGGCTACAGCAAGGCTTGTCCCCGGCCTGGAAGGACTCCCAGGAGGGAAAGTGGGGCTTGCACACGAGCTCTGGGCTCCATTCATGAAAGCGGAGAAGCATGTGATTACCAGAGGATACGAGCTTGCCTGCGACAAGCTGCTAAACCCCAGGAGCAGGACGCCACTCCACTTAACACCCGCGGCTGCTCCAGGGCCAGCTGTGAGTCAGGCCCTGACCTTGGCCGCCTGCTTAATTTAGAGCAATGGCAGCTGCCCCCCTCCCAAAATTAGCTGCCCTGTTCCGCCTCGGTCCTGCCGCTCACAGGCCTCTGAGCTGAGGCACTTTGAAAATCCAGTGGGCACAGGGCTCTGGGAGGTGTTCTCCACCCAAGTTCAAGTTCAAGTAGTACCAGTTTTGGTGGGGAGTCTGTCTCCTCCTCCGGCTCACCTCTGGCCTCCATCGCCTCCTCTGAGACTATCACAGCCACCAGGCCCAGGGATCCCTCCCAGGCACAGTCCCCATTTATAAGTTCACACTAAAAAGTTTCACAGCACTTCATTTCCACACTTAACCCTCAGGAGCCTCTGCGTCCCACACACAGACACCTTGCCTTCCTCGCTCCATGGTTTTTTTTCTTTGCAGTGCTAAGGTTGAACCCAGGGCATCACACATGCTGGGCAAACCCTCTACCACTGAGCCATATCCCCTACCCTTCTTTATTTTTATTTTGAGACAGGGTCTCACTAAGTGGCCCAAGCTGGCCTCGAACTTTCAATCCTCCTGCCGCAGCCTCCCAAGCCGCTGAGATTACAGGCATGCACCACCACTTCCGGTGGCTGTGCTTCTTTCAAAGAGTGAACTTCTCCAACTGCTTTCACCAGTTCCCCTGACACAGAGAATTGAGTATTTCGGTCCCTTGCAACCACAATGCTTCTCGGGACATCCAGGCACCTGGATCTTTGTTCTCATTCGTAGCAGGTATTCCTAGGAGTAGAACTGCTGGCATTACCATGTTGGTATTTGGCTGGGGTTTGAACCCAGGGCCTTGTGCTTGCTAAGCAGCTACTCTGCCACTGAGCTCCACCCAGCCCCAGCAGAGGATCATTTTAAATTTTAGTTAGGAACAACCACGCCTTTGAAAATTGAATGAAAAATAAGAACTGAGCCTATGTGATTATTTTGCATTCAATATCTGGATGGAGGCTCACGGACTCCACATTAAGAAGTCTTAGAAGGGCCAGGCGTGGTAGTGCACGCCTGTAATCCCAGGGGCTAGGGAGGCTGAAGCAGAAGGATCGCAAGTTCAAAGCCAGCCTCCACCACTCAGGGAGGCCCTGCGCAAGTTAGCAAGACCCTGTCTCAAAATAAAATATAAAAAGGGCTGGGGAAGTGGCTCAGTGGTTAAGCACCCCTATGTTCAATCCCTGGCACCCCCATCTCTCCCCCCAAAAAAGTCTTGGAAAGGAGAACTAGAACTTGTATAGGAAAATTGTGTCCAGCCTCTGCTCCTGCGAGGGCGTTTGACTTGGTCCCTCCACAGGAAGCCAGCCTGTTCTGCTGTCACCGCTGGTGGAGATGCAGCTCTGTGCTGATTCCAGAAGTCAGATTCTTTGTCACGCTCCACTGCCAGGGCACATACCTCTCATAGATGGCCTCGGGCTCCCAGGACGTGGCTGTCGCTGTCCGGCAGAAGTGCCGGGCCAGGGCTGCTCCTCCTCGGGCACTGGGGTGTGGGGTCCTGGGGTCCTGGTGGCCCCTGCGCAGCTGCCATCTCGGGACTATGAAACCGGACCCTGCTCAGGGAAGGCTCCGGGGCTCACACGCTCATCAGCCGTTAATATTTCAGCAGCCACCAAGGACTCAGGTTAACAGACGCCACTTCAGGAAAGCACCGGGCCGAACACGGACCCCGTCATCTTCCTCTTGGGGTCCACGTGAGACTGCAGGATTCCACCAGGGAAGGCTAACTGGACATGCAGCCCGTGGCGGCCAGCCGGGGCCAGCAGGCTCAGGTGACCTCGGTGCCCTTGGGAGCCAGGAGCTTCCCTTGGCCATGGGCCGCATCCTAGTGTCCAGCTGGCTCTGTGTCCATCATGGAGACGTCGCAAGGGCTCTGGCTGACCATCCGCTGGGCCGTTCACCTGATGGCTCCTCACTCCGCACAGTTTCCACAAATCTGGAGCCAAAGAGCGGCCCCAGCCTGGCATGGTGGAGACACTGGGCACCTGTGACCTTCCCGCTTCCTTCCCCTCTAAGTTCCTGGAGCTCAAACGCTCTCCGGCGGCTCACACTGCCCGTGTGACACGTCACAGAGGTTTTCAGGACCACAGCCTTCCTGGTGGTGTGACCATTTCCAGAGGCCGTGGTGTCATCTGCCTGGGCTTCAGCCACCATGAGGCACTGGGTAGAAACTCCCCTGGGCCCTTCCAGTGAGCAGAGACCATGTCTAGAGAACATTCTAGAAAACACGTGTCTCTCAAGCTCTGCAGAGGAAGGGACTGAAAACTCCCATTTCTGGAATTCCATGTCGGTTCTAGCAGGTTCTACCTTGAAGGCTATCGCCATTTTGCCATGTGTGACTCATACCAAGAAAAAATAAAAATAAGACCGAGCTTCAACTTCGGGGATCACGACTTCCCAGAAGCCCCTGGAGCATCTGAGAGGAGCGACCCCTTGTTTCACCCAACAACACCCAGAGACAAGTTCTGTGTGTGAAACCGTTTCCAGATGAGGAAATTGAGGTATGGAAAGGTCAAACACTGGCCCAACGTCCCCCCGACCCCCACCCCCACGCTGGTGAGCAGCAGGCCCAGGACTTGCTACCCAAGGAGACGCCCACTTTGGAGGCTGAGCAGCCTCCCTGAGCAGCCTCCCTGAGCAGCCTCCCCAAGGAACAATGGAGGGAGAAGCAGCCCCACGCTCCTCCTCCTGACGAGTGCCTGTCACACAGTGCTTCACCCATGTCACCTGGTTGCACCTGGTGTCACCTGCCCCCTGCGGTGGCTAGCATGATGATGTCCCTCTCCCAGGCGAGGAAGCCAACCAGCAGCAACCTGCCCAGCGAGTCAGCCGCAGAGCAGGGACTGGCCCAGGGCTGTGCCGTCTTCACAGCCCTCTCTGGGCAGCGCACGTGGCGGCCCGTGTGCAGACAGCCCTGAGAAAATGGAGTGAGCCAGTCAGGCCAAGGAGGCGGCGTGGGCAGCGGGCGGTAGGGAGCAGGGGCCAAAGCTCGCCTCTGCCTTCACCAAGATCTGCTCTTCATGGTCTAGCGAGGTGGCACCTGGGCAGGCCCCTGGCTCTGGGCTGGGGTCTGAGCCTGGCTTCTGGCCCCAGCTCTGCCCTGACAGGTCCAGTCTCTCTGCAGGCCTGGGCGGGGCCCCGGAGACCCTCTGCCCTGATATTGTGATGCAGGAGCAGGAAGCAGGGTGACAGCACCGACTGCTGCCCACAGTGTCCTTTCAGTAAGTTCCTGAGGAGCAGCCCACTCCCGGGAGGCACTCACCCCTCCCCAAACTAGCCCCTCCACACTCAGCACCCCCACAGAGGGGAGGGATGGCGGTACCACTGCTGGAGTACCAGCCAGACACCAGGAGTGACAGGCTGCCTCTGTGCTGGCCACTTGCCATGGATTCAAGCAGACACTGTCACTGCACCCATTTTACACACGAGAAGACTGAAGCTCCGAAAGTCAACTTGCTCAAGGTCACCACCCACCAAACACAAGGCCAGCTGACCCCAGTGGGCACAGTGCCTCGGGTCCACAGCGCTTTGAGGGGCCCAGGAAAACGGTTTAACTTCACTCAAATCAAAAGAGGAAAAAATGAACTTTTAAAGTAAAGATGATGCTTTCAGATATAACACTGATATATTCACCTTTATACCAATATAGCAGCAAAATATAGTTAACTTTTTTTTTTTTCTCTCTTTTAGTAAAGAAAGGGATTGACAATGGCCAAAGTGTCCGGGGTTTGTGGAAGTCACCACATACTCACAGGCAGAACTTGAGCTCAGAGCTGTTCCCTTCAAAGGTCCTGTCGTCAAAGAATCCTCCAGTGTCCTCCCAGCCTCCAAGGGGGATAAGCTGGGGGAGCTGAAGAGTCCACACGTGTCCCTGGGAGGGTCACAGCCAGACAGACACCCAGCTGGCCACAATCCCAAGTGGGCAAGCTGGCCGGGCTCGATTCCTGGCCTTCCAAGAAGCTGCTGGAGCAGAGAGACATTTCAGGAGACTCCTTCCTGAAGAGAGAAGGCAAAGAACAAAGAGAGCCGGGGTAGGTGCTCACTCCTAAGCCAGAACACATAGACCAGAATGATAAAGATTATCTGGAGGAACACTCCAACTTTTCTTCTTCCCTTGAAAGAAAACAGCAGGCAGCCTCCACCATGGGAATTCTGCCTATGAAAGTCCAGGAATAGCCCAAGGAGACAGAGTCCTGGCTTTGGAGGTACCCAGACCTGGGTTGAGTCCATACTCGGCTATTTAGTTTGCTGTGTGGCCTTGAAAAAGTTGCTTGATCTTTCTGATTCCATTTTCCCTTTTGTAACATGGGAATAATAGCAACCCCAACCCCCCATAGGGGTTGTAGTGAGAATTGGCTGAAATTTAAAAATTTCTATATAGTAAAGCCCTTGCAAGGACTAAAAAAAAAACAAAAGAATATTCACTTATTTGTTGGGGAAAGAAAAAAAAAACCTGATTCCGACACCCTAGGGCCTTGAGCAATTGTGCCGTGGACTTGCCTAAGACATTGATAAATCTGCTGCAGTAACCAGGGTCACACCGAGGGGTCGACCTCTTTCCCACTCCAGGTCTTTGAGGGGAGTTTAGAGACGAGGTAGTGATCTTGCTAATAAAAGAGGTGACTTGCCTCCAATTAAGGCGTCACCAGAGTCAGAAATGCATCAGCTGGGTGACTTGGTGATTCATGCCACTCTTGCACCTTCCAAGTCCAGGATTGCTCAACCCACGGCAGAAACCGTGAAATGAGAGCAAAGGCCTGAGTAACAAGCAGGTGAGGGTCCCGCACAGGTGAGCAGCCAGCGGTCTAGCAGGAGGGCCTGTCCCCCGGGAGGTTCAGGGCTAGAGTTAGAAACATGCCAGGAGGAGGAACCCCCAGAGCTCTTGGCTCAGCCTCCCCCGGGAACTGCACCTCCCTCCTGCAACCCGGGTCCCAGAGCAGCACCTTTCTTTCTTTTCTTTTCTTTTTTTTTTTTTTTAAGAATTTTTTTTTAAAGAGAGAGAGAGAATTTTTAATATTTATTTTTTAGTTCTCAGCGGACACAACATCTTTGTTTGTATGTGGTGCTGAGGATCGAACAGGGCTGCACACATGCCAGGCGAGTGCGCTACCGCTTGAGCCACAGCCCCAGCCCTGCCAGAGAAGCACCTTTCAAACTGCTCGTGCGCAGGCACAGCCTGGGATGCCAGTAACACTCAGCTTCAGACTGAGCGGGTCTGGAATTCTCCTTCCCTCTCCTCCCCTCCTGCCGGTCCCCTCCTTTCCCCTCCGCTCCCCTTTCATTTCCTTTCCTAGGGCCTTGCCAAGTGGCTGAGGCTGACTTTGAACTTGCGATTCTCCTGCCTCAGGCTCCCGAGCTGCTGGGATTACAGGCGTGCCCCAGAATTCGTCTGGGCTGAATTCTGCATTTCTGACACACTCCGGGCTGGTGCTTCAGAGCATTAAGGACCCGGACTTTCCTCCTGGCCCCGTGACCTCTTGGGCTGTCCTCCACCAGGAACCTGGCTCAGCTTTACTCTGAAATGTGGGATCCGAGGACCCAACTGCACTGCTAAAAACTGGATCCCTTGGGATCTCTGTTATTTGTGGGGATGCAGGGATAAAAAATGGATTCAACAGCATGGCTGGCACATACTGTGATCTCCATTACTTGGGGGGCCGAAGTAGAAGGATGGCAAGTTCAAGGCCAGTCTGGGCAACTTAGCAAACCCCTGTCGCAAGATAAAAATGAAAAGGGCTGGGGACCTAGCTGAGTGGCAGAGCAACTGCCTAGCACACACGAGGTCCTGGATTTCATCTCCAGTGTGTGTATGTACACACACATGTAGCAGGATAATTTATTGAAAAGTTAAATTTCTTTTCATCTCAACATCCCCACTCTACATACTCTGTTCAGGCAAGTAGCAAGATCCCTTGATGTCCGCCCCCAACCCCGGTGCTGGGGACTGAATCCAGGGGTGCTCTTACCACTGAGTTACATCCCCAGCCTTTTTATTTTTTGAGACAGGATCTCACAAAATTTCCAAAGCTAGCCTTAAACTTGTGATCCTTCTGCATCACCGGACTGACAGGTGTGCACCACCTTGCGTGGCCCCTGGATGCCTTCTTGCACAGGGCTCTCTAAATTACAACTAAGTATAGAAATCAGACAATTCCTTTGAAAAACAGAAGACTCCAGATAAAGCCGGGCCCTCTCCCAACACCCCTGCTCCTAGTTGCTACTTTAGGGCTTATAGCTACAGAAGGTTTTTATTTATTTATTTGTTTATTTTATTTTATTTTGCAGGGCTGGGAATTAGATCCAGGGCCTTGTGCGTGGCAGGCAAGCACTTTACCACTGAGCCACACCCGGCCCCAGAAAGCTGTTTTAAAAGAGGGATTTCTGCAGAATCATCTTGGACTGGATCTTCCTTTTACAATAAATATAAGTCCAGGGGCCCAGGAAGGCAGAAGGAAAGGGGCTCCCCTTTTCCATCCTGTTGCAGGGCATGACCGGGGGACGGGGGAGCAGTAAGGATATAAAGGGGGCCTTCCTTCAGCCTCCCCATCAACGCCACCAGGTCCTGATTAGCACAGAGCATGGCTACGGCATGCTGGAGAGGCAGACCCCACCTCTCTAGGGGACGTTCCCACCCCCAGGGACAGCCCTTCACTGGGGAGCAGGGGTATGTATCCCACTGGACCAACCCAATAGGCTAAAACCAAGAGGGGGGCTTCCAGGCAGGACCTGGGCTTCGGCCCCAAGCATGCCCCACCTGGAAGGGGCCCCGAGAAGTTGGGACACCTGTGGTGCCAGCATCAGGGACATGACATGGACACGGAAAGGCAGAGCCCCTGCCCCTGATTCTGAATGAGTTCTCCGTCCTGGTGTTACCTGGGAAGGGAGGGGCCTTCAAATGACTGAGAAGGAACTTAGGGCCACACCTCCCCAGGGGAATTTGGGGTGAGCCCCAGGGAGAATCAGCTACAAATTCTAAAGTGCTCTTATATCTATTGTGTCAGTCATGGCTTCTGCAGAATCGGAGTGCGGGTGTGCCAGCAGGGCACACCCGTTCTGAATGGAACCCAAAGGTATCCACTAACGCTATTCCCTATTAGAACCGCATTTACTTTTTTTTTTTTTTTTTTTTTTTTTTTGGTATCAGAGATTGAACCCAGGGGTGCTTAACCACAGAGCCACATCCCCAACCCTTTTTATTTTTTTGAGGCAGGGCCTCGCTAAGTTGCCTAGGGTCTCACTAAGTTGCTGAGGCTGGCTTTGAACTTGAATCCTCCTGCCTCAGCTTCCTGAGTCCCTGGGATTTCAGGCAGGTGCCACTGCGCCTAGCATACACCATTTTATTTTTAAAGTCATACACATACTATAGATTTGGAACACGTTATCAACCTGTTTCATCCAAAAAAAAAAAAAAAAAATCGCTAAAGGTCACCATCTGTGGAAACATCCCGGGCTGCTTCCTTGAGGAGCCACCCTTGATCTTAACTGTTCTAGGGTCAGGGACCACGAGTTTGTCCCGAAGCAGGCGGCGCTCCCTGGCTTTTTTTTTTTTTTAATATTAAGAAAAAAATTATTGCAAAGGTTATTTACATTCTAGAGTTCATTCATTATTCAGTAGAATATGCACTTTGATCCTTTTTTTTTCAAGTGATAAAATTCAGAACTGTCTCAGATAAAAATACCTTTGGGTTCCATTCAGAACGGGTGTGCCCTGCTGGTCTCGCCACCTCGCTCAGATTCTGCAGAAGCCTTGACGGATGAGCAAGGCTCCCGCCTCTGCTGTCCCTGCCACCCAAGTCCTTCCCCGCAGGGGCGGATCTGGGAAACCATGGGAGATACCTGGATGTGATTGTAAAATTCAGGAGGAAAAAAAAAAGCAATAAAAAACTTCACGCACTTTCCTCTTTGCCAAGGTTGGCTGACTCCCCAGAGGCCCCTCCGCCCAGTGAGTAAGAATGAGAAGGATTTCTTCTTTGTTCTAGGGATAGTCATAAGAGATGCTGCTTCTTCCCCGAAGGGGTTTCAAGGATATTTTAGGAGTTGTGATAGGTGATGTCATTAAAAAAAAAAAAAAAGCAGGTTTTTTGGTTGTTGTTTGTTTTCTAGTGCTGGGGATTGAACCCAGGACCTGAGAATGCTAAGTATATATGCACACTACCATCTAAGCTCTGCCCCCCCACCCCACTTTTTAAAGACAGTTTAGGGTTGGGGGTGCCTGGGTTCGATTCCCAGCATGACAAAGAAGTAAATAAAAAAAACACCAAAATCAAATCAGCCCATTTATCTACAAGGAGAAAAAAAAAAAAATAAGAATGTGCATTTATAGTCTCCCAGCCTGCTCTGAAATTCAAAGCTGGAAAGCGTTTCAAAAAGCAGCGTAGACACGAGTATGGAAAGTGAAAACACACGCGCCAGCAGCGTCGACGGTGGTTCATTCAATCTCCATAACAACCTGCGGGGAAACTCTACTCGTTAGCCTTGTTTCTAGAACCTGAAGAGCTGAGTGGTTTTCCAGAGTTTGGGGCCTAACAAAACTCCACGCCAGCCCGGGTCTCCAGGCCCTTGCTCCTGACTCAGGATGTGCTGACTCCCTGGGGAATAGCTGCTGTCCGGAACCTGACCTGCAGATCACTCTCTTGGGGGGCACTCAAAGGCTGGTGCCGTTTTCTGGCTGATCTTCGTCAGAGCCCACGGTAGAGCTAAAGCAGGATTCTTCTCTTGATAGAGAGAAGCCCTCTGCCAGGCGCAGTGGCACACCCTTGTAATCCCAGCGGCTTGGGAGGCTGAAGCAGGAGGATCGCCAGCCTCAGTAATTCAGTGAAGCCCTAAGCAACTTGGAAAGACCCTGTCTCTAAATAAAAGTATAAAAAAAGGGTTGGGAATGTGGCTCCGTGGTTAAGTGCCCCTGGGTTCAATCCCTTGTGCCAAAAAAAGAAAGAGAGAGAGAGAAAAAAAAGTCTGTCTCAAGAAGACGCCCAGCTCATGGAACATCAAGGAGGGAAATAATGGCAGAGGTTTTCGGGGCTCAGGTTCCCTTTATCTCATTGAGGCACCCCAAAAATATACATAAAGAAAAATAAAAAATGTATATTCTTGACCCAAAAGAATTCTGGCTTTCACCCCTCCCTTTAAAGATACATCATCGATTCTATTAGTCTTAGAAACCAACCAACATGTATCTCGTGTGTGCGTATGTGTGCGTGCGTGCGTGCATGTGTGTGTGTTGAAAGGGCAACAGAGCTGGGGTGAAAACCAACTGAGGAACTCAATCAACCCAATAGAAAAAAACAACACAATTTAGAAAACGTAGCCGCAAACATGAGATCGGGTTGCCATAGCAACCACTTAATTGACATTTTCCTTTTTCTAGTGTTTGTTCTAGGCAGGTGGGTGCAGACATGTGTCCCCAGGGTAGTGCAAGTATGTGAGTACCTGGCTTTCCCCATCAGGGTTCATCACTGGGGGCTGGTACTGCTCCCAGACTAGGCCCTGGGAATCCGGGTCTTGCGCATGGAGAACCCTCTGTCTCAGGACCCATGGCCACAAGAACCACATCACCATGTAAAGAAATGATATTTCTAAGCTTGCTCCTGGCATGGCCAGGAGGCGAAGGATCAGGATATAGAGTGACGGTGGCAGACCCCAGAGCAGTGACACCAGGTGGGCTGTTCCCCACTGGCTTGCTGAGCCAGGTGACGTGGAGGGGCAGAGGAGAGAGGAGGCGGCCCAGCCCAGTTTCAATCCATCAAGAACGCAGGACCCCCTTTTATCTTCTCAAAGCGCAGTCATTTTCTGCACCAAACCATATGCCAGCAAAGCTGTCGTCAAAAAAGACAAAGAACAGGAAGACAGGCCAGGAGCAGCTTTGCCAGCCTCAGCAATGGAGGACAGAGTGACACTTGGATTTACCTGCGGGAGTGACTGACTGTGGCTTCAGCCACAGACCTCCCCCACGCAGCCTCTGAGATGCAGAATTCCTGAGCCGCACAGCAATGAGAGGCAGCCCTGGCTCAGTCCCTGCAGCCACGTGGCTTGTGACAACGATGCATGCAGAATACTAAACATGACCCTGGGAGCTCCTGACACGGCCGCCTGGCTGCAGCCTTGCCTCTTCTCGTCTGTTTCACGCAGGCCTGTCACCAAACACACGTGGACAAGCCGGTGTCCAGAAACCACGGCTCTGTGCCGGCAGATAGGAGTCGTCAGCAAATTATTTTTGCAGGGACAAGAAAATAGGTAGGTGGAAAATATTGCCTTTGTGATTTCCCCATGACCAAAGAACGGGATGGAATCGCAGCTTGCATTTTTGAAAAGGCAAAACGCTCTCCAGAAGCCCACTGGAGTTCCACCTATCAGAGCTGAGCTTTCTCCATTTCGTCACAGGCCTGACTATGTCACCTTTGTTTTCTGGACCCCTCCTGCCTCTAAGGGTCACTGCAAATCTCATTGTATAAAAATCTGGAGCGTCTCTGTGTTGTGTAAATCAGACCCCAAAAAGGCGCCACCAGGATCAGGTGCATGAGATTCTGGGTGGAAGGAGGACTTGAACGAAATGGCCCTTAGGAAATGGGGGGAAGGCCTCCTGGCCTCCAGGCCTCCTGGACCTCTTCCTACAAACTGAGAATAACATTCTGGGAGGGAACCCTTATTTGGGTGGTGGTATTATTCCCCCCAGATACTAAAGATGATGGTAGAGGACATGCTAGGAATCTGTGGTACCCTGGATTCACTCCCCAGCAGCCCCCCAACCCAAGTAAAAAAAAAAAATTAAAGACCATTTGTAAATGTCTCTGTCACTAAAGTGCCCCCTCCAAAAAAATACCCGTATACATTTGGAGACCCCACCCATTATGATTCCCTTTATTTTAGATCTCATTGAAATTTATCTTACAACGCTTTCTGTGACTTGAGAATACGGACGTTTTGACTGACATTATTATGATTCGTACTGGAATGTCATAACTGTCAAGCTTATTTACCCAAACTTGCTCAGATCCAGGTTTTAGATTATTTTCCACCCAATATCTAATATTTCATCATTCTTGGGCAACTCCTAAAAGCCAGTTTATGGTTTCTCCACTATTTTAAGCACTTTTTTTTCCTTCGCCATCTTTTCCCACTGACGACTCTGATGTGGAGAGGACCCCCATCAGACCCAGGGAGGAGCCACGCCCCTCCTGCAGCTCCCCGTCATGTTCGGATAACCTCCTTGGATTGGGGGTCCCTTCCCCCACCTCGTCCTCTCCAGGCATCCCCGTCCCTGTCCCTGGTGCAAGAAATGGCCTCAGCTGCTCAGATCAAAAACCCAGGAGAATTCTCATTCCTCCTCCAGGCCACGCCCCAGCTGTTAGCAGGTCCGGTGGGCCCCATGAACAAGACAGATGTCACCCTCACCTTCTAGCAGCCTCCTCGCCTGGCCCCCTGGGCCCCTCAGGTCTTTCTGCCACCCGGTCAGGGGAGACAACTTAAACCATGTCACTGTCTTCCATTTCTCCTTCAACAAATATTTGTGCACCTCCTCGGGCGAGCACCGCCCTAGTGGGAGCATGGCCTTGTGCTCTTGTTGAGGCAAGGAGGGCGGACAAAATTAAAGGGTGAAATGCAGAGTGTGGTGAGGGGTAGATTGTAAGGGCTGCAGGCGAAGGGGGGCGTGAAGTGGTGGGTGGCTGAATTCCTCTCTGCTATTTAAACAGGGAGTTGTGATGTCAGGGAGGGTGGTCAGGGAAGGCCTTGCTCTAAGGGGCCTTTGGGACCCAAAGGAGGTGGGAGAGCACCCACATCAGACCCAGGGAGGAGCCACGACCCTCCTGCAGCTCCGCGTTATGTTAGGATGAAGTCTGAGCCCCTTACCATGCTCCATGAGGTCCGCTATTGGGTTGCAGAGGTAGCCTGTCCACAGGCCTCTAGAATGTACTTTCAGTGCCAGCCTTCCGGTGCTCTTGGGGTGTCACCAGACCAGTTCTCTCCCATCTAAGTGTCTTTGCTTGGATTGCTTCTTCTCTGGGTCACCCACACTTCCCATAACACACAGCCCGAGCTCAGTGGTCCCTTCTCCTCAAAGCTGGCTTCTGTCTTCCCTGTGCTTAAAAATGTCACTCCCTCAGAGGGGCCTTCCCGACCACTCCCGCCTTCTCCTCACAGCCCCTTCTTATCGCTGAAGTTATCGTGCCTTCTGTCTGTCGCCCCACCAGGAATGCAAGCTCCCAGGGGGGCAAGCCAGGGTTGACCTGTTCAGGGTCAGATCCCCCCAGGTCTGGACCACAGCCAGGGCTAGGTATGAACAAACATTCCAATGCATATTTATGGAGTGAGGGAATCAATCCATCAAATAGAGGTAGATAACACACTTGTGAAAAATTCATGCAATCCCGTGTGGCAACCCTGGAATCATTTAAAAACCTCATATCCAACCCCCATGGCAGGCTCCACCATTTCATCAACAACAAAAGCAGTAAAGTCTGGCATGGTGGGTGCACGCCTGTAATCTCAGCAAGTAGGGAGGCAGAGGCCGGAGGATTGTAAATTCAAGAAAATAAAAAGAGCTGAGAATGTAGCTTATGGGTTAAAAATGCCCCTAGGTTCAATCCCCAGCACCAAAAAAATTTTTAAATTAAAAAAAAAAAAAAAAGAAGAAGAAAGAGAATAGCAATAAAAACAATTCAATAGTCATTCAAGAATTCAATTTCATAATTCCATTCAGTAACATTGCTCATGTTATTAACTTGGACACTTATTAAAAAACCTTTGCATGTATGACCTTTCATCTTCACAACAACCCAATGCAGGTGTGTGTGTGTGTGTGTGTGTGTGTGAGATCCAGTATCCCTTGTGTTAACAGGTACAAGAACCAAGGTTTAGGAGATGTTTTGTATTTTCCCAAGATCACACAGCCGGCCTGAGGGCAGAGCAAGGATCCTAATACCAAGCTACACAATCAGATGCCTCTAAATAAGTGTCATGGAGTATCTCCTGGGTGCCAGGAACTGCAGAAGCAAGAATTTCAAAGACTTGCTGTGTCCCAGACAAGACAGAATAAAATGTTCTAGATAAAAGGATATTCTCTTTCTTTCTTTTTTTTTTTTTCTTTTTTTCTTTTCTGTACTGGGGATCTAACCCAGGAGCGCTTTACCACTGAGCTCCATCCTCAGACCTTTTTTATTTTGAGGCAGGGTCTCCCTAAGTTACTGAGGGTCTTGCTAAGTTGCTGCCAGATAAAAGGATTTTCCATGAATTCTGAACCTCTGGCTAAAGATCCAAACGTGGCCCAGTCAGAAATGAATATTCACCATAATTTATTGAGTGCTCACTATCAACAAGGCCCTGGGCAAGGTACTTGAAATGCTTTAGCTGGAGACTATTCTCACCCCCATGTTACAGAGAGACCAGGTAGAGAGCAGACCATGGCCTCAGGACAGGAAATTGTAACTAAAGGAAAACAAAAAAACTTTATTTGCTTTTATCACCAATTTTAGAGGTCACGCAGCTAAGCAGGATAATTCCCATTGGTCTTGCCACAGATAACACCTTTGACATACGGGTCACCAAAGTTACAGTTGTTTTTCGGGAGACTGGAGGTACCTTTTGTCTATCTCAAATGCACTGGAACCACTGACCCTTCACCTGGGCACTTGGGTCTGATAGATGACCTTCTGATGTCAGGGACCAACACACCACCCTCTGAGCACACTAGTGCTGCCATTCTCCAAACCCGCATTCTATCAGGAGCCATAAAGTCCAAGTTCCCGTGAGCAGACCACCGACGACTTCCCTCTTCCTCACCCCCAACCTCCTTTCCCTGTGCCTCAGACCACCCTGCTTCTTTTAAGAACCCAAACCCGTCATTTCAGAGATTTCCACGGTGCACCGTGGGCCTGGTTCAGTAACAGTGGTAGATCTGGTTTTGAACTTGGCCCTGGCTGCCTAGGTAGTCATCATGGTAAACGCCTGGTGTGCCTCTGTGGGTTCGCTCCGAGCAACCGGCAGGAGTTTCTGAGAGTATAGAAGATACCGGAAACACCTGTATCTAGAACCCTTCAGACATGTACTGGATTCCGCACCTAGAAGAATACATCCATAGTCCACCCTGGAGAAGGTGCTTTCTTTATCTAAAGGCAACGTAAACCCCTAGCAAGACCTTGCCTGAGCGCCTCTGCTCCTTACCTGTAGGCCAGGGCCGTGGGTCTCTGAGAGCAGGCTGCCTCCTGGGGAGGTGGGCCTGCGCCAGCCAGGGGCCTCCTCTGAGTCTGTGCTGGGGTCTCTCTCCCTCTTTCCCTTCTGCCGGCCCCAGGTGTCCCAGCCCAGCCACATCAGGGCTGGAAGTACAAACATGGCAGCTTGTGGCCTGGCGCAGGCTGACCGACGGGGACAGCCCAGTGCTCCACACTGCAGCCCACGGCCGCCTGTGCCCTGGAATTTTCTGCTTGGTTCACCAATTCCTAGCTGGACCCCGCAGTGGCTTTGGTGATGAACAAGGCGGGCATTCAGTCTTCCGCTCAGCAATTAAAAGGCTTTGGGGACAGGACCTCCATCAGCTTCCAGGCAGTGATCTGGGTCACCAGCGAGGGTCTTGCAACGTGGCCCTCTGTGAGTTTTTCAGTCATTGTTTCCCCTGTGTCCGACAGTAACATCTTGAGAAGAATGAGAATCATCTCTGCAGGTGACAGAAATAGTTAAGGGCTCCCGACTTCCAAGTGGGAACTGCAGGTGGGCAAGGTTGGTTTTCATTCCCCCAAATCCAGTGACCCCCCGTGCAAACTTGGCAGACGACTCAGGTGCTTCCCCGCCTTCCTACGCTGCATGTGTCAGTCACACCCCGTGCTGGCTCTACCTTCAAATATGATCCAGGATCGACCACTGGTCCCACCTCCAGGGCCCCCACCATCTCTGCCTGGGCTCCTGCCACAGGCTCCAGCCCTCCACCCACTACTGTCACTTCTCAACACAGCAACAGCACGACCCTGTTAAAATTGATGCCAAATCACATCCTTCTCCTGCTCAGAGCCTGTTGATGGCCCCATGTCACTCCAAGTTCAAGTTCAAGCCCTGTGTGCGCCAGGCCCCCAACTCTAACCCTGCCCTGCTCCTGACCTTGGCTCCCTCCCTCCACACCTGCACAGATGTGTTTTCCTCGGGGCTCCTCCCCCGACTGGCTCCCCCAAAATCACAACCCACACTTCACTCATCTTCCATCTAAGAGACTCAGCTCTGCTTCCCGGACTCTGCTGGGTTTTGGGGGGTTTGATCTCTGGTCTATGACCTGACCTGCTCTGGGAGTCTGCACGGCACAGATTTGCGTCTACAGGGTTAACCGGTGGCTCCCAGGAAGTCTGGTGTGGGGCAGGGGCTGGGCAGTGATTTGTGAAGTGAAAGGCATGATGCGAAGGAGGGCAGAGGAAATGTTTTTGACTTTCCTGCTCCTCCGGGAGATGAGATGGGGATGAGCCGAGGGGGTGAGGGGACAGAGCCAGGACGCCTACCAGCCTAGGCCCACCCAATCCCACCCCACCTGAGGTGCAAACCCTGGAGGGCCCCGAAGGGAGGTAGAGGAGAAGTTCCACCCCATCCCTGGGTGCTGCAGGACCCCACCACTCGGGGGTCTCAGTAAGAGCCCCTCCCCCCGAAAGCACTGCCGTCTAGACCTGAAATCCAGGCGGGAGAAGCAGACAGAGCTGGAGGGGGACCTTTCCCTACCTGTGACCTCCCAGCTGCCTCCGAGGCAGACACAAGCATCTGGACTTGCTAAGAAGGGGGGGGGGCAGCAAGGAGCAATGTGCTGCCGTCACCCAGCCACCTGGGCCCAGAGGGCGGGCCGCTCTGCCCACAGGTGCCAATTCTCCGTAAGCCCCTGAGGCTGGCTTCACAGCGGTCCTCCCTCCTTCCTCTCCCTTTTCCATCTGGTTGTTAATGGAGAAGGAGAAAAGCAGATTAGAAATGTCCACGGGTGTGACTGGTTCAAGGCTGCACCGCCCATCCACGGTCCACATTGGTTTCATTGTTGACGGATCCAATTTCTTCCCAAACACTGAAGTATTGGGTTTTGGGAACTGTACTTAGAGAAAGTTCCTGAACTTGACTAGTCTCAGGTCTTGCCCTTTCCGCTTCTTCGTCTTATCCTTTGTAATGAGCAAATCGATTTAAATCAAGTACGGTCCCAGGTTCTAGAAGCCATTCTAGCGAATCATAGAGACGGAAGAGGGGGTCGGTCGTGGGAGCCCCCCGAACATCCGTCTGCTCCACCAGCCCTCCTGGGAAGTCCTGATCTGCTGGCATCCACGTGGGTCTAGGGCACGGAGCCCCTAACCTGTGATCTGCTGCGAAGGAGGGCACAGGAAATGTTTTTGACTTTCTTGCTCCTCGGGAAGATGAGATGGGGATGAGCCGAGGGGGTGTCAGAATTGAATTATGTGTGGGACACCAGCTGATGCGGTGGAGAGTTGGTTGGTAGGGAAAATACCCCCACACATTTGGCATACGTCTTGTATCAGGAGTGTTTTATGGATAGAGACAGATCAGAGACTCCAAACTGAGTCTCTGTGTCAACACACTCAGGACTCGGAGTTTCCTGTTATCAGCAGGGGAGTCCTGACAGGGACTTGGTGGATGATGTGGGTGTGTAAGAGATAAGTGAGGCTTCTCTTTCCCTTTGCTTTCTTGTTCATGCGGATGCGGTTTTTATTTATTTACCGAGTGCTGGGGTGTGAACCCAGGGCCTTGAGCATGCTAAGATGTGCTCTATCACTGAGCTACATCCCCAGTCCCAAGAGTATATATTTTTAGATTCAGTCTAGATGCCAGAAGAGTCCTTTTGCAAACCAATTTTAAAATACTCCGAGCAATTACAGTGGAACATCTTTGCTGTTAACAAAAAAAAAAAAAAAAAGAAAGAAAGAAAAGAAAAGAAAAAAGAAAAAAATCAGAAGCCCAAGTTTTGTTAGTCATTATTTTCTGTTTCATGCCTGGAAATTGCCATACGTGTCGGGAAGTCTATTAAAGCTCTAAGCTCATTTTGCCCAGATGAGAATTCATTTGCTTTTATGATGCCCTTGGGAAGTCAGAGGTGTCTGGCATTGTTGCTATGTAGTCATTGTTTTCTTTAGTATGAAGCTGGACGGGAACAGGGGGTGACCTAACTGGCAGCAGAAGGACCACACAGAGAGCTGAAGCTCAGGATGAGCATCCACAGGCCTTACGGGAGCTTAGGGAGTAGACCGGTGGTAGAAAGTGTGCTTAGCAGGTGCAAGAATGGCTTGAACCCCAGCATCAAAAAAAAAAAGTTTAGGATGCTATTTCCAATTCTATGTGTGGACCACTGAAACATCACTCCTACCATACAAAAAGCTAGCACTGACTGCGCATCGTTTTTATATTTCTTTGTTGGATGCTGGAGACCTAATCCAGCTCCTGGTGCTGGCTAGACATGTACTGTGCCACTGAGCCACACCCTCAGCCCTCCGCAGTGTCTTGGCTTCTTTGTTTTCTTTTAAGGCTGGGGATTGAACCTGGGCTCTCCCGCATGCCAGGTAAGCACTCTACCATCGAGCTACACCCCAACCCTGTTTTTATTTTGAAACAGGGTCTTGTTAAGTTGCCAGGCTAACCTTGAACTAGGTGATCCTCCTGCCTCTGAGTAGCTGGAATTACAGGCATGTGCCACTCCCCCCGGCAACATAGTGTTTTTAACCAAGCAAATTAGCCTGTCCCAGGACTGTGTGCGTGTGAAGCTTCAGGCAGCCCTAAGGAAAACTGCAGACCTTTAGACAGACTTCTTCAAGATTGCACAAATTCTGTTAGGGAAAACAACAACAACAACAACAAAAGCCCAAGTCTCAGGAATTTAGAGGCTGGGATATGGCTCAGTGGGTAGAGTGCCTGCCTAGCATGCCCAAGTTCCTGGGTTCACTCCCCAGCACCACCAAAAAAAAAAAAAAAAAAAAAAAAAACCAGAAAGAAAGAAAGAAAAAAAATTTAGATTTCCTGCAGGATGTGACCTTAAGTTTTGCTTGGTTTTTCAAGGTGGAAAATGTTCATACAAAATTAAGCTTTTCAAGGGAATTTCTGGGATTTCTTCTCTCTTTCCCTGCCCCTTTATACATTAATCCTAAAATCCTAAGAATGTTCTTCCCTTCGAAGGCATGATAACACACTTTTGATGTGCTTTTTCATACAGAAAGAACAGGAGTAGCTGAGAGGTCAGACAGAGCAGGGCTGGGCAGGGGGATTAGCGGCAGGTCCAGAGCTCCTTCTCCACTAGTGTGGGATTGGGACTCATTGCTGGTCACAAACCCTATTAACCAATTCAGGGCAGACACCATGAGAGTTTCTAGATAATTGTGATCCCACTAGAAAGGGTATATTGTAAATAAGCAAAGCCATGAAACCCAGCTTTCGCTCATTAATTTATTCCCTACAGACGAGTTTAATTGAGATAAATGACCTTGTAGATGTAAATGCAAATTTACACCAAATCCGTGGAGATCAACTGCTGTGTGTGTGTGTGTGTGTGTGTGTGTGTGTGTGTGTGTGTGTATGAGGGAGGGAGGGAGGGAGAGGGAGGAAGAGGGAGAGAGAGTGGGGGGAGGAGAGGGCAGCCTTTACTTTGTCATTTCTGATTTAATTATTTCCAAGTCCTTATTGAGAGCGTGGAGTGTGCCTGGTGGCAGGTCTCAGGGAATCGGCGTCAGTGTCACCTTTAAAACTAGAGTGGGTGCTCTTTGTCTTTTGAAGGGAAGGAGAACACAATCTTGCTGCTTCTAGACTAGAAGGTGAAGGGCTGGGGGTGCGGCTCCATGGGAGAGCATTTGCCTGGAATAGAAAGTATGAACCGAGGGGCTTAGAATAAGTGGGCCAAGTTCAAAGTTCTCCGCAGCATCCTGAGATTGAGAGGCAGCGCGTCAGGGTTGGCTTACTGCTGTTTGTGATGGGGAATGTCTTACAGGGGGAAAACTTTACACAGGGACAAATAAACTACTTTTTCTCCTTGGTTAATGCTATTTCTTTTTTTAATATTTATTTTTTAGCTGTAGATGGACATAATACTATTTATTTCAATTATTTATTTTTACGTGGTGCTGAGGATCGAACCCAGGGCCTCACACATGCTAGGCCAGCACCCTGCCACTGAGCTATGGCCCCAGCCTGGTTAATGCTATTTCTTAATGATGAAAATCTCTGAATAAAACACCCTGAAAATACCTGGGCCTTCCAGAGACAGCTGACCCCCCACCCCCCAATACAGACTCTCCCGCCATTGTGTGGGCCCTTCCGATGATTCAGTTTGGGAAATTTTTCTGTGTTATTTCTTTGATATTTTCCTCCCCTTCCATTTTCTTTGTTCTCTGTGAAATTCCTTCTGGTCAATTTTTGCAATGGCTGGTTTGGTTCTTTCTCTTTGATGTTTTACCTCTCTTTCTGTTCTAGTTCCTGAGAAATTTCTTTAGCTTTAAAACCTCACCTACTGATTTTTTTGGGGCGGGTGGTGGGGGGATACCGAGGATTAAACTCAAGGGCACTCCACCGCTGAGCCACATCCCCAACCCTATTTTGTATTCTAGTAGAGACAGGGTCTCACTGAGTTGATAAATGGCTGAGGCTGGCTTTGAACTTGGGATCTTCCTGCCTCTGCCTCCTGAGCTGTTGGGATTACAGGCGTGCACCACCGTTCACCTGCTGATTTTTATGTCCCCCCCTCCCCAAACCCCCACCTTTTCTCCTGGGCTGGTGTTTGCCCAGAAGCGAATGTGAGATCTCCTACTCAGCCCTGGGTGCAGCCCTGGCTGATGGTGTTCTGGGACCCAAGCAGGGGAGGAGGCCAGAGGCCTCGCTGTGGAGCGAGAGAGCACTCAATCCCTCCATCCTGGGGTGACGCCCCCACCTCTGCTCCAGGTGTTCCCAAACCCTGATCCCTGATAAGTCTTTCTTTCTTTCCTTCCTTGCTTCCTTGCTTCCTTGCTTCCTTCCTTCCTTCCTTCCTTCCTTCCTTCCTTTCGTACCAGGATTGAATCCAAGGACACTTAACCCACTGAGCCACATCTCCAACCCCTTCCATTTTTTATTTCAAGACAGGGTCTCACTAGGTTGCTTACAGCCTCACTAAGTTGCTGAGGCAGGACTTGAACTTGCAATCCTCCTGCCTCAGCCTCCTGAGCTGCTGGGATTACACGGGTGCGGCACCACACCCAGCTCCTTGACACCTTTGATTAGCTGTTGCTTCCTCTTACATTATCCTTAGGGGGTCTTACTTAGTAAATCTGACAATCATTTCATTTTGGTTCAGGAAGGGATAGAGACGTGATGCATCCAGGCTTACGTCAAAGCACGTTTTTTTCTTTAGTGCTGGGGATCAAACCCAGGGCCTCCTGCCTGTCGGCCAAATGCTCTACCACCGAGCCAAACCCCAGCCTTCAAAGCACATTTACTTTAGGTGTCATTATTGTTCCATAAACTCTAATGAGCCCAACAGGGGGAGAGTAAGGAAGCCACATGGTGAAGATTCTACCCTCCACCTGAAGTGGTAGAGCAATAGTTGAAAGCAAACTATCGCAAGTCACATATGTATGCTGTAATTCCTGCAGCAATTAAAAGAATTCTTTGTAGAATAGTCTTTTATTTATTTATTTATTTTAAATATTTTTTTGTAGTTGTGGATGGACAGAATGCCTTTATTTTATCTGTTTATTTTTATAAGTGCTGAGGATCGAACCCAGTGTCTCAAGCACGCTAGGCAAGCGCTCTGCCACTGAGCTACAGTCCCAGCCCACTCTTTTATTTTATTATATTATTATTTATTATTTTCACAGTGATGGGGATCAGACTCAGGGCCTCATGCACGACAGGAAAGCACTCTACCACTAAGCTACCTGTAGAATAGTCTTTGTAGAGAATGACTAGAAATATTTTTGTGTAGCACTAAAACTAGTTTATTCTAGTAGTTTTCTTTTTTTCTTTTGATACCAGGGATTAAACCCAGGGGTGCTTAACCACTGAGCTCCAGCCCCTTTAAATATTTTATTTAAAGGCAGAGTCTCTTGAAGTTGTTTAGGGTCTCACCCAATTCCTAAGGCTGGCTTCGAACTTGCAATCCTCCTGCCTCAGCCTCCCCGGCTGCTGGGAAAAAGTTGATTCTTTTTAAAGATCAATGAAACTGATAATCCTGTGGCCAGAACTGACAAACGAGCGAAGATAGAAATGAGGTATTAAAAGGGAAATCGATGTAATCAGACTGCACAGGCAATGGAAGAATAATAAGGGATTATTACAACCGATTCTGTGCATGCGAGTCAAATGAAATGGACCCATTCCTTAAAGCTGCAAACTACTAAAGCTCACCCAAGAAGAAACAGAAAGACCATAGAGTAGTAGAGGTTCTAGAAGAAGTGAAATGTAGAGTGGAAATTCTTCCATAAAGGAGAACTCGGGCCCTGGCAGTTTCATTGGTGAATTCTCTGCAGTGTTTAAAGGCATAAGACCAGATCTTCACACGCTCAGAAAATAGACCAGGGAGCACCTACCAGCTCATTTTCTTGGCCAGCATCACCCTGACCGTAATGAACCAGACAGATTGTATTAGTACCGCTCACAACGAGGACATACCCCAAATGCCACCTGCCAACGCTGTGCCCGTGTGCCGAGTGCCTTTCTGTGGGTCCCCAGAAAGGAAGCTCACGTTCGGCCTCCGCCATCCTCTCCAGGAGAGAGTGAACCGACCGGTCAGGAATCACCACACCTCAGGAAAGCCCAGTCTGACCCTCGGCCAGGTCCTCCGACTCGCCTGGCCTTCCTGGACTCTTCTCCCAAGTCTCCCAAGAACCCCTCAAACCTCCTTCCTCTCGTCAAACTTCCTGATACTCAATGAGCCAAGAAATTTCTCTCCCATTATCCTCGGAGCCTCATGGCAGGACCCCCAAGGCCCTCAGTAAGTGGGTCCAAGTGCAGAGGACTGTGCCCTCGGGCGGAGCTGGCCCTTCCCTGGATCCCAAGAGCAGCCGAAGCCAATTTTAGTTTTGTTTAATTTCTGCTTTTTGTTTTGCCTTTTATCTTCTCCTTCCTGCCACATTTCAGGAATAGCCACAAGCCATCTAATGTAAGGATCGTGAACTATTCATAGAAAATCAAAGGGCACAGCACGGCAGCCAGCCATGTCTTGTGCTGGTGTTCTGCTCCAGGTGTGTGATTAAGGGTCATTTACTTTCTTTAGCTCGGCTGATTCACAAGTGTGTCCCCTACCCCACCCTGGGCTAGAGATGGAACCCAGGGCCTTGCTAGGCAAGTGCTCCATCTCTGTGCTACACCCACAGTCCTTTTTATTTTTATTTTGAGGCAGGGTCTCACTAAGTTGCTGAGGCTGGCCTCCAAATTGCCATCCTCCTGCCTCAGCCTCCTGAGTTGCTGGGATTACAGGCGTGTGCCACCACAACTTTACTCTACACCCTGCCCCGCTTTAAAACCTTCTTGTTCTTTAACAAATTTAAATGAAAATACATAATTGAATTCTCATAACAAATTTGATTCCCATGCATACCAAGACAAATGTGTAGGAAAATAGTCAAAGACACTTGATTCAGCTTTATGACCAAAGAAGGTCCATAAAATTATATTTTTCCTTGATACTCTTCCTGACTTAAAATTATATATAGGACCATATCCACCTCCTTATCTCGGATAATACTGGAGCAGTTTCTATCCGGGGAAGTCAGAGTTAGATTTCCCTAAAGCTGCGTACTCTGGTGGGCAGCAAAGATATTATATTCAACCTGATCCCAAAAAGGAGACACAAAGCCTTTCCAGAAATGTCTACACGAAAACACTTGTTTTCCACACACCAAAAATAGATACTTGTCTAATGCGTGTTCTGTGTTTGAATATTTTTTCCTGCTTCCGCTTCCAAATTTAAGAAAGGGCTGAGCTGAGCTGTGCTCCCTCCTGCAAGGATTTGGTTGGAGCCACGAGATGACATGAGTGACATTAGCTCCAAGCCCAAAGCAGAGAGCTGGGGCTGTCGCTCAGGGGTGGGGCACCTGCCTCCCCAGGTGCAAGGTCCTGAGTTCAACTCCCGACACCTCGCGCCCCTCCCCCCCCCAAAAAAGCAAGAAGAGCAAAAAAGAGTGTCACTTAAGGAAACACTAATTATAACTCTTTCTATTCAGGTCTCAGAGCTCCATCCCGCTGAGCTGCCAGACCCCTCCATTAGGCCGTGATACCTCGGTATGGTGGGGGGCAACTGTGCAGAGGGTGAAACCCGAACTGTTGGCTTCTTTGCAAAACACAAACCCACCCCCCCCCCAATAAACCAAGAGCGGCAGACGAAGTGCTGTCCATTCCACCCGAGGGAAGGATGGGAGGGCAGCCAGGAGCCCAGGAAGCTGGACATCTCGGTGAAACAAGGTGACACCCTTCCCTCCTCACCTCTGTCAACCTTCTGCCTCAACGCCCTTCCCTCTGGTCCCTCACTGCGCAAACCGAGGCTATCTGTGAGTCTCGTCCATCAGACAGAACTGACCAGGACAAAGGGCCGGCCTGGAAGTTCCCAAGGAAACATTGCAGAAGGTGGATGAGCCAAGTAGCCAGAACTTTCTCTGTGATGATCAGGTCACGTGGCTCCGACAGGAGGGCCGAGGGCGCCTTGTGACCACAAGGATGTGGGGGTTGACCGGCTGCTGCCTCTGCCTGGGGGTCCGGGCTGTCCCTCATTTAATGGCTGTTTCCCAGCCTTTAGGTGTCATCTGAGGAGTCACCTCCCGTGAGAGGCCTCCCTTACCCGCCACCCAGATTAACGGCTTTTCTTATTCTTGCTTGAACACAGATGTGGATCCTCACCTGAGGTGCAGGTCTCTCATCCGTGATGAGGGCCACCCGCATGGAGTCCCCAACACGTCCTATGAGCCTGTCATCCTGCAGCTCTGGAGGCGCCCCGTGGAGCCAAACCAGGGGAGCCCACTGCGCTGTCCTGATGGGGAGGCCCCACGCCGGGTAAGCCCTGGAGAAAGGGGAGCCATCCTCGCATCTTACAGAAAACTTCAAGCCTGGAAATCTACACAAAGACATTTACCAAGAGCTTCCAACGTTTTGTCCCAAACTAATTGCCGTCCTCTGGACATATTCGAAATATGATTCGGTTCACAGAACTTTTCATCTGGGCTCCCAGGTGATACTTGCAGTAATTATAAGTAGGTGTCAGTAGCACCCAAAGAAGGTAGGAAGGGTCTGGACTGGGACATTCTCCCAAAGACACAGTCTCTGGTCCAGGGCAGGTGACGGCCCTCCGCTCCCAGAGCCACTCCCCTTCGCTAGCCACAGAGGCAGCCACGGCAGTCCACCAGGAAGGCCATGACAGGCTGTTCCTTGTGACACTGGACGCAGAGAGAAATAATCTCCTACGCCCTCATCAGTGTCCACAGCCAGAGGAAGAGGCCTCTGAGGAGTAAAGAATGAGGATAATGAAAATGGAAACATCAGTGGCAAGTGTCAAACGCGGAGGGCCACCGGGGGACAAGGGAGGGTCTATGTCTCCCTAACAGGCAGCACCGGGTGGGGCGGGGCTGGAAGGGAGTTGGTCCATGATCCCTTTGAGGAAGAGACATTTTGTGCACTTCCATGTGGAATTGCTTTTAAACTGCATTTTAAAAAAATACTTTCAAACATTTAATCCAAGGAAGATGTGCATTTAATTAAAATTTAATCTCTGCACTGCCTTATAAGTAATTCATGCTCCAGAGTTCTTACAGTTCTCCAAGGATTTCTGCTGCAAACCCAATCCCTGTTTCTCACCCCAGCCTGTCAATCCTGCCGTCGGAACCTCTCTCCAGCCTTCCTCCCCCCGCCACACAGAACCAGGTCATCACCTCACTCTGCTCTGGGACTGGAGCCTCCAATCCAGATGCGTCTCTGGACCTCCATAAGGCTGCCAGGGGTCTCTTTCCGAAAAGCAGCTCTGTCCAGGCCATTCCCCGAGCTCTCTCTCCTGCTTCCTGGGTGCCCCATGGCCTTCAGGGTAAAGTACAAATTCCTCAGCAGACACCTGCAAGGAATCCTCCACAGTCCATTCCCTCCTCCCCCGGAATGCCACCTGGCCCTGTGCCCCATGCCCTTTGGTCATCAGCCTTCCTAGCTATTCTCCAGCACACCGTGTCACCCGGCCAGCCTTCTGGGGACGCTGGGCCTGGAATGCCCTGCCTCCTGTTTCCCAGCCTGCAAGAGCCTATGTGGCCTTCATCCTCCAACAAAACCTCACTGAAATAGTCCCTCTGCATTGCCACACAAGGGCTGGGAGTGTGGCTCAGTGGCAGAGCCCTCGCCTAGTGTGTGCGAGGACCTGGGTTCAATCCCCAGTCCAGAAATGAGGATCCCCTGGAGCTGACCACAAATTCCCCTAAGTGACCAGAGTGTGCTGTGACCCCCTCCACCTTAGATTTGGGTGGGGTTCTTCGTTTTGTTTTGGTTTTGCATTTCTTTATTTTCTAAGGGAAAGAAAGCTCCTAGGGCCCTCATTTCACCTGTTTTTATCCTCAGGGTCCAGCGTTATGCAAAGCAGAAGGTAACTATTGGATAACTGCTTCTTGAGCAAAGGCAGGAAGGAATGGCACCCTGCAGGTGCCAAAGTGCCTTTTGCAAAAACCAGTCTGCGTCCCTCTTTGACCTTTGCTCCTTCCTAGTGATAAGGTCACATTGGAAGCTATGAAAACAGGTAAAGGAGTTGAGGGGAGGAGGCGGGGATTAGTCCAGTGCAGTAGCACAGGCCCGAAACTTGGGAGGCTGCGGTAGGAGGCACAAGTTCCAGGCTCTTCAGAGAGACCCTGCCTCAAAAAATTTAAAAAGGGGTGGGGACATGGCTGAGTAGTGGAGTGCCTGCACAGTGGGAAGCCGTGGGTTCAATCCCCAGCACACACACACAAAGAAGAAGAGAGATCTACGGGGCTCTGACAATTTACTTATTTTCACTGTTTCTTCTTTTGTTACAGAAGTTCTGCCTGGATGAGCGTCGAAGGAGTCTTCCGGTTCTCATGGGTCCAGAAACAGCTGGGTGAAAACCCGGGCCTGAGCGCCACCTAGTGGCCAACTGTCAAGAGACAGCGAGAAGGAGGAGATGGAGGCTGAGGAGGTGGAGGAAGAGGGAGGGAAGAAGCCCCAGCTCAGCTACATGAGGAGGCAGCCAGAAATTAGGTCAAAATTGCCAACGTGAAGTTAATCCACGAGGCAGCACTTTATCCTGATGCTGAGATAATGAATTAGCCTCGGAACAGGTATGAAGTAGACAACAGGAAAACCCTAACAGGCAAAAGGCACAAACAATCTCTATTTATCCATTTACTGCCTGATGCTTTAATTAATTAAATAGTTTCCTTGAGAGTAAATTTTATTTATTTGTTTGTTTGTTTGTAACGAGGATTGAACTCTTACGCTAAGCACCTATTCTACCACTGAGCTACACCCCCAGCCCAGAGGATGTACTTTTGAAGAATCTATGGAATTGGATGCTAATGACACTGAAATCATGAATTAAGTATCTAATCAAGAGAGTACAAAGATAGTTTTCAAAGTCTTTCTTTACCTACATTAGAGAGTAATGAGGAACATTAAAAACCCAGATAAGTTAGATGCACCTGTAATACCAGCGACTCTGGAGGCTGAGGCAGGATTGCAAGTTCTTAGTGAGACCCCGTCTCAAAATAAAAAATAAAAATGGCTGGGGATGGGGCTGAGTGGTAGAGCGTCCCTGGGTTCAATTCCCAGTATCACAAAAACAAAACAAAACAAAAACAGATATGACCAATTCACACTAGAGAAAATATTTAAAATGATCTGAAAAAAGCAGAAAAATAATAACAAAATATTAGCGTCTGCACATGCTTGGGCGTAAGCTTCGTGACAGCTTACTGAGATAAACTTTTTTTTATTAATGTCAATCTTTTTTTTCTACATTATTTTCTAGGTGCCCAAAATGAGACTCAAACAACCAATTGAACAAATAAACAATTTTTAAAAATTGATCATTTACTGAAGGAGGACTACACTGAGGATTTGTTATAATCTGTCCCCAAGGCCATATCCTGAGACCCTCTATGGGCAGATATTTTAAAAGGTAGGTACTTTATAGAGACACTCAGATAAAGAAGGGTCCTTCAATGGACATGAGGCAAGTCAGCCCTATGTCTCAACCATCTCTTAAAGTGAGATTCCTTGGTTACATTCACAAATAACAAACTCTATCTGTATGTGTAATACCTTATAAAATATGTTCTTCTAGATCCCATCTCATTGGGAGCTGATAGAATCTCAGTATTTATTGACACCCCTAAAGGCAGTACTTATTACTGCAGGGCCCCAGAAACACAGCATAATGTTGAAGCCAGACTCTTCCACTGTGATGCCATATTTTCCAAACCAAAAAACGAAGAGCCCTGGTACTGATAAGAATGTTCACATAGAAACGAAAGGAGAAAGAGGGTCTCCAAGACACAGGACTTCCAGGTGGCTCTCTTCCTGACAAATCCGTCACCTAAAACTGCTTGAAAAGGAAGAAATTGCAAAAGGGAAAAGGAAAGAAGTTGGGACCCAAGAGGGAGGTTTGGGGGGGACCCCTGAAGGAAGGGGCACAGGTGAATCAGACACCGACAACATAAGAGAACACAGCTAGTCATGGGTGGTGGGTCCGGAGGCAGGCTGAGCCTGGCTGGTGTATTTTACCTGCTGTTCAACACACAGCATGGGCCTCAACCTGCCCGCTCACTAGCTGTGCCTCTCTTTCTTTCTTTCTTTCTTTCTTTCTTCAGTGTTGGGGATCAAAGCCCTGGCCTCTGGCATCTAGGCTCCCACCCCCACTTCAAACATGCACACCTAAAAAAGAAACTTTGAATGAATAAAAAATGTAAATCCTAACAATGCTCAGACAGGTCACCCCAGCACAGGCAGAAGGTCCAGCAGCCCAGGACACAATCCTCAGCTTCATAATAAAACCCAGACAGGAAAAGACTTGGCAATTAATCTCAAGGCTCGAGGTTTAAAACATATCAGGTTCACGTGAAAAATGACCCATTGAGATGCAAATGTGGTTTTATTCTCTGGACTCCCCGACTCACAGGTTCTGAAATTCTGTTTGGAAATTCTGTCTGTCTGCAGATGTCAAGGCCATTAGCTTCTTCTTCGTTGATAAGTGTGCTTTGCATAGAGCGTTTTGTAGGAGTTATTTTTTCCCGTAATGAACACTCAGCCACGCAGGCCTGTCTTTCCAGCCTGCCTGATGTAAGTAAGTGTCCCTTGATTAATGGACCTGCCAACTCGATGAGCTGATATCACCCCGACAAAGGCTCAGCCTGAAAAACGTCGCTTCTTATCCTGGTTGTCCAAGCACTTCTGCTTCATGAGCTTTGTGCATCTCCTGGACGTACCTAGTATTTCATTTGCGGTTTTGTTAGTAATAAGGAAAGTCATATTGAAGCAGACCACTGAATTATTTAATTCAATAGAAATACTTTCTTTTGCTTAAATGACATGTCTCAGAGGACGGGCAAGTTCTCTTGTTTTTGTTTTTTCCCCCATTTTTTCGCTCCTGTCGGCTACACTGCTACCCATCCCTTAAATCAATGTATAGATACGTAAACACAAGATTTTTTTTTTTTTTCCTAGATTCTGCCTGGAGACAAAGCCTTGCAATAACAGAGTTGTTTGAGCAGGAAAAAAGAAAATTCTTCATTGAAAATATTTTGCTTTACTTAGTCAAAGACATAGAATCTGGATGTGTTAATAGTTGACTCTGCCAGCATATTTTATGTTATTAGTAAAATTCTATTTCGGCAGAAGAATCAGAAGTCTCATAATGTAAATAAGCAGAATTATGGGCTACTCTGACTGCATGATAGACAGTATTCTTCTTCTTTTTTCTTTTCTTTTCGGTACTGGGGATTGAACCCAGGGGTGCTTAACCACTGAGCCACATCCTCAACCCTCTTTTTGTATTTTATTAGAGACAGGGTCTCCCTGAGTTGCTAAGTGCCTCGCTAAGTTGCTGAGGCTGGCTTGAACTCGCTATCCTCCCGCCTCAGCCTCTCAAGCTGCTGGGATTACAGGTGTGTGCCTTGTGCCTGGGCAGACAGTATAGTTGAAAAATCCCATAACTATTGTATAGAATAAATTCCAAGGTATTATGAAGATTAGTGATCCCAAAGTTATAAGACAGTAGGAACCACCACCACACTCACAGAACCGCATTCCACAACGTGAATAAAGGACTTCTGTAATCATTAAATGTCAAGCTGGGTCCCAGATGAAAGAAGGAAAACAAAATCCTCAAATAAAAACATACTTCTTGGGCTGGGGGTGTAGTTCTTGCCCGGCACAGGCAAAGCCCTGGTGGATCCCCAGCATGAAAAGGAAAGGGAAGAAAAACTCACTTCCTTCAGTGCCTGGGGGAGGTATACAAATGTAGTTCTCAAAAGAAGCAAAACTAGAGTGTAGGTACATGAGTACCTCATTTCCACAATCATCAAAATCTAAAATGGTATAAAATAATAAGAAAGGAACACCATGGAAAGGGGAAAGAGTCTGGATCAACCTGGCCAAGTGCAAGGAAGACCAGAAGACAAAGAGGAGAGAGACATCCTGGACACATACTGTCTTCATTCATTTTGTGTTGCTATAACAAAATGCCACAGGCTGGTTAGTTTTCAAAGAGAAGAAATTTATAAGTTACAGTTCTGGAAGAAATCCAAGATTGAAGGGCCACCTCGGGCAAGGGCCTTCTTGCTGCATCATAACATGAAGGCATTGAACGGCCAGGAGCACACAGGAGACACAGCTGTCAAGAGGGGGCCGAAATTGCTGTGACAACATGTCCAGTCTCAAGAGCCTAACCTGCTCCTGCGATAACAACACAGATCCATTCATGAAGTCAGAGCCCTGGTGACCTAATTGCCTCTGAAAGGTCCTAGCTCTCAACACTAATAGAGCAGTTATTATTTCCACATGAGTTTTGGAAGGTGCCTTCAACCCATTGCTCATTCAGATCAAATTTGAGCAACATCCAGTAAAATGTCAAAATTCAGTGAAAGGCTGGGGATGTGGTACAGGAGCATGCTCAAGGCCTGGGTTTGATCCCAGCACTGCAAAAGCAAACAAAGAGCAAGTAACACCCCCCCCACCAAAAAAAAAGACACTGATGACAATAGAGTAATAGCCAAACATTACTAATCCATGGAAAGATTTCAACAAGCTCTCGGCAGAAACCAAAGCTTATAATGAAACAAAACATTAAAGAAATGCCTCGAGTCTCTGTAGCTGACCACATCCTCTTTTTATTAGATTGTCCTAAAAATTAATTACTTCTGCTGTAGGGAATTTTCTGCTGGGTATAAAAATATTAAAAAAAAAAAAAAAAAAAAGCTTACTAAGTAGAACAACTCCAAGTTCTCAGGCTTGTAGAGACTTGAGTGCTGGTTGTGCCACATAGTGTCATATCACCTGCTGACAGATTAATAGGAGAAGGATTCCTAGTTCTCATAGCAATCTCATGCAGATATTGCTGGGGCCCTGTTCTTTAGAACTGGGCAGGTGCCCTAAGATTTCCCTCTAAGCAAGTCTCATTCTGTGATTCAACAAGCCTTATTCTGTTGGATGTTCTCAGAGGCACTACTCATACCTGGAAGGATTATTCTGAATTGCAATGGATATTTCAAGTCTGAATCATTCAAAGTTTCGAGGCACCTTTTCTAGCCCTCAAAATGTCTTCTCTAGAGTCACCGTAGTTACAGGTGAAGGGCCTACCTACAGCCTCTGTGCTGTCTTTTCAAGTAAATTTCAATGCTGAGAGAAAGCCAAATTTTATTCTTTGGTGCAAACTTTTGAGGCTCGTAATTCTTCCTGGCAGTTTTCTCCCCTGGTGAGTGTTACTTATGACGAATTTGCCAAAAGTCATCCAGTTTGTTGTTGATTGAATTGAGGTCAATCTATTTTTATGTCTCCCACCCGCCACTCAGTGGAGGGACTGAACCCCAGGCATTGTGCATGTGCTGTATCCCTGAGCTACATCCCCAGCCTGTGGTCAATCTGGTTTTATTTTATTTTACAAGTATATTTTATTCTGTTTTACAAGTGTATGTGTTGCTGGGGATCAAACCCCCGGACCTCATGCATGCTAGGCAAGCACTCTACCACCAAGTTATGCCCTCAATCCCATCAGTCTGATTTTAAAACTGATTATTTATTGTAAATTTACACATGGAAGTTTTCAGTTTTATCTGAATTATTTTTCCAACCATCCCAATCTTTCTTTAAAGATGGAAACACTCCCACCAGCTCAGAGGCAGGAGGACTGCAAGTTCAAAACCAGCCACAGCAACTCATTGAGGTGCTAAGCAACTTAGCAAGACCTTGTCTCAAAAATTTAAAAAATAAAAATAAAAAGGGCTGGGGATGTGGCTCTGTGGTTAAGTGCCCCTGGGTTCAATTCCTGTTACGAAAAAAAAATCAAGGCACCACTTGGTTTCAGATAGCTGGCAAAGTGAAGGCAGAGGCCTTCCGAGACCCTTCACATACCTTGATAGCCATTTGTCTAGTTAATTGCTTTTCTCTGAAAGGATAATAAAGTCCTCTTCCCTCCCAGAGAGGGACAAATGGCTGGGCAGAGGTCTAGGCTTCACCCCACGGTGCCTGCAAGACTCCAGGGAGGAGTATTTACACACCAAAGGGAGGAAGTCCCAGACCTTTAAGGCCTTAGGTGGCTTGGGAGACACCTGGGGCTCTCTATCTCGCACCTGGAGAGACTTTCTTTAATCAGTGGTGTCTTTTGCTTGTTTGGGGGGGGTGGTCCTGGGGAGGAAACCCAGGGCTTCCCAGGTGCTAGGGGAGCACCTGCTACATTCCCAGCAGGAAAGACTATTCACACCCCAAAAGGCTGGAGTTATGTGTCCCGCCCTTTATGCTTCAAGAGAGACCCTTTCTGGAAGGGAGAGGGAGTCCACCTCCTTTGGTTTTATAAGCAGAAAAATGTGACTATTATTATTATTATTTTTTTTTCTTGTTCTTCTCCTAATGCCCACCTACGACATTCCCCAGCCCGGAGGAGGTGGGGGGGGCGGGACGATGTGTATGTACTTACTTAAGCTAATTAATACTTAAGGTAATTAGTAAGATCAGATCCAGAACACCTGGTGTGCACATCCAGGACAAAATTAATTAAGGTAAGCGTTGAACACCAAACCCAGACGGCACAGCGGAGCGGGCTCCTGCCCTCCTCCAGAGACTCTCCCGACTGCTCAGGAGGGAGGCTGCAGGCCGCCCTCTTGCCTTTCCGTGAAGGGGCAGACGTTAGTCTCCATCTTGATAAGACACACTCAGCTGCATTTCGATTTTGGATCTATAACAATTTTTTGGTGTTTATCTGAAATCCAACCTGTATTTTGATTTCCTAAATCTGGCAAAGTATGGCGGTGACCCGGGAAGACCCCTGGAGATGCCAACAGCTCTTGCCACTGAAGGAATAACATAAGTGGGCGCTGTGCCCTTTTCCCTTCATTTCGGGGATGGTGAAGGAAGACTGCTTAGCATATCGAATCCAGGAAATCTTAACTAACAAACACCCATACATTTTTTGGTAATAGTTTATTTTTTTTTAAAGAGAGAGAATTTTTAATATTTATTTTTTAGTTCTTGGTGGACACAACATCTTTGTTTGTATGTGGTGCTGAGGGTCAAACCCGGGCCGCACGCATGCCAGGCGAGCGCGCTACCACTTGAGCCACATCCCCAGCCCTGGTAATGGTTTATTTAAAATCCATTGAATCTTCTTAGAACACCCTGGGAGGATTGCTTTATTTCTCCCAATTGAGATGGAAGGGCTGGGACTGTAGCTCAGTAGATCTTATGCTTAAGCATGTATGAGACTCTGGGTTCAGGACCCAGTTCCAAAAAATAAAAATGGAGTTGGAATGCCTGAGGTCCAGAAAGCAAGCAGAACAGAGCCTGGCACAAAGGAAGAAAATTTAAAAATATTTACCGAGTGATTGAAAATTATTTATTTTAGATGAGCCTGCAGAAACAGGATGGTGGCCAGCGGAGGACATTTCTTTTGGCTATTTGTGCCTCTAGCCAAGGTGCTGATTCCTTAAGAATCGATCCTTTCGCCTATCAAGTTAGAATTTCCTCATCAATAATGTGGGTCTTATCATTTCCTTCCTGATCACTTTGCCACAGAATGTTGGGCAGAACTAACGAGTGGGAAAGCTCTCCGCAGCCCCAAAGCACAGTCACCTTTGTTCTTAGCACTTAAGGACTGTGAAAGACAGCAAGGGGGCGGGATCATTCTAAAGGATCCTTAATGAGGTGGGTTCTGCCCCCAGCCTCTGTCTTTAACACAGGGAAGGGGCTGGGAGAAGTTCTTGGGAAATATCTTTCATGCTCAAGTTTGCTGACAGGTCAGCACTCTCTCCCAGTGGACTGTCCATCCACAGAGAGGTATGTGACCTGGGTCTCGATCAAAACCGCCTCCTCTATTCTCTGTTGCCTTCCCTGAGGAGCTCTTCTTGAGGTTTGCATTTAGAAACCCAGACTTGTTTTTAAATAGTTTCTAAACAGAAACCAAGGGCCTGTGCTAGACTACAAGTCACACCCAGAGTAGGTGGCAGAGATCTTGGGTTTTAAATAATCGGGAAACTCCCACAAGTCCTTGCTTAGGTTTCCTTCATTGCGAGCAACAGAAACCGACAGACTAAAGCTCAAGGCAGTGTGTGCGTCCTCAGGGTGAGGCTGAGGACAGGCCAGGGGCCAGGGAGGCCAGGGAGGCCAGGGAGGCCAGGGACTTAGCTGGTAATAAGAATCTGATCAATAGGAACTAATGTCCAGCCAGGCCAGGGTGTCAGGTTTGGGACGCCTCTGTTCCTGTTTTCTTTCTTTCCTTCTTCATTTATCCCTCACATCAGGAGGGGAGAATGGCTTCAATAATAAATAGAGACCATCATCTCCTATGGCAAGTGGTCTGGGGCTAAGTGTCTCAGGGTGGGTTGGGCCACTCAAACGTGTCAAGATCTGCATCTCTCTGATGTTGGACTCTTGGGTCACAAGATGGTTGCTGCAGCTCCAAACATATTCTTGCATCCGTATCAGGAGCAGGAGGAAAGGAAGACAGTGGTAATAGGGATCTTCCCTTTAATCAGGAGGTCTTATCATCCTTTCTTTTGTAATTCGTTGCTTGGAACTGGGTCAGATGGCCACCCCACTATGGACAAGGCTGGGGAGGCGGGTGTCAGGGGAAAGAGAGAGACAGTGAGAGGGACTGGCTTGGACAGGGCTTTGTCTCCTGTGGGTGGCTGTGTTGTTGCCCAAAGCTAAACCAGTGCCCTGTTCGCAAGGAGTGAGGTGGCAATCGCTGTCAAGAGTCGAATTCTTAGCAAACAGAATCCAGCTGAGGTCCACCCGTGACCCAAAGGAAATCTTCCCAAGGGGAAGGGAAGGGAGGCAGGAGCTGGAGGCAGAAAAGACACCGCTGCCTCCCTCTCCCACGGGCCTTTTCAGATACCAGGTGGCTTCCTTATCTAGCCATGACAGGCTGTGTCATTCTGTGGGGCCCAGTGCAAATAAAAATGCAAGACTTGTTCAAAAATTATTAATGTCCGACACGGAGTCCTTCTGACATGGGCCTTGTGTGAACGCACAAGTCACATGCCTAGCGTCCCAGGAGGGGAAGCCTTTAGCGAGTGTTAGCCTCTGTTTTCATGTGAGAGTGAGTTAAACCGTTAACGTTGGTGGGGAAAACCGTGACTTATAGTGATATGATTAACACATGCCCAGCCCTTTGTACAAACTCTTGTAAAATTTCAAGAAAGAGGAGATCAGGCCCATTCTGTGTGTATAATTCAGAAACAGAATTTAGAGGAGAGACAGACCTGGGGCGGGGGTGGCTTCTAGTCTCCTCTGCAGCTGAGTAAGGGGGTGTCCGATTGGTTTTATTCCTCGTGCCCATTCAGACTTGGCAGTGCCCTCTGGTGTGGGATCATCACAATGGTCCTGTGTGATACGGAGTGTTATCTTCATCTCATAGATGACATCATCAGGGCTCAGAGTCAAGCTGCAATCGGAAGCCAGACGGTCTGAATCCACAGCCCGTGTTCAGGAGCACACTGTGTCATGGAACAGACTGGCTGGGGAAATTGTAAACAGTTGGTTGGCTGAGACCAGACATAAAAAGGCCGTCCATTCGAGGCACTTAGAATTCCAGGGGCCGTGGGGGTTTGATAAGGACATCACCCCAGAGACAGAATAAAGGATGGATTATGGCTCCAAAGATGTCAGTGGGAGATGAGCAAGGGCGCCTGAGCCAGGAAATTCACTTAGTGCCGCTCACGGAGGTGCTGTTGCACACAGCCAGCTTTTAAAATGAATCCAAGGGCCAAGAACATTTGTCTAAATACTTTAATTAAAATGCGCTGTAATCTGAAAGCCCAAGTGTGTATGTGAAGTATTCATGTTTACTAAGGAAACAGATTATAATATTCCTGATAGCTGAACACATTTTGATTATGAAATTTTAAACAGCTTTTTGGTTTGGTTTAAAATATTTATGTAGTTAAAAAAAATAACTTGCTATTCATTTTCTACCAAAATGCAGGAAATATTGAGACATTAAAAATGCACAGAGATTCAACACACACAGATAAAGGTCCTAGAGTTCCTCGACTGTAGAATGACACTGTTTCTGAGCTGTTTCATATCTCAGCAACCAACAGTCCAATTCAATTTGGAGAATAATGCCCATCTTGAACTCAATTGACCGAATATCCAGGTTTGAGGAAAGTGTTGAATTTGATTTAAGATAGCTCAGTGAAATTAAGACACTGTTCATCTCACTTCAAAATCAGTTTCTTTCCAGGGCAATCCTTGAATACGGTAAGAATCTCTTGTTTTACATAATAAGCGGTACAAGTACAAGGACTGACAACTAAAGAAAGAAGAACATTCACATACAAAAGATTCCTTATAAAACAGGATTCACAGTGAAGGTGCCATTGAAACATTTGCCATCTACAGAAGGGCGATATGTTTACCTTCTGGGAAGATCAGAAATAACTTGCTAAGAGTGGAAGCATTCTCTGTGTTTGGGTCTTAGAAGATGTGGTGCGAATGTGGGAATGATAAATGAGGGTAGGGGAAGAAATCCTCCTAAACTCCCAGACCTTCCCCATTTCAAAAGACTATGCCAGTGAAATTACATCCATACAAGATTTTTTCCAGTGCTGGGGTGAAACCTTGAGCCTTGCTCATGCCAGGTAAGTCTCCTACCACCGAGCTACACCGGCAGCCCCTGTACGTGACAATCAGATTGCACATTATTTTTTTAACAGCATCGTATTGGAATCACCAATGCTTATCGATGGAGATGGTTTAAATACCATGACAGGTCCATGCGATGGGCTAGATTGCCATCATGAAAACATAGGCATGTTCTTTATGTACGGAACATGAGATTATCTAGAACAATCTCTAGATAAATGAGATGGAGAAGAATGGTGGGCCTACTGTGTGTTACCACTTATAAAGGAGGAGAAGGGGCCAGAGGGGGAGGAAGAGGGAGGAGTGGGACATGGTAGCTCATGCCTGTAGTCCCAGTTACTTGGGTGGCTAAGGCAGGAGGACTGCTTGAGCCCAGGAGTTTGAGGCCAGCCTCGGTAACAGAGCAAGAAGAGAATTTGCAGGGAAATGGATGGCACTAGAGCAGATTATGCTAAGTGAAGCTAGCCAATCCTTAAAAAACAAATGCCAAATGTCTTCTTTGATATAAAGAGAGCAACTAAGAACAGAACAGGGAGGAAGAGCATGAGGAAAAGATTAACATTAAACAGAGACGAGTGGGGGGAGAGAAAGGGAGAGAGAAGGGAAATCGTATGGAAATGGTAGGAGACCCTCAGTGTTACACAAAATTACATATAAGAGGTTGTGAGGGGAAAGGGGGGGAACAAGGGAGAGAATTGAACAACAGCAGATGAGGTAGAGAGGGAAGATGGGAGGGGAGGGGAGGGGGGATAGTAGGGGATAGGAAAGGTAGCAGAATACAACAGTCACTAATATGGCATTATGTAAAAATGTGAATGTGTAACCGATATGATTCTGCAATTTGTATTTGGGGTAAAAATGGGAGTTCATAACCCACTTGAGTCAAATGTATGAAAGATGATATGTCATGAGTTTTGTAATGTTTTGAACAACCAATATAAAAAAAACAGAGCAAGAAGATGTCTCAAAAAAAAAAAAAGAAAAGAAAAGAAAGAAAAATAAGAAAAGGAAGGGAATAAGAATGAATATACATAGTTCCTGCATAAGCATAAAATATCTCTGAGAAGATATTCAGGGAGCTGATAACAGTGGATAGTGGTTACTTCCAGTGAGGGCTCCAGGGAGGTTGGGTGCCAGGGATAGGGTCAATCATTTTTCCTGAGTTTCCTTTTGTACCCATGTGAATTTTTTTTTTTTTTTTTTTTTTTTTTTTGTGCTGGGGATTGAACCCAGGGCCTTGTGCATTCAAGGCAAGCACTCTTCCAACTGAGCTACATCCCCAGCCCCATGTGAATGTTTTTTTTTTTGTTTGTTTGTTTGTTTTTAATTAATTTTTATTGTTGGTTGTTCAAAACATTACATAGTTCTTGATATATCATATTTCACACTTTGATTCAAGTGGGATATGAACTCCCATTTTTACCCCGTATACAGATTGCAGAATCATATCAGTTGCACAACCATTGATTTACATATTGCCATTCTGGTGTCTGTTGTATTCTGCTGCCTTTCCTATCCTCTACTATCTCCCCCATGTGAATGTTTTTAACCCACTAAAACAAATGACTAAAACCTTTTAAAAGGAGAATAATAATGCTGATCATCATTACATTCAAAGTCGTGAACGGCTGTACCAGTGAAATGGCGTTCAGTGGAATGATTGCCCAGGTCACATGACATGACATCAACGAGATAAATCTGTTCATCACTCTGGGATTTGGAAATGCTTGGACCCACCTGGGAACTCCCAAATTGTCTAAAAATGTCAGTGTTGTTTGTAGCCGAAGGACAAATACTACAGTTTGGAGCCTTCGGGAAGTCCCGTCAGGGGCTCCCCAGGTCCTGTCATTTGATATAAAATGGGAAGAACCTACTGGAATTCAGGCCCTTCGGGTTCACGGTTGCTGGTGGAAACAAATGGCTCAATACCAGATTTTGTTTTTAATCATGGGCTCCCCCAAGAGCCATTCGGTATGCAAATAAAATCCTCTTGATAAATATTCATGGACTGAATAACCCTTTCTGCTTTTTTTTTTTTAATCATATAAACATGTCATGATCTGGAGAGACTTCAGGGATTCAAGTGGTGTCAGCAGCTGTGAGATTACATTTTTGAGGATTAATCCAAGTCGCTGCCACCATTTCTACAGCAAGGGTGTCTAAGGCAAGTGACAGCTGATCCCTGCTGGTGAGAAATGGGACTTTTCAGGGTGACAGGCTGAGGATGCTCCCACAGGGCTGCCCTCTACCTGGGAAAGCTAAGTCCATTTCCACCAAGTCCTTTCCCTCTTCTCTGCTCTGACATAATGGCGTCAGACAGGCAATTGAATGTAGTCCGGGGAACACGCAGGGCCAGCCTAATAAGCTGCATGTCCCTTAATGTCCCTTAACTGCCTAGCCAAGGAAAACAGCATTCCCTGTTCTGACCAGGATCACCAAGGACAGCAGGCTCCCCCCCCCACACACACACACTATTTCTTATCCTTGACATCAAGGGGACATAAAGGGACTAATCCGGAGAAACCCTCCACTCCCAGACCTGACTTCTCCAAAAGCTTCCCAGATCTCGGAGCCTCATTCTATCACCTGCGGATGAACTTTAAAAGCGGAAAGTGATTTTGTTCTTTTAAAATATAAACCACAGCGTGGTCCAGGGACTGTGGGAGTTTGGGGACACCGACATTTGATGGAAATTTGTTGATTTCAAGACCAAGTCCATCTGGAGGTGTCATAGGAATGGGAAGGCTGGCTCGACTGAGGCCACTAGAGCGGGCAGGCGTCCTCGGCCTCACCCGGCCCTGCCCAGGGCCACCACGTAGCCAGGGTGCAGGGCGCAGCGGGCGGGCGGGTGCACCTGCCAGACCGGGCGCTGGCGAGCCTCACTCACTCCACCGCCTCCTTCTTCTCCTCGGGCATTTCTATGGACAGAGACTGCTCGCCTGGATCCGGGCCAGGGCTCATGCTGATGCGCACCGAGTGCTCCTCCGGCCCATCCACTCCCTCCCCGCCTGCCTCGGGCTTCCTGGGGGAAGCAGGCGACGCAGAGCGCGCAGCCGGGGGCTCCTGGGGCGCAGGCTGGCCAGGGGCAGCCGAGGGGGCCGAGGGGGCCGAGGGGGCCGAGGGGGCCTGGGGCTGGTCCTGGGCAGCAGGACCTGCCTCGCCCCCCTCTCCTGTGGCTTCTTGCGAGTTCTTGGCCTGAAATTCAAAAAGGATGACGGTGAGAAACAAACGCCCAGGGGGTTGGAGGAGTCTGGATACCTCCCAGTTTCCATCTTCTTGGGCCCAAAGAGCAGGACGGTGGGTGCCCCCGGCTGACGTCTGCTGGGGCAGGGCAGCTTATCGAGGTTATTTAGAAACAGCAGAGTATGTTACAGGATGTTTAAGGACAGAAAGTCCCAGCTGGATTTCATGGAAGGGTTTGGAACATCCTCGGTTGCAGAGCAGGAAACCTCTGCAACTATTGAGGAGGTGACCCGAGCTGCCCCGCCCACTCCCAGGTGTGGATGATGGTGGAGAGACAGAAACCCCAAGCTGGCAGGGTAGAGGCTGATGAGGGCAGGAGCCGCAGGAGCCCAAGGGTGGGATCCTCAGGGGAGGGTGGGGCTGAATGCCATTGGCATTGGGCTGAGCGGACCCCATACTCCTGGACAGGGCAGACACCTCCTCTCTAGCCTGCGCTTCCTCCTGTCAACATTGGCCATGGTCTGTGTATCAACAGCAAATTGGGTTTATTTATTTATTTTGTACTGGGGATTGAGCCCAAGGATGCTTCACCACTGAGCCACATCCCCAGCCCATTTTATTTTTCATTTTTTTGGGTACCGCAGATTAAACTCAGGGGCACATCCCCAGCCCTATTTTGTATTTTACTTAGAGACAGGGTCTCACTGAATTGCTTAGTGCCTCCCTTTTGCTGAGGCTGGCTTTGAATTCGCCATCCTCCTGTCTCTGCCTCCTGAGCCTCTGGGATTACAGGCGTGGGCCATTACACTGGCCATCCTGGTGGTTTTTTTTTTTTTTTTTTTTTTTTGAGACATGGTCTCATTAAGTCCCTTAGGGCCTTGCTAAGTTGCAGAGGCTGGCCTTGAACTTGTGATCCTCCTGCCTCAGCCTCCTGATTGCTGGGATTATAGGCACGGGTCATTGCCCCCCAGCTAGGAAATTGGGCTAAAACAAAACTAAAAACCAAACCGAAGCCCCGTGGATGCCTGTGGGCCTGCCTGCTGCCTGACCCATTTCTACATGGAAGGAAACTGGACAAGGAGCCGCCCCCAGAAGGTGAGGCCAGATGGTCCTCAGGTGCCTGAGACCCACTTGAGACAGTGGTTGTAAATTTAAAGGGAGAGCGACCGGCATGCTGTGAGGAACAGGGACCCCTGGAGTTTGCCCAAGTCGTAGGGTTTAAAGGAAGGGAACAGTGAGCGAGGGGACAGGGTGCTCCTAGAACACCAGGCAGCTCCGGGAACCTGCTGCTCCCTCCGTCTTGGTGCACCTGTTCCGTCCTCCCCTGTCCACCCGAAACTCGGGCAACACCCTTCCAGGGCACGGTGCTCAGAGGGGACATCTGAAGCACAGGCTTTGATCAGAGCCAGGGGAATCACGGGAAGCCTAGTGAAGTGCTTTTCCGTGTTCAAAATGCTCTTATAAAAGGTCTCCAAAGTGGCCTGCTTGCTCTCGCGACCCCACGGGCAACGATGAGGAATCTGGGTTGCAGAAAGCTCAGGGTCCCCAGGGCCATGGAACTAGCAGGTGCCAGAGCTGGGATTTCGACCTGACCTGCGTCTCTGCACTTCTAACAGCTCCTCCTGCTCTGCCATGCTGCCCTGGCTGTTCTAAATTGCAGAGGAAATGCCTTTTATTAGCACCCTCATGCAAATTTAATTTACATCTCAGTGACGAGATGACACTTAGGAGCCAGGAATCCATTGCAGCTGAAGCCTTCCTCCGCACTGAGCGCACTCTGGGAGTCCATGTCCGCTCAGCCCCATGCAGCAGCCAGCGCTCATGACCCCAGCCTGGGCTCCACCTTGACCTTGGTGATCGCTGAGCTCAACTTGACCTTGGTGATTGCCGAGCTCCACCTTGACCTTGGTGATCACCGAGCTCCACCTTGACCTTGGTGATTGCCGAGCTCAGCCATCGCATCTTTCTTCAACCTGTGGCCATTGGTGGCTGTGTCTAGAGGCTATCTCAGAACCCCAGACTCACCACACTCCTGCCAAATGTGACCCCTGGATGGGTCCCCTGGACTCTGACACCAGCCTGGGTGGAGGTGGAATTCACCGGGCTCCCTTGAACCCTGTCGTGTGTCCTGCTGTCTGTACCCCGAGAGAGCCCCACCACTGAGCACTCGCCTGCCCTGGCCACCTCCTTCCCTGGCAGCCTCCCTAAGGGACGGTCATGAACAGACATAATTAACGTAATTATTCTAATTGGCATTCTTGGCTTTAGTCACAGGGAAAAAAAAATCCCAGAACTAATTTTAATATTTCCTTCAGCTTTATGGGCAGGGGGCCCGCGCCGGGCCCGTCTGTGGGAGTGCTCCTGTCAGATCTTTTAATGGGTCACAGACACAGTGGGAAGTTGTCCCTGACCCCTGGGAGGGACATTCCCTGTCCAGACGCTCTCTTCCCACCTCCGGTCCTGGCCAGGGACAGTGAGTCCCGGGACTTTTGCTTGGATCTCTGGGAAGAGGCACTCTCGGGTGGAGTGGGGACACCAGGGGGCTGGGATCTTAGGGGCCTGCCTGGAAGTGGAGCGTCACCAAAGAAAACCTGTCACGACAGAAGGTTTGTAGTGAGATCCTCTGGGCCCCGTGTGGGCTCCTGGATCCAGCTTCACCTGAACTTGTCCATGACTCGCCTCCCCGATTCCCTCAGCTAATGTGAACTTGCTGCCTGTCCCTGGCCACCCAATGAGTCCTGCCTGATGGAAGGAATGGGTGCGTAGGGGTCCCTAATACCAAATGAGTGCCACTCTCAGAGGTCCCCCGGCCTCCCTGGCACAAGCCGGAAGCAGTCTGGGTCCCAAGGGCCTCACCTGCTCCAGCAGCTGCTGCTGCCTCGCGGCGGCCTCCAGCGCGGCCAGCTCCTTGAGGCGGGCTCGGAGGTGGGCCAGCTTGCCGCCCTTGCCGCCCATCTTCCCTGCTGCGGCCAGGGCCGCGTTGAAGAGCTTCGGGGTCCCCGCCCGCGGGGGCAGGATGAGCACGCTCTTCTCCTCCTTGGGCTTGTTGTTGTTTCTCAGCATGCGCCTGAAAGAGAGCGCCAGCTGGCATCAGGAGCACCCTGGGGCGGGGAGTGGCACTTCTTCTGGGTCAGAGCTCTGTGCTGGGGGTGGGGGTGGTAATGGTGGTGGGGGTGGCTGATGGCTCGGGGGTGGCTTTTCTGAGCCAAGCACAGGGCTCAGTGTGTATGCCCAGACCTCCTTGAAGGATCAGAGCATCCACAACGAGGTGGGTCTTCTGGATGCAGAGGTCCTGATGGACGCTGGAGCTCAGAGAGGTTAAGTAACTCATCTTTGGTCACACAGGACTCACTAAAGGACAGTGGTATGGTGTGGATATGGTTTGAGTGTGTCCCCCAAGGAACCCCATGTTGGGCTCTCATTTGGGAGAGTTGGGAGGTGGAGGAACCTTGAAGAGGGGGTGCCTGGTGTATGGTAATGAGGTCACCGAGGGAACGATGTCGCGGGTCCCAGAGGGTTGTCATACAAGGGGGAGCCTGGCTGCCCTCCTCTCTCTGGCTTCCTGTCTCCAACGTCCTCCCATCATGATGGCATCTGCTGTGGGGTCCTCACAGAGCCAAGCCCATAGCCAGCTCTGAGCCCTGCCCTTGACCCACCGACTGGGAGCCAGACACACCTTTCTGTATCCCCTGCCCCTCCCCCAGGTATTGCAGCGCTGAGGGTAGAACCCGGCCCCAGGCCCGAGCCCCGCCCCCAGCAACAGGAAGCAGACCCCGGGGGCCTGAGTGGCCCTAGGGGCTGGGCGCTGTGCTCCCCTTCACAGCGCTCTGGGACCCCAGCCCCCCTTCCTGGTGCTCACCCCTCTGTGGGGTCCCGCCCGCAGGACCAGGGAGACATGCAGCTCTTACAAGATCCACAACCTCATCTGCCGGTGCCACCCAGGACTGGGGTCTCGTCTTGCAAGGAGACTCCCCCACTGGCTCAGATGAAGCCATATTTGGGGACCCTGCAGGGAGCCGCTGGCCAACAGCTAGCTAGGCACAGAAGCACCCCATCCTGCAGCCCCAAGGATCTGAATTCAGCCAACGATCATGTGACCTTGGAATCAGGTCCTCCCGCCCCCCCCCACCCATGAAGACTTGAAATGCAACCTTGCGCTGGCTGTCACCTTGATGACAGGTCCAGATAAGCCATCCCCAGACTCTCATCTCCGAAGGAGGATGCAGATGTCCAGAGTGGGTGAGTAACTTTCCCAAGGCCACACAGCCAGGAAGCCACAGAGCTAGAATTCAAACCCACCGTGGGGGGAGCACATGTCCAAGGTTGCTCGGAAGTGGCAGAGGCAGAATCCCAGTCCGGATCTAGTGCCCCGTGCCACCCTGTTTCTCTAAGTGAGGATAGAATTTTCCATCAAACACAGCCTCCGCCTTTTACAAGACATTTTTCCTGCCCCGAGTAGGTGCTGAGTGGTTTAGCTCGGGAACAAATGGACGTCGCCTGCCATCTAGCTGGCCCAGATGACCAGCCGGCAAGTGTACTCATCAGCATTCCCGCACAACTTGTTTGTTTAAAAATGAGGCCATTCCCGGCTGCTCCTCTAATCAGAGGCCGTGGGTCTAAATTATGGGTATTGATATTAATTGCCCAAGATTTGCATCTTCTCATTGGGCTCCCTCCGGGGGCACGAACATGGCGATTCATCAGGGCCTCTTAGAGACCGGCCTGGCACCGTCACCTGGGCTATTGAGTCCATAGTTCATGGCTCGGCAGTCCATAGGAAGGACACAAAGGCGCTCTCCACAGGACTTTGCCGATCGCTAGTGGCTGGCGCTGTTCCGAAACGCTGTGCTGGCCTTGGGGACGTTCCAGAGGGAGAGCATCTGTCCTCATCATCGGTGGATGAGCTTCCCGTTCATGAGGGCGGCACCTGTCAGCCCCTGACTTGGAGTGGCCAGGCCAGGACCGTGGGCGTCCCACTTCCTTTGGGCCTCGGGTCCCCGTCTGTGGAGTGGGAGGTCTTGGGCAGAACCCCCTGAGTGGACCTCGTCAACTCAGATGTCTGTGGGTCTCAGTCTCTCCTTTCATGGGCAGAGTCATCTCCCAGTTCCCCAAGCTGGCCTGCCCCAAGGCAGGGGACAGCCACTCTGAGGGATTGGGATGCCCTGGTCTCATCCCTCCCCCTTCCCCTGCCACCCCAAAGTCCAGGAGGGTCTTGGGGTCACTGTAGGGAACAGGGACCCTTCACGGCCCTGGCGAGGGCCCTCCTGATTGCCAATAGCTCACCTTCCCCACCAGAGGGACAGGGAGCCAACTGTGCCCCTGACAACGTGTTCCGCTGCAGGGGGAGGGGCAGGGTGACAGCGCAGGGGCCGTGAAGGCAGTTTTGAGACCTGGACAGTTGAATTGCACGATTTGGGAGAATCCTCTTCATTAGGGTGTCTGCGGACCCTGAATCAGCAAATACAAAACCAACGCTCCCGGAAAACACAGGTGAGGCCCCGGAACCTCTCACCACAGCGTTGTCAACCGCCAGTCCACCGCCTCCCTTACGAATGACATTGGCCTCGTCCGTGCTGACCACAGCCAGCAGTGCCAGGCTCCGGCCTGAGCGAAGCTCATCATACCTACTTTTTGTGCAGGTACATGGCAGCCTTCCTGTGCTTAGGAACACAACAGGGCACTTTGGCCCTGTGCTGGGGGACCTTTTTAAACAGCAAAGTCACCAACGAAGAGCACAGACACAATTTGAAAAACGTGGCCCTGAAATGACCACAGATCTCAAGTGTTCCCCAAAGGCCCATGTGCTCAAGGCCTGGGCACCAGCCTGCGGTGCTATTGGAGGTGGTGGAACCCCGAGGAGGCGGGGCCTAGGGGAAGGAAGTTAGGTTATTGGGGGTGTGGCCTTGAAGAGGCAGGGGAGCCTTTCCCCTTTCTCTGTCTGTCTGCCTGTCTGTCTGCGTCCAGGCTGCCGTGAGGTGGGCGGCTTGGCTCTACCACATGCCACATGTTCTGCCTCAGCACAGGCCCAAAGCCACCGGGCCAGGCGACCACGGACTGGACCCTCTGAAACCACGAGCCAAAATAAGTCCTTGCTCCTCACGGGTTGCTCATCCCAGGTGTTTTGTAACAGGGCTGAGCGCCAACAGGGAGGCAGAGGGTCCCCTCATCTGACTTCAGCTGGGAACATGCATTTTGAGGGACCCAAATGTTTGGCCACTCTGGGCGTGTCCTGACTGAAGCCCGTGAGCACCAATCTTGGGGTATCTAGGAAATGAGTGAGTGGAGAACGCAGAGTGGAAACGGTGAGAATGAGGATCTCCTCCGCGTCTCTGCCCCCGGGAGAGGAGGAGCTGGTTTGCTGTGACAGGGACAGTGGGCAGATCAGGAAAGCTCTGTAGACTGGCCCATGGCAGGCCCAGGTGGGCTTCCTGAGAGCAGCCAGATACGCTGAGTTACAGGCAGCTCCCTTCCCCAGGGCCTCGGCACCAGGTGCATGTGATGCTTCAGTAGCAGCCCTGCCTCCTTTCACCCTGAAGCTGCCAAAGGCATCCTGTAAACACCTGCCACATCAAGCGACTCTGCCGTGTGTAAGCTGTCTGTCTGCGTCCAGGCTGCCGTGAGGTGGGCGGCTTGGCTCTCTACCACATGCCACAGCTCCTGTCTTCCTCAGAGTAAAAGCCAAAGCCATGGCCAAGCCATTGCCTACAAGGCCCCACACAATCTCTTTCCCTCCATTTCTCGGATCCCACATCAGGCGACACCCATTTTCCTGCTGTTCCTCTGCACACACACGGAGGTTGCTCCACCTCAGGGCCTTTGCACATGCCATTCCTCCTGCCTGGAATGTTTTACCCTGCGGAAAACACTCCCAGCTCCCCTCTTTCCTCTGTGCAAGTCTTGGTAGAAATGCCGCCTCCTGAGACTCGTGTCCCCGGCCCAGCTTGTCTCAAATAGCCCCTTCCATCTCCGCTGTCTCTACACATGGCCTTTATTTTCTCATGGCCCCTACCACAGCTGACACCTCCCAGAACCACCCATTCTTCCATTGTCAGTCGCCCTGAGTAGAATGTGAGCTTTGGTCCCTGCTGTGTCCCCAGGGCCTAGAACTCTGTGCTGAATGAATGGCTGTTGGTGACTTGTTCCCTTCCTCTGACCTCTCTGTGCCGTTCCTCGATGGCCACATTCGATAGAACCAAGTGGAAGGTTAGCGTATGTGACAAAATGGGGCGAGGGAGGGAGTACATGTATAAAGAGGCTTTTTCCAAATGAAAAACTTTAGGGAGAATTCAATGGGTAAAAAGGGGAACCCGAGGATTATCAGCATGAAGCGAGCACCTGCCAGGCACCCCACAGAGATGTTCTCGCCCCCTGGTTTATTGAATCTCACAATGGCAAAGTCAGGGGTGGTCACCTTTATTTTACAGAGGCAAAAACTGAGACCAGAAAAGTTTAGCAATTTTCCTAAAGAAACTAACCAGTAATTCACATGGAAGGGAGTTGAGCCTCATTGGACTCCCAAGTCTATTCTGGGCTTTCTACCACCGGGTACTGCCTCTGCTGCTCAGTTTGAAGCCCAATTGGAAGGATCTGAAAGCAAAGCCCTGCTTTGCTAAAAAAATAAAAATAAAAAATTTATAAATGACCTATTTTCCAATAATACAAAAAAACAGGTGCACAAGGTTATGGGTTGCAAAACACTGGAAATACCCTCAGTGCACACTCATAGGAATGTCGTGCAAACCGCTGAAGGGAACGAGGAAGCCGACGGTGCACCGAGAAAGCAGCTCCCAGGATATTTTGTCAAGGGGGACAAGCCAGGTGCAGAAAGAATCTATGGTATGCTGCCTTTGCACAACAGGGAAGGGAAAATGAGAAAACAGCCATGGATCTGCCTACTCGTTGCAAAAGTCAACACAGGAACGAAATGCAGAAACCAATGAGTCTGGCCACCCCCAGGGGTGGGTGGCAGTGGGGACGCTTGTCTGGGCACGCAGTTTTGTAAAATGTGGACTTTTGGAAATTCAGCAAGGAACAGCCAGTGGATGCTAAAGGTAAGAGATGAAAGTTCTATCAGCCAGGCGCGGTGGTGCACACCTGGAACCCCAGCGGCTTGGGAGGCTGAGGCAGGAGGATCGCGAGTTCAAAGCCAGCCCCAGCTACTTAGCCAGGCCCTGAGCCACTCAGCGAGACCCTGTCTCTAAATAAAATATTAAAAGGGCTGGGAATGTGGCTCAGTGGTTAAGCATCCCTGAGTTCAATGCCTGGTACCAAAAATAAAAAGTTCTCAGGGGAGTAGGACACCTGAATGGTCCTCAAGTCACTGCCCTGTATTACTTATTAATTATAAAGAGAAAAACACTAACTATAGTGCAGAACTGAACCACGAGATTGAATTAAAAACCATCAGACCAGCTCCGCGTGCCCCTGATGCGCTCACTGAGACAGACACAGGGTCACTCCTGCCCTAGACCCGAACCTGAGGGTCACCACAAGAAGACGTCGGGGGAACCCAGACCCAGGACAGTGCAATTCCAAGCCATCAAAGTCAGTCAAGATAGAAGCCAGCTGACCAGTGGTTCCAGATCCAAGGAGACAAAGGACACATGGCGACCCCATGTGACGTGTGACCCTGGGTCTGATCCAGGAAGGGACAGAAGCCAAGCCAAGCCGAAAGAGACGCCCCTGGGATGATTGGCAAGATCTGAACGTGGGTCCCAGGTGGATAAGGGAGTTGTTTCCATGTTAAATGTCCTGACTTTGGAAAAGGTGCCGTGGTTAGGTCAGACCAAGTCCTTGTCCTTTGCATTTTTTTAAATGAAGAACAAAACCAAACAAGTAAATTGTGTACCTGGCCTTCTTCCGGAGCAACTTCTGAGATTCAGGATAATGCACCAAAATTTCGTTCAAGTCCTTCTTATCCAAAATGAAGAGGTTGGTGAAGCCGTGGGCCACCACGTTGGCCGTGCGCCGATTCCCGCCCCCGATGGCCAGCAGGCTGGGTGGAGAGGGGAGGAGGTGAGAGCCCTCCGAGGCTGGGGGAGTCTGGGGTTCTGTTTCTTGAGATGGGGTCTTGCTAGGGCCCCGGCTGGTCTTGCACCCCTGGGCTCAAGCCTCGCAGGCGGCTGGGACCAGAGGTGCGCACCTTCCCGCCCTCGATCGTGGCTGTGGTCACGAGCAACGGTGCATTGCCCGCTGCGTGGAGCACGACGGTGACCCCACAGACTTGAGAGCCCAGACTCAGCCTGCAAATGCCAGCAGGTGCCCGTGCTGTGCCCACCCAGTCTCCCAAGATCCACCGCGGCCCCTGCCCCCAGCCTTTGCCCAGAGCCTCCCACTCAGGCCAGCTCCCTCCTGACCTTATCTCTCCAAACACGGATCCAGCTTTCAGTGTCACCAGCACAGACTTCCCGTCAGGGCCCCCCAGAACCTGCACCTGCCCCGCCTGGATGATGTACATCTCCCGGCCGATCTCCCCCTGAAACAGACAGCGCAGAGTCCTTCTGTCCCCCTCAGAGCAAGCAGGGAAGAGGCCAGGGCTGGGCCCCGAGGCTGGTGGCCCAGGGAGGAGGCACCAAGACGGAGCCCGTGGGGCCAATCACGTCCCACCGGGGCCTCAGACTCCTCGTCTGTGGACCGGGGAGGCCAGCGCGCCCTGCCTGCCCACTGATGGCCTCAAGAGGGGAGGTCAGCAGCGTCGCAGCAGAGAAACACCAGCCACGTGCCAGGTGCTGGCGTGAGGGTCTCCTGCAATTCCCAGCTCTACCCGGCAATGGGGGTGTGGCACACGGGACGGTGGCCAGGACAGTGGCCAGGCCGTGAGTGACTCTCCAGGCCCAGCACCTACCAGGTGTTTGCTGACTCAGGAACAACCAAGCCCCGCGGGTCCATGACGCTTTGCGGTGCCAGCCCTGGTCTGAGTGCCCTACGCACTTGTACCTTCAGGAGGTTCTGCACCCTGGAGGCAGGACTCAGCTTTTCTCAAGGTCATAAAGCAAGGACGAGGCAGAGCCAGGGCTGGATCCAGCTGGTTCCAGAGTTGGTGGTTTTCAAGGTTGTTATGGGTTGAATTCCCCACCCCGCCATCGTTATCTGTCCCAATTGTAATCTCCAGTAGTTGAAAGTGTGACCGTATCTGGCAATAGGCTCCCCATAGGTGTAATTCAATTAAGATGAGGCTGTACTGGAGTTGGGTGGGTGCTGGGTGCCCTATCCAATCTGACTGGCATCCTTACACAAAGGGAAACTGGGGCTGGGCACGGTGGCACACGCCTGTAATCCCAGTGACTCAGGAGGCTGAGGCAGGAGGATCGTAAGCTTGAGGCCAGCCTCAGCAACTAAAAGGTCCTAAGCAACTGGGGGAGACCCTGTCTCAAAATAAAAAGTAAAAAGGGCTGGGGATGCGGCCCTGTGGTTAAGCGCCCTTGGGTTCAATTCCCAGTACCTGCCCCACCCCCTAAAAAAGAGAAACTGGACACAGAGGGGAGATGATATGAAGGGACACAGAGAAGAAGGTTATCCGGAAGCCAACCAAAGAGGCCTGCCACCTGTCCGTCATGCCTGGCATATTTGAAATGGGGAGAGGCCAAGGACAGGAACCCGTGACACTTTAGATTTGTTCACCAAATGTTTCCTGCGCGTCTCACACTGTGACCCTCTTCAAGAAAGGGGGAGGTAGTGGGGCCTCCCTGTTTCCACGTTCAGTCTGTCATGGGGCCAACGTGTGAGGGTCACCAAGCTCCCAGGAGAGTGTCGCTGAGCAAAACCGCCAGCAGAGGGCGCCACTCACAGGGCTCCCAGCACCTGCTGCCGTCCTCTCACCTCCTGCCAACTGCGGTCCCCGGGCAGATAATAGCCACCGCAATTGTCATTGCTCTATGCCAGGCACAGCGCCAAGCCATGGGCTCATATTTCTCCTCCCAGCCCACCCCCATACGGAGGCACTACCTATGGCCCCTCGTCGCCCTGGAGCCGAGCAGGAAGGGCGGACGCTGGCTCTGGCTGCACAGCGAGGGCAGGGCTCAGTGTCAGGGACATCACTTGATTGTTCCCAGATCCCTCCCGGGAACTTTGAATCTCAGCCTCCTGCAGCGTTTTTTTCTTCCTGTCCCCCAGCTCTCCGCTCCCAGAAACTTCACCACTGCCCAGGATGCTACTCGTTGGGGGGCCTTCTTGGGCTGGGGGCTCCCAGATCTTACAGGCAACATTTTCGCCCCGTACACATTGCCAGCTTCGTCACCAGCTCTGTGCAAGAGGACCAGCCCTGGGTACTGTCCCCTCCCCAGTTGACCTTGGGGTCACCTTAAATGCCAAAGACAGGAAGCAGAGGGGGCACCTGACACTGTTAAGTTCAGGGTTCAAACCAATACATTTTCTGGGCTCCGGTGGGTGACATGAAGACAGTCACCCCTCTCCCCTCCCATTTTCCTGATAGAAAGACGGAGGCATTGGAAGCAGTTCCATCCGCACGGTGAGGCCCCTCAATTCCCTTTTCTACAAGGCGGGAATCCTCATCCTGGCGCCCCTGGTCCCAGGCGGGAGAGGGATGGGAATGCTTTGCAAATCCTGGGGCACCTCGGTGCACATCCACTGCCTGGGCCTGGGTACACTGATCCCAGGTCAGCTGGGCTCTAGTGCAGGGGCTAAAGTGGCCCGGGGCTTGCAAACATCTCTGGCCATCAGGAATGCACTCCAGCCGGTGCCCGGGAGGGCGGGCGGCTGTGCAGGCCCTGGCCGCTCACCTTCTTGCACACGTAGTCGTTGGGCAGGTACACGACAGAGCGGAGCCTCTTCAGCATGTCAAAGATCATCTGCCGGTCACAGCCCTGCCCAGGGAAGGGGGAAAGGAGGCCCACTGAGCGGAGGTCTTGGGCTTGGGTCCCTCCAGAGGCCCCAGGGAGAGGGCACTGGCGGGGTACCTGGAAGAGCGCCACCTTGCTGACGATGTCGTAGTTCACGTCGATGGCGAGGTCCAGCCGCATCTTGTCTGGAAGCTGCACCATCAGCTCTGACTCATCTGTGAACAAGACCTGGCAAGGGTCAGAGGCGAGGCCAGCCCTGCCCCACGCAGGCCCTGGCCAAGACCCCTGCTCTGGCTCACGCAGCCCACCTTCCCATGAAGCGCAAAGCACTCTTGAAAGACCCTGCAAGCTTTTCCTGTGGCCTCCAGGCCTTTACCAACACCTGTGCCCGGAACGCGGGTTCCCTAACGAACTCCTACTCACCCTTCAAAACCCAGCACTAACGTCACCTCCTTCAGGAAGCCTCCCCTGAACATCACCCGCCCAGATTCTGTGTCCCTGTGCTATAGGACCTGTCACGCCCTTGACTGCAATGGTGTGTGAGCTTCTTTCCCAGTCACCCTAGGAGAACCGGAGCAAGCGCTGACCAGGTACCAGGTATTCACAGAATTTTGTACAAAGAGTATTTTACTCAATTGTCCCAGCAACCCAAGAGGGCCCGCTGCTGTGATCAGGAAAGGGCAGAGGCTTTGCCAGGGCTGTGCAACAGGGCACAGAGGCAGGATTCCACCCAGGCTGGGTAGCCCAGAGCCGCCTGCCCCAGGAGAGCAGGGGCCAGGTCTGCTGTGCACACCCAGGGGAGGAAATGGAGGAGAGGAAAGAGGGAGGAGGCGGAGGACGGTCTTGCTCTTTCCTGATTTAAACTATGCTGAATCTTTGATGGGGCTGCACCTGCTGGGGGGTGAGGTGAGGAGACACTGGTGCCGGAAGGCAAGACCCTGGGTCTTTGGGGGTCCCAGGGCAGCCCAGGTGGAAGTACCCAGAGGCCTCAGGAGACCCCCACTCTCAACATCGCAGCCGAGAGGCCCAGCCGGAGACCAGGGCGAGGGCAGCGTTCATCTGGGAAGCTCGGTGCCAGGGGGCAGGGGATGGCTGGGGAGCTGCCCACCCGCTTGCAGGCCAATCTTACCCAGCATGCCTTGCGAGTGCCAGGTGTACTCGTACCAGGTCTTGACCCGGTTCTGCACGGACCTGGGGATCCTGTAGAAGTTCATGTACTTCACGGTGCTGTCCATGCAGCTGCGGTAGTAGGTCTGTCCCGCCGTGGCGGCCCCCACCACGTCTCTCATCTGGGGGAGAGGGCAGGGGAGTCAGGGAGCTGCAGGATCGTGGGGAGAAGGTCGCCTCTCACAGACGGGGTGGGAGGGAGTCCTGCCTCTGCGTGGACGTGGGCAGGGTGGGGGGCTGCTGCCCACTGCGCTGGCCTCGGGTCCCCGGAACCTCCCTGGGCTGGGCTGATTCTGCTACCGCGTGGCCCTTCGCGCTGCAGGCCAAGCCTTTGCTGGAGGAAGAGGAACCTACTGTGTGCTGTTCCTGGGAGTGGTTTTGAGGCCCCCGATGGTCACCTCCTGCACTGACTAGAGTATGAATACTCTCCCGGCAGGTGGAGACACCAGCAGGGCACAGGCCAAGTAAGTCCCCGGCCTTTCCAGAACACCATGTGACCAGCTCCCCCAGACCCCCGACGGGCATTTCAAGTGGGAATGACCTCAGGGAGGGAGGGACCCCACAGCCCGGGGCTCTTTCTCAGGCTCAGTCCCAAGGCAACGAGTGCGGAGAGCAAGGCTTCTGGAAGCAGTGGGAGGGGGGGCCCGCAGGTGTGGGGGGGACTGCAGGCTGGGGCCCCGGCTACCTGTCCAATCATCACGGAGAAAGCAAAGACCCCCGTGAAATAATTGAGGAGCTGGAAGACAATTTCAAAGAGGGTCTGGGGGTCGGGCAGCCCCCCGATGGTGATGAGGGTCTTCACGGCCCAGTAGTAACAGCGAACGTAACTGGAGGGAGAAGAGAAAAAGGACTTTGGTCACCCCTGGACCCACCCTGCTGGCCTTGGGCAGCCCAGTCCAGATATTTCTGAGAGATGTCACCGTGCACACGAGGGAAACTCGCCTCCCGCCCAGGCAGGGGGCATTCTGGTTTCCAAAGCAGGTTCATGGGTGCTGTCTGGGTTGGCTGTGGCTCTGTCCCTTCCTTGCAGGGACATGTGGTCATGCCCCTATACAGACATGGAGACCCAGGCTGCAGGGAATCTAGGAAAGACTGCCGGGAGGAAGGACAGCCCCGGTGACTGCTCTCCTTCAGCCTCCTTCAGTGTCCCTTGTCCTTTGTCATCCCCTGTCAGGCTGATTCCCAGAAAGCAGGTGAACAACCAGGTGGGGAGACAGGGGCGCCCTTGGAGCTGCAGGTTTTACATCTGCAGACTCAACCCCCGCCCCAGATGGAAGATAATCAGAAAGAAAATGTGCATCGAACGCGTACAGACTTCGTATCTCATTGTCATCCTCTAAGCCACACTGCGTACCGCTGTAGAGCACTTGTGTGAGGTGTGATCAGTCATCTGGAGACGACTGAAAGCTCACGGGGGGATGCGCGGGGGACATGCCAACATGCACTATCTGGTAGAGGGCACCGGAGTGTCCTCGGATTCTGGCCTCCTCAGGGGTCCTGGGGCCAAGCTCCTGTGGGTCCATAGGTACAACTGTGTCTCCATGACAACTTTTCTGACCCTCCCCTTTCCCACCCATTTTCCAGAGTGAACATGAGGCCCCCCAAAGGGAAAGGGAGCACCCACTTGGCAGTCCCAGAACAGGGACTAGAACCAGGGTGCCGTCTGTCTGGCTGTCAATCATCCATCATCAGATAACCCCTGACAGAGGCCCACGACACGTCGGGAAGGGAGGTGTGGGTGACGGGGTCCTACTGTGAGATAAAAGGCACCGAAGATGCCCCCAGCTTGTCTGGTTATCACACAGCAGCAAGAGATCACCCCCCGGTCTGTACCCTCAGGCTGAGCCCCCCTGCAGTCAGCCACGAAGGAGGCCCGTGGAGTCTGGAGATGGGCCTTCAGGCTGGCTGCCCAGGGCCTCCCTGGGCTCTGCTGACCAGCTCTGCCTGCAGCCCTGCAGCTGCAACATGGGCTCCGGGGCCAGGCCACCTGGGCTCAGAGCCACTTTCCAGCTACAGAACCTGCAGATTTTAAAGATTTCTCTAAGGTTTAGTCTCCTCCTCCATAAAATGGGGGTGGCAAGGGGACAACCTTCACAGGCCACCATGAGAAGGAAATGAGGTGTCAGAAGAGTGCCTGGCGCAGGTGGGTTCTCAGCCAATCAGTGGTTAAGCCCTTCATGCCGGCAGTGCCCACCACGGGCCTGCAGCGGGGAAGGGACAGCCTGGCCTGGGTCCTCAAGAGGTTCCCCTCCAGCGGGGACAGCAAGAAATGGGCACTGAGTGCTGGTAGGAGGGCGCAGAGGTTGATGGGAGTGGGGTGGGGGCTCTGCCTCTGACGAGCTGCTCTGGCCTTTCTGAACCTCATTTTCACCTGTGGCCTGGACGTCCAGGGCAGCACCAGGAAGCCTGCCTGGTCACGCCCCTGTCATACCGGTTCTGGCCACGAGAGGGCTGTGAAGCACCTTTAGTGACTGAGCAGCCCTCAACCCCCCGGGAGACCTGGCTGTGCAGGTGGCTGGGCCACCAACGAGCTCCGGCTTTCTCCCAGTGCTTCCCAGTTGGAGGAATCTTAATTGGCACAGCACATCTTAGGGACAAAGTCCTCATGTCTTCCCTGCTAGTGGGTCTGTGGGACCCTCCCTCTGTGCCCAGGCTGGGCAGAACCAGAGCAGGAGAGCCCTGGACAGGGTGAAGGACCAGCGCATGTAGGAACTTGGGTGCCCTTCCTGCTTTCCATCCCTTCCCAGGGCTGCCAGCGCCAGGGAGGTGGGTTCTTAGCTCAGTGGGGCGTGAGCCCTCTGGGATTGAAGGAAACTCCCCTGGAGTGAAATTAACGTATTCTCAAGATTTAGCTTCAATTTCCAGGAGGGTAGAAGCACTGACCCAAGGTTATGAACCCCTTTACTGGCAAGTTGGCTTCCCCAGAATAATAGCTATAGCTAGGAAGGGGACACTGACCAGTGTCCAGGCCCGGGCTGCATTGGCTTATTATTCCTCTCCAGAAACCTGAAGGTGAGACTACGGTCATTTTGTAGATAAATAAACTGAGTCTCACGTTGACAAATTTCTACACGCATATGACCTGCCCAAATCAAACCAGGAAGATGTAGAAAACCTAAACAGACCAATGTCAAGTCAAATGACATTGAAACAGCACTTAAAAGTCTTCCAACAAAGAAAAGCCCAAGACCAGATGGATTCGCAGCTGAATTCTACCAGACCTTCAAAGAAGAACTAACACCAGTCTTTCTCAAATTATTCCATGAAATTGAAAGGGAAGGAACACTTCCAATTACATTCTTTGAAGCCAGTATAATCCTGATACCAAAACCAGACAAAGACACATCCGGGAAAGAAAACTACAGATCGATATCCCTGATAAACATAGATGCAAAAATCCTTAATGAAATGTTAGCAAACTGCATTCAAAAATACTTCAAAAAGGTATTACATCACGATCAAGTGAGTTTCATCCCAGGGATGCAAGGTTGGTTCAACATAAACGAATCAATAAATATAATTCATCAGTAAATGGAATAATGGCCAAGGATCATATGAGCATCTCAATAATTACAGAAAAGACCTTTGATAAAATCCAGCACCTGTTCATGTTAAAAACACGGGAGAAACTAGGGCTGGAAGGAACTTACCTCTACATTATAAAGGCTGAATACGACAAACCCCAAACCAACGTCACACTGAAGGGAGAAAACCTGGAAGCATTTCCTCTATAATCAGAAATGAGAGAAGGATGTCCACTGCCTCCACTTCTATTCAATATGGTTCTCGGAACTTTAGCCGGAGCAACCAGGCAAGAGGAGGAAATTAAAGGGATGAAAACAGGAAAAGAAGAAGTCAAATTATCTCTATCTGCTGATGACATGATTCTATGCCTAGAAGACCCCAAAACCTTACCAGAAGACTTCTGGAACTGATAGATAAATTTAGCAAAATAGCAGGATACAAGATCAACATTCATAAATCAAAGCTTTCCTATACTCCAACAGTGATTCTGCTGAGAAAGAAATCAGGAAAGCCATCCTATTCACAATAACCCCCCCCAAAAAAAAGTTGGCCATTAATCTAATCAAGGGGGTGCAAGATCTCTATAATGAAAATTATAGAACACTGAAGAAAAAAATTGAAGAAGACCTTAAAAGATGGAAAGACCTCCCATGTTCTTAGATAGGCAGAATTAATATTGTCAAAACAGCCATGCTACCAAAAGTAATATTCAGATTCAATGCAACCCCCATTAAAATACCAATGACATTTTTCACAGAACAAATAAAATTTATCTGTAAGAACAAGAGGCCCAGAATAGCTAAGGCAATTTTATTTTATTATTTTTTTTGGCGGGGGGTAGGTACCTGGGATTGAACTCAGGGGCATTTGACCACTGAGCCACATCCCCAGCCCTATTTTGTATTTTATTTAGAGACAGGGTCTCACTGAGTTGCTGAGGCTGGTTTTGAACTTGCAATCCTCCTGCCTAAGCCTCCCCAGCTGCTGGGATTACAGGCGGGCACCATCACGCCTGGCAGCCAAGGCAATCCTGAGCAAGAAGAGGGATTGATCCTAGAGGCCTCACAATACCTGATCTAAAATCACACTACAGAGCCGTGGTAACAAAAACAGCATGGTACTGGCATCAAAACAGAATGAAGACCAATGGAATAGAAAGAGAGACACAAAGACCCACCCATATGCTCACAGCCACGATATTTGACAAAGGTATCAAAATATATGTTGGAGAAAAGACAGCCTTTTAAACAAATGGTGCTGGGAAAACTGAATATCCCGTATGTAGAATGAAATTAGATCCCTAACCCAATGGGCTACAGACTTTGGAATTAGACCCAAACTTTGCAAGTGCTAGAAGAAAGCACCGGCTCAATAGTCCAGTGCACTGGGACGGACACTGACTTCCTCAGCAAGACCCCTGAAGCTCAAAGAAATAAAACCAAGAATCAATAAGGAGGATGCCGTCAAATTAAAAAGCTTCCATACAGCAAAGGAAACAATTAAGAGTGTGGAGAGAGAGCTGCAGGAGGGGAGAAGACCTTTGCCAGCTGCTCCTCCAACAGGGAGTTAATATCCAGAACATACAAAGAACTCAAAAAAAATGTAACCTGGAAATAAACAAGCAAATCACCCAATCAATGGGGAGAAGAACTAAAGAGACATTTCCCAGAAGAGAAACACAAATGGTCAACAAATCATGAAAAAAAAAAAGTTCAACATCTCTAGCAATCAGGGAAATGCAAATCAAAACTCCACTAAGAGTTCAACTCACTCTAGTCAAAGTGGCAATTATCAAGAATACGAAGAATAATGCATGCTGGCAAGAAGGTGGGGGAAAGGGTGCACTCATACAGTGTTGGTGGGATCTCAAACTCGTACCTTCACTCTGGAAAGCAGTATGGAGATTCCTCAAATAACTAGGAACGGAACCACCATACAGCCCAGCTATCCCGATCCCCAGTATTTATCCAAAAGATCTAAAATCAGTATATGATAGCAACACAGCCACTCCAATGTTTGCAGCAGCACAATTTACAATAGCCTAAGCATGAAATCAATCCAGATACCCACCAACAGATGAACGGATTAGGAAAGTGTGGTAAATACTCACAAGAGTTTTAACAGCCATGAAGAAGAATAAAATCATGGCATTTGCTGGTAAATGAATGAAAAGGGAGAACATCGTGCCAAGTGAAATAAGCCAGGCTCAGAAAATGGAGGGTCAAATGTTTTTTTGTTTTTTTCTTATATGTGGAAGCTAGAGCAAAATTAGGGAAAGAAGGTAGGGGTGGGTGGGAGGACAGGATAGCGTGAAGACAGAGGGAAGGTGGGTGGAGCAGGAGACTGAGGGAGGAAAGAGGGACGGGAAATGGGAAGAAACATGGTGAATCTAACAAAATCACGTTAGATGCCTACGTAAATGTACCACAGGGAGCTTCATCTTTCTGTATATGTAGAAAGCACCAATTGAAAATAAATAAATAAAAATGGGTGACAGGAAGGCCGGTTGAGCAAGGAGGAGGGGGAGGGAGGAGAGGAGGGAAAAGGGAACAGGGTCAATCAAATTCCACGCACATATGAGTTTGTCAAAAGGAACCCAACCTCTACTTATAACTACAACGCTCTAATTAAAAAATGAAAAAAAAAAAAAAAAAAAAAACAACTGTGAGTCTCAGAAGGGGCGAACTCTAGAGTTGGAAGCAGGTGCTTGGGGGGGGACCCAGTGTGGAGGGCTGGACTGTGAGCTTTTCGCATCATGAGAGGCCTGGGGGAGCGCTTGCCTGGCATGCACCAGCCCCTGGCTTCATCCCCTGCCCCGTGGGGGAGAAAAGAAGGAAGAAAAGTGAGGCAGTCCATGTATTCAACTCTCGACTTCCCCAGGGAACTTTCTATAACCCTGAGACCACGCTAAAGAAGTTTATTAGTTTTTATTAATTCAAATAATTAACATTTTTGCACCCTTGGCTATTCCCCTTTGCAAGAATTTGAGATGAGGGAACCATCAGGCCAGAGGACAAAGGTTCCCTGCAGCGTCACAGGGCACAGAACACCGTCGCCACCCCCCGTCGTACGATGAGCCTGTCCACAAGCTCCTCGGAGGCTGGTGACCCCCGGGAAGCTGTGTTGGGAAGGGTTTTGTGGCCTCGTTCCCAGTGGGCCATGCGGGGGTGAGGGGTAGATGGACGGTGTGCTCGCCTGCCCTCCTGGGCTTTGGGAAGCTGAAAGGACCCTTCCTGCAGGTCTCGTTCCCCTCTGTACCTGTGCCAGCCTACAGCAGGTGCTCAGGGAACTGGCTCAGAAAGACAGGGGACATGGCCCCTGCACCTCGTCTTAGGAGAGCCATCCCTTAGCAAAACAGTGGCAGGGAGACCCCTTTCTAGGAGCCTGTCTGCTCTGAATGACAAAGAAGGAGAAGGTCACCGGAGGAGGCCGCTCACCTGTTTCCCACGCCGTCGTACACCCAGTGGGTGGAGCCGATTCCCTGATAGGCCGACGCCCAGTAGTAGAGGCAGGAGTTCAGGTGCAGGCTGTAGAGCAGGTAGGCTGTGGTCCTGATGACCCTGCCCAGGCGGGAGCACCCACAGGGTGAGAGAGAGCGTGACCCCAGGTGACAGCCGGCTGGTGGCCTCTCGCCACCCCAGGGGCTGCGAGGGAGCGCACCCCTCCTCCCCGGAAGCCCACTTCACAACTTCCCCCATTGGAACGTGTGGCCCGGCCGTGGGTGGACGCCCTGCCAGTGGGAACAGCTGGTGGCCACACTGGCCCCCTGGGGCACTCTTTCGAGGCAGTGGCAGTTAGGAATGGTGGCCCTCGATGGGGACCTGGTCAAGACTCAGGCGGGAAGAGCTACCTGCTGATGAGTTCTCGGGGAACAGAGGGGACAGAGGAGACTCGTGGCTGTGGGGAGGGCCTGGAGGGGACAGGTGACCGCAGAGAGGTGACCGTAAGGCTGAGAGGTCTGAAGAGGAGTGAGGAGCCTTGTTTCCCAGCGTGGCTGGTGAACTGCCCCCTGTGCTGCTGAGCGGCTGGTCCACCTGTGTGGACCCTCGTCCCAAGTCTCAATGGGAGGAAATAGGACATTCCTGACTCTAAACATAAACATCCCTTCAGAGAGGAGGAGGCTGGGCCAGGAAGAGGCCAGGAAGAGGCCCAGCTTCCTGTGTGCTGAGGCCGGGAGGTCAGGGTGGGAAAGGGGAGGCAACGGTCGTGGTGAGAATGCTCTGTCCTGTGGGGGGTGTGTGGTGTGCATGTGGAGTGTGTGTGGGGTGTGCATGTGTGTGTGTGTGTGGACTGTGTATGGTGTGTGTGCATGTATGTGTGTGCGGGTGGGTGGTGTGGTGTGTGTGGGGTGTGCATGTGTGTGGTATGTGTGGTTTGTGGTGTGTGCACACGTGTGTGTGCGTGCATGCATGTGTGGTGTGTGTGTATGGTGTGGGGGGTGTGGCACGTGTGTGTGGCATGCGTGTTTGTTGTGTGTCCACACGTGTGCATGTGCGTGTGAGTGTGCGCGTGCGCAGCCCCACCTGTACACGTAGGCCTTGCTGAGGATGGCTTCCAGGCGGTTGTTGAACTCGAAGAAGGCCATGTACTGGGAGCAAGGAGCAGGCGTCAGGGGCAGCCACGCTGCAGGGGCCACGCTGCCCTCAGCTCCCCGCTGCCCGCGGCCCCAGGACTGCGCCCTTCCTCCGGGGGAAGGGGCTGGACAGTGAGCGTCCCCAACCAGAGGGCCCTCGCCCTGGGCCTGGTGGGCCCAGAAACCCCACTAGGAATCATGGCAGCCCTGGCCCCTTCCCCCGGGAATCACACATGGTCCTGGTTTCACAGTGGCATGCAGTTAATTAACGGGGACTCCCAGACCTTCTGAACCCCGTCGTGAAACTTTCAGGGGTCCCCAGGTTAGGGACTCTTTTAAATGTTGACTTTTAAAGGAAACAATCTTATTTTTTTTCTTTTAAATCATTCCTTACACTTCTTCCTTAGTTCCTTGAAAGGCTTATTTATAGTGATAAAAGTATAACAATAACTACTTTTTTTTGAAGGGGGTTCCTGGGGATTGAGCCCAGGGGCACTCCACCACTGAGCTACATCCCTAGCCCTTTTTATTTTTTGAGGCAGGGTCTCACGAAGGTGCCAGGCTGGCCTCACATTCCAGTCCTCCTGTCTCAGCCTCCCACGTCATTGGGATCACAGATGTGCACCACTACTCCTTTATGGAGCTCCTGTTATAGGATCAGTACCTTATATGACTACCTCCCTCCCTCCCTCGCTCCCTCCCTTCCTTCCTCCTTCCTTAATGAGAGGGACGGAGCCCAGCGCCTGACACATGCTAAGAAAGCACTCTAGCTCTAAGCCACACCCCCAGCCTTATAGTTCTCCTGACAGAAAGTTGTCACTCAGTGAAGTCAATAATGTGCCCAAAGCCCATGCGGGGAAGTGAGAGTCAAATCTTTTTTTCTTTTCTTTTGTTTTTTTTCTTTTTTTATTTTTCAGTTGTAGAGGGACACAATACCTTTATTTCACTTATTCATCTTTTCATGTGGTGCTGAGGATCCAACCCAGGGCCTCACACAAGCTGGGCAAGCGCTCTACCACTGAGCCCCAGCCCCAGCCCCAGCCCTGAGCCAACATTTGAGCTCAGATCAGACTCCGGCTCCTGTTGGGCTACATCCCGTCGGGATCTTTGAACACATGCAGTTTTTTGATATTTGAAAATCGTATCTATGAAGAATTCCTAAAGGGTAGGCCAGCCAGCACGCAGGGGCCCATTCCCATTTCCATCCAGAGTTTGAATTGGCTAAAGAAGAGCCATGGGCTTGGAGCCCTCCCCTCAGGTCCAAATGGATGCTCCCTCTGAGTCACGCTAAATGTTAGGCCTGGGAGTTACGCAGGCTCACGGGGGCTACCTCGTGAACAAAGGCAGGGACCTCACTTCCACATCTGGGGTAGTCTTGGCCTGTGGACCCAACCTTCCTCACGCCAATGACTAGCTCTAAAGCAAACTCTGCAGCCCCCGGGAGGCTGGTACAAGTCAGATAAGAATGGTGCCAAGTACAATTTCCCTCTTCCCCTGGGCAGCCAGGAAGCTCAGAGGCAGCTCCTAGGCTCTTGCATTCCTCCTAGTGTTCTCTGCCCTTTTTCTCTGGGTTATTGATGTTATCGCATTTCCCTTTTATGTAAGTCCCCCCTAAAAAAGGCACCAGGTATCATGTAGGGAGAGAGAGGAATTTAAGTGGTTGGCTGGAAAAATTCATTTGGGGGATCCCAAGAGCCCTGAGTGGCTATCTATCCTATCCACATTAGAGGACAGGTGCCAGGTCTCCAGTATCAGGGACCCTGCCTCTACCTAGTGAGTGGCAGGATGAACAACTGGACTGACATTGAGCACCAACCAATGACAAAACGGGTGGTGGGCGGGGCCTTCACATCCATCCTGGCACTTCCTCTCCTGCCACCTTGGGCACATCACCCAGCAGCTCCAAGTGCCAGTCTCCCTGTCTTTGGGGTAGGGCCCATCATAAAGTAGAACCCCATTCTGGACCATCTCTTTAACGGTCAGAGGGGACAGGCTGCCTACTCCAGCCCCGGCTCTGCTCCGTCCTGTGTGCCCTGGGGCAGGTTCCTAGGCTCTCTGAGGCTGTCAGCACAGCACCCACATCCAGGGTTGAGGAGCCAGGGCCTGGTAAGCCCCTGGATCAATACCTAGCAGCAGTGCCACTGAACCTAGAGCAGCTGGGGTCACTTTCCATTAAGACCTGGGAGGAGTAGGTGCCTGTCCCCTGGGCCACCTGCGAGGACACCTCCCTCTCTCCAGGCTCTTGGGGGAAACTTAAGGGGACATTAAGGTGGCAGTGTCTGAGTGCAGAGCACAGAGGCACTAATTAGGCACAGGGGAAGGGCGGCTGCGGGTCTTACCTTTAAGCATCGGGGCAAGCGCAGGAGGGGGTTCATGCCCAACTTCAAATAGAGCAAATCCAAGGGCAGGAGGCACAGCAGGTCCATCTGCAATCCCAACGGCCCCCAGAGTGCATGGTGAAGGGCGGGGGAGTGAGGGGAAAGGGCGGGGCCTCTACCGTGGAAAGGTGAGGTCAGAACCCCAGGAGGGCGTCAGATGGCGGGTAGGAGATATCCCACCAACCGTCCCTGGGCTTCGGCCTCAGTGGAAGCACCAGGCAGGTCTCTTACCATGACCATGGCCCCGAGAGCTACTGGGAACCAGTGGCAGGGCTGGCCCATTGCAAGGGGCCTCTGAGCGCCACCCAGCCTGGTGGCCTGGAGGACACTCCATGGGAGATAGTGGCAGCCACATCCCATGTGTCCCCAGAGCACTGGGCCTGCGAGGCCCTGCGAGCAGCATGGCTGGCAACCTTCACACACCTTAAATCGGCGGGACTTCAGGTAGTTGTTTCGCATCTCCTTTTTGTCCACCTGAAAGAAAATGGGACATTGACGGTGAAGTGGGTGAGAGCTCGGGCCCTGACCTGCGGAGGAAAGGGGGTTCCTCCAGAGCCCCCTCCTCCCAGAGCAGCCGCCTGAAATAGGCAGTCATGGAGCTTTCCCTCTGCACGCTGCTCTTCCCCCACGACCTGTGGCTTTTACTGAGTGGCAGGGGCTGGCCTGGGAATTCTCTTCCCCTTAATTTGTTTTAAAGGCAAAACTTCAACTTGTTCACATGCAGGGGAGCAGGGGCTGCTGGTGGGAGTTGTTTCTCTGCTGAGCTGGGTGGAACCCAGGGCCCACGGCATGCTGGGAGGGCGCTCCCACTCCAGCGCACCCTGTCCCTCCCTCCGTGGGGAATTTTAGGAAGTGACTTGCATGGGGAGATAGGGGACTATGTCACTTGCTTTGGGGGTGGGTACTGAGATTGCACCAGGGTTGCTTTGCCACTGAGCTAATCCCCACTCCTTTTTACTTTTTTTGGTTTTTTCTTTTGTTGCTGGGGACTGAACCCAGGGATCTTCTACCACTGAGCTGCTTCCCGGGCCCTTTACTATTTTTTTGCATGTTCTTTATTGGTGCATCATAGTTGTACAAAGTGGTGAGATTTGCTGTCACATAGTCATACATACTCACAATGTAACAATCTCATTTGGCCAATACCAGTCCTCAGCCCGTCCCCCTCCCTCTCCGCACCCCCCCTTCCTTTTCTGTATTCTACTGAGCTCCTGCTGATTTTCATGAGATACCCCCACCTTTCTTCTCCTTTTCCCACTCTAGCTTCCACATTTGAGAGAAGACATGCGACCCTTGACCTTCTGAGTTTGGCTGATTTTGCTCCATATGATGGGGTCTAGTTCCATGCATTTTCCTGCAACTGCCATAATTTAAATTTTCTTGATAGCTGAATAAAACTCCCTTGTGTGTATACACCACATTTTCTTTATCCATTCTTCTGTTGATGGGCACCTAGGCTGGTTCCATTTCGGCTGCGGTGAACCGTGTGCTGTAACATGGGCAGGCATGTGTCACTCTAGTAAGATGACTTTAATTCTTTGGGATAAAAACCAAAAAGTGGTATAGCCAGGTCATATGGTGGTTCTATTCCTAGACTTTTGGGGAACCTCCCTACTGATTTCCATAACTGTACTGATTTACAGTCCCACCAACAGTCTAACAGTGTTCCTTTTTCTCCACATCATCTCCACATCCTATTCTTGATGCAATCTCAGTATAATTTTGGTTTGCATTTTCCTAACTGCTAATGAGGTTGAACATTTTGCTCATACACTTGTTGGACATGTGTATTTATTCTCTGGACAAGTATCTGTCTAATTAATTTGCCCAGATGCTCAGCTAAATTGCTGAGGATGATCTCAAACTTAGGATCCTCCTGTCTCAGCCCTCTGAGTTTCTGGGATTACAGATGTGCACCACCGGATCCAGCTCTTCTTTTATTTTTTATGTTGAGACAGGGTCTTGCTAAGTTGCCGAGGCTGTCCCTGAACTTGCAATCCTCCTGCCTCAGCCTCTCGAGTTGCTGGGATTACAGGTGTACACCACCAGCTGTCACTTGCTTTTGGAAAGTCACAATCAGGGACTTGGTTTCCTCAAGCAGGAGCTGGCCTAGACCAGGGTCTCAAACTGGTCCAAATGGCAGAGCATCAGCAAGCTCTCTGCAGGATCCCCAGGAACACCACCCCTCCCAGCCCATGCTGGTTTCCAGCAGTTATCAAGCTGAGTGCCCTGCATCCTCTCAATCAATCTGCACAGCAATGCCACCAGGTGGGAACTATTACCAACCCCATTTAACAGATAAGGAAACTGAGGCTCAGGCCATTCAGCTAGGATTTGAATGGTGCATCTGACCTAAAGGCCATTTCCTGGGCTACTGCTCCATCCTTAATTCCAGTGAGTGGTCCAGGAGCTACTTCGCCTATGAACAATATCAGATGTGCGTCCTCTGAACCTACCCAGGTGTGCAAAGTAAGCGACTGTGTTGTTGAATACACACAGGCAGCTGCACCTGAGCTTATCTTATTCACTTGTTTCAGCATCAGGGGTCAGTCCCCATCCCCCCCCCCCCCCGGCCTGTGACTCACGATGATGTCACCCCCTCGGACGAACTGCAGGCGGATCTGGAACACGACGATGTCCAGGAGGTAGATGAGGTCGCACAGGTAGTCCATCAGCAGCCAGAGGTGGACGTTGCCCGGCGTCTGGTAGGGGAAGGCCCAGCGCACGGGGATCAGCCAGCAGTTCCAGTTCCAGGCCAGCACCACGAAGAACAGCCACAGGATGTACATCAGGTCTGCGGGGAGGGACGACACCAGTGGACACCAGGATTGGAGTCTTGCCCCCTAAAAGATTTCCTTTGTGACCTTGAGAAAGTCACTCTCTGGCACTTGCCCTCCTCTTCTCAAAGTCACAGGAAAATGTCAGACAAGAGGGGCAGGGAGGGCCTTTGTAAACTGCAAAGTGCTGTGCACATGGGCAGTGGCATCGCTTCTGAGGACTATGGAATGCGCTTAAAGGGATGAGAGAGGAGTTCACCTTCGATGTGGAAGAACCCTTCCCCATCTCGGTGCAGCCTGAGCAGAAAGACTCGGCCAACAGCCAGGAGTCCTGGGCCTGGGCTAACTCACTGTGTCTTCAGGCTGGAAGATTTCTCTGTGCCTTGGTTTCTCCATCTATAAAATGGGTGTGACCTTGCGTTCCTATTCCAGCGACTTTTGTTATTGTTTAAGAACCAGGTGAGGAAGTGTGGAATCATTTGGAAAATGGGTCACAAACCTGGGACGACGTGGCCTCCCACCTGCCTCTCACCTCACCCCGCCCTCTTCCACTGCACGGTGGCAACTCACTGGTCAGCGGATCGATGCTCCGGGGGAACCTGTACTTCTTCCAGGGGCGCCGTTTGAACTTGCAGCACAGCATGTCACAGTAGTGCTCCTCCTCCACCTGCTCCACTTCCGGGGGCTTCGAGGCTGGGGCTGGCTCTGGGGCTTTCTTGGCTGGGGCTGGGGGATGACATGGGTGACCACCTGTCCAGCCCTGAGAAGGGTCCCAACCGCAGACCCTGGAACCAGAACTGAGGGGTCCACCCCACAGCCTGCTGCAAGCTCTGTGTGGGGAATCCAGGGGGCTCCCCAGAAGCGCCCCCTGGGTTCCCTCTGCAGCAGCAGCCAGGCTGCCCCCCGAGACTCTTATCAGCTACAGCACGGAACTGCTTCTCAGGAGCTGTCCCCTGTGAGGTCCTCCTGGGCACGTTGACCATCTCAGCTCAGCCTCGTGCGCCTGTGTTGGGCCCCTGGCTGCCCTCTGATGAGCGGGGGTTTGTACCCAGGGCCCTCACTGACGGGTCGGAGTATGAAAGGGCCCAGAGAAATCAGGAGACGTTGCTCAGGCTTCTCAGAGCAGGACTCCTGGCCCCTCTGTCCCTGCCAGGGACACTGATTGGGACCTGGCCTCCTGCCTGGCAGCTACCTGCTGCTCTGGGTGACGAGGGCCTGTTGCTCACAGGCTCAATGTGGCCGTGATTCTAGCTTTAGGACTATGAAGTCAGGGTCTGGTGAATCCATGGTGGACACCTTGAGTTCCAAAGCCCTTCTCTGGAAAGATCTAGAAAACCTTCCTGACAGGAAAGCATGGTTCTTATTTCCCCCTAAATCCTTGAAAGAAAGGAAAATGTTCAGGCGGCCCCTTAAGAACTTCGAGGCGCTGATGAATCTGAACAATAAGACCATCTGGGACCCTCTCTGAGTGTGGCACGAGACAGCCCCACGCAGGACCCCACCTGCCAACGGGAAGGGGGCAGAGGGTCCGCAGTTGCCCTCGTGAGCAAGGTTGTTGCTCATAACCTTGATCTTTGTCTCCTCCCAGAGAGAGAACCCGTATTCACAGGGCCCCAAGTCCACAGCACAGGGATCTGGGCTTCTCCTGTGCACTCCAGGCCCGCCCTGGGCCACCCTCACCTTGGTTGGCAGGGACTTTGGGGACCCCATCCTTCTCTGGCCAGGTGGACCCCCTGCAGCCCCCACTCACAGGGCTTGGGGCTCTCCTCGTCGGAGGTGACGTCGGGGTCGATGAGCTTCTCCTTCACCTTCTCCGTCCGCTCCTTGAAGAGCTTCACCAGCTCCTGCAGCCGGTCGTTGATGATGGCGCTGTTCTGGCTGGCGGTGGAGGCCGCACGGTCCTGGCCACTGTGGGAACGGCACCCAGGCTGAGCAGGAAAGGACCCCGGTGTCCAGCCAGAGCTGGACAGCGTCTGGGGCTCACCTTCCGTCAGAGCCAGGAGGAGGCACATCCTGCCCCCTCTTCCCCAACACCAGAAATTCGACCCCGTCCACTTTCTCCCAGGAGGAAACGCAGCAGGGGATCGTGTGCAGGTGCGCTGGCCCCAGGGTCAGAGAATGTACCCTGTTGCCTCTGATTCAGGCGCAGTTCCTAAAATAAACTTTCATTCCATTTGTAATTTGGGGAGAAACTCTTGGAACTCAGTCCAGAGTTCAGCAGAATCAGGGATTTAGACCCAGCTCAAGGTTCCCATGAGATTTGTGCCTGCCGTAGAACAGAGAGGGGAGCAGCTATGTTTGGGGACATAGGACATATATGGAAAAGGCACTGGAGACATGTGATAGCCCTCTTTACTTATAGGAATTAGAGTTCATGCACTGATAGTGAAAGACAGTGGCAGAGAGAGAGGATGGCGGCTGCCCATTTTCCAACAGCATGGGGCATCTGCCCTGCGTGAGCTGGCACAAGTCACCTGAGCAGGTTCCCCTCTGAGTGTCCACACTGTGATCAGCTTGCTGAGTGGACTGTACCAGTAGGATTTGCAGATGTGATATGTATATATGTGTCAAGTTACAGAAACTCAAGTCAACTGCTTCTCTTGGGCTAAACCAAGGAATGGGCCTGGTGAGAGGTGGCATGCAGGTACGGCAGACACGGGAGCTGCTTCCTGGTATCCGCTCTCCCCCGTGGTGAGTAGTGGCTGGAATAGAGTCACCCATCCTGGGACTTCTCTTCCAGGTGTGTGTGGGAAGCTCTCACCATTGAAACATGAGTAGATATGAGACATGCAACTCCATAGCTCCTTGTTGAAGAAAGGCCTACAGTTGTCCCTTTCTGATGATGACCAGTGGGATCTTGGAAGCCACACGGATAAAGTGGCAGAGCCACCGTCACCCTGGGTACCTAAATGATTCCAGGGTGCAGAGCTTTCCACTGACCAGAAATATGCAACTTGTGCCATAACTATGACATATGAGATATCTTCTTGTCCCTTCAGTCATTGAACTTTTAGGGCATATTTGTTACAGCAACTAAGCCTAACTAATACATGGGTGTCTATGTTGACCTCCTCATGGGATTTCCAAGATAATTTTTGCATGTATGTGCAGTGCTGGGGATTGAACCTAAGCCTTTTTGCATACTAGGCAAGTGCTCTACCACTGAGCTACATCCCCAGCCTCTATTTTTATTTTGAGAGACAGGGTCTTGCTAAGTCACTGAGGCTGGTCTCAAACTTGCAATCTCCTGCCCCAGCCTCTCAAGTAGCCACCGTGCCCAGCTAAGGGTAATTTTTATTATCATACTTGACTTATGCCATATTATCTGAGGCTCGGTCCTCATCCTAACCTACCCTACTGTATTAAATGTGTGCTAAAATTGGCAACTAGCCTAGGGGTGAGGTTTAGGGTTTTTCCTGCTTCTTCATTTTTTATGAATTTCCTGTAACTCTGTTAAGCACAAATTGCATAAAATTATGAATATAAAAACAAAAAAAAAAAAGACCAGAAGGAGGAAGGCAAGCCTGGCATCTCCTGTCTCACGAGGCTCGTGGCTGGAGAGCATGGCAGGGACTGGGGCCAAATGCCCATGGCTGGGGTACCCAACATGCACCAGGTCCCTCAAATCCTTCAGAAACACCCCCCCCATTGTCACTGCCGTTTCTAACCCTATTTTGCATACAAGGGGCAGCAGAATCACCAGGGAGCGGGTGCAGCCTCCCCAGGGCTGTGGTCTGAGGCTCTGATCCAGTAGAACTGGATGGCCCCGGGGGTCTGTAGTTTTAACAAGCTTCCCAAGATGGGACTCAGTGGAGATCCCCTGTCCCCCTGTCCCTGCTGACCCTTTTGGGGTCAGTCACCACCTCCTGTCTCTGAGCACGGCTGGCTGTTCCTAGAGCTGGACCCAGAGTTGCAGTCTCTTCTGTAGAGTTGGCAGAACTCCTGGGCCAGCCAGGAGCAGCCAGCGCAGGAGACCAGCCGACGGACTGCTTGGAAGCCCCTGGAAGAAATACAGTCCCCCGGAGCAGCCGTCCTCTAAAAACACACACCCCCCTCCACCCAGCCCCCCAGCACCAGGAGACCCGAGGGGTGGCCCCACTCACTCGGCTTCCTGTGGGGTGGTGGGGTCTGACCAGGCCACCACTGGGGACTCGGCTGGTGACAGCGCCTTGAGTTCTTCGGCCTCATCATCATCGTGAGAGGGCAGCTTCTTCCTAAAAGGATACAGATACACAAGGCGCCTTTAGGGAGGGCCTGGAGGGAGGCACAAAAGAAAAGAGAGGGACGCTGCCCGCCTCGGACCTCCGTCTTCCCACCTGCTCCCTGGCCCAGCAGAAGGCTGAGCTCACTGACTTGGTATCAGGCAAACTTGAAATGCACCCAGCCCTGCCTCAGGCCAGGGCGTGACCTTGGCAAAGGACTTAAACTCTCCGAGCTTTTTCCATTTCCCCTTTCTGTAAAATAGGGCAAAATCTCCCGGACTACATGGGGTACTTGACACTCAGCCAGGTCTCAACTGGGACGTCCTTCCCCTCCTGTCTCCAGTTCAAAGTCTCCCCTTCTCTGTGCTGTGACCTTGGGCAAATCCCATCCGCTCCTGGACTATAGGTTCCCTATCTGAATAAATGAAGACGAAATTATCCAGGGGTCCCCTGTCATTCAGAAAATTGAACTCTGCCATAGAATGCTGCATTTGGGGGCAATTTGCATCTTGGTTGATGGCGTCTAAGCCTGAAAACCACCTGGATCTCACGGATGAGAAGGTTCCTGCCCAGCCTGCCCCTGGCCTGAGGTCCCCAGGTTGGAGCCTGGGTGATCTGACGTGGTAGGAGAGGTGCCTTTGATACTGTTTGATGTGGGCATTTTAGGGGTGAATTCCCTGGATTTTCCCACCCTTTGTCTCAACAGCGAGAATGATTTGGTTGGCTGGGTTACCCCAAAACCTGGGGAGAGAAGAAAAGCAATGAAGAGAGAGAGATTTCTTAACATCAACAAGGAAGCCATCCCCAGAATTAGAGAAAAAGTCCTGCTCAGCATAAAGTAGAATAAGTTGATGTTGAAGCATAAAGATCATTCTGGAGGACCTGCCCAGGCCAGTGTCCACCACTAGGAACGGCGTTTTATGGCTTAACGACTCAGGTGCTGGTGGAGAAGAAGGGTCGTTTCTTAAGGACTTGTATTATCCTATGAAACACAGAAGACAGTGTCAGCACATGGAGACGGTGTCAGTGTGTGAAACCAAGAGTCTAGGGACATGGATATGAGCATCAGCACAGCAAGCCTGTGTTATCCATCAAGACGAGTGTCAGAACAACGGGTGACACGAAGATGAGAGCTCAGCACTTGAACCTGAGTGTGCTGGGCCCAAAATGGGTACAGCGTGTCCACACATGCAGCTGGGCCCACCCCACCGTGAAGGTGTGAGCAGCCTGCTGAACTCAGTTGTAGCAGCAACTTACCAAACACAGACTACGGCCCTTAGCTGTGACACCATAGAAGCAAAATGGTGTGACCAAGTTCTAGAAAAGAAGCCCCTGGACCTGGACTTCCCAGGAAAGCCCTTGATTGCCCTCTAGCAGGGTGCTCAGTTCTGTGGGGCTCAGTCGGAAATGGAATCCACCAGGGGAATTCACCAGATGAGGACCCGCAGCTAGTGCCCTGCCACCCTGAGGGAAGCTGGACTCTCTGGACCCGTCCCTACCACCCTCTCCCCAGCTTTCGAACTGGGGGAGCCTCCTTCTGGCTCTGTCCTCGGTCAGCCAAGGTTCTCACCAAGGGCCAGTCACAGGCTGGGCAGGACACTAGGGGCGGGACCGAGGCCCTCACCTACAGATGCGACATCATGTGGCACTCAAATGGTGTCTTGCCAGCTTCCTGGGCCAGTACTCCTGCTTTCACAATAGCCAAGAGGTGGAAATAAGCTAAATGTCCACCGTGGGTGGACAGAGCATAGTACACACACACACACACACACACACACACACACACACACACACGGCAGGTCAGCGTTCAGTCTTGAGAGGGAGTCTACCGTGTGCTCCGATACACGATATCTTTATTTTTAGGTGGTGCTGAGGATCGGACCCGATGCCTCACGCGTGTGAGGCAAGTGCCCTCCGGCTGAGCCACCGCCCCAGCCCTCGCGAGCTACAATACAGTCACCACAAGACACGGCTCCAGGCCCAGTGCACAGAACAGCCGCAGAAGAACAAATAGTGCCAACTCCACTGACCCCAGGTGCCTACTGAAGTCCTCGAGCTCACAGACAGGAGGCTGACGCTTCCCAGCTGGGCTGGGGGAGGAACGAGCTATAGGGTTCCAGTTGTGTGAAATGGAAAATTCTAGAGAGCCGCTGTATCATGATGTGCGTACAGTTAAGGGTATTACACATTTAAACTTTTGTTGAAGAGGGGGAGAAAAGGACTGGTAGTTTATAATCATATGTAAGCACAACTGAACCACATCCTTTCAAAGGATAAAATGAAAAGGAAGTGTGAATGAGTTTGTGACCTTCACCACACTACTGCCCTCCTATCCTGGCTGAGGGCCTTTGGGGCAGGGCCTCCCGTGAGAGCCCCTATGAAAAGCCCTGAGCCAGGGATCAGGAGAACCAGGACAGGGTGCCACGGTCCCAGCGCTGAGGCCAACTGCAGTGTGTCCCCATCTGGCCTCAGTCTCCTCCTCTGCCACATGGACAGGGGGCCGTGCTCAGAGGAGCCCAAGAGAAGCATAAAAGGTCACCTGTGGGCCCCGGGGGCCGAGCCGGGGACCGTGAGGGTGTCGGATTTGGCAGGCGAAGGTGGCAGTTGCTCAGGTGGCGTCTCCTCCAGGATGAGAGGGCGGCTGTCCGCCTCGGTGTCTTCCACCTGCACCTCCGGGTGCTCCTTCGTGGCAGGCACTTGGGGAAAGGGAGAAAGGAAGGGAGTCAGGGAGAGAAGCTGGGGTGGCGGGGGGCCTGGCCACGTGCCTGAAGGAAGCAGCGGAGCCGGGTCTGGAGGGAGCCTGGCAGCCTTACCTGCCCCGTGCAGGGGTGCGGGACGCCATGCCTGAGATGCACTGAGGGCCACAGCCAGGCCAGCCACCAACCAGGAGCCGCGAAAGGAGCCACATGCCATAGAAACCCCTCCAAGCCCTGACTGGTTCCCCTGAGCCCAGAGGGAGCATTCACGGCGGGGGGGGGGGGAGGGGGGGGGGGTGACAGCGTTTGGAGAGGGCCCTCAGGGGACGTCCCAGGCCTGGCCTAGCACTGCTGGTCATCCGCTTCCCTTCTCTGAGCCCCAGTTTTCCTCTCCCAAGGTAGGGTGACGATGCCACTCAGGCCTATGGGAAAACTCAGGGGACACAGACTGTCTTTCTAGTGGGTGCCACCCCCTATCTGGGCACCTGCTCTGGCATTTCCCGTTTCCATACAAGCCAGGAGCCACCAGAACCCGATCTTCAGACCGCTGAGAAGTGTGCCACTAGGTCCTCCCTGGGGACACCAGGTGTGCTCCTGCCTCCGGCTCCATCACCCACCTCAGGGACTGAGGGGACAGATCTGCCCAAGCCCAAGCTCAGAGGACGCCGGGGTCTGAGCAGTGCCCCTGCTCCCCTCGCCCCCTCCGCCAACACCTGGGGGACCCGCAGTGGCAGCTAGGCCCAGGCCTGGGCCCCAGCAGGGTAGGGGAGGGGAGCTATTGAAATCATCGGATCTAAGATTTGGGGAGGTGTGTTTGGGAGCCAGGGCATCACCAACGAGTGTCACCCAGGCCCTGGGTGTGATAATGGCCATTGTGGGGAAGGCCGGCACTTTGTGGAGTTGCTTATACTTAGTCTCGTGGAGGGGGCCTAAGGAGGCATCAAGACCTCTTGGCATTTTTTAAAGAAGGAGTCTCTCGGAGGAAGAGGAAGAAGGTGAATGGAGACGTTGCCTAAAACATAAAGGAGACGCTTGACCAACCAACAGGAGATTCCCCCGCCTCTGGGTGGGGGGAGATCAGGAGTGGGAGGCCCTCGCCCAACTGCTGGGTGACCTGGAAGGGTGAGCTGGGGGAGGAGGAGAGGGGACAGGGCACCGCCCATCATGAAACCTCTGGAACATGCTCAGGGACCTGGGAGGGCAGCAGGCAGCCCACAGGTTCAGCGTCCATAGCGAGGGGGCTCCACAGAGCTGCAGGGGCTGATGCCCACCCTGCCTTGTCCTGGGTGGGACCCTGCCCCTGGGGCGGTGGGGAGAAAACTCTTACGACTGAGGTTTCGCTTCCTGCCAGCTCAGTGGAGCAGAAGCTCAAAACAGCAATGCATCGGTTCATATCATGTCCATTTATAGACTAAGAATTATTAGAAATACAGGGCTGGGGCTGGGGCTCCGTGGTAGAGCACTTGCCTAGCACGTGTGAGGCCCTGGGTTCAATCCTCAGCACCACATAAAAATAAATAAATCAAATAAAGGCTTTGTGCCCATCTACAACTAAAAAAAAAATTTAAAGAAATATAAAGAAAAAATATTACATTACTAAATTGGTTAGAGCATAATATTTACTGTTAAGTACTTCCTATATGCGGCCGATATTTCTTTTGCCAAACTCTAAGTATTTTATATATATCCACTTTTTTTTTTTCATTGTTGTTTTGAGATGGGGTCTCACTATGTTGGCCAGGCTGGCCTTGAACTCCTGGGCTCAATCGATCCTCCTGCCTCAGCCTCCTGAGCAGCTGGGACTCCAGGCACACGGGCTACCACACCCAGCTCTGTGGACTCTCCCAGCCCTTCCAGCTGTGCTGTGAGGTAGTCTTTATCCTGGTCCCCACTTTGTGCATAAGGGACCAAGGCACAGAGAGCAGGATTCGAACCCAGCTCGGAAGGCACCAGTGGCCTCACTGAAACCGTGCGTCTTGCTCTATCTTCTCATTTCCTTATCTGTCGCATCTAAAGTCAACACGTCTTGTACCTTTGCCAGATCCACCTGTTGTCACTGGGGACATTTCCCAGTGGGGATTCCCAGGGACCCAGGAGGACAGAGGATGATTTCCAATGCACAGATCAGACAAAGGAGAACACAGAATGGGAACATGACTCCCGATCCATTCCCTCTAGATCCCGAATCCACAGAGGGGAAGTCAGGTTAGCGCTTCGGTGGCCTTCACTAACGCCCCTATGACACAGCCGAGGCCCCTCTCAGCTAAGGGCACAGCACGGCCCCCAGCCTGCCGCCACCCCATCCGTAGCTCTCAGCGCTGATTTGTTTTCCGGGTGTTTGGGGTTATTTCTCTTCATGGCAAGCAGTGCTGGTTTTCCATTTGAATAGTAACATAAAGTTTCAATAAAATGAATTAAATTGAGAAGAGAATCCAGTTAAAGAAAATAAGACGCATATAAAAGGAGAGTTGGCCCAGAATAGGACAACAGGTACGGGGCGATCCAGGGGAGAGGGAGTCGGGGGACCCCTGGAGTGGGAGAGTTAGGGTCTGCCCACCAGGGCACGGACCCACGGTGGGGGTGATCAGCGTGCCACCTCACCCCAACTCTGAGCCCATCGAGAGCCAGGAAGGGGAGAGAGGAGTCAGTGTCCCCGAGAAGGGCTCAGTGAGACCCACCACCTGGCCTGATCTCAGAGGCAGCTTTGCAGGGTGTCAATCCAAAATAGCAAACGTCACAAGGACAGTCAGCAGGTCTGGCTTCAGCTAAGGCAGAAAGCGACAGGGGTCAGTCCAGAGGTGCCGGTATGTCCCTGAGTGGTTTCATCAGCCAGTGAGCAGCCGTAGCCTGAAAGCCACTATGAGGACCTTGTGACAATTAAAAGGATCCAGACAGGCCTCTCTCTGCGCTGGCCCCTCAGGATGGCCTCCTCCTGGCCGGGCCGGCCTGCACCTGGCAGCTCCGTCTTTCCTGAAGTGGAATTTGCTGAGCAGATATTAATAGTCCTCAGAAAGCCCAGCCAGCAAACTCTCACCATCAGTAGATGGTATCTGCAGAGGGCCTGACTTCACTCTCTTATTACTTTTCTTCTTTTAATGCCCTTACCCCCCAAACGACTAGCTCCTTGGCCCAAGCTTCATGGCCCAGAGATCCGAGAAAGTGCATTGTTTAGACTAGAGTGCAAATGACTACCTCTCTCTCTATTTTTTAAAAACCCGATTGTCTGCAGAAAGCAACGTGTAACCCAAAGAAATAATTGCTAAATGCAGAATTTAGGCATGGGGAGAAGGAGAGGAAACCCTTTCACGTTGCCACCACAAAGCAGGAGGAAGGCCTGGTTCAGCAGAGGAAGAGAAAGTAGCTTTCCCTGAGCACAATGCGTGGTCCCACACCCTGGCCACAGCGCCCTGCAGGTAGAGAGCCCAAGCCATGCACCGCTGCAGGCTGAAGCGTGCTGGGTGGTGAGCTCGCGCTACCTAGGCGACGAATGGAGCTCCTGGTCTCCTTGGCGAAGCTGGAATTGGACAAGGCCGTTCTCCGGGTGACGAGGACAGGGATGCGGGTGATGGGCGGGCGGTAGCTGGGCACATTGGGGAGGTGCTCTGCCAGGTTTGGGGGTGCAAGCCTGGGGGCCCCCTGGCCAGGCGGCTGGTCCTGGACCAGGCGATTCAGCTCCATGTCCTGGCCTGGCTTGGCCATGGTGCTGGAGTCGGATGGTCACGGGCAGAGGTGTCACCCTGGGGACTGCAATCGGAGCAGAACAGGAAGGCGGTCAGCACCAACACGGAGCAGCATGGTGCCCATCTGCATTTATAGCAGTTCTGTCCCCGGTCTGAAGCACCCCTCACTCTTATCCCTGAAGTTCAACATCGAAAGGGTCATCCAGGCGTGTGGCCAGTCCACCCAGCAGCCCCAGCACCTCCTGACTTTTCACGCTCTCCACTGACCACCTGCAGCAGCATGACCCATCTCAGACCCAAGGAAAGTCGGAATCCCACAACGCAGGACTCACAGACTCGGGCGCTTAGAACCACAGAGTCCTGGATGGAAAATATCCTCAGCCCTGAATCGCCCAGGCCAAAGAAACCCTGGAGGTAGATCAGTGTCACTTCCAACCAGGGGCAGTCCCCTTTCCTGGAGCCCAAACCGAGCTGCACAGTGGAATCAGGACCTGACTTAATGGTCAAGATGAGGCCTGGCACTGGGAGTTTTAAACTCTCCCCAGGATTCAAATGTGCAGTCAAGTCTGAGAACCAGGGCTCAAGGCCATTCCCCTTTCAAAGGCTAACACGCAGAGCCATCGCCAGAGGACCTCGTTACACGGTCAATTTCTGACTTGGCTGGTCTGGGCGGTTCCTGGGGCTCTGCATTCCTCAGCAGCTCCCAGGTGACACACAGCTGCTGGAACGGCAGGCAAACTTTTGAGTATAAATGGACAAAAGGCCGTGCCTCAGCGCTTCTCGAGTGTGGCTCCAGCACGTGGAGCAGGGGCAGAACCAGCCCCTGGACTTAGTGGGTCTCCCACAGATGAACATGAAAGTTCACAGAGAACGCTTTGTAAAGGCCAGCTGAGGGGCAAGCTGGGGACGCCCAGGGTCAGGACCCGGGCCCAGTATCATCTCCATGGCTGGTGGCCGGGACACAAGCATCAATCGTCTTCTCCACTTCTGACTCTTCCCTTGGCACCAGCCACGATGCTGGGCACCTTGGATCCACCGCGTCCCCTGTTCTGCCCAACAGCCTTGGAGGTGGGAACTATGATTGCTCCATTTTTCTGGATTTAGGAGCCAGGACTCTGAGAGGTCGCAGAACTGGCTTTGGGTCACGCAGCCAGGAAGGGGGAGAGGCGTGAGGGGCAGGTTTGGGCCTTGACCTTGGGGCAGCCTCATGGTATCATCTGTCCAGTGGTCTGTCTGCATCGCCGGGCGGCTGCAGTGCAGGTGGCTGGAGGAACGGGAGGCGTGTGGGCTGGGGCTCCACGTCTGTCTGTCTGTCTGTCTGGGTGAGATGGCCTGGCTGCTGCTCTACCCCCTGGACTCTCAACCCACCATTTTTGAAGCTCTCAGGAGTGGGGGTGGGTGTAAAATACAAGCAAAACACAGGTGCCGGCCCCGCCCTACGAGCTCAGCAGCCGGGTCCAGCCCTGAGACCCAGGGTCTGGGAGCACCATTTGCAGGCTCCGTCCAGCCCCACTGTCCCTCACTTACATTATGCGGTGTCTGAGCTGAACCCTGGCTGGGTGGGACCCACAGCTGCACTCCCCTGAGAGGCAGTGGCAGGGGCGGAGGGTGGGGGCTAGGGCTTCCGTAGCCCGGCCTGGAGTCCTCAGTCCTCCCTGCCACTCCCCTAGGACCTTTGAAAGATGTCATCTGGCCATGACAGTGTGGCCCCAAGACTCGCGGGATGGGCTTTGCTGAGGGGGGACGGTGGGGCAACAACTTGGAAGGAGGTGGAGGGACAGGCGGAGAGACCCCCCCAGCCTGAAAGGACCCCGACACTCCACGCAGTCACCTCCACCACCACCTACCTGCTGAGCTGGCGGCCACCGCCTCCTCCTGCAGCCCCTGCAAAGATACAGTGGGGGCAGGGATGGGACTACCCCGCTCCCGGCCTCGGTCTAAACAGCCCGCTCAGGACATCTCAGGGGTCCTGGCCCTGCCCAGGCAGGCAGATCCTGCTGGCCTGTCCCCGGGGGCATCCAGACGGGTGGCTAGAACCTGAGGAGTCCACAGTACACAGGAAGCTCCAGGCCCCGACTCGGGGACTGGTCATGTGTGCTGAGAGGAGCCACCCCCCCACACGCAGCCTGTTCGTATGGGCACCAATCAACCAAAGCAGACCCCACCAGAAGCCCCACCCGGGACGGCACCTTACAGAGGGTACGAGCACTTTTGGATCCTCCTACAATCCCAGGAGGCGTTTTACGCGGAGGCCACAGAGCAAGGTGAACCAGGTGGGAACTTGAGCCCAGCTCCATCCGACCCCACCCGTGGCCAAGGTCCTTCCTGACACCTGAGTGGGGCCCTCCCCTCTCTCCCCTCCACCCTGCCCAGGCCTCAGGGGTTCTCCGTACCTGGAATGAGGCCTTCAGGGGCTGATTCCCACCTCCTCTGCTCGGATCCACACTGGACTGCACCAGCCAAGAGCTATCCAGCCGGACACTGGGGAGGGAGGATGGGGGGGGAGGAAGGGGTTAGGAGCGCTCACCAGTTCCCAAGCCCTGCTGGGGCCGAAGCTCTGAACCAGGGGCTGGGGACAGAATGGCCAAGACCAGGCAGGCCTTGTCCTCATCTGGATCCCAGGGCAGTGTCCTGCTGACCATCACTCTGTTTGAGACACAGGACAAGCCACACCTCTGCGGTGGGAGGGCTTCCCGGAGCAGGTGGCCTGCAAGCTGGGCTCAAGGATGAGGATTTTAAAACCAGGAACAGGAAGCCAGGACGGCATGTGGCAAGAGAAGCACAGAGGAGGAGAGAGGAGATGTCCCACACTGCCACTGTCAAAGCTCTCAGGGGTCACTGACCAGGTAGCAGGCACATATGAGTGGCGGGGTCAGAGGGCAGCGTGGGGCAGGGAGGACCCTGGCAAGTGGGAGACCCATATCCATCTGCAGACGGCGACCCCACGCTACTGGGAATGGATCTTGCCGTTTTCAAGAGAAGCCTGAGCTATATATTTTGAAGGTGGAATTTCCTGATATTTAGATGCCAATAATTAATTCAGATTAATTTGAACATTGATATGTAGATATTTAAAAAAGAGCCTTTCTCCAGGCAAAACCAGGCCCTTAGAAGTCTAAGTATGACCTCTGGGTTTCAGGCTGACTTAGAACCGGGGGCTAATGTGACTTTTGTAGTTAGAATTAGTTGCGCTCCTGAATAGCCCTGTCCCGGCCCTTGGTCCCTGTCACCAAGAGGCTTATTTAAGTTGCTCTGGGGTGTCCGCCACCCAGAAAACCTGGGTTCACCTTCCTCTACCCAGGGGGCCTCATCTCAGCCCTCTCAAGGGGGCTGAGGAGGTGGGGACAGGAGTGTGGCCGAGTGGGTTTGAATCCAGCCACCTGGGAGCAGGAATCAGCCCAAGGTCACAGTGCCACAACAGCCCCTGTGGGCCACGGGCCAGGCCCTGTGCCAGGCGCTCCGCATACAGTGTCTCCCGACTCTTCATGCAACAATCCCGAGAGACCAGGGCTGTGGCTAAGACCTTTCCAGCTCAGAAAATTGAGGCTCAGAGAGGTTCGATGGCTGGTCCAGAGTCACACAGCCTGTAAGGGAGGTGGGGAGCCTGGAAAAGACACAGGTGTCTCTGCCCCCAAAGCCAGGTGCTTACCACTCAGTTCTGCTGCCCACCTCTGAGCAGCAACATGGCCCCATGTGACATGAAGGAGGAGGACCCAGGGTTTGAAGGGCACAAACACCCGACTCGCTTTATTTTCCTTCTCTGTGTAGACATTTCCATTGCAAGGACCTCAACTCTCAGGGGAAGGCTCCCCACCTTGCCCAGCACAAAAGTGATTTTTTGGTAGAGATTGAAGTCATAAGAGCAGGCCATGTCATGGCTTCGACAGGTCCTGAGCACATCAGCTTTCAGCCCCTTATCCCCAAAAACTCTATTATAAACTATGGTTTTATGACCGTGATCGTATGAGATCAGTACGTTAATATTATATCTTGCACCATCTTTCTGCTATCTCAAAGCCCTTGTGGGGGGGAATCTGATTTTAAAAGAAATCAAAGCATTCTCAGGGCTGCTGTATTGCTCAGAGGGAGAACGGGCACCCAGGAAGCCCTGCAGAAAACAGGAAAAACAAGGAACATTCTCACGGATCCCTGAGAGTACCGTGGGCACCGCGCCTACTACACAAACCATGGCCTGGCACGGCTGGTGAGCTGCGGACCTCTGCTGCCCAGGGGCGGGACCGGCTTCTCCCTCCCCAAACAGATACAGGACCCTTCTCTGAAAGGCCCTGGATAGGGGCCACCCCGTCCCAGCCAGAGGCATCCTGAGGTCCTGTTCTTTCCATTATCAGGCCAGGAAATCTCTGTCTGGCCTTGGGCAAGTCACCTGGAAGCCCTGGGGCTGCCTCTGTCTGCTCATCTGTCCAATGGGCAGGACTCGCCCGGCCTGTGCAGCCTGACTTACTTGAAAGCGGTCAGAAGGGCCAGTGAGGACCTCGTGGAAGTCAAAGGAGACTGTCGGAGCGGTTCTTGGGATTATTCTGGACCTTTCACCTCTAAACACAGAAAGCGGTTTTCCTGGCCCAAGTACAAGGCTCTGTGTTCTCTCTGGGGCCAGCCTGACTGGGGACAGAACCCCAGCTCTGGGCCTCCTGGTGGGCCAGCCCTGGGCGTGCAGGGCACCATCTCCGAGCCTCGGTCCCCACCTGTGAATTGGGATTAGTGACAGAATCTGCCATTCTGACTGTCTCAGCTCGGTCTAGCGTGGAAAAATATTACCCGTCAAATGACAGCTATTTCCATCACTGTTCTTGTCATTGCTATCATTCATCCCAAGGAGGTGGTGGTCGGCAGGTCACCCACAGCCTCAGTGACCACGAGCCAATGTGCCCAATGGTGCCTGTGCCCATATCACCAAGGGCTGCTGGGGGGGTCCTGGTACCCAAGTCACACCGTCCCTATTCAGTACTGTGCCCGGTACCTGCCAAGGTTCCCTCTTTCCCAGCCCAGAAGCAACATCCTAATAACTTCCAGAGAGTTCTCCAGCCTCAGGGACCTCCGGGCAAAGGAACCGAGGTTGGCCAAGGTGGGCTTCTCAGAAGGCCTCTCAGGTCCCAGCTAGCGGCAGCCAGCTCACAAGGGCTTGCCACTCCACTCCTCCCTCGACCGCCCCAGCAGGCTGTGTCCCCAACACAGGGTCCTCATGTCACCTGAAGCATGCTCTTCCCCCGAAATCCCAGCCACCAAGGAAGGAGGGAGGGGAGCCCTCGGGCACAAGCAGCCACCTACTTGGGTCTCTCGGTCTTTGCCGGCACGGGTGCCCATGGCGCCGTTCAGCTGGAGGCTGTGCCCTTCACCCCGAGCCCGGGGTTGGAGCATGCGTGGAGCCTGGAGAGCCCTGGCCCAGCCAGGAGTCCAGCGTCCAAGCCAGAGCGGCTCGAATGGCAGCTGAGCCACCAGTCCTCCTGCCTGTGATCAGATTGAGGGGATGTCCCCAGGGAGGCCATGTGGGGACCAAAAGGCCACAGTTGCTAGGAAAAGCTGAGCTGTTGCCTGCAGAGATGGGGTTGCTTGGTAACCATCTGCGTTACCAGGGCCCTGGCGTCATCAGTAACCTGGCCAAGAGCATCCTTCCCCAGACAGCAACAGCCCCGCTCTGCTGGCTCTGGCTCTGGTCTGGGATCACTTGCTCTGTCACCACAGCATCTGGTGCCTCCCTGGGTCTGGGGCTCAAAAGTTCCTTGAGTTTAAAACTCAGTGGGCATTTGGGCACATGTGCATGCGGGTGGGCTGAGCGTGCATTCCTGTACATGCAGGTGCGTGGACTGCCCGGCCTGGGCGTCTGTGTGTACCGTGTTCTGAGAACATGTGTACCGCTAGAGCGTGGGCACGTGGAAAGCAGTTTATCACTGGCCTTTAAGGGTCATTTTGGCTCAAGAGCAGTGGCAATAAAGGGACTTTGGGACCTATCTGTTAGGCGCCCAGGTGTAGCCGGGGAGTGGCCTGGAGCTATGCAGTCTTCATAGAGGCAGGTTGAAGGCAGGGGACACAGCAGTCTGTAGCCACCAAGCTCGACGGCACCGTGGTCTCCACCTCGTGGGGTGGGGTAGGGGTGGCAGGGACCCAGAACACAGAATTAGAGAAGCAGGCTTAGTGTTTGTAGAAAACGAAGTTCACAAGTCAGAGACGCCTGCGGATGAGTGGACGGCCTTGAAGAGGTAATGAGCCTCCCGTCATTGGAGGTAAGCAAGTAGAGTTTGGGTGGCTTCCTGCCAAAGTTGGAAGAACTGAGCCAGGGTGGACCAGGAGCTGAGGACCCCCCAGCATCCAGCTCTGAAATCCTGTGCCTGCCTCTTGGTTTAACTGATTCCTGACTGGGACTAACAGTGACCCTCTGTGGCGACAAGAGCCCCAGTAGCCACCAGCAGGGCACTATTCCAGGTGAGGCCTCACCACACCCATCTCGCAGCTGGCCCTGTGCACCCGCAGCCATGGAGCTGGGAGGCCACCTCCCCAGGTCACTTGGCTAATGATGCACATGGCACTTCTGATGGCAAAGCCCGGCCAAGGTCCGGGGGACAGCTCAGGGAGGAGGGCGTCACCCTCTCCCCTCCCGGGTGGGTGCTTCCCGGCTCTTGGTCATCTCCCTGCCCTCTAATCTGGCCCTGGGGCCCCTCCTGTCTCCCCGCTCACTCCCGGGGAGACCACTTCCTGCTCCTCCCCTGCTCCAGTGTCCACTCCCCCAGCATCGTCCCTCTGTCTGTCCCCATTGCTGTCGAGCCCGCCCCTCCCAGCGCTCCTTTCTCAGCTCCATCTGTAAACGTTTATCTGGACTGAGTCCTTTGGTTGAAATCTGTGCAGATGCAGATGAGGATTCGGCCCCGAGTGGACAACAGAGGAGACCTCGGGCAGCCTTAGAAGGTGTGGAGACAACATGGGATCGTTGGGGGCGGGGGACAGTCTGGGATGTGTTAATAAGTGGGGGAGCCCACTGCATGGTCCATGCATGCATTCATCCCTTCAATTGGTCCATTTATTTAGTGCCTACTGTGTACCAGGCACTGTTAGTGGCCCAGGAGCTCCCTCTGGAAACCCTCCTGTGGCGGTACCCAGGAGGGTCAAAGAGGCGCACACCTACAAAGGTATTGGCTGCACTTGGATCCCTCAAAGGCCCATGCTAAAGGCTTGGTCCCCAGAGTGGCCCAATTGGAAGGTGGAACCTTTAAAAGATAGGACCTAGTGAGAAGTCTTTAGATCTCTGGGGACATGCCTTTGAAGGGGACAGTGGGACCCCAGCCCCCTTCCTATTTCTCCCTCTTTCTTCTCTGCCATGAAGCGAAGGCTTTTGGTCCACTACACACTCCTGCCATGATGAGGGGACCAACCAACCATAGACATAAACCTCTGAAATCATGGGCCCCCAAATAAACCTTCTCTCTCTACCTAAGTTGATTATCTCAGGCATGTTGTTAGAGTAACAGAAAGCGGACAACACACAACATAAACGTCCATCAGTAGCGGGCAGGTTAAATAAATCATGGTATACCCAAGGATGGAACCCTACAGACCTGTAAAAAGGATAAGGATGATTTCCACCTACTGACTGAGGAAGGCCCTCAAGGTATGTTATTGGATGAATGCAGCAAGGTGCTGACAAGTTACATGGGCTAGATTTCCTTTCAGCCCTACCCCCCACAAAAAAGAATAGAGGGGGGGTGGGATGAGAGCATGGATATGCCCAGACTGTGTCTGGGATGGGCATCACAACACGGTTCATGCCTGCAATCCCAGTGACTTGGGGACTGAGGCAGGAGGATTGCAATTTCAAGGTTAGCCTCAGCAACTTAGCAAGACATTGTCTCAAATTAAAAAATGAAAAGGTGTGAGGTTGTGGCTCAGAGGTAGAGCATTCCTGGGTTCAATTTCCAGTACCCAAAAATAAAGAGCCGGGTGTGACCTATGGGATGCGGGCCGGGCTTGGCCGCAGCTCTGTGCCCTCTTGGACCTGGGGATTCCGCAGGCATGCCGCCTGCTACCTTCTCAGACGAGAACCTGCTCTTTCTGGGGACTTCTCGGGCTCCCACCTGGGCATCTCCACCACGGCCTTGATCTCTTTCCCGTGAGCAGGAAGCCTTTCCGTCTCCTGGGGGCTGGAGCTGCAGTCCTGCTGGGCATCCTCCCAGTGGGAGTCAACATCTTCTAGGATGAGGTCGGGCTCCTGTCGCTCCTGTGTGGCCAGGATGCCAACTGCAGGGGACACAGGAGAAGCCACCTGTGAGACTCCCGCAGGGGACCCAGGAGTCTCAGGGAGCCCAGCAGGAGCCTGGCCATCTCCAGTAGCACCTCAGCTCCTGAAGGAGTCCAGGGAAATGCGCTGTGGCCGGTGGGACTGGTTCCACCACATCCGTACTCAAGCGACAAGTTGAAGCCTGACCGTTGGCCGGGCACCCTTCAGTTTCCCCCCCTTTTTTCTCTTGAGACAGAGCTTTGAAAATGGCTGATCAGCTTGGTTTCTTTGCAGAAAGAATACTTCCAACCAGAGCGTTGTGGGCAGTGCCCAAAAGACGTAGGTGTGGGGTCCGCCTTGCCACCTCCGTGCAGGGCAGCCCAGACGGTCACGGGAATTCAACTTTGCTGAGGGGTGGAGAATTGCAGGAATCTGTCATTTTAAACATCTCTCCGTGCACTTGAATTCCTGACCCTGGGAACGCGGTAGACCTGTGAGGTTGGCAGAAGTGGGTACAGGGGAGGCTCATCAGAAACCCCACCCCAGGTAGGTGTCTGGGAGAAAGGGGGAGACTCCAGGGATATCAGGCGTTCTGAAAAAGCTCCAGGGGTCTTGGTGGCCCTCAAGCTGAGCGTGAATTAGTAATAGTGACTTTAAATGAAAGCTGGCTCCAAGTCTTATCCTGCGATTTTGGAAGTCATTGCTCATGGTTCAGCAAACAACAACAATAACAGTAATAGTAACAGCAGCAGCATTCCTGAGTACTCCCGGGGGTCAGGCCTGTGTTCAGAGAGGACCTGGGTTCATTCCATTAGTGCTCACACAACCTCTTGAGGTGGGAAGAATGATTCCTATTTTATTTCGTCTCTTTTGTATTTGATTCCCCATCTTACAGATGAGCAAACTGAAACAAAAATTATCACTTTCTTTTAGGGGGTGCTTTGCAGGACTGGGACTCCCAGCTTCCGGGTACAGATATTATCCCCATGAAACAGAGAAAGCACCTGTGTCTCCCCAGGGACGCCCCCGCACGCACCCTGCACTACCCGGTTTCTGCAGTAGCTCCTGGACTTTGCACTCCAGGAGTCCCCTGGGGAACAGGTTCCTGCCCGAGCACTGTAGGAGACAGAGGACCACACCCCCAGGCCTAAGAGCTTGTTAGCTGTCATAGCGCCCCAAAGAGAACAGCACTCTCCCCATTTTATAGCCCAAACAACCAGCTCAGAGAGGCTGGCCTACTTGTCCAAGGTCACACAGGAAGTTAGAGGCAGAGTTTGGTCTCCTGATGCCTGCGTCCCTAGCACGCCATCCCAGGTGGTAAATAGGCACCCGGAGAGCCTCAGCGGGGCCCTGGCCTCCTGTCTTGGAGGCACCCGTCCCCGCCTGGCGGGTGCTCTAGGAGGGAGCGTTCCCTGGCCTTCCCTCTTTCCTTTAAGGCCTGCCCCAGACTGTCCCTAGTTTACAGCCAAAGATGTGACAACTCTAAGAAGGTGGTGCCCACGGCCACCGGCCAGGAAGGGAAGGGATGGGAGTGTGCCCCTCCCTGCAGGCTCCCCACCCCCCAGGGCCCCACGCAGGAGCCGGGGCTGCCCTGTCTACTGTAAAGCTTCGCCCCTGGATTCCCTCATGGGCACCCCACCTCGTGGCCGGTGACCTCTCCACCCTCAGGACACTCTGACCCAGGCCAGGAAGGCCAGCAGCCCCACCCAAGAAAGCGATCCTGCTTCCAGGGTCCAGGAGGCCAGGTGCATGGGATCCGGGGCGGGCCGTGGTCCCCGCTCCCTCCGTTTCTCCCTCGTCCAGCCCACCTCCCCTCTCTGGCCCCAGAGCACTGACCTTTCCCTCACAGGAAATTCCTAAAAGGAGTCTTGCAGCCGTCCCTCATCACCAGAATCATGGTGGGGTGCCTCTTGAAGAAGCAGATTCTGAGGCCGCTATTCTAATCTGAGGGTGGGAGACTCTTCAGAGTTGCCCCCAGTTGCTCCGATGCCTCCAGTTGCTTGCTCAGCCCCAGAGTGATCTCTGGGAAGTCACTCCTCTGCTCAACCACACTCAGTGGCTCCCCATTGCCTATAATCTATCTCACCTAAAGTGAGGCTCCACTATCCTAGCTTAACCATGAAGGACTGTGGCTACAGATGGCCGGGGGTCACACCCCACCCCGGGGACTCACGCAGCCTCCCCCTCGTCCCTCTAGCTTTTCCTCCCTTCATTCCCTCTCCTGGAGTGTCCCTCTCACTGTGAGCGTGAGCCATCGGGGTCTCAAATGGAGGATACAAACGAAGGGACAGCTGCCACCTACCCAGAGTCTCCCAGGGTGGCAGGGAAGCCTGACATTCTACATAGAGTCACCTGAATAGTAAGTGCTGGCAACGGATTCTAATTTTTCAAATCACCCGTTGGCCCAAACAAAGACATCTGTGGGTCACCTGGGACCCCAGGACCCCTAGCTAATTCCTCCTGCACCCCAAGACCGCAGGCCACAGCCCTCTCGGCCCACCCACTTTTAAAATCTCACCACTGTGCTGCAGCCTGACCCTAGGCAATAACATCGGCCACCACAGGGTCGAGGTGCTTGTCAGGCGTGTTTAATGTTGATTTCAATGTCACCGTCCCCCGGCCGGTCCAGAGAGACACAGCGGCCAGGCCTTAGGAAACCACTTCTGGGAAAAGTGTGTCCCAGGGGGTTCAGACAGAGCCAGTGCCACAGGGGGCTGTGCAAGGGTCTTCTCAGAGGTACTTTCCATCGCCTCCCACTGAGGAAGTCCCCCTGCCGTCTAGCCTGAATCTCTCAGGCTGCCCCTGGCCGACCTTCCCCTGGAGTTGGCCTGGGTCCCGCTCCCTTGCCAGGTGTCCTGAGAGGAGGCGGCTGGGGAGCTGGTGGGGCCGCCTCTGGCTCTCCTTGCCCTGCCTGGGAGCGTGGGGGAGGGCCAGCGGCTCACTGACCCAGCAGGGAGGGGTCGATGGCCACCTCCCGCCCTCCACCCTCTGAACGTCTTCTCTTCCGGGCGTCCTTCTTCCCTTCCATCCATCCATCCGTCTGTCCATCTGTGCTCTCCCAGATCCCCTTCTCCCTTGTCTCAAAGGCCTCCAGCTGCTGCCACCCCTGAAACAAAGGGGGAGTCAGTAGGGCAGGCAGCTGGGGGCAGACAGAGGGCACGGACAGACAGACGGAGGGACGGTCGGACGGAGGGAAGGGAAAGCTGGGGACAGAGCCGGGAGGAGAGGAAGCTCCTTCCCCGTGTAGTGGGTTCCTAGTGTCCCCCCAAAATGATAAGTTCAAGTTCTAATCCTATTACCCATGAATGTGACCTCATTTGGAATAGGGTCTCTGCAGACCTGGTTAAGGATCTCAGGCGGCGATCATCCTGGATTTAGGGAGGCCCCTAAATCCAGTACCTGCCATCCTTGCAAAGGAAAGCGGAAGGAGGTCTGACACGCAGACACAGAGCAATCCACATGGACACTCACGCAGGGCCGGGGGGTCAGCTGGAAGCCAAGGAGCCCAGGCGTGGCCTGCAGCCCCTGAGGCCAGGAAGAGGAGGGACAAACTCTCTCTCAGAGCCTCAGAAGAAACCCACCCTGCAACGCCTTGATTCTGGGCTTCTGCTGCCTTAAGCCCCTGGAATGCAATTGTCTGTTGTCTGTTATGGTGACCTAGGAGGAGGACCTGCCCAGGCTCCAGGCCCCTGCATGGGTCTGTCCCCATTGTTAGGCCTGGTGCCCACCTGTGACCTGTCCACTCCAGGGACTGCAGGAGGCCCTGACTACCGTGGGCTGAGAATCCTGAGTCCTCCCAGAGGAACGAGAGGAAGACAAGGGGGGGCCCAGGCTCCAGTGCCCCAGTCCTCTGAAGGCCTCTGCCCCAGGGGACAGTGTAGGCCCCTTTAACTCTGCCTGGCTGAGCAGCTGCTGTTGAGCCAGAGTCCGGTTACTACCCCACCATATGTGCTCTGTGACCCTGGGCAGTGCCTTGAGTTCTCCGAGCTCTTGTCCCCCACCTGCCCGACAGCCATAGAGGTCCCTTCACTTCATGCTCAGGGAGACCTTGGGCTCCATGAGAGACTGGGCCAGTCCTGCCCAGAGGCCGGTGGGCTCTGCTGCTCCTTGGGTTGCTGTCACGGCCACCATGAACCCTAACCCCTCTCATGGCTCGTCCACCAGACCCAAGCCCTGCAGTCAGCCATTTGTCGGTGTCCCAAGCCACAGTGGTCACCCCCAGCTTCAGAGAGCTCACCCTGGGGTTGGACACAGCATTACAGCACAGCGGAAGTGTCCCTGGGAGAGCCTGACCTCGGGTCAGAGAGCCCATGTCCAGGACAGAACAGGGGCTGTCGCTGCCCAAAGGCCCGGCTGTAGCGGGCTGTCCACCATCACTTACTTAGTGAATGAGTGAATGGCTGCGTGGCCAGAGGCCAGGGAGCAAAGCAAGAGCAGATTCTGCCCCAGCACACCCAGAGGGACGTCCATCTCTGTCGCCCAGTCCTGGCTTGGGGCTGGGATTAAAAGGCACCCACATCTTCTCACCCAGCTGCAGGTGAGGGACAGCCTTCCTGCCCAAGGGAGGTCCAGCCGATGGGATCTGGTTCCCTCAGGGACGCCCACCGCTCTCCCTCTCCCCACCTGACCAGAGCCGTGTGCCAGCAGGAAGAGGGCCCATCTGGTTTGACTTTGGGACTGTTTTCTCTGGACAGAAGCCAGGAGCCAGGCCCTGGGGGCCTCCAGCCACTGCCAGGCTCCGGCTACCTGGACCCGCTGAACAGAGATGGCGCCCTGCTCTGCAGGGAGTCTCTGGGCTCCAGGTCAGGAGGCCCCAATTAACCCCCCACTCAGACCCTAGGGTACCAAGCCACCCCCCTGGGAGGTGCATGAGAACCCAGAAATGCAGCACTCACTGGTCTGCGCGTCACACGTCTCCGGGGAGCCAGGCTCCTGTGGGGAGAAAAGGGGGGTCGGGGCCAAGGGTGACATACAGGGTTGGGTGGTGGCCTGCAGGATCCCGCAGGGCTTTTCCTGGGACTTGCTCCACTCCTCCCTGCCTGGGCTCCCCTGCCTCCGAGGCCACCCTGCTCCAGCCCTCTCCCACCAGGGCACTTCCTGGGCCCCCCTCACCACCTTTGCTAGGGTGGAGCTCGCCTGGAACCCCCCACCCTCTGGCCTCTGTGTCAGATCCTCCTCCCACCCTCCCAGGAGGGTCTCCTCCAAGCTCCCAGCTCCTCCAAGGCCTCTCACCAGGGGAACCCACTTCCCCAGCCTCCTCCCCAGGGCCCTGTGACCCTGTGAGGACATCTTCAGCTAATTGCCACCCAGCCCCGTGTGTCTTGGAAAACCGGGCTGTCGCACTTCCTCTGTAGACCTGAGGCATGGATAGCCTGTTTCCTGCCCACTTCCCTCCGCACAGGAACCAGCCTTGGAAGAGGGCAGGATGTGCCTGGAAGCCACAAGCGCCTGGATATGGAGTTGGGACTCCAGCCACGTGTGACCTTGGCTCGCCTCTGTAGGCCTCAGGTGGCCCATAGAGGACCCTGCTGTGCCCGCAGACCATCAGGGAATTGGGAGAGGGGCTTTGAGGTTCAGTCTTGGCTCAGTGAGGCAGGTGGGGAGGGTGTCCCCAGACAGCCACAACAAAGGAGCCAGGCTGGGTCCTTGAGTGACCCAGAGGCCCTGAAACCGGCCAGGCCTTCCTGTCTCTCGGGCCTACACGCCTTTGCTTACAGAATTCTTTCCTGCCTTCTCACACTCCTGGGGAGTGAGCCACTGTCCGCTCCTTGCTCAGATGGGACAATGGGGTTCTGAGAGGGCCACGGCCACACTCCCACAGCCTGGACTGAGGTTAGGCCTTCCACTCCCAGCTCCAAGAGCTTCTATGAAAATGTCCAATTGTCCCCCAAAAAAGAAAGGCCAGGTCCCGGGATCTTGGGGAAGGAAAGACACAGTGACAGAGGCCTTGCTCCCCCCCACCCCACGTTGGTGTCCTAGGTTGTCAGTTTTGCACACGGGGCCTGCTGGTTTCCTGTGAACCCCACTTCTTCCCAGGACAGTCCAGGCCTCTCTTGTCACTGGGCCTTGGAGCATGCTTGGAGGTCACCTCTACTGGGCAGCTTTCCTTGCTGCTCCCAGGAGGTGCCACCTCTGAGTCCCTCTCTGCTCCCCACATGTTCCCAAAGGACTGTGAGGCCCTGGCAGTGGGCTGGGCCAGCACGTCTCAGCCGGTGGCCACAGAGCCACAAAGAGTCTGTGGGAAGTGAACATGGGCTTCAGACAGGCAGGCTGCAGGGCCTAGGTTCTCACGGTAGGTGTCCCCACCCTCCAGGGACCAGGCCAACCACCCCATCCTTCCCTGAGCTCCCAAGATCCCCAACCCCCCACTGGCCAGGACCCACTCCCCGGGCCCAGCACTGACCTGCTCCGGGCTGTTCCCATGGAGCACCGGCTGCGGCAGGGCCTTCTCCAGCCTGTGTAGGAGCCACGCTAGCAACCTGCAGGCAGAGCGGGCTGTGTTCCAGCAGGAGAGCCCCCCACCCCGACCCCAGGGAGACTAGGACACCGCCAGCTCCCTCCACAGGTCAACAGCAGGACTGCCAGAGCCCAGCCACGTCTCCAGCTCTAAAGACCAATTCCTCCCTCCCCTCCCCATCCCCTGGGTGGGCTCTGCCTACTGCTTGGGTTACCCCAGTAGGCAGCTCGGGCTCCCCACACCCACTCCACCCCCTGGGGCTGCATTTCCGGCCTCTCACTCTGCCAGGGTGCTCGCATTTGGCAGCTCTAATCTGGATTTGTTGTTGTTTTGGTACCTGGGGGCTGAAGCCAGGACCATGCACACCTAGAAAAGCCCTCTACCAGGAGCTCTGTACATTCCCAGGCCACCACCCAACCCGGTTTGACTGAATGTCACCCCTAGCCCAGCAGTTCCATTTTCATGATTTATTCTACAGATTTACTTGGGCAGGAGCCCCAGGAGGCCGGGAGAGGCTCTGAAACTGCAGCACAAGGGTGGAAACAAACTCAACGTCCACCGCGTGGTTAAATCAAAGCTGCTGCGCCCACCCGATGGAGCTCTACACGGCTAATGGAAGAACGACATGCAGCTCTGTGCACAAACCCACCTCCAAGATGCATTTTAAGTGAAAAAGCAACATGCAGATTCCTGCCTAGAGATCACCCTTGCTAGGTGTGTAGTTGAAGGAACAGTGTCCTCACCTGGGGAAGGGTGTACCTGGGGAAGGCAAGAACCCGAGGTTGCCCTGGGAGGGACTTGGAGAGTTGAATTTTCTCCCTGGGGCATGTGTTAATTCCATAATTCAACATGCTAGTTTTGTGAAGGTGGGGTGTTGGGCTGGGGCCAGGCACTGACCATGTCTCTGAGGGAGGCCAGACATTTAGGAGGGCTCACCCAGCGGAGTCCGCAGGTGGTGGCAGGGAGGAGGTCTGGAGGCTGGGCTGGGGCTCTGGAGCTGGCTCCTCCTCGAGACTGGTCACACAGGAGCTCTCGGGGTCCTGGGGTGTGGGCTCCGTCTCCAGCGGGGGTTCTGGAGGCTCTGAGCAGAGGGAGAGCAGGGGCTGAAGAGCTCACAGCAGGGCTCCACCTGGCCCCTCCAGGCCTCAGGGGGTCAGATCCAAAGCACTAACGTGACCAGGCAGGGAGACCCTTGGGACCACTCCAAACAACTCTAGCATTGGGAGAGGGAGGGACTTTCCAAAGTCTCACAAAATGAATGAGACCTGCGCCAAGCCTTAGGCTCCCCAGTTTGGACTAGCTCCAGTGCCCTCCCACAACAATCCACTCCCATAAAGGCCGGAATTGCTCACTGACCCAGATGAAGACCAAGGGTCTCCCTGAGATCCCCGGGGTTCCCCCAGCCCAGTCCATAACCACCCAAGCAGCCCCTCCCAGGCCCCGTCTCTGTACCTGGGCCCAGGACAGCATCTGCAGGCTCAGCAGTCAAGCCCTGGACGGCAGGTGGGGAGCAAGGACATTGGTAAAAGCTCTGCACATGCCCCATCCTAGCCAGCGGTCCCTGACCTGAGGCCAGGGCGGAGGGCTCTATCATGCCCCCAAGTCCCCCCCATGGCACCCTGGGCAGTGACTCCTCCCCATTTAGGATGATCCCAGGAGGGGTTCACCCCTCTTGGGCCCCAGGGGGAGAAACTGCTGGAATAGTCAGTCCCTACCCCTTGGACTCCCAAATTCTCCCAGGTGGCCAGTTGAGGTCCCTCCTACCGTCCACTCACCTTAGCGGGTGTCGGCGGTTGAGGTAGCATTTTCTCCAGATTCTGCTCCATCCACCTGAGCAGCCATGGGCTGGGCCTAAGGAGGGCCAATGGTCAGACACCCAGGTGACCTAAGGGAAGGAGCCAGGCACACTCTCCTGACTGCCCACCAGCACTTCCTGGCCCTGGGCAGTGGGACCTTGTACTGGATGCTCTCAAAGGGCCCCATGGTGGTGGGGAAGCTGCCAATCTCAACTTCAGATCCAAGGCTGGACCCGGCTCTGCCCCTGACCCAGCTTTGGGCTCTTGGGCAGCAGGGGAGGAGTAGGAGGTGCCTGGATGCAGCCTGCGGGTGGGGCTCCGTGGCTGGCATGGACAGGAGTGGCTCCACGGGAGTGTGACTGTGTAAAGACACGGGACCCCATACTTAGAAGTTTTATTATGTTTAATGCACTATTGCCATAAACTGAAAATTATTCATCATTTTAAAGGGGTCCTGTATTTTTATTTTACGTCAATTATGTAGCTGGTCCCAGGGGAAATATTGGGTCCAAACCTATCTGGACTCCAGAAAGCCCCCACCTCCTGAGGAAAGTTCCTTGGCCCTAAAGAAAGCTCACAATCTGGGCAGTTTTCCAATGTCTGTTCAGCATAGATAGTGACTAGTGGCCCTACCTAGCACATGAACCCTTAGACTAGCACCCCGACTGGGAACCTGCTATCAGGTCCCCTGGTGAGAGCTCTCTTTTGTTTCTTCTCATTCAATAAATCCTACTCTTCCACAAAGAAGAAGAGGAAGAAGGAGGAGGACGAGGAAGAGGAGGACGAAGAAGGAGAGAGGAGGAAAGGAAAAGGGGAAACAACATGAAGAAAAGCCTGGTTATGTGTCCCCTGGGTGCCAAGTCCTCAGTCTATGATGCCAGGTACCATGCTGGGCACCAGGGCTCTGCAGTGGCCAGGACAAAAGCCCCTGCCCTCCATGGGCCTGCAGTCTAGTGAAGGAATGAGTGACGCGTGACTGGAGTTGAGTGTATGACTCTGAATTTCCAGGAAAAATCAAAAACTGGAAGTTTCAGGCTCACGTTGGGGACCCATAGCGTCCTGAAGCTCAATTAGTTGGCAACATCCAACAATTACAGATTATACATAAAAATCTATATTTCCAGCTTTTTCATAAAGCGCCAGAGGCCCTTGTCACAGTGGACCTGCAGTTAGAAGGGGTTGGACCTGATCAGGACGCCTGGGGCTCCCCCGATTGCCACAGCCCTCACCGGGTCCTGCTGCCCTGGGGAATGCGGCAGCCGCCCTGCCCACACCCATCAGCTCTGAGAATTCCAACGCTGTTGCCAACATGAGGCTGAACAACGGAGGACCCCAGTGTCCCCCAGGGCGGTTCAAGCCCTGCTTCCAGTGACCGTGACAGGGACTTACCTGATATCCTGGGCCCCGGGGAACTCACTGGATGCACCTGCAGACCCTGCGGGATCAGAAAACAGAGACAGGCAGGGAGGGAGGCACCGGAAGGCGGCTCTGTGAGGGCCAAGCGGCAGCTGGCTGGAGGACACAGGTCTGGGGTGCAGCAGGGCGAGCAGACAGTGACCGCTCACCTCGAAAAGCTAGAAAAGGGGTCTGGGACGCTTTCGCTGCCCCATGAGGAAGGAATGACAAGTGCCAGAGGGGACAGAGAGGCTTCACCTGGTTACACGATTTGCACATGCATTGGAACAGCACAGGACACCTCATTCGTATGCACAGACCTTGAATTTGTATGTATTAGTTTAAAAATAAGTTCAATTTTAAAGATTTAAATGCATTCACAAATTTTAAATAAAATATAAAATCAGGCCAGATGTGGTGGCGCACATCTGTAATCCCAGCCGCTAGGGAAGTGAGGCGCTAAGCAACTCAATGAGACCCTGTCTCTAAATAAAATGCAAAATGGGGCTGGGGATGGGGCTCAGTGGTGGAGTGCCCCTGGGTTCAATCCCTGGTACCAAAAATCAAAACAAATCATAAAATCAATGGAAAGAGAGGGAGGAAGAAAGAGAAGGAAGGAGAGAGAAAGATGGGCAACGGCAAGGGACGTGCCCTGAGCCCTGGGTCAGCCTACAGCAGGCACCAAGGGACCTCTCCCACTCAGGCCAGAGCCCAGGCCCAGTCAATGAGAAGCCCTGGCCCAGGTGGCCCCTCCCCAGTGGCCAAGGCCATCCCCACAGCCTCTCAACCCTGAAGAGCCGTCCCGCCTCTTGGTCTTACCTGTGTTCCCTGTGCCATGGTGCTCAAGGATCTGTGCTCCGGCCTGCAGGGGACAGACAGGGAAACATGGCAGGGAACCCAGGCCAGGCTGCCCCCAGCAGGCCCTCCTCCACCGCCAGCCCCAGCACTACCTGAGCTGGGGCCTCTGTGCCAGCCGCCGTGTGGGCTGCCCTGCCGATGCAGACGGGCTGTGGTACCACCTTCTCCATGCCCTTCCTGAGCCAAGTCAGCACCCAACTGCTGGGACTGTGGGGGACAGAGACACCATCCACCCTCAACACCCTCCAGGGTCCAGTGACAGTTTTTAGTATCCCAAGGGACTCGGCTTGAATCAAACCCTGTCTGCACCGTGAGACTTCAGGCATATCACCTTCCTCCTGAGCCTCTTGTTTCTCTCTAAAAAGTGGGCCCGTGCTGGGCGTGGTGGTGCACACTGTAATCCCAGTGGCTCAGGAGGCTTAGGCAGGAGGATCATGAGTTCAAAGCCAGCCTCAGCAAAAGTGAAGCACTAAGCCACCCAGTGAGACCCTGACTCTAAATAAAATACAAAATAGGGCTGGGGATGTGGCTTAGTGGTCAAATGCCCCTGTGTTCAGTCCCTGGTAACCCACCCCCCCAAAAAAAAAGGAAAGAAAAATGGGCCCACTATGCCCAGTGCCTTTGGAGCCCACTCCCAGGCTGCTCAGAACGGTAGGGTCGGCCTCTCCTCCCCACATCCCTGCTACAGAAGGGTCAGGCTTTCTGTGGGGCATGTCTCTGGAGGCCTGGGCTGGCCAGCCTACACGTGAGGGTCCCAGACTCCCAGCCTGGGCCAGCCCCAGCCCCAGAGCTGGCTGGTTAGACAAGCATCATGGGCTAATACGTCTGAGCCATTCAGGAGATTCCATGCACAAGTCTAGGTTTCTGGCTTCACTGGGAGTGTAAGACTTTGGCTCTAAAATTATCCCACCCCTGAGATACTTCTGGCCCCTCAAAGGGGGTACCCATTACTACAGCTCTCCCCCTCCATCTCTCTTAGTCACAATGACCATCTGGCCCAGGAGACCCTCCACCTAATGGCTCAGAATGACTACAGACCAAATGACTGTCCCCCTTGCCCCCCCCACCCCCCCCCCGTGGCTCCCTGGGAGGGAGTGGCGGTCCCAGCCCCAGGGAGAGGCAATGGGGGGTGATGGGGGTGCAGTACCTGTTCACGTCAGGAAACTCCGCAGCCTGGGCCTGGAGGGCTGTGGGCAGAGGAGGAGCATCATTCTGGGTCTCTGGAAGAGTCCCCAGACTTAAATCTGGGCCCCCAGAGAGGTCCGTTTCTACTCTGTTGGGGAGATCAAGTCAAAGGCAGGGGACAAGAGAAAATCCTAAGGATCAAAAGGCCTGAAAATCCTCCAGAACCCACCCTGAGCCTCTCTAGGCCTCGGTTTCTTCATCAGTGAAATGGGCTACCACGGCTCTGAGGGGAGAACTCGGCCTCCCTGCCCGCTGGCCGAGCTTCCAGCACTCACCCTGAAGGCCCGAGTCGGCCGCAGTCACTTCCTCCTCATCAGCTGGCTCTTCCAGGGGCTGGAGGGTTCAAACAGGACCACGTAAGCCCTGAGACCTGCCTGGTTCAAACAGGAGCCGCCTCTGGATCACCCACGAGGGACCCCCGCCCCCAAAGGACTGAACAACTCTATTCTACCATCAGCTCTATAAGTTCTTGTGACCTCAGATGCTCCCTTCCTCCTGGCCTTGTGGGCGGGCTCCTCCAGGGCGAGGGCCTCACACCCCCTGATGGTGGCCTCCGGGCCTCCCAGCCTCTCATTCCTATCACCCCCCCCAGCTTCCCGCCTTCAGTGGCCTGAGAAGAGGGAGATGCAGTGAAGGCTGGGGACAGGCTGAGGGGAAATGAGAGGCAGAGGACATCCCCTCATCCCAGCCAGGGCCCTCCCTCCTCTGGCCTGAATTTTCCATTCCTCTCCAGCACCTGGGTGGAGTCCAGCCTCTGCCTTCTGCCTCTCACCTACCTCTGCGGCCACACCTCCTGCTACTGCATCATAGACAAGCACACATGTACACACACACACAAATGTGCACATACACTTACATGGATTTTGTATATGTACAGATACACAGATATGAATATGTGCACCCACTCATAATCTAGTAACACATAAACATACACGTACAAGGTCAGTGAATACACCTGTGAACACATGTACGAACAGAATCTATGCACATATACATTTGTGCATAAGTACACTGCATATTCCAATATACACACACATGCACATGCAACCACGTGCATATACACACATGCACTCAGGCACACAGATGCAAATTGATTGTTTCTCAATCAATCTAGTGTGTAAACATACATACATGGGTGTGTGCACACAGATAACATTTGCACATATAAAGACAAAGGAGCACGTACTTTGAGCATGTGTATACACATGCTCAGTGGCATAAATAAGCATATGCACATGCTCATATTTGTATAGAAGTACAAACATGCATAAATACATGTATACTTGCACATATACCAATTTTAGCATGTAACACACATAAACATACATGTTCACACAGAGGATGTATATATATAGAGAGAAAGGCAAATATGTGAATGCTTATGTATATAAACACCCAAAGGTGCATACATTAATGAACACATGAATACATTCCCATACTCAGAAACATGCTTATACACAGTAGCATGTCACAAGCACCCATGGAACCACAAATACACTAATACATGTGCACATACATGAGCACCTGTGTGTACACATACATATAGATGCATACAGACAATGGCATGCATGCCCAAGTTGCAAATATGTGTACACACAGATATCACACCAAGGACACAATACACACATGCATACACACGTATACACATACATACACACAAATCCTATAGCTATTTCCTAAACATGCCCTTTACTACTATAATAAGGACCTTTCTCCGCCAGGAACAACCCATCTCTCCATCTCCAACAGTTAAGATTCTGCCCCAGCCTCTGTCTAGGAACCATCCCCCACCAGCTTCCAATCTTCAAAGCGAAGGTAACTCTCTCCTGCACTCCCGTAATTCCCAGTCTGACACATTTATTTGGCCCTGCCAGAGGGGCAGAGCTGAGGCCAAAGTGGAGGCTGGCCACACAGCCTCACCAACCATCTCCTGGCAGACTCAGCTGGCTAGGCACTCGTCTGCTGACCCCCAAAGCAATGCCTTATCCATCTGTATGTCTTCAGCACTGAGCACAGGCCCAGCATCCATTAGAAGCTAAATCAATTCCATTTAATTGAGCTGTTAAATTACTTGTCACCGGATTCCTGAATGGATGGGATGCAGAGCTGGCAAGCTTTTCCTTTCAAGATACGCTTGACGGAAAATTCTAGAGAAATTCCCCTCAAACTGTGGGACATGAACCAGTGCCAGTGTGCAAAGTGTTCTTGGTTCGTGATGATTAAACAGTTGCACCAGGATGTGTATTAACTCCCTGCTCCTCAATCAAGAAGGCCTCACTACAAAACAAACACCAACCAAACTCAGCAGAAGCTACACAGTAGATCTACATTCTGGATCAAGCTCCTAATGTCATCCTGGACTGATAACAAATAGTTCGTTGGCTGGCTACTTGGAGTGGCTCTGCTCTAGACGCTAGGATGTTGGTAAAATATGGTCCGTGGGTCATATAAAGACCATTGCTTGATTTTAAGTAAAGTTTTATTGGAACACAGCCATGCTCATTTGTTGATGCATTATCCATAGCTGCTTTCACACTATAATACCAGAGATGGCATAACCCACAAAGCCTACGCTAGTCACTCTCTGGCCTTCTACAGAAACAGCCTCAGGCAAGCAAGCACCGTACAGTCTTCGGGCCTGAGTGTCCGCCATGTTTCCTTCTGATCTCACCTTTTTCTGTTGTAGAAGGTCCTTGGGGAGCAGGTGGGCCATGCCAGGAAGTCCCTGAGCACAGGGGAGCCTGCCCTCCCCCACCCTCTGCTTCTCCCCAGGGAGGCCCTCTCCTCAGCGGCTGTTTGAGACTCTGGCTCTGGTTTTACCTCCGGTTCCAGCTCTAGCTCCGACTCCAGCTCTGCCTCTTCCTCCTCCTCTTGCTCCTCCATCTCAGTCTTCTGAGGAGTTACTGGGGGCTGAGGCAGCACCTTCTGGACCCAGCCCAACATCCTGATACCTACCTGTAAATGACAGTCCTTAGGCCAACCCAGAGTGCGCACAGTCGCTGCCAGCATCTATGGGCCACTTTTGTGGGATACACATTTTCTTTCCTGCTCATCATTAAAAAAAAAAAAAAATTCTGCAATTGTTTCTCCAGATATTTACTTTATAGAATGACTCCAGGCCATACGCAAATGTGTAGGAAGAGGCCGGTTGCAATAGTGTTATGGCAAAAGATGAAAAATACCCAAATATCCATCAGAAGACTGGTTATTGGGAAGTACCTAAGTGTTCATCTGTAAGAGGTGCACATATGAGTAAATTATGGGATATCAATACTGGAATATAGGGACCCATTAAAAAGGAAGAGGCAAATCTGTTAGAAATCACCAGAGAAGACGCACAGGAGCTGAGTCATGAGAAGAGCAGTTAGACTCTCTGAGCCTTAGTTTGCTTGCTTGTAAAATGGGTGCACTGATGCCTTGGGAGCCTGAGGCAGAAGGATCACAAGTTCAAAGCCAGCCTCAGCAATTTAGCAAGGCCCTAAGCAACTTAGCAAGGCCCTGTCACAAAATTAACAATTTTTTAAAAGGGGTAGGGGGGAAGGCTGGGGGTGTGGCTCAGTGGCTAAGCATCCTTGGGTTCAATCCCTGATACAAAAAAAAAAAAAAAAAGGCACATAGGACTAGGGCTATAACCCAGTTGGTAGAGGACTTGCCTCGCATGCATAAGGCCCTGGGTTCAATCCCCAGCATCACACACACACACACAAAGGCACCTAGATAGTACCTACCTCGTGGGCAGATTGTGAGGATAAATGAATTAATAAGCACAACATACTCAAAACAGTGAGATCCGGCACAGGCCCAGGGCTTCAAAAATGTTGCCCATGGCTACTCTGTGATATCTAGTGAAGATGCCAATCACGGAATATAATGTACTGCATAACCGCATAATCTCATAATAAATAAAAGTATACTTGGTGATTAACATAAGAATGGAAAATCTGTTCTGTTTAAGATAACATTAACCAATATTCATGATGGGGTCTTAATTTTTAAGATAAAACGCCCATTGGACCTTCTTTTTGGTTTACGGTGATTGGTATATTCACACAATTCAGCCTCTGTTCTCCTGTCTTCTGTGAATGAGAGGTACATGGGACCGTGAGACGGGACCCCTGCAGGATAGCCTGGCCCGGTCACCACCATACAGGCCAACGCACCAACTCCCAGCTCTGATGGCCCCTTCCAAGGCCATGCTGGATGCCAGCCTGCCCAAGGCCATGCCCCTCTCTGCCAAGGACCCCAGCCCCTAGTTGGAAAGGGCAGACTCAGGCCCCAGGATCCCTGCCCCAGCGCTCAGCTCCCCAGTGCCCTTGGCCACACCACCCTGACCTCTGTCCCTGCTCTGGTCTTAGCAGCCACCTTCTCCCATGAGAAGCTGTGGTGGGGACCGACCCCTGGGTAAGGAGTCAGATCAGCCTCCAAACAGGTGAACTCGGGCCAGACATGACCCCTCTTGTCTTCCAGGTCCCTGTTGGGTGGGGCACGTGGACCCAGTGATTTCCCAGATTGGGACAGCTCAAGGTCACACGTTTGGGGTCACAGATTCCACAGCAACCACAGGCAGCCCCATGACACTCCATACAGCCAGGTCAGTATTTTCATATGGAGCACAAACAGGTCAAAGGTCGTGACCGACATTGACCAAGCTGAGTTTGCCCGACATCTGCCCCACATCTGCCCCAGGGGCACTGAAGTTGCCAAGAGTTGGCCTCTTCTACGGGCCTGACCTGTACGTCCTCTCCCAGCGAGCAACGACTGACCGTGACTTGTGTGAATCTTCTAGAAATGACTAGGGAAGCTGTCTCCAAGCCCAACTTTTCTTCTTCCCCTAGACACTGCCATTTCCTCCTGGATGGGAAGGAATGTGGGCAGCCCCACCCCCACCCATCTTGCTGCCACATCTTGCTGACTCCACTTCATGAGGGAGACTCAGGCCAGACAGGGACCTGGGAGTGGCAGCCCGGGGAACCATGGTATTGGATTACCAGCATGTTCAGTATCTTCTTGGAAGCTGGTGAAAATCCAGACTCCTAGGTCCCTCCAAACCCTCTGGGGAGGGTCCAGAAATCTGCTTTTCCCAAACCGCCCTAAAGATCCCGACTCATGCTAAAGTCTCAGCCCTGCAGAGGGAGGAAGAGGTGGAGAGAGGGAAGCCTTGTCTTTTTGGTCCTGATTAAATGCCTTGTTGGAAGCTGAGCATGTGGACACCCTTGGGGTCCCACCAAGCCACCACCTCATCCTGAATTACCTGCTCAGATGCCAACTGCCAGCCGGGAATCACCTTCTCGCTGCCACTCGCTGCCACTCGCTGCCACTCTCGGATTGGCCTCTGAGGCCCAGGGGGATTAACCGGCGGGGGCTGGGCCGTGTGCAAAGGATTAGCAGGTGCCAAAGGGAGGGGTGGGGTGGAAAAGAGATGATTGATGCCCAGGGAGCCACAGCCATCCCCGAGTGTCCAGCAGGGACCTGGGTCTAGATTTGGGGCCCTATGTGTTGCCAGGGAACCTGCCCAGGTACCAGGGCCTGGCTCCCCTCATACCTTGGCCAAGCCAGTCTGACTGGCTGCCAGGAGAATAACAGTTTGGAGTCCTGTGTGGTTCTGGGAGACTCCTCAGGGTGACAGGAACTTGTCAACTCAGTCAGCAGGAGCAGGAGGTGTACCCTGCTGCCCAGCCCCGATGCCAGGGTTCACAGTGTTGTTGTTGTTGTTGTTTTTGTTTTCCCTGCTGGCTGTCTTCAATAGCTTGAGCTCTTCCAGAATGACAGGGTTCCAGGACTGAGACTTTAGATCAAATCTGCATTAGTAGGGGCTCTCCAGAGAAACTGAACCAAGAATCTGGAGTCCAATGTCCAAGGGCAGCAACAAGAAAAGACACGCTCACGCAGGGAAGAAGGGCCAAAGAATTTACCCATTCCTTCTCTTCCCTGTTCCATCCAGGCCCTCGTCAATCGGATGGTGTCCCGGCACTGAGGGCCCTTCTCCTCCACCTAGGTCACCCATATGCCAATCTTCTTTGAAACACCCTCACAGACACACCCAGGAGTGGACTTCACCCATTCTCTAAGCATCCCTAGTCCGGTCCAGATGACACCCGGAACTAACCATCACAGGATCCGAGGACTGGTGGACCACTGGCTGCATCTGATCTGAACTGAGCTGGACCCCAGAGGGGAGACAGAGACCTGGGGCTCCAGGGCTGCAAGGAACAGGGGCCTAGGGAAGAGGGAGGGGCTCAGTGAGGAGGCAGGACCTGGGTGGCAGATTGGGTTGGTGAACGCTCAGCAAAGGGCAGGCAGGGACTTGACCAGGTGCAACGTTTGGGGAGTTCTTCCTGCGCCCTGGGCAGTGGCCAGCCCGGGTGTGTTGAGCAGGACAGACTTAGGGCCTGCCCTCCTGGAGCCTGCATTCCAGGGGAGGAGGCAGAGAAGGACAAATTAAGAAATATTGCCAAGTATGCCAGAGCCACCAAAGAAACCAACAGGTCAGAGAGGTGTCATGAGGGGACCTGGGTAGGAGGCTCCAGGAAGAAGCAGATCTGTATTTGAGCTGAGACATGAAAAGCAAGAAGTCTCTGCCCTGAATAGATCACATGGCGGTGCTCCAGAGAGAGGACACTGCAGGGGCGGGGGGGGGGGGGGGGGGGGAGTCCCGAGGCCAGAATGAGTCTGGAGGAGCAGAAAGGGCACCGGGGGGGCAGGGAGTCCAGTGGGCACAGAGGAGTGGGGGAGGACGGGAAGTGGGCAGGGCGAGACCCCATAGGGCCTCTTGGCCTTAGAAGGGTTTGGCTGATGGACCCTGGAAGTCCATGCCTGAGCTCATCGGAGCTGCTCAACAGAACCCCTTCCACTGGGTAATTAATAAACAACAGGAAGGTATGGCTCCCTGTTCCAGAGGTTGGAGGTCCAGGGGGCAGCAGATTTGGTGTCTGGTAAGAGTTTGCTCCCTACAGATGGTGCCTTCCACGTAGCCCCTGAAAGGAGGGTGAGCAAGCTCTCTCTGGCCTCTTTTATGAGGGCCCCGTCCCCTTCACGAGGGTGTAGCCCCCCTGCCCAGTCACCTCCTGGAGGCCCACTGTTGCATGGAGATTAGGTTTCAGCCTAAGGATTCTGGGAAGCACACACATGTAGACCCCGGCCCCCGTGGTGGGCAGAGTATGTGTGGCTGTTGTGTAGCAGGCAGGCGCGGGAGCAGGAACTGGTGAGGAAGTCCAGCCTGAAGAGGGACAAGCTAATCTGTGATGAGGTGACCCCTGGGTTTCTCCCCTCCAATGCGGGGTGCTTCAAGACTTCTGATAGGCAACACCCTCCTGAGGCCAGGACAAGGACAAACCCAGCGGCACCTTTCAAGGTGACCCCTGTCCTCCCCCCATAACCATGCCAGGCTGCCCCTCCTCACAGCACCTCCAACAGGGCTCTGCAGGAACAGGAACTCAGCTGCCGCCTGGGCGGGTGAGTGGTCACCTGCGTAAGCAGTGATGGTCACCCTGGCCTCAGACCTGATGGGGACAGATGACAGGTCTGAGGACTAGGCTGGTGGCAATAAAGATAGGAGGAGGGGAGGGGAGGTGTTGGTTAAACTTGGGCAACTGGGAACTTTTACCAAAAATGAGAGCCTGGGTCTGGAGGTGAGGAGGAAGAGTTTTGAGGAAAAAAACACTTCTGATTCGTTAAGTGCAGTAGGTAATGGAGTGTGTGTGTGTGTGTGTGTGTGTGTGTGTGTGTACACACCCCGATGGTCCATATATACAAAGTTCAAGAGGTGAATGACCTGATGTACTTATGGCTGCAAATATATCTAATAATACCATAAAGGAAAGCAGTGGTTACACTACAAGACGGGAACAGTTGCTTCTTGGTACCTTCCATGTAGCCCCTGAAATGAGGGGTGAGCAATGTGATACATGAGGCTTGTTGGACATGTGGAGCATGCCTGTGATCTCAGGGACCCCAGAGGCTGAGGCAGGAGGGTCCCAAAATGAAGGCCAGCCTCAGCAATTTAGTGAGACCTTGTCTCAAAAGATAAAAAAGAACCAGGGATGTAGCTCAGAGGTCGAATGCCCCTGAGTTCTGTCCCCAGTACTGGGGAGAAAATGTGGGGCTTTTGAGTCTGGTTTCATTTATGTCGCTTGTTTTTGAGGTTCACCTACCTTGGAGACGTATACTTCATTTCTTTTTAGTGCCCAGAGCTTTCCAGGTATAGGCACACCACGGTTTGCCTATCAACTCATGAATCTGCGGATACTAGGCTTAGGTCTACTTTTTGGCTATAAATTATGATGCTATGGGGGCGGGGGTTGTGGCTCAGCGGTAGAGCACTCACTTATGACGTGCGAGGCCCTGGGTTTGATCCTCAGCACCACATACAAATAAATAAATAAAATAAAGGTACTGTGTCCAACTACACCAAAAATTTTATTAAAAAAAATATAAACATTGGCATGGATATACACATTCACTTCTCTTGAGACAATCCCTAAGGTAGAGTCTTCCATATGATCCCATCATACTGCAAATTGATGTTTCACTTCATAAGAAACTGCTTAACTGTTTTGCAAAATAATAGCCCATGTCTTGACCTGGGTAGTGCTTATAGAAGAGTCTCAATTTATAAGTTACTTCTGGTTAAATTATATATTGATGTACTTTCTTAATTTCTTTTTTTATAACTATAGAAGTGTTAAAAAATAAATTGGGGGTCGTGGTGGTGAATGGAGTGAACTCTGGGAGTTTGAACTTGGGGATGCTGCTCTGGGGTCTCCCTGAACGATGAGGCTGGAGCAACTGTGAACCAAACTCTACACAAATCTAAGCAGGGGTCCTGGGACCTGTCAGATTCAGAACCTGGGCAGGTACATGCAAAGCATATGCAAATATATACAAAGCAGCTCAGCTCTACCTGTTTCCCTCACCTGGGGGGTCCTGGTCCCAGAGCTTTAAGGTGCTAGGCTCAGGCACTCACAGCCTGACCTTCCTGGGAGGGAGGAATCCTGCACCCCTGCAAGCAGCTGGGGATGGAGTATCACCTGCTAATCCCCAGCCTGCTGAGGCCACCACTCTCCCTGATCCCCACAATGACCCTGGATACTGGCCACAGCTAATCTCTACCTTGAGGCCAATGGCTGGTAGACAGTGCAGTGCACCCTTCCTGAAGTTGGCAGGAAGGAGAGAGCCCTCCCAGCTCCCAGGCACCCCTAATGCAGAGTCTAGGATGCTTGCCTATACAGACAGGAGCCTTGAGGCCCAGAGAGAGACAGTACCTAGTCCAGGGTCACACAGCCTGGGGTGGGCTCAGCAGCCATCCTGGGTCTGCCCTGGTCTGGCTGCCTCCAGGGACATTTCCCAAGATGCCTGGCTTGTGCTGAAGCTGGGGAAAGCCTAACTTTCAGGAAGGCTAAAAGGAAGTGCCCAACACATATGGACCCTGGCATCGGGCCCTGCTCAGAGCCTGCGGTTGCCAAGGAGCAGCGTCCTCACAATCAGGCTGGAGTGGGCATTGTCTCTGCACAGAGTTTCTTTATTCTGCTGTCCACGGGCCTGGCCTGCCTCCCTTCCTCTCCTGCCCACTGAACAATCAGAAGAGCAGAGAGTCCTTAAAGCCCCGTGCACCAGGCCTGTGCCCTGCAGATGAGGTAGTGGCTGTCAGTGGGTCAAAAGTGGGGTGCCCTCTCTGCCCTCCTCTAAGGGCTCCACTTCCCTGCCCTTCCCCACCTTCCCAAGGCAACTTCCTATGCCGCGTCACCATGCCCTCCCTGTCCCTCCATGACCCACCGTCCTCTCTCCTCCGGCCCACCTAGCTCCCACCAAGACATATTGAGCTAAGTCAACAAATTCTCACTAAAGTGTGAATGACTGAAAAGGGCTTCTGGGAATATCTGCTATTTGGGGTGGGGGACACTTGGTAGCCAGCAAAGATTTTCTAGTTCATATGTGTCATGTCTCTCCTCGTGTTTAAAGTGGTTTTATGTGTCTCTGTAAAATCTGGGGTAAATGCCAGATGCCTTAGCTAAGGAAATTCAGGATTGGACACCCAGAGCCATACAGCTTTCCGAGTCACACTCCGAACCCACTTGCTTCACCTTTTCCTGTTCACTACTTAATTCAAACACCACAGCTTCTAGACCATTCCTTGAATGCCCCAACTCCAGCCTCCCCAGATAGATAGACACACACCCTACACTGACCTCACAGCCCTTGGAGCAGCTTGTGTGTGTATCTGCACACATGTGTGCATATGTGTGCATGAGTGTGAATATGTGTGCTGAGTGTCCCTGCCACCACAGTAGAACTCTGAAAAATCACCTGGCACAGAGTAAGTGCTCAATAAACCCTTAACTAGGGACAAATCAGCCCAGGCTAAGGTTGTCCCCCCACGGAAGGCCATTACCTGGGATGAGCCCGGGGAGCCCTTCATGTATACGCTTTGCTCTGCAGCTATGGCCCGCATCATCGATGTGGTGCCCTGGGACGATGGTACTGCCCACGTGTATGCATCCCCGGCCATCTTGCTCCCGATACCACGGCAGCGCCAACCGCTGGCCAGCGTGAAGCAGCAGCTCTACCACCCGGCGCTGCCCACCCTGCGCCGCATGGACATGGACTCCGTCAAGGCCTGCCTCCCGGATGAGCACTGCCAGTCCACCACCTACTGCCGCAAAGGTCAGGCCGCCTCACCTCCCACCAGCACTGGGCCCCCATGGGGACTTTGCAGAAGGGACAGGTCGACAAGGAAAGAAATCTTGGAGGGAAAAGTCACGAGTGGCAAATGAAAGGGTTGAAGGGGCCAGTCTCGGCTGCTCCCTGTCCAGAAACCTCCCTTAAGCTCTGACCTCGGTTTCCTTATTTGTGAAGTGGAAACGATGACCAGGGCCGCCTGCCTCACAGAGCTGTTGACGCCAGGAAGAGATGAGGTGGGAAAAACACGGAGAGCCACAGCTCGCACATAATATGTGCTCAACAAACGTGATTGCTGGGTCCCTTGTGAACGTCCTCTAAGTTTTAAGGGAACAACGTTGATTTTAGCATCCAATTCTGGAGGGGCTAGGAGAGGGGCTGCATCTGGTGATGGCCTTGTTGTTGGCAGAGTGTGGAGGTGGGGCAGGGCATGGTAGGGACAGAGTCTATGTGCCCGCATGGCTCTTATGGCTCTTATTAATGAAGACAGAACTGGGCAGAGATTGGAAGGATTACGCTCGAGACAAGGATGACTTGTGCCCGCCCACCCCTGTGTCCGGGAAAGGGAGAGACAGAGCCTTCACACCTCCCATGAACGCAAGGTCAGGCGGGCCTGCAGGGGAAAAGGGCCCACAGAACTACCCTGCAGGGACTGAGAGGGCTTTCAGGAGACAGGCCAACAGGACTGGGTGCCAGGATGGGTGCATGAGGAAGGGGGAGGTCCAGGGTGATATGCTCAGTGACAGGTGGGTGAGGATGTCCGAGCTTACACTGAAACCTCTGGAGACTCACCCTGACCCCTGCAACCAAGATGAGAAACACCCTGAAGGGAGCAGCGGGGGCAAGCCCCTCTGGTGAGGAAGGGCACCCACATGGGTCCCATCCAGAGGGCTCCGGCTCCCAGACTCCCACTGACTGGGCTGTGTGCAGAGAGTCAGAGAGATCACGGGTTCTCCTATTTTCCTGCTTCCAAGGGAAGCCAGGAATTTAGATCTTTAGGGAAAGCCCTGATTTAGTTCTGTATTGTAAGCAAATGCAGTGCTGGGGATGGACCCCAGGGCCTTGGGCATGGTGGACAGGGCTCTTCCACTGAGCTACACCCCAGCCCTAAAACTCAAAACGCCACAACAGTGAATATATTGACACCCCCTTACAGGTGGCCACTCTTGGGTTCTAATGTATCTTTCTGTTTACTAATGCAAACACAAGCGTGCATTCTATTGTCTTTATTTGTTTGTTTGTTTTTTGAAGAGACAGGATCTCACTCTGATGTCCAGGCTAGCCCTGAATTCCAGGGCTCCCACCATCCTCCTGCCTCAGTCTCCCAGGTAGCTGGTACAGGCATGCTCCTGTGCACTTAGCACAAACGTACATTATTTTGTTCCCCCAATATTTGTTATGAACATTTTCAAAGTTTAAAGAATAGGACTACGAGCACTCGTTACCTTCTATCTGCGTCCGTCAATGTTTTACCATATTTGAATTCCTCCACTCTCTCTACACACACACACACACACACACACACACACACACACGTCTACCAAGCAACTCCCAATGATACAGCCTTCTTCATGACACAATATCATTATCATACCCAGGAAAGTTAATAATAATTCTATAATATCTTATAACCAGTTTACATTAAAACTTCCCTAATTACCCCCCAAAGGTGTCTTTATAACTTAAAAAAAAAAAAAAAACGGACAGGGGCTTCCACCTGGAATGTGCATCGCAGTTGGTTTTTAGGTCTTTAGTCTTAGCATAAAACTACCTGTCTGTTTTTCATTCCCTGCTGTGATATTGACTTTTAAAGAGTCCCCAGCAGTTGTGGGACACAGTGCCTGATGGTTTTTGAGCAGCTGTTCCCTCATGGTGGTCTTTACCCTGCTAATCTATTTTCTGTGGATCAGTAGCTAGACCTAGAGGCCTGATCAGCCCCATGAGACAGTGCTGGCCAGAATCTTCCACAGGTGATGGGCACCATGTTTCCCCTAGAGTTGCTGCAGGAGGCATTCAGTTATCCTGCTGTTCATGCTGCTGAGTTTGATAATTTGTTTAAGATGATAACCAGAATGTATTTTCTTCTCTGCCTCCAAGAATCTTAAACTTTAGGCTCTAAGCAGGTATTTGTATACAGTAACTATTCTTTTGAACCTTGGAGGTTTTGTCTAGAGGATGTCCTCAGATTTTTTTCTTTTTTTAAAAAATATTTTCTTAGTTGCTTATAGACCTTTAATGAATGAATGAATGAATGAATGAATTTATTTATTTGTGATGATAAGAATCAAACCCAGTGTCTCACAGATGCCAAGCAAGTGTGCTACCTCTGAGTCACAGCCCCAGCCCCTCAGATTTCTTTTAGTAGCTGCACAGTGTGGATGTAGTGTAGTTTATTGACAGTCCTTGAATTATCTCCAATCATTTGCTATTACAAACAATACTGAAATGGCTTACCCTCTTCTTACGTCTGCACTTGTGCCTTTCTGGGGATAAATTCTCAGAAGTAAGACTACGGGGTCAAAAGCATGTGTGTATTTATAATTCTGATGAAAAATGCCAATTGTTCTCTTTAGGCTCCAATAAATATATACTCCCTCTGGCAACGTATGTCAAAGGCCCTATTGCACTAACTTTTTGGATTATTACCAGTCTGAGAAGTAAAAGTTGGTATCTTCATGTAATTTGGATATGCATTCATCTTATTATAAATGAGGCTCAGCATCTTTTCATGTTTAGGGGTCATCTGTAATTCTTATATTTGTGTATGGGCTGTGTATGCTTTTTTACCCTTTTTTCTTTACTTTTTTTTTCTTTTTTTTTTTTTTTTTTTTGGCTTGATTTCTACTCTTTGCCTTTTGTCTGTAAAATTAGTAAAAAATAAATTTCCAATTGCCTTTCGGCTTCTTTTCTATTTTGCTACACAGAAGTTTATTTTTATGTTGATCTAAAGTTGCTGATCTTTTCTTTAAGTTCTGGCTTTCTAGTTAGAATTAGGCCTTTCCTGCCCCAAATTTAGAGGAACTTGCCCACATTTTCTTCTAGTATTTCTATGGTTTCATTTTTTTTTTTTTTTTGCACTGAAATCTTTTATCTATTTGGGAGCTTATTATATTGTAAGAGGTGAAGATAGAAGTACTAGTTTATCTTAGATGTTTAAATCCATCCAGTATTTAAAAAAAAAATTAATGCACAGTGTGGGCCAAACCTTTCTTGAATGAACCTGGGACTGCTACTGAAGGGGAAGTCTCTTCTCCCTTTATCCTCTTTCAACAGATGAGTTTGACAATGCCCACTTCACACTCCTGGGGATCCCCAATCAACCCCTGCATTGCCTGGTGAGTGTTGTCCCTAACCCTGGGTTTGCAAAAGGCAGAAGCCTGCACCTAGTCCCAAGTACCTCTAGGCTCTACTCCCTAAGCATATCCTCAGCTACCTGTTTGGGACCTCCTCCACCACCATCCAATCCGGGTCTTCAACCTCAAACACACCCCGGGTCAGATGGGTCAAGTGTCAGCTCTGGGCTGTGAAACGATCCAAGAAGACCCTCCCCCCAAGTTCCTGCATCTACTGCTGTGCTCCTGACCCCCCCCCCCAAAAAAAAAAAAAAAAAAAAAAACCCTAGCAGGACATCACGCCCACTGGCCAGAAGCTCTGCTGCAAGTACCGTGAGGGAAAGCTGCTGCCCATCGTACCAGGCATCAACCGGATCAACTGGCCCTCCTTCACCAGTGCCATCGAGGACTGGTCCCACTTTGTGTCCACGGCTGGGGAATTCAAGCTGCCCTGCCTGAACAACAAGGGTCAGTCTCCCAGCTGCAGATGACGCCTACGGCTGGGGGAGATTGTAGGGCACTTGGGTCATTGCTGTGGCAGGGAGAGAGGACCAAGTGGCCAACCGCAGGGACAGGATAAGGGAGCTGGGGAGCAGCTGGAACTCGCGACAGAGAGCGGCTGAGGGACTTAGAGGCCGCGCTCATCTTGGGGAAGGAGCAGGGGGCCAGGGCCAGGCCAGGGGGAGCAACCGGGCTGGGCCTGAATGCTGAGCTGGTTCTGGAACTGGGGGTGCCGGGTCCGGAGACCCACTTTTGTCCAGCGCTGGGCAGTGGAGGTGAGGCTTGCTCTGTGGGCAGGGCTTAGATGAGGAAGGGTGAGGCTCGTCGGGGCTGGAGTCCAAAGTGGGCTCTTTCCTCAGTGGAGAGGTTCAGCGGCTACGCGGTGCGGTATTTGAAGCCGGATGTGACCCAGAACTGGAGGGTAAGGGAGATGCTCGCTGACCAGTCCCCGGGGATCCTGATGGGCGCAGCTAAAGCAGAGGAGATGCGAGGGGCAGGGACAGTGGGGACGGGGTGGGGGGACGGAGCGCAAGTTCCCACAGTCCCCAGGACTCAGATCTCCGGTAGGGATCGCTGTGGGGGCTGGGTGGGTGCCCGAGGTCCCGGGTTTACCAGCGCCCCACCCCTGTGGCCCGCCCCAGTACTGCCTCAACCAGAACCCCAGTCTAGACCGCTACGGACAGAAGCCCCTGCCTTTCGACTCCCTGTAAGTGATGCTACGAACCCCGGGACCTCCACCCGAGGAGGGAGGGTGGGATCTCAGCCCCTTTCCGAGCACACACAAGGCCCCACGGCGCTTGAAAATGTGAGCCCTGGGAAGTATTAAGTGGTTCGAATACAGCACGCGAAAATCGTAATTTCAAAATGAATGAATATTGAATTCGTACCAAACGGAGCACCTTGTCAGTCGTCCCCGGCAGCTTCACTCTTTCGGAGTGGAGGCGATAAGTGGGACGAAGGGCAACGTCATTATTCCGGTTTGCTGGCGGGGAGCGGGCCCCCCTGCACCCGGGGCTCACCTCTGCGTCCTTTCGCAGGAACACGTTCCGGCGCTTGGGCTCCAAATACAGGTAGGGGACTGGCCACGCCCCTGCCCGCAGCCGACCACGCCCAGGTCGCAGCTAGGGCCGCGGGGGGGGGGGGGGCGAGGGTGGGGAGGTTTCCGCCCATCTCCAGATCCCCCAGCCCTCCACCACCTTCTGGGCCCAGCGAAGGAGGGATCGCTAGCTGCTTGGCTCCCTAGAGATCCGAACCTGGCCAAAGCTCAGCTCCCTGGGGACTGGGGTGGGCGTGGAAAGGAGCTCATACGCTCTCAGGACTGGCTCAGAAGAGGTCGGAAAGAGGAGGGCATTACCTGGAAGGACTGAAGGGAAAGAAAGGTCGGAGGGGAGGGTGCTTCACCCCTTGAGACTCGAGAGCGCGGGAGCGCTGCTGCGAGCTGTTCTGCCATCTCCAGGATCTGGCCGTCTCCAGCCTTGCTTTGTGCACTTCAGCAATATCAGGCTCTTTGGTGTGCCCAAACCCACCGGCGCGACCAAAACCTCTTCAAAGCTTTTCTTGTGCTGAATCAGAGCCTAGATGGTCCTTCCTCCTCTGTCTGGAAAAGCCTTCCTCACTCTTTGAAGGCCAGTCTGGTTGTTCCACCACCCACCCACCCCCGAAGTCTTTCCTGAGCCTCTGCCTCTCCCACCAGCTCACACTCCCTCCATTTGGTCATCGCCTGGGCATCCCTACCTTATAGCACCCAGACGGCTGCATTCTCTTATTGATGGAAAGTTGCCCTCCCCCTCCCCCTGCACACACAGGGGGAAGCGTTCTGCTCTTACTACTGTAGGATGCCTAACGGAGTAGGTTTGTTAAATGACTGAAAAATTAGGGAGGCAGTACATATTTGAGGGTCTTGGGAGATACAAATGAGGTGAGGGAGGCAAATTTGAAAACCAAGAACAACCAAAATTAAAGGAAATAGGGAGCTATTGAAAGCTCTTGGGCCACACAGAGGCTGGGGGAAAACTGTCTTCAGGTGGGTTTGGGGAAAGACCTGGAGGAAAACCGACTGGTTTTTCTTGAGAACACCCTGGAGACCTCCACTTCATCCCTGTTTCTCTCCACAGCCGCATCAACTACCTGACTCCCTGGCATTAATCTAAGAAAAGGAGGCCAACCCCCAGACGGATGGAATGTGCCACCTCAGGTCCCCAGTGGGAGAGGGCATATGGTGGCACCACTCATCTCCCCAGAAGTTCAACCTGGATAGAAATAAATTTAATGCTCCCTAAATGTGTGTGTGTGTGTGTGTGTGTGTGTGTGTCTGGGAGGGGGTGTTACAGAGGCTGGGAAAGAGTCAGGACCACAGGATGACCACATCTTACCTTTACCTTCCTGTCCCCTGCCAACTCCTGTAGGACCACTGGGAAACTGGAGTGGGATGTTTGGTGACCTTGGGTAAGAATGTCAAGGTCTAAGCCTCCAGCCCAGTCAGGTAGGCCTGGGAATTTCCTCATGCACCTGTTCCTTGCTCATAGCCTACACCAAAGTCCCTTCACCTCAGATCCTGAATTTTAGTCATAAGGAGAAAGGGAGGGTGTCAGAGATTTGTTGGTGTCTCTTTCTGAAGTGCTCACCATACCAGTGTATGGCAGGCTTCCTGGCACCCAGGGATTCCCTAAAGTAGAGGCAGGCTCTGGGAGGCTGGCATCCATTCCCTGTGAAGCAACAGAACATGGAATATAAACCTGGATGAGGTGCCTGAGATGAGAACAGTCCCTGTTCCCCAAGGCTCCACCAATAAACATCATCTAAGCAAAAAGTTGTTTATTCTACCCACAAGGAGGTAGGATTAGCCCTCCCTGCCCAGCAACCTCCAAACCCTAAGCCCCTCCTGTAAAAGGAAGGCATGATGTTGCAGCCCAAGTACAAGGTCACCCTGCTCCAAGGGGCTAGGGAAGCAGCTCCTCCGCCTGGCTCAGGAGTCAGGGCAGCTCACAACTGTGCCTAGTGCCTGGACCTTCCAGACACGTCACCAACCCCACCCTACCCTACCTGTGGGCAGACAGCAATATCAGGCCCAGTGTGGGAGACCAACCTTACAAGTGACTGGGTTACATTCCCCAGCTGGGTGCTGAGGCACTCAGTCACAGAAATGTGGCAGAGCTTTCCCCACCCTTCTTGGGTTTGAGGGTCAGTATCTCGTGCATGGGTGTGTCTTGCTACAGCCCCATGGGCGAAGCTATGCTCACCTGTTCCTTTGTAATATAATTCCTTGCCCTGTTTAGGATAGAATCTTCCATGGACGGGCCTTGTGTGTGTCCCCTTCTCTTACTGTGCCCTTGGGTGTGGCCTACCCAGGTGTCAGTCAACCTGCTGACAGTGGACATCATGAAGATACTCAGCCCCCTGAAACCTGACCCCTTGCCTCATTTGAATAGCTTCTCCTCAATAAAAGGGATCAGCGCATGTGTGTGTGCTCCCTCTCTCTCTCTCTCTCTCTCTCTCTCTCTCTCTGTCTCTTTCTCTCTTTCTCGGGACCCTTAAGGTCAGAGGAGCCGTCACAGCGACCCCAAAGAAAAAGGTATTTGTGTCTCTTGTGTGGTTATTTTACACAGCCCAGTTAGCCCAGTTCAACTGGAGTGACCCTTGAGCCTTTTAGTCGTGAGAACAGAAACCCGGCAGCCCAGACTGGGGCAAATAGCCACCAGGCTTAGGAACTCCGTTCTGGTCCTGGGCTCAGGGACTTCAGGAATCCACACACCCTCTAAAATCAAGCACAAAATTCTGTGTGCACTTGAGTGCTTATTTTCCATGGGAAGGTTCATTCTTTTTATCTGATTCTCAGGAAAGCCAGTGCCCACAGGAATCCCTGGTTCACACCCTCTCCTCCTTTACCCACTGACATTTACTGAGTACCTATTGCATGCAAGACCAGGGGCTCAAGAACTTTTTAGCCCCTCGTTTTGGGACCATGTGTTATACTACTCAGAACACAATATCATCGGGACTAGTTTTTTCTCTGGGCCTCACAAGCACCCTAGTGAATGAGCCAAACCAATGCTGCCTATTTCCCAGATAGAAAAAAAGAGTTCCAGATCAAGCAGGTAGTTGGTCTTGGGCTGAACCCACAGTCCATATATGGTTTGTGCTCAACTTTTATAGAAGAAATTATTCCCCCAAATCATGATCTTTCTGCTTATCTTTGGGTAATAAACAAGAATATGGGTTGCGTGTGGTTTGATCTGCAGAACCTGCCTTTTAGAACTGAGGCTGATTTTAATTTCTTTCAGGGGTGGAGGTGACAGTCATTGCCCTTACACTGAGATGAGGGACCATGGTGCCATCTTTCTATGCTAGAGTATAGGCTCTGCTGACAACAGAGCAGGAGACTGGAGCCTGGGGAGGAACAGACAGGAAATAGCAAAGACATCACAGAGCCTCTTCTTCCTCAGGGGCCTGCTGAAGATGTACCCAGCCTCCTGCCACTCATCCAGAAGTCCTTTCCTACAAGCTCAGAGGATAGTACATGCTGACTTGAACCTTGGGAATCCATTCACAGAGCCCACTGGGGTTCCTGGGCCACCCATCACCAGAATCCTCTCCAAATGCCAGAGAAAAGATGGATATGCCCAAGGCTCACAGCAGAGACACTAGAATCTTGGCCTGGGTGACAAGGGACACTAGTCAGCTCTAGGGAGCATGCTGAAACATATAAAAGGGAATCAAGTGACTGGGTTTTATTCCTGACCCCAACTCCTGGTGAGCCAGTCCATCCCAAAATGTGGCCCAGCATATGTCTATGGCCTTTGCCTGGGCCAGCTCTGTGCTGGGTGCTGGGGAGGCACAGACAAGATGCCATCTCTGCCTCTGGATGCTTCCCATCCAATGGAAGAAACCAGTGGGCCCAGCTGGTGCAAACCAGAACCATGTTCCCCCAGCCCAGGATGCCATGGACAGTAACCCAGCCCAGAAACTTGATTACAGGTTCTTGCCCACCGGCTATACACTTAATCCTGATTTCATAAACATAAGAAAAAGCATGCCTAAGAATAAAGGAACTAGAGAGTAGAAAAGCATAAACAGCCTGATTAAGTGTCCACTTCCTATTCTCAAGTGGAAGGCAATACAGTAAGGGCTTTGCAGGCCCCATTCAACAGTTGATGAAATGGACTTGGAGAGGTTAAGTGACTGGCACGAGATCACACAGGTGGTGACTGGCAGAGACGGGAATTGAAGCCAGCCTGTCTGGTCCCCCGCCTGTGGTCACCACATTCCACTGATTTCTTGCTGAGAGGGAAGCCAAGAGTGGGCAGGAAGTCAGAGGGGGCTTCCTGGAGCTGGGACATGTGACTAGGGTTTAGAAGGAGGACAGGATGTCTCATCAGAAAACTCTCTGAAGCTGGGCATGGTGGTGCCTCTAATGTCCTATTGGGAGCTATTTGGGAGGCTGAAGCAGGAAAATCACTGGACCCAGTGATTGATCCCAGGACCAATCTGTCTCCAAAAGAAAAAAACAAGCAGAAAGCAAGCAAGCTAGCTCTGGGTGGCTGCTGATGGCCACTGTCTCCCATCCTCCTTCTCTTCTCAGCCTCTGGGGTTCCTTGTTCTTCATAAAGCGGATCACATCAGAAAATCAGAAATTTTCATTACCGACAAAATCTTGAGGACAGTCCAGCCACCCTGAACTGGCCTCGAGGCCTTCCAGGTCTGACCCCAATTCAATACCCTGATCCTTTTCTATCAAAATAAACCCCACCTGCCTCTTCACTGTCCCAAACACCCAGGCTCTGCCTGCCTCCAAAACGTGGTTCAAAACTATCCTTCCATAAGAAACGCTTCCACCTCTTCCTACCCAAAGCTCACACTTTCTTTCTGACAAGTCAACCTTCCCCAAGACCATGAGAACAAACACTGCAGCTGTTCAGGGGACTCACTCATGCCCTCTGGCCCACAGTGGACTTGCCTGCCTCTTATCTTTATAACCTGGGCTGAGGGATTAGGGGTTGGAGTCACCCAGAGCCAAAACACTGATCTGGATTAAATGAAATAACTACAACAAAGTAACAGTGGTGTTTAATACAAAACAACATGTGCAACACACATCACAGCCCAGGGCTGGGGCTGGCACTGGGACAGGTTTAGGAACTAGGTGAGGATTCCAGCTGAGGGTAGGATGGAATGAGGGTTGGGGGGACTTTTGCATAGCATATTTTGTACTAGATATTTTTTGATACGGGGGATTGAACCCAGAGGTGCTTAACCACTAAGCCACATCCCCAGCCCCCCCCCCTTTTTTTTAAAGAGAGAGTGAGAGAGGGAGGGAGGGAGGGAGAGAGAGAGAGAATTTTTAATATTTATTTTTTAGTTATCGGCGGACACATCATCTTTGTCTGTATGTGGTGCTGAGGATCGAACCCGGGCCGCACGCATGCCAGGCGAGCGTGCTACCGCTTGAGCCACATCCCCAGGCCCCCAGCCCCTTTTTATGTTATATTTTCAGACAGGGTCTTAATAAATTGCTTAGGGCCTTGCGAGGTTGCTGAGGCTGGCTTTGAACTCAAGATCCTGCTGCCTCAGCCTCCCAAGCCATTGGGATTACAGGTATGTGCCACCACACCCAGCAATTTTGACATTTTTTGACCCTGCTTTTTGATTCATGAAAACGCCCAACTCTCTCATCTGAAGTTCTTGCTTAGTGCCCTGTTGCACCCTCTGGCAAACAGCGGTGCTCAGTAATGCTTGTGGATGAACAAAGGTAGGAGTGTAGACCCAGGGAGGGATGGAGTCATGTGTAGTGAAGATGGAGACTCCGACACCCCCCCACCCCCCACCCCCCCCACCCCCGTCTTCTTTGCAGGATATTCTGGCTGGAATCTTTGTAGGTTTGAGAAAATCAATAGCAGCCAAGGCTCTTCCTGGAGGCGTGACCTTCAAGGAACAAAGAAACCACTTGCTTAAGGGTTGAATGAGGAGCTTGTCACCAGAGTCTGATCGGGAGGCCTTGGGCGAATTTCTGTGGCCTGAGCAGCCCATGGTCTCACCTGAGGCCTGCTCTGGAGGAAGACAGAGGGGCAGTGGGATGGGAATGGAGACCAAGAGATAACCTGTATGTCAGTGCCCAGAGGCGCAGGCCATCTATGGAGGTGCTGCCTCTGCACAAATGGGAAGGTGGAGCCTACTAACTGCAATCCCTCAGACAGCTGAGCGGGCTGAGAGGCTGGCCCCCCTGGGCCTGCTGGTGAAGAGCTGTCCTGCTCCTTTGGCCAGACAGGGCAGCAGGACCAGTCCTGGCCATTGTTCCCAGCTTCCTGGCCAGCTGAAGCCAGAGTCCCAGGCACCAGTGACCAGAGCTAGAAGCTTCAGTTGTTCAGGGCCTCGGTATCTGTCATTCACCAGTGTGCAGGAACCAGGTTCATGTGACAGCACCCCCAATTCCAGGCCACTTGCATCATTGTGTGGCTTTGAATAACCCATCAGCCTGCATAAAGGGAATATTCAGGCCCATCCTGCTCCCCAGGTAGACAGGTTTTGCTTAAGGTCACACAGCTAGAAAGTAAGCTGGGACTTGAGCCTGGTACAGTTGCAAAGGGCAGTGGTCATCCCCTTGCTGAGAGATAGAGGAAGCAAGAAGGAATCCCACAGCTTCTTAAGGGTGGGGTGTGCCCCGGTCTACATGGAATAAGAACAGAGGATCCGGGTCACATCCAAGGCCCCAGCCTTTCACTAAGCTTCCTATTAAGCTTCTAGACTTTTAATCCTTTGAAATATAGGTAGCTCCTTCTCCTTTTAACTTCTACACTTACCCTCTACCCAGGGCAGGGTACCCTTGCTAGCTTTCTCCCCACCTCTGCCCAGCCCCATCTTTGCCTCTAAGAAATGGAAAAAGCCTGAGCTGCAGCTGGGCCATTGGTGGGGAGGGGGGGGGGAGGAGGTAGAGTACAGGGAAAGGTGTGCAGACCCTGAGGTAGAGGGCTGCTGGGCTGGGCATGCGGAGGGAGCATAATGGTACAGGGTGAATGGCTGTGCAGGGGGTCAGGCCCTCTGAGGTGGACCTGGCTGGCAGGGTCTGCTGCTCCAGGGAGGGGCTGGACAAGCTCTCTTGCTTACCAGGCCCAGACCCCAGCTTCTGGCCTTCCATGAGCTGCGCTGATCCCTCATGGCCCAGCTCCCTCCTCCAGGGCTATAGTTTTAATCCAAGGTCAAAGGGGAAAGGTCCATTCCCCAGGGACTCAGGTGTCCTGCAGCTGATACTGTCAGGACCTTGGCAGCTTACCTACCTGGGCCTCACGGAGACTCCATTTCTTTTTCACAACAGTCAAACAAGGCAAAGGTTAACCTCCTTTTTTTTTTTTTTTTTTTTTTTTTTAATAGACTAGGTAACTTCAAAGAGGTTAAGTGACTTGCCCAAGGCCACAGCCACACAGTCAGAACATTCAAAGTTCAGGATTCAAACCCAGCCCTGAGTCCCAGATCCCAACCTGACACTGGCCCGCATGCCTTTCTCTGTCTCTCCATGTCCCATCATTTCCCTGTGGAAAAATGACCAGAACAAACAGAGCTTTGGTCTGTGACAGTCGATGTCTTTACTTCTAAAGCATACATTGGGTTCACTATATATTAACATCAAAAGTGGCTACCTAAAATGGAGTCATCCTTTTTAAAAATCCAGATTTTCACATTTATATATAAGATTGAAAATGACATGAAATTAAACTATACAATGTTATGAATAGTATAACAAACTGCTTTTAGAAAGCAAAATGAAAAGAAAAAAAATAGCGGTTGGGACTGTTGTAAGCCTGGGTTCTGGTCTTTTGAGGCATTGTGACTGAGAGCCAGCACCGAGGGGAAGGACCAGCCCCTCTCTGCAGGCACAGGAGGGAACCCAGTCAGACAGAGGAGGCAGATGTGGCTATTCAGACTTCAGAAGGTAAGAGAGAGGCAAGGTGGTGTCTTCCTGCACCTCTGGGCCCTTGGTGTGTGCACTGTTCAGTCTTCTTTCAAGACCCACACCAGAGAGAGGTGGGGCTGGAAGAGGGCAGGGGGCAAAGCTGGGTTCAAAATGGTTATTTTGGTAACAAAGGGTCTCTGGGCCCCTTAGCAGGCCCTGGCCACCAGCAACCTGGCTGACCCCATCCTCCTGCCAGGCACACTGCCTGCTGGGTTCCCAAACCCACTGGTTCCTCCTGCTCCCTATGCCCTGGGCACTTTCTGCTCCAAGAGCCCTGAGGGCAGCCAGAGACCTAGGGGTACTCTAGGAGGACCCACAGGAGAATACTGCAGTTTTCTAAGTAGCTGGATATTATCCAGGGCATTTTGACAATATAAAATCCCTAGGTTCAGGCCAGCAGCCAAAACAATGGAGGGATGGCACTCCCATGGACTAGGAGGGCACTGTGGAGTCAGAGGTCATCCCTCCTGGATACCCAGACCTGGTCTTGGCCCTGAGGCAGGACTGGGGCAAGCACACTGCGGGTATGCCCCTGAGCCTGGAACATTTTGGTTCTCACAATTTGAGAAGAGGATACTTGTTTCCATCTGCTAGGGGATCATGAACCTCACCCTACTTCCTCCTACAATCCCCTTCGCCCTACATTCCTCTCCCCCATCAGCAGTTCCATCTGGCTAAGGATACACTCCCCACCACCAACAGGAACCACACTGCAAGGTGGGAGGGGGCTTTCAAAACCACAGGACTAGCCCTCGATGGGCCAATCCTCCTCTCCCCCTTCCTAGCCATGCCCATTACTTTCCAGGTAGAGCTTCCCAAAGACCCCTATCCTTTACAACTTGACTGTCAGAAACCCGAGAGACACATCACCCCAGTCTGGGGCAGGCAGAAGGCTGAGGCGCAGTCTATCCTGATCCCCAGAACTAGGTCACAAACAGCAACTTGAGGGGATGCCTTATACCCAGCCCACCTCTGGGGTCCAGGACCTACCATGGCCATACTCCTTCCGAACCCATCTTGTGGCCTAAAAGATTAGGAAAGATTGGGTTGGTAGACCCCCATCCCTGGGACAGAGAAAGAGCATGTGACTGCCAGTGGAATTTCAGTCCCTCAGAGATGAGGGAAACTACTGCCCTCAGAAAGCAAACCCTGCAATGGGAAAGAGGTTTATGGAGTCAGGACTGGCCACAGCGATCTGGCTCCCCAGGGCCAGGCTGGTGACAGGAGTGCTGAGTACACTCACCCTCCACTGGCCCAGTACTGTTTGTCCTCACTCCTGGAGCCTAAGAAGATGGAGCTGGGAGGGGGGTTGGTGGGCTGCAGCTATAAGGAGGCGAGGCTGGGCTGGGCCCTAGGAGCCATCGCCTGGCCTCAGGGTAGGCAGGCGGCCACCTGGTAGGCGCCCTCGGCAGCTGCAGCAGCGGCACTGTGCTGTGCACTGTGCTCCTGCAGCAGGGCCACGTCCAGGAAACGCTCGCCACACCACACGCACTTGAACTGCTGCTCTCGGGCGTGGACACCCTGGTGCTTGTTAAGATGCTCGCGCTGCTTGAAGGCCTTGTCGCAGTTGGGGCACTTGTAGGGCTTCTCGCCCGTGTGCACCCGCCGGTGCCGCTGCAGGTCTGACGCGTATTTGAAGCGCTTCTCACAGTCTGGGCACTTCAGCGGCTTCTCTCGGGCTGGATCGCAGCGGTGCTGCACAAACTCGGAGGAGGAGAAGAAGCGGCGCTCACACAGGGTGCAGCGCAGGGGCTTCTCGGCTGCGGTGCAGTGCGCCAGCTGGTGCTTCTGCAGGGCCGACGCCCTCTTGTAGGCTTTGTTGCACACAGGGCACTTGAAGGGCCGCTCGGCTGCGCCGGGCAGGCACTTGTGCCGTAGCAGCTCTGCCGACTGGTCGAAGCCCTTCTGGCACATGGGGCACTTGAAGAGAGTCTCGAGGGTGTGCACGTGCTGGTGGTAGAGCAGATGGCTGGGCTGCCCGAAGCCCTTCTCGCACAGCCCGCACTTGAAGGGCTCCTCCGTCTTATGCGTTCGGCGGTGCCGCATCAGCGCATACTGCTGCTTGAAGCCCATGGGGCACAGATCGCACTTGAAGGGACGCTCCGCACTGTGCGTGCGCTCGTGCTGCCTCAAGTCTGAAGGCCGCTTGAAGGCCTTCTGGCACTCGCCGCAGCGGAAGGGCCGCTCGCCACTTGGAGTGCAGGGGTGCTGCAGCAGCTCCGAGGACTCCTTGAAGTGCAGCTCGCACACATTACAGCGGAACAGGTGGTGCTCGCCGGAGTGCGCGTACATGTGGCGCACCAGGTGAGAGCGGTGCTTGAAGGTCTTCTCGCAGACCGCGCACTTGTAGGGCCGCTCGGAGCTGTGCGTGCGCTTGTGGTGCACCAGGTGGGACGATTGGCTAAAACTCTTGTCACACAGCGTGCACTTGTACGGCTTCTCACCTGTGTGGATCCGCTCATGCCTGGAGAGCTCCGACAGGTGCTTGAAGGGCTTCTGGCAGATGGGACAGCTATAGGGCTTATCAGCCTGTTCTGCAGGGGCGACAGTAGGAGGCGGGGCAGCTGGCGGAAGTGATGGGGCAGAGGCAGTGGCAGGCTCTGCGGCCTCGGCTGGCTTATAGGTTTTCTCACAGATAGAACATTTCACGAGGCCACTGTGCGCGCTGTGGTGCTGCGCCAGCGAGGTGAGCAGGGAAAAGCCCATCTTGCATACTCCGCAGACGAAAGGCTTCTGCTCGGCCTGCACACACTGGTGCTCCAGCAGGTCAGTGGCCTGGTGGAAGATCTTGAGACACTGCGTGCACTGGAATGAGCGGTCGTGGCCCGCCAGGCACTGGTGTTCATGAGGGCTAGTCAGGTGTGCCAGGTCGTGACCACACACACCGCATTTGGGTCCTGGCTCCCCGGCTGCCTGCAGGGGTGCATGTTGTGGAGGCTGCAGGCCCGTGTCTGGCTGCAGGAGGATACCATAGACCGCACAGCCCAGGGGGTTCTCAGCAGTACCAGGGGGCAGCGCATGCTCTGCCAGGGCCGGTGGGGGCTCAGCATGGTGCTGAGGTTGGGGTGGCTGGGGCTGCTGCGGCTGTGTCTGAGGCGGCTGCTGCCAGCTTTCCGACATGCTTGGGAAGATGAAACAGGGTTTGGAGATTAATGGCTTCAGTTTCCCGCTTAAGGTGACCCAACTCAGAGAGAGAAGTTGCCCAATCTCAAGGATGGACAGGGACCTCAGACAAGGCACGGAGGAGGACTGGTCAGACGGCCCTAGTCATCAAGTGAGGAGACAGAATACAAGGCTGTGTCTACAAGGCAGGGGGTGCTTCAGGGCAGGGTCCCAACACTGCCAGGGAAACTCTGCCTTCCACAGTGAGCAGTTCTGTGGGGAAGAGAAAAACCATGAGCTTGAGCAGAAACAAGCAGCCCTTCCCCACCCTCTCCCTGTTCCGCCTGCACTTGCCCCTGGACATAAACCACATCTGGGAAGAGAGACACTCAGGACTGGGAGAAGTTCCCTTCACTTGCCACCAAAGTAGTCTGCGGGAGGCTCAGCTCCTCTAGGCAAAGGGGATGGCAGCTGCCTCTACTCTACCCATGCCTGAACCAGGGCATCCTAGCCGACATGAGGTCCCTCAGCTTCCTGCCAACTCTCCTCAGTCAGGTGTCTCCCAGGTGAGAGGCTGGGGTGATCTGTTCACAATACAGAGGCCTCCCTAAGGCCTGCCAGCCCATTCCCATTGCTACCCTGAGTCTGGACCCAGGACCCCACTGCTCAAAAGAGCAGTCCTATTGACCTAAAAAGGCCACACCTCCCAGGTTTGAGAGCCCAGTGGCAAAAAGCCTCTGGCAGACAGCATTAGAAAAACTACATTGAACCAAGGACCACCTCAAAAACCCTCTCCAGTGTGGCACTGGCTCACACCCCTCCTCACCTGTCCTCCAAGCCCTCCACTCTGGCTACATACCTATCCTCTTGCCACATAATAGGATGGATGGTCTGGCAGAGACCTAACCCACAGATGATAGGAGCTAGGTTCCCAGAGCCACCCAGTCTCATTGTCCACACAGCAGAATGTCTTTACTTTAGCCATCTTTCAGAAAACCAAAACCAAAACCAAAAAAAAAAAAAAAAAAGTTCTAAATCCTCTGAATCTCTCTGGCTGGCTGTCAATACCTGCAGAAAAATGTGAGAAACTGCACTGGTCTGTCTCAGCCATGTAACAACAGAGCATCTCTCTCCATCTCCCTTCTGGAGACAACCTGTTACCTTGCTCCAGGGCTATAATATTCTGGGTAATCAATGCAAGGTAAAGCCCACCCAGCCTAGGCAAATCTCTAACTCACCACTTTGTGGCAGCATATGATAATGCCAGAGAGCGGGAGGAAATTTTAGAGTCACAGGCAACCCACTTTCAGGTTTCCAGCTCATCCGCCTCTGAAGTTGAAAAGTTTGTAAGTTTTCTCCTGAGAGGAGGAAGGGTAAAGTATGTCCTCATAGGCCAGCCTGACTTCTAACTGTTCTGTCAAAGAAATATAAGAGTGAAGCTAAAAGCTGTCATCCTCAGCATCTTCTGGGAAGGGAGGAAGGAAAGGGGCTGCTGCTTGTGGTGGAGGCAGCAGGTTGCATGAACAAGCAGATACCACTTGGTAATCTAAGCAGGCAGAGGAGAAAGGTGGGCTGCTCTGAGCACATTCAAGGTCTGGCTGCATCAATCCAACTGTGTTGTGGTTGTTTCTTTTTCTGGCATAAATGGCTGCCAGAGCCCGGGGGCCCCTGGGGCGCAATCCCACTGCCCACCCTGATCCTCCTCCCGGAAGGTGCAGCCAGGAAACCTACCTAATCACTCCACAAAAGGAAGGAGAGATGAGGGGAGTGAAGGGGAGGCAAAGGGAGGCCCCCACCTGCGCCCCACCCCAGTTCTTCCTCCTCCCTTGGAAAAGGAATGAAAGCCGATCACCTCCCACCCGGCCCTACCCGCCGGCCCAGCTGGGCTGCCTCCTGTCAGCCCTCGCCTGGAGGGCCGAGCCCCTGCCCCCCGAGAGCGGGTGCCTGGGCCCCAGGAAGGCCCCAGGGACGCAGGCCCGGCCCGGGAAGCGGCTGTGCTTGGAGGCCGGGCCTGGGCCGCCCAGGAACTCAGGAGGCCGCCGGGTCGGGTCGGAGGGGCGGGCGGGGGGGGGGCGGCCGGGCCGACTGGGGAACGGGTGCGGCGGCAGCGGGAGTGGCCCCCAGACGCAGCCCCGGGCGCCCCGCCGCTCACCTGCTCCAGGCCGCGCGCGGGGCCAGGCGCGGGGCAAGCGGCGACCAGCTGCTCTCTCGGTCGCCCCTTTATTCCAGCTCCATCAGCGGCGGCGCGGCCTACGCGCGCTGCCAATCCCCGGCCTAGCGTAGAGGTGGCGGCCGGCCCGGGGGCGGGGAACCGACTTGCGGCGACCGGAACGGAGGAAGCGACGCGCGCGTCCAGGGCTAGCGGGGCCGGGGCGGAGGAGCGCCGGGAGGGCGGGCGGACGGACCGATGGCCTTGCTGAGACAGGCGGACGAGCGGGCGGCGCGGGGGCCAAGGAGGCGGGGCTGGGGGAGGAGCGGTAGCCGGGGCGGCGGCGGCGGCGGCTGCGGGAGGAGCGGGCGGCGCGGAGCGAGGCCGCCCCCTGCCGGGGACCCCGCGGCCTGGCCGGGTCGGACACGCCGGGTGCGCCAGACTGTGCCTACCGAGGCCGGGCCGGCGCGCTTCGGCTGACCAAGGGAGGGCGCTCAGTTCGCGCCCACCCAACCCGGCCTCAGGGGAGACGACTGCCGGTTCCGCCCCCCGCCCGACTCCTGCACCTGACAGCGAGAGCCCGCCTGGACCCTCTCATCTTCCGGAACCGATGCGCGTCTAAACCGCTCGGCTTAGCTCTGAGAGCAGCGGCCCCGGGGCTCGGACTTTGAACCGGTTTGAGGAGGGGGCCCCGGGACCTGTGAAACGGGCACACCAAGGATGGAGCGGGGAGGCTCCGGGAGGCCCGGTAGCCCTCCACGCGCAGCCAGCGGGCAAAAAGCATGCGGACAGCGTGCAGATCGCGGACACCGTCCTCGCTAGTGTCCCGCGGGTCCCGCCCCTTCTGGCCCCGCCCGGCCCCGCCCCGAGGCGGTGATACCCTCGCCCCGCCCCCCCCCGGGAGCACTTCCGGCTCAGCGGAACACGGGGTGCGGGCTGAGGTTGCCCGCCGCCCTGACCCGTGAAGGTGTAGCACAAGGCCCCATGAGCGCTGGACCCCTGGTGGGCTACAGCAGCAGCGGCTCCGAAGATGAGGACGAGGCTGAGGCTGAGATCGAGGCCGCGACCGAGGGGCGGACCAGGCCCGGGGCTGGGGGCTGTCGTCGGTGAGGATCGAGGAAGTCTCTTTCGCCGAGGCGCGGATTTGCTTGAGAACCCCGCCAGACCCGAGCGTCTGTCGACTGGGGAGGGGAGGCGGTTCCCGGGGAAGGAAAAGCGGGAAAGGAGGATCCAAAGGGCACCCCTGGACACAGCCCCAGAGTGCCCCCACCAGGCTCCAGCAAGGTTGGGAGGCAGGACGCCAGCTCGGGTCCAACCTGGGGCGCTGACAGGTTCTGTATTCTGGAAGGTAGCACACCGTCCCGGGTCTGTTTCCTCATTTGAACACAATTGCAGTGATAATAGTTGCTTAAGCTTATGGAGACCCAGGTGCGATGGCACATGTCAGAGACCCGGGGAGGCTGAGGCAAAAAGATCACAATATCGAGGCTGGCCTCCTGCAACTTAGACTCTGACTAAAAATAAAATTAAGAGGGGATGGCTGGGAAGGCAGCTTTATGGTAAAGTGCCCTAGGATCTCCAGAACCACTGCCTTCCCTCAAACACAGCATATGTAGAGCCTTTTAATTCAACCAACAAATACTCATTGAGCACCTAGTCTGAGCCAAACTGAAGACTGGGAACTTAAGTGGACAAAAGCCATGAAAGTCTATTTTTTTTTTTTTTTTTTTTTTTTTTTGTGGGCCCTAGGTTCTTAAGTAACTATCTTTGCTGAGTGCTTTATAAGCAGTATCACTGTTGATGGCCTGGTAGTTTTGTCAGGTAGAAATACAGTTAACGCATGAGGAAACATGTATCTCAGAAAGGATACATCACTTGCCCAAGATCACAGAGCTAGAAAATGCTGCTCCATCTCAGGCCTGTCCAACCAAGGATGTAATACCTAAACCACACCTTGCTGCCTGCCCGAGTGTTTCTCATGGGGACCATGCTTCATTCTAAGGTCTGCTTCCCAGACTTGTTGAGAGACTCCAGTGCAAATACTTGGGAGAAAGCTTTGTGACTTTCTAGAAGCTACCCCATGTACTTGCCCAGAAAACCACACTCAGGATCATATTTATAAGGGGTTACAGCTTTTGTTGTGTGTATAAAAGCAGAGAATGCTAAAAAGATAAATGTGCTTGTTTTCTTTTTTCTTCTGCAGTGGCCAGAGTCCTGATCCTAGTCAGAGGTTTCCAGTGCCCGACAGTGTACTGAACATGTTCCCCAGCTCAGAGGAGAGGCCTGAGGATGACAGTGCAAAACATGGGGGACGTGTGCGCACCTTTCCCCATGAGCGAGGCAATTGGGCCACCCATGTCTACCTACCATGTGAGTCATGTATGACAGGCAAACAGTTGAGACCAATAGGTGCCTCTTGATGTATTTAGCTACAACTAAGAGGAAGAAACCAGAACCCTGTCTGTGCCACCCCAGCCCTGATAAGTGGATAGCAGGCAAAAAAAAAATGCTCAGAGTTAGACTTCATCCACTATCTACTGCTCTGGGTGTCCTTTGGACTTCTCAGATCTCAGTTTTCTCGCCTGCAAAAAGGAGATAATAGTAATACCTATCTTTGGAAGATGAACTTAGATAATTTCTGTCAGGTTCCTAGTACAATACACAAGTAGGTGGTGGCTCTTATTATTTTGTGTAGCCTTCTCCCATTATCAACAACATCCCCCACCAAGAATGGTGTACTTGTCACAGTTGATGAGCCTACATTGGTACATCACCATCACCCAGACTTCAAAGTTTGTATTAGGGTTCACTCTTGGTGTTGTCCCTTCTGTGGGGAGACTTGTGCTACCATTATGGAATCATATAATTCACTGCCCTAGGAATCCTCTCCTCCTCTTATCCATCCCTCCCTGCTTCCTCACTTCTGTGAACCACTGATCTTTTAACCATCTCCATAGTTTTACCCTTTCCAGAATGCCATGGAGTCAGAATCATTCAGTAGGTAGCCTTTTCAGATTGGCTTCTTTCACCTAGTAATACATATTGAGGGTTCCTCCATGTATGTCATGGCTTGACAGTTCACTTTTTTTTTTTTTTTTTTTTAGTACTAAATAACATTCCATTGTCTGGATGTACCATAATTTATTTATCCATTCACCTACTAAAGATGGATACTTGTGATTGCGGCCAAGTTTTGGCAGTTATGAATAAAATATAGACATCTGTGTATAGGCTTTCATGTAGACGTAAGTTTTCAACTTCTTTGGGTAAACACCAAGGAGGGCAGTTGCTGAATTGTGTGGTAACGGTTATGTTTAGTTGTGTAAGAAACCACCAAACTGTCCTCGGCAGTGGTTGTGCCATTTTATATTCCCAACAGTAATGAATCAGAGTTCCTGGTACTCTATGTCCTTGTTAGCATTTGGTATTGTCAGTATTCAGGAGTTTAGCCATTTTAACAGGTGTATTGTTGCATTTCCTTGGTGACATATGATGTGGGACATCTTTTCAGGTGCTTTTTGCCATCTGTATAGCTTCTTTGGTGAGGTGCAAATCAGATTTCTGTCCTACCTTATAATCAAATTGTTTATCTTCTTACGTTTCATTTTAAGAGTTTCTTCTATATTTTTCTGTATTTTTAATCAGACATATCTTTTGCAAATGTATTTTCTCCTAGTCTGTAGCTTTTCATTCTCTTAATATCTTTTACAAACCTGAAGTTCTTAAGTTTAATGTAGTCTACCTTTTTTTAAATATCTTTATTTTGTTTATTATATTTTTATATGGTGCTGAGAATTGAACCAAGTGCCTCAAACAAGCGAGACAAGCACTGTACCATTAAGCCTCAACCCTAGGTCATAATGAAGTCTCTTATCAATTCTAATAACTAATAAACAATATAGCAATATAAACCTTTGGGAGACCCATATTCAAACTATACCTACCAGTTCTATCAATTTCCTGGTTTTGTTTATTTGTTTGTTTGTTTGTTTTAAGAGAGAGAGAGAGAATTTTTAATATTTATTTTTTAGTTTTTTCAGCAGATACAACATCTTTGTATGTGGTGCTGAGGATTGAACCCGGGCCACACACATGCCAGGCGAGCGCGCTACCGCTTGAGCCACATCCCCAGCCCTCAATTTCCTGTTTTTAATTTCATCAATTTCTGCTGATTTGTATTATTTCTTTTCTTCTGCTTACTTGGAATAGAATTTGCTCTTTTCTAGATTTTTTTTTTATTTTTTATTTTTAGATGGACACAATATTTCTTTATTTTTTTAAATTTTTATTGGTGCTGAGAATCGAACCCAGTGCCTCACACTGAGCCACATCCCCAGCCCCTTTTTCTAGATTCTTAAAGAGGAAGCTTAGAGGATCGATTTTAGATCTTCTAATATGTGCTTTTAGTGATATAAGTATTCTTCCAAGCACCTCTTTTGCTGCATCCTACAAGTTTTGATGAGTTGTTTTCATTTTCATTTACTTAAAAATACTTGTAGGTGGTACCTGCCTATAATCCCAGCAACTGGTGGTAGACCTAGGCAAGAAGATTGCATGTTCGAGGCTAGCCTCAGCAACTTAGAGAGACTCTGTCTCAAAAAAAAAAAATCTGCAAATTTCTCCTGAGATTTCTTCTTTTACACAGGTATTATTTAAAAGTGAGTTGTTTAGTCTCTAAGTATCTGGGAATTTTCCAGTTGTCTTTCTGTTATCAGTTTCTAGTTTAATTCCATTGTGGCCCAAAGTCAGACAATGTATGATTTCTAGTCTTTTAAATTTGTTAAGGGGTTCTGATACCTCTTTAAACTGTATTTTTTGCCTTTTGTTATGTTTTATCATTTTTTCTTCATAGATGGATATGATGTATTGCATAACAGGGACATGGTTAACAGGCCTTTGGTAACATGGTGAGGCATGAAGGGGAAGCATTCTACAGCCCTGTGATCAGGTCCCAGTCATTTAAGTGAGCCTGTGCCTCTGGACTGTGGACAGCAAGGCGAGAGCCAGTTTGAAGTTATTTCCCTTCCCCCAGGTCAGTAGGGCTCCTATTAAAACACCTGCAGGTCAGGCTCTTTTAAACCTAAGGGCAGACCTTTTAAGAAAAACAGAATTTCTAAATGGTTTCTTTCTATCCCCTTGTGCCAGAAGGGCCAGAAGCACAAGATGATTTTTCTCCATTATTCTATTAGAACCTGGTAGAGTTCCAGATCCTAACCCTCAGAAAGCAGTGTGCATATGTGTATGTCCCACAACCCATATCCTCTTAGAGTTTTTAACTTTTAGATTTGTATACCCTGAGTCTCCAGCAATTTTCCTATTACAATTTAGGCCTCCCTGCGCTAGCTCTTGTTCTCACACAGGTTTCAGCTCATGTATGTCTGGTCCAATAATTGGTGAGCCTCTGTATTCAGCTGTGTGTCACTCACTTCTCTTATAGATCTAAGAAGAGCTGTTGTTTTCTTAGTTTGCTGAACATTTTACTTGTTGTTAGCATGAAGTGACAACTTCCAAACTTTTTTTTTCCCGGTACTGAGGATTGAACTCAGGGACACTTAACCACTGAGGCACCTCCTGAGCCCTTTTTTGTATTTTATTTAGACACAGGGTCTCGCTGAGTTTCTTAGGTCATCACTAAGTTATAGAGGCTGGCTTTGAACTCACAATCCTCCTGCCTCAGACTCCCTAGCCGCTGAGATTACAGGAGTACAGCACTACACCCGGCAACTTCCATGCTTTTTAATGCTGGACTATAAACCCGAAGTCTCCTCCCTGTGTGTATCTTGTTTACCTGAATTCTTTTCAGTGAGCACATGTTACTTCTTTAACCTGAAATGCATGTTAAATTTTTATTAAGCTTTATAGATACAGACTCAAACCCAGAGTAACATGGGCTTCTGTCTGCCTTCTGGGCTTTTTCACTCAGCCTTGACTCCTTGGCTAAGACAACAGCCCACCCGCTCCACTCTTCCTTCCAGATGAAGCCAGGGAGGAGTTCCTGGAGCTGCTTGATCTGTTGCTACCCCACGCCCAGACTTACGTGCCCCGGCTGGTGAGGATGGAGGCCTTCCACCTCAGCCTGTCTCAGAGTGTGGTTCTGCGTCACCACTGGATCCTCCCTTTCGTGCAGGCTCTGAAAGACCGCATGGCCTCCTTCCAGAGGTGAGCGCTTCCCTGGGCCTCTGGCTGTTCCCTCCAAGGCTTCTCCCCCTTTCCTGAGCTACTACAGCTTGGAAGTATGGGTTTCATTATCCCAGCAAAAGGAATAGAACACAGGAACATTGAAACATCTCCTAGGGCCACCTGAGGTACATCTCATCCTGTGTGACCTTGGGCACATTATAAATTCTTTATACTTCTAGTTTCTTACATACCATATAGGAAAATCCTCACTCTCTTTCTCTACACTCTCACTCAACATTTCTAACACAACTGTAGCCACATGATATCCTGAAATTTTAGTTCAGTTTTGATGGTAATGACCCAAAGTTAGTGCACAATCACAGGTTAGGGGCTCAGTCCCACGAGACTGCCCCCCACTTCAGATGCTAGCTTCTCATGTTGGATCCCCATGTTACCCACAACTCTTTTTTGATTTTGCTATAATTCAGAGGTTTCTGTGACTCCCTCCTCAGGCTTGATCATTAGCTAAAACAGCTCACAGAACTCAAAACAGTTCATTTAATAGATTATCAATTTGGATCCTTTAAAGGATATTTTAGGGGATCCAAATGAACAGGCAGATGAAGACACACATAGGGTGAGGTCTGAAATGGTGCCAGGCTCAGGAGCTTGTCTCCGTGAAGTTAGGGAGTGTGTCACCTTCCCAGCGCACCATGCATTCTTCACCAGAAGGAATTCTTCAAACCTGTGCGTTACGGTTTCTTCTGGAGGTTTCAGTATGAAGGCATTATTAACTCTAGCTCCTCTCCCCTCCGCAAAGGATGGGGGTATAGGGCTGAAAGTCCAGGCTTCTAATCATGGTTTGCTCTTTCCAGGTGACTGTCCCTCTTATAGGAGTCCAGCAAGAGTTGCCGAAAGTTCCAAAGGATTTAGGAATGCTGTGTAAGGAACCTGTCAAACACTAAATAATAGAATGAAAGATGGTCTCAGCACCCTTACTGTTTAGGAACTTATATGGGTTTAGGAGCTCTGTGTCAAGAACTGAAGCAGTGACCAATATAGATTTCTTAATTTCTCATATCTGCATACAGGGCATGGGAAGATGTCTGCCTCAGAGGTGCTTATGGTGAATGAAATTCTGCCTGCCCCTCAGCATGGCACTTGGTAAAAAGCCAGAACTGAACCCTACTTCTGGTTTTGTCTACGCGCTTACAACATTTTCCCCCTTAACTAGTTCATGCCATTCTCCTACAGAAATGCTTTTCCTGCTAGACTTGAGCAGATCAGAACCCTGCTCTTGCCAGGCATGGTGGCACATGCCTATAATACCAATGATTTGGAAGGCTGAGCCAGGAGGATCACAAGTTCAAGGCCAGTCTTGGCAATTTAGCAGGGCCCTAAGCAGCTTAGCCAGACCCTGTCTCAAGAAATAAAACAGGGTGGGGATATAGTCAGTGGTAAAGTGCCCCTGGGTTCAATTCCCAGTACAAAAAAAAAAAAATGTAAAAAAGGACCCTCCTGCTCTTTCTACCAGATGGCATGTACCCCATGAACATGAACCCCTCAGTCCTCGGAATCGTCAGTCTTGGCATTATTTACATCCTAGAGCTCATTACTCCTCACCTCCATTCATTCCCATGTCCCTCTTCCCTTCTGGAGCCCAGGTTTCCCCCCAGCAGGACTATAGCTTCTCTCTGAATAACCCACAGCCTTCTCCAGGTGCTCTGGTTAATCATGCCATTAATAGATGCTTGCTGAGTGCTTGGACATTCAGGAGGGAGCGGAGCCTGGAGGACACCTCTCTTAGAGTTCAGTGGGTCCACTGAAGGCTGGGACTGGAAAGAGCCTAAGAAGCCATGGTGGTTTTGTGACTCTGCTTTTATCTCAGAGCTTTTTTTCAAATGAGGTGTTCCACAGACACCCACTGTGTAGATGTGTGAGACAGGTAGAAATAGAAGTCTCTGGGCTGGGGGTGTAGCCCAGTGGTACAGTGCTTGCGTAGCTTGCACAAGGCCCTGAGTGGGAACTCCAGCACTGAGAGAAAAAGAAATAGAAGTCTCCTAGCCAAGGCCCATACCCACAGCTCAAGAAGCCCTAGGCCCAGAAATTCTAGTGAAGGGCTTTGCCCGACTAATAGGTTCGACCTAACTAGTTGAACCCTTTCTGAGGGCTAGAGGGGAAGATTTACTCCAAGCCAGTCAGTCATCTAGAGGATCAGGACTGAAGCTCATCTGTTCTCCAAGCCTAGCCCACCTCCTTTTTTATTGCCATATCAAATTTACTGAACTTTACGTATACTATCAGGACTGTTTTGGTCACAGATACCAGAAACTCAACCCAAAGTGGCTTAACACAAAGGGGGATTTATAAGCTGGTATAGCTACAAAGTTCAGAGGAAGCGCTAGCTTCATGATGAGGGAGTGGAGGTCACCAGAAGATGTTAGATGGCACCTGGCTCTTACTGTCTCAGCTCTGTGCACCTGAGGGACACTAGCATCTCCAGGCTGACCTGCCTAGGAAGATAGCCCTCTTTTTTTTTTTTTTTTTAAATATTTTAGTTATAAGTGGATACAATATCTTTATTTATTTTATGTGGTGCTGAGGATCGAACCCAGTGCCTCACGCATGCTAGGCAAGCGCTCTACCTCTGAGCCACAAACCCAACCCATAGCGCTCTTCTTTACTTTTTTGTTTTTGTTTTTATTTTTATTTTTGTCAGGAACAGAACTGAGGGCTTCAGACATGCTAGGCGAGCCCTTTGCCACTGAGCCACTCTCCTGCCCCCAAAAGCCCACTTTTCAAATAACTTCAGCAAAAATCACAAAAGACTTGGACTGGTTTGGCTTGGTGTTCATGCTCTCCCTTTTGTGAGTGAAGAGTTAAAAAGCCCTTTCTCCTTCTACTTAAGAAGCTTTCTCTGCTAGAACACTGTTCCCTGACCAAGGGCAGCTTGTCAATAAGTTCTAGGTCTGGGAACAGCAGAGTTGCCCAGGGTGCAAGACAAAGGAAATGAGGCCCCTGGTGGGAAGTCACAGTTCTGGGCCTCCTTGAACCCACTTGTTCTTTGATAGGCAGGTGCCAATTAAGACTCTGGAAACTTCACCCAAGAGTTATTTCTAGAGTACCCGAGGGGTACCCAAGGAGTACATAGGTGGCTTTTTCCCTTGTTTACTTGGGAAACAGCTCCAGAGAACTGCCCCTGGATTGCTGGATTGGTTCCCTCTGAGGAGATGCATTTGATGTGCCCCGTGGCTCAGTGTTTCTTGCTCTGTGTCCTGAGTGGGGCCCAGCCAGCCATGGCCTCTTTGAGCTTGATTGTCAGGTTGAGTCCAAGATGACTGAGAACAAGCAGTGCACCCCGGATTCTGTTGCTGCCACTGAGGGCAGTCTCTGCTCTGACAGGCCAGGCCTAGGTCAGTGCCTGCAGCTGAAGGGGCAGTGGCTGGACACAACATCCAGTGTTGATGGCAGAACACTTATCTGACACCTTCCAGAACTCTTTCCAAAATCTGTGCTTTCCAAAGAACTAGTGGTTCTGTCATCCCTTACATTTTCCCCAAAAGGGATACTGAGCGGGAAGGCGGGCGCTGGCTGGCTGACTTCATGCACGTGGACAGGTTGTGAGGCTCTGTCCAGCCACAGATATGTCTATTCCTTCCACAGGGATGAATCCTTTGGCCTGGAGGCTGTGAAATTATCTTTTCCTATGATGGGACTTGCCAAGTTGGTCCACGAGGGGCAAGAAGCCAGTCTGTCCCTTTGCGATCACCAGTGTCTTTAGGACACAGCCAGCACCTAACTGACTGAACCTGACTGGTCCCCATGTCACTCATCTGAGGGGTCAATGGGGGCCTGTTTCTGCCTCCTTTCACACCATTGGAGACCCACTATTCCTAGAGCCTCATAGGAGAGAGCACGGGCTTCATCAGGCAGACTGAGGTTCAAATTCTGCCTCGAAAGCTTCAGTTTCCCTGTCTATAAAATGGGCATAATTATAGTGCCTGCCTCAAAGGTTCATGTGAGGATCCCATGAGCTGATAAGCCCCAAACCCGAAGCTCAGCCCTTGCACATGGGAAGTGTTCTTGTTATTGCTTAGACTAAATCAGTGTTGTCCTTGTTTTAACCTGCAAGGCACAATTTGGCCCTCATATGATTTGTTATCACCCACTGGTGATTAAGACTTTCTCTCAGTTCCCATCAGTAAAGTTGAGATAGTCTCAAATTGTTTGGAATGAACTGCTCTTATCAAAATAAAAATTTTTTGCTAGCATCTAAATGATACTACATATACTTGTACAGGGTGATGTTAAGGTCTTGCTAGCTCTAATTAGGGTTCAGTTTACCATTTATATAATGAGGTGACAATATTAAGTATAAAGTTCTATTTCTCAAGTGCTATTTATCAAACTATTTTTCTTTTTGTTTTTTCTTATTCTTCCTGAAATATGATCTTTTTTCTTCTAAATTTCAGATTCTTCTTTACTGCCAACCGTGTAAAGATTTATACCAATCAAGAGAAGACCAGGTGTGTCCCCCTGATCCCAAGTCACTACCAGAAGAAGAGTCTTTGGTGGAGTGCTTTTTGTTAAATTTTTAACCAAGTCTGCCAGATTATAGGGAAGCTGTTCCCAAATCTGAATTTTCATTAAGAAAAAGAACTGGGAGGCCAGGCATGGTGGCATATGCCTATAATGCCAGACATTCAGGAGGATCAAAGTTCAAAGCCAGCCTGGGCAAGTTAGTGAGACCCTGTCTCAAAAAGTAAAAAGGGCTGGGATGTAGCTCTGTGATAGATCGCTTGCCTGAACTATGAGGCCCCAGGTTCAATCCTCAGTGATACAAAAATGAAAGAAAAATAACTGGGGGAACATTGGGAGGGGTCCCAGAGGTGGAGCAGATGGGGCCCTTGTCGGTATAGGGAAGAAAGCCAGTGACATGAAAAAAAAAAAAAAAAAAACCTGCTCCTGCCCGTCTGCATCCCTAGTTTTAACCTTTATCTCACACATTCTGCTGTCTGACTTTTGTGTGCTACACCAGCATCCCCACAGTGACATCATCACACACCTCCCCTTGATTCATCCATTGCTGGGCAGTTGTGAGGCTCAAAAGAGGCCAGTGGATTTTAAAAGCATTAAATGAATATAAGAAGAAATTATCATTACCAAGGTTTCAGAGCGAGCCCCAATGTCCCCTCCACTCACTGAGCCACCCTCTCTCAGCACCTCTGAAAGGGCTTACTCCTTCCTTCATTCTGTGCTCTAAAATTTATTAAGCTACTGAGTTTCCAGGAGGGAGGAATTGGCAGCGTCACATACCGCTGAACAAGTGAGGACAGAGGAGTATCCTTGGCTTTAGTGACAAGGAGGTCATCAGCAATCAGCAACTGGCAGGCACTCTTGCCAAAGGTTTGGAGACAGGAGGCAAGGAAGTAGGGGGCAGGAAAGCTGGACCAAACACCTTTTTAAGAAGTTTTCCTGAGAACAGGATGGGGGCTGGCTGAAGCTGTGGGTCAGGAAGGGTTTTAACCATACTACATGGTTCTGTATGGGAGAGCGGCCTGAGCACTGTGGGAAGAGGTGGACCCAGGGGGCAGAGTGCAGAGCAGTAGCAGCAGGAACCATGTGGGTTGAACCTGGGGAAAGAAGGCTTAGAGACGGAGGAGGAGGAAGGAGAGGCTTATGGAGCAGCCCTGGAAGCTCAGGAGGGAGGTAGAGTGAGCCTATGGCCAGGCTTCCTGCCTGGTGCGTCCCGCTCCTCCTTGGGTGGTCTGTGCCCTCAGAGGCTGCATCTCATGCCCATGTTTCCTTTGCATCTGCCTCTCCCTAGGACCTTTGTTGGGCTTGAGGTCACTTCAGGGCATGCCGAGTGCCTGGACCTGGTTTCAGAGGTTGACAGAGTCATGGAGGAATTCGACCTCACCACTTTCTATCCGGTAATGAACAGGGTTGGAGATAATGAATGGAGATACTTATTGTCTCTTCAACGGGCTGCTGCTTCTCCACTGGCCCGTCTCTAACTGGAATAAAACCATCCTTAAAGAAGCCTTCATCAGAGGCAAATTAAAGAGCCCTCCAGACTTTGCTGTGTGGAGTGTCCCAGATGCCAGCCCACAGAGGACACATGCCACTGGGAGGTGAGGGATCTGAGGTGCAGCTAGATGCGGCCCATCCAAAGACTAATGTTTTTTAAAACTCCATATTTTAAATATGGTCCAGTATGTCTCCTACTGCATAATGTCTCCATGTTTGTTTTATATTTCTTAAGAAGTAGTTGTCTCCCACAATTTTTAGCAAAATTGACCCTCTGGGAAGAGTTGTAGCTTTGCATACTTTACTACACCTGCCACGAGCTCTCCGGGGGTACTGAAGAGTCCAGGTGGAATGTCAAGGCTTTAAAGGGCCCATTGATTTTATTTGATATATTTTTTTAAAACCATGCTGAAATATTTAACAATGAACTTGAATGGAAATAAGTATTATTTCTTTAAAATTTTTGAATTTTGTTCATTTCATCTGAAAAGTATGGCATCTGTTAGGATGTTCTAGATCGGAAAACAGAGGCAGATCCTGGTTTCTCTTCCGTAACCCCAGATTTAATGACTCTCTGTATGATATTTAAAGGAAAGCCTCTCAGAACAGATTGTCTTAGTTAGCTCAAGCTGCCATAATAAAATACCATAAACTGGGTGTCTAAAACAACAGAAATTTGTTTCCTCACTTTCTAGAGGCTAGTTATCCAAGATCCAGGTGCTGGCCTGGTTGGTTGTGGTAAGGACTCTGGCTTATAGACCAGTTCCTCCCACTGTGCCCTCCCCTCCTGGAGGATAGAAGTGGGAGTACACAAGATCCCCAGAATCTCTCCTGCCAAGGGCACTCACCCCATCATGAGAGTCCCTTCCTCGTGATCATATCTAGCCCTAATTACTCCCATAGGCCCCTCTCCAATTGCCATCAGAATGGTGGGGTTAGGTCTTCAATATGTGAATTTGGGGAAGGGGATAAGACCAACTGCAGGCTATTTTATCTTTCTGCTGTCCTTGGGATCAACGCTAAGGGTCAGATCTCTCAGGCCAGGGATCCAGCAAGAATATTCTGACAGCTCTGTCCCAGACCTGCTGTGGCATCCAGGTGATAGCCTGCATCCCTCTTTTCCTCTACAGGACCCTTCATTCCACATCAGTCTGGCCTGGTGTGTGGGTGATGCTCGTCCCCAGCTAGAAGGACAGTGCCTGCAGGAACTACAGGTAAATTCCCAGGGCAGGAGCAGAGAGTGCTGAACTCTGGAAGGACAAGGTGGACACTGGGGAGGGGAAGGACTAAGCATTCAAACCTGTATGCCTGGGAAGCCAGTGAAATGGAAAAAAAAAAACAAAAAAACCCCTCAAACGTTACCTTGCAACTCAAAGTGTGGTCCCTAGACCAGCAGCACCAGCAGTACCTGGAAGCTTATTAGTAATACTATTGCTTTGATCCCACCCCTTGCCTAGGAAAGCAGAAATGCATTTTAACAAGATCCCTAGGGATGTGTGTTGCAGGAGGCTGTGAGGAGGCTGCTGGTTTTCCCTGCAAGGCTTGGGCTTGGCCTGTACTGGGAGTGAGTGGAGGGTGCCAGGTGTAAGGAACACCCAGCCCCCAGAACCTAGCACAATTTGATAGTAGGTGAGATGTTTTACCCTCCCATTAGTGCCCCTGGGGGAGAACCAACAGTACATGGGCAGCAGTGACCGGCAGCTGATGCTCTGCCCCTGGCAGAGGCAGTGGGGAGGCAGGCCATGTGGGAATGCGGCTTATGCTGCTTAGCTGGCATTTCTGTTTTTCAAGAGAAGCCAGAAATGCAGATTTTTATGTGTATCTCCCAGTTTTCAAATATTGGAAAATGATATCGATTTTTAAAAACACTTTGTGAGGCAGGCAGACTCTGTGCAGGCCACAGACCATCATGGAGTAGCCTCCCTGCTCTGCCTTGGTCCTGCTGGGAGCAAGAGAGAGCTCGGACTTTTGACTCTAGCAGACCTGGGTCCCAGTCCTGGTCCCCCTGGTTTCTGAAACCCAGAGCTTTGAGCTTTGTGTCCTCATCTATAAGTTGGGGTGGTAGATGGACGGCACAAAGTTGCAGGGGTGATTAGACCAGACAGCTCCTGCAGAGCCGGGGGCTGCATGGCTGCTTCCCCCTCAGCATTGTCTACCCTCTGAAGGAATTCACGAGGCTGCTTTTGTTTGCCATGCCCTCTGGGTCTGGGATTTCCCTTAATGTGACTGTGCTGTCCCGCTGCTGGCTGAAGGAAATCTTGGATGAGTTTGAGGATTCTGAGATGCTGCTCCGCGTGCTCACCGAGCAGGTGCGCTGCAAGTCTGGGAACAAGTTCTTCTCCATGCCTTTGAAGTGAGCACAGAAGCCTTACTTGTCCAGGCCCCTCTGCAGGCCAGGCCGTGAAGAGGAATAGTCCATGGGAACACTCCCAGCCTCCCTCTAAGAGGCCCACTCATGCCTCTGGACTGAGTGGTGTTGCCATCCTGGATTGTCCTGGAGGCTCTTCTCCCAGTCCTTTGGGGTTTCAGGTTGGATGCAGCTGTATTGTGGTCATTCCCAGGAGTCACCAGTAGAGGGCAGCCTGGGTTTCCTAATTCTTGCACTGTGGCTATGCAGAAAAGAAAAATGAGGGCTGCCAGGAGAGCCCACCCACACTCAGCCAGAATCCCCATCATAGTCCCCCTAATGAACAGCCCCCTCTCTGCCACTCCCCCTTCTGTGTTTAGTATTTTGATGCCCTTGGCCTCATACCAGGTTTTTTTAAATCATCATGCACTGCCTTATCCCTGTCAAGCAAGGACATAGGGTTCTTCCGAGAGTCTGTCACCCTCCTTCCTTGAAGTATGTCACTTTTATTTATTTTCTGTTAATCCCAGCCCCTCCTGTGCCAACAGAGACCATTTCGGGGCCAAGGTACAGGGTGGTAATTTGTGGTTCAGCATCAGTTTTCTCCATTCTTTCCTCCCACTCGCCCCCAGCCAGGTGCCTGGGAGACTTGAGCAGATGTTTCATTTTGGCCTAGCCATGGCTGAAAGCCCGGCCTCCAGCACTCTGTGACCTCTGGCTTCCCCACCAACTTTCCCAATTCCCCCTGTCAGTGCCTGGGCATTCTGTAGGGAACCCGGAGGGAGGACCAGGGATGCACAGGACCTTTATTTTTTCAATCCCTCACCAAGGTGAAGGGCCAGCCCTCTCCAGTTATTATCTGGGTTTCTGGTAATAGATGAAGAAATGTTTTTGTTATAGTTTCAAATTATGTTCAACAAATAAAAATTGCATTTTTAAAAATTTTTCTGTCTTGTTTTGGACTGCAAGAAGGTGAGTGAGAGGTGACTCTCCTCTGTCCCTGCCTCCCCAGGTGTGCTTCACAATTTAGAGGGTCTCTTGTGAGTCTCTTATGACTTCTAAGGTGGGCTAAAGGGGCACTAATAAGGTTTCAGTAAAATGAGGGTGGGGTCGCCCAGCCTTGCCAGGCCCGCACACGGGAGGCTGCCAGAGCACATGTAGCCAGGGCTGGGCGTGTGGCAAGGGATCGCCTTCCCCGTTCCTCAAGGGCAGAAGCACAGATGTTTAGACTTTACACTGCTGTAACATTTACTGCGTCCTAGGACCTTCTCATGTACTCTTTTCCATAACCCCCTGAACAGTAACCAGGGTAGGAATGATTGTTGCTTTATGGGAGAACTTGTTAAGTGACTTGCCTGGGGGCATGAAAAATCAGCGGTAATGGCCTGACCCAGCCCTAACTCAACTCCTGTTCTGGCAGGGCCCAGGTGTAGCACTGCACACCACAGGCCTCCTGCTCAGCTCTGAGGGAAAGGTGCAGGGGGAGGGGCCCATTGCTCTGGCTGCCACTGTGCCCTGGCAAAACCGCCCTATCCTCACCCAGGAAGCCACGTGCGTACCTATTCCCCTGAAACCACCACACTGGTCTGACTCCTGCCTGACTGGTCAGTCACTTCCCTCTTCTTGCATTTGAGATCACACAGGTAGAGAGAGGGGGCCAGTCATGTTTTCTGTCTTGCAAACAACGTGGCAACTCTGGCTGCACAACCCACATTACTGACACCTGCTCTGTGCTGGGCCTGAATTGGACACTGAGATAAATCAGTCAAAGTCTGACCCCGGTGTTCAGAATGGGGAAAGCAGGCAAGGTGCGTGGAGAGGAATCCCTAGCCCCAACTTCATACTTCCCAAAACTGGCTGCTTCCCTGGGGAGGATGTAACTCCTGTAGTGTCCGGCAGAGGATGGAATTAGAGAGCAGCCACTTTGAGGAATGGGCCAAGATCAATAAGCAGCTCTTCAATGGAGAATGGATGGTGGCGATTGAGGAAGGAAGCAGAAGTTGCGCTGGGGGGGAAGGGGTGGGCAGGCCAGGCTGGGCGTGAGGAGGCCAGGCAGCAGGGGCTTGGCGGATACCCAGACATCAGATGTGCCTCCAGAGCAGAGCAAAGTGCTCTACTCCCGCTGACAGTGCAGAAGCAGCTGAGGCTCTTCCATAAGAGGAGATGTACTCCAGAAACCAGAGAGAGAACTCTTGAGAAAGAAGGAAAGATTGGAACAGGCTGAGGTCCCAAGCTGCTGGCTTGCAAGGAAGAAATGCTCTTGATGAGGATTTTATCACACCAGGGAGAGAACCAAATCAACACATCTGCCCCCAGCGTCCTCAGACGTTTCCCACAGGGCAGGGAAATGGTCATCTCATGGCCTGATTGGCCGGTTTCCACCTGGCACTCCCAGCCCTCTCCATCGCCTCTCCAGACCACCCCAGCTTTGTTTCCAAGGGAAAGAGCAATTACCTCGGCTTGCTTGTTTATTCCTTGTCTTGGCACCAGGAGTCCCAGGAACTGCCTTGCAACCCAACCGGACCTGTTTTGCCTGCCTCAATTGTGCCAAGCACTGAAATGGTGAATTTTGCAAAAGAGAAAGAGTTTATTCATCAGGCAGCCAAATGAGAAGAGGCAGGAGTCCCAAGTCTCAAATCTGCCTCCCCAGGACAGGGTTTAGGGATGCATGGGGTAAAGAGGCAGGGTGGTCTGAGGCGTGGGGAAGGGTGATCAGAGTAGGAAAAAGTGAAGTCATCTGAGTTCTGCTCAGGCATAGTCTAAGAGTCCTGTGACTCTTCAGAAAATGGCAGCATTAGCATGCTCTGCAGATGGTATTTGTAGCTCTCTGATGTCAAAAGGGCACCCATCGGACACCTGACCGGGCCCAAGTGAAGGGTTAATGATTTTAGCTGATTTGAACTACCTCAAAATTGCTGAAAACCAACTTTACCACATGACTCATATATCAGAAGTGTTATCTACCTATCTCAAAGTGAATGTGAGTATACTGCTGAGCTACAGGACAGCTAAAATGGGTGATAAATGCAAGAGGGTTTATTCCGGTTTTCCCTCAGTGGCAGCCTCACCTTTGAGGTGAGCCTGGTGCGCTGCCTTGAGGGGGGCCCTTGCAGCTAGCTGTGGGGGGAAAGGGTCCTGGGCCTGGGCAACTTTCTTTCACTGAACCAGACCTCTCCTACTAGCTGGGTCAGCTCTTATGATGAGGAGACAAATCCTCAGAGGGGAATAACATGTTCCAGATCATCCAGCAAATTCGGGCTGGGGTAGGAACCTCATGACCTGGCTTTCAGTCCAGAGCTTTCTATACAACCCCTGACACCACATCAGGGTCTCAAAATGAAACTATGCTATGAAACACAGTAAACAGGCTTTGATTCAAAAGACCAAGAAGAAAAAAAAAAGTTGGGGGTGGGGGGTCAGGATAGGGATGAAACAGTGTTGGCAAGCTGTGGTATTTAAAGCTGGCTGACCAAGGGCGGCTGCTCATGCTTCTCAGTTCCTTGTGTCCTCTTAAGATCTTAGGTTCTGGCTAGACAGGACAGAAACTTAGTCGCCTTGCCTAAGGTACCTGTAGGAGCCAGAACTAATCATTGAGAACCCCTGGTCACAGGGGAAGCCGCTTTCAAGAGGTATCCCCATAAGAGAAAACAACCTCTAGACTTGTCCAGCTGCAGGCCTCTACAGATGCTGCTCACCTTCTGGGCTCCTTTCTTATTCAGTGGTCCCATAAACCCACTTTTATTAAAAATGAAAAACTGGCTGAATGCAAATAAACACGGGGAAAGATTACAATGCATTCATTTAAACAGGGGCAACCCTGATGTCCATTTCTGAAAACCACTGTACATTTCCCCAAAGCAAATTTCAAAGTGGAGAATTTAGAAACCCATTTCCTATATGAGGGATCCCTACAGAGAAGTTAAAGAAAATCAATGAATTTGCCAAACTCGAACTTCCTTCCTCGAAGGAAGCTCTGCCAGGTAACATCCACCATTGCTTTTTCTTCACTGGCCATCAGTTCTAACAGGCCATTTCCAAAGCTCTCGCCCTGCCTCCAATTTCAGGGAGGCAAGCTGGCTACGGAGCCCCAAGGGCCCACTTTAGGGAAAACCGCCCTCAGGTAAGGGAAGCTCTTATTTCCTGGTCTGCAGAGAGGTGAGATCTCCGCCCCACTCACCTCTTGACCTCGCTGCCCTGCCTGGCCAGGGCCCTGTGTCAGGGCAGTCCTAGGTCCCTTTGCAGAGTCTTCAGGGAACCTTCGATCCCGGGTCCCTAGCTCTGGCCTCCAGCACCCACACGGACTGATCTCAGACCACTCATGGAATACATTTAAATCTAGCACATTAAGATCCGAGGGAAGGTTGCCCCCCACCCCCGGGGCCAGAGCCTCAGTGGGCATTTCACTTGCACATAATAGTGGCCAAGAAGTGCCTGGCTTCAGTTTGGAAATTAATGTGTGCTGAGCAGGAGCCAGAACCCTCACCTAATCTTCACCCCAACTCCTTGCCCCACATTCCAGTTGAAAACATGAAGGCCCAGAAAGACTAAATAATTTGTCCACATCCAAGCAGCCGGCGAATGGGGACACGGGACTCCTAACCCTGTGCCACCCCGCCCGCCAGAGGCGCCCAACTCCCCCTTTACTTTGCGATTGAGGAAAGTTACTAAAGGGCCCAAAATACGCTTTGAAAAGGGGCCTTGGCCAACAAACTTCCAGAGTTTTGTTTTGTTTCAATATTTTTGTGCATTCGTTTATTTTAGTCAGAACACGACACTTGGGTCCCTTCCTAGCCCTCCTTCCCGTCCACCTCTGCCTCAGTATTCCCCATTCTCAACCACCCAGGGCGAGGAGAGGAGGAATCTTCATTCCTCCTTTCAGGGAAACCACGCCTTCCTTGCGCCCTCTAAAAGGATCCAACTGGGGTCACCCCCACGTTCAGAACCTGGGATGGAGTGACGCAGGGCGGGCTTAGGGGTGTTTGTCGCCATCTGGGAGGAATAGCCCCACCTGCCGGGGCTTGACTACCGGCACCTGCTACTCCGAAGCCTCGGGTTAGTGTATTGGCCCCAGCCCCTCGCCAGGGACCGCACGCAGGGAGCGTACTGGCCCTTTAAGAGCGGCGGCGGCCGCAGCGCGCGGGGAGGAGGGTTGGGAGCGCCGGGAGCCGCGCGGAACTCGCCGGGTACGTCGGGCGCCAGTTCCCTGCGCTCCTCCCGGGACTGCCTGGGGACCCGGGCCCTGTTGGGCGCAGCGGTGAGCAGAGCCGCGGGCAGGAGGCACGCGCTCTGGGCAGCGCCGGGCCTTGGGCATGGACAGAGGGAGCTCAGAGCGCAGGGGGCGCGGCGGGTCCGGGCGGCCGGAGCGCTGAGCCAGACAAAGGCTCAGGAGTTGCGCTTGCTCTCGGGAGCCGGGCGCTGGGCGCCGACGCTGCGGGACCCTGCGGCCCGCGGCTCCGGCCCGGCCCCCTCCCGCGGGCCGGCTCCGCGCGCCCGGACCTGCCCCTGCCCGCTTCTCCTCGCGCTTGGGAATTTGCCGAGGGGACCTGAGCGGCTCCAGCAAGGACCTAGAGCCAGAAGTCCGCCGCGCGCCCGCCGGGCCGGAGCCAGGGAGCGTCGCAAGTTTTCAAGCCGCGCACGGGGACCCGGCACCCGCGAGCAAAGGAGCACGGCGTGCAGCGCTCCAGACCAGACTAGGAGCCGAGAGCATGGGCAGCGATCGGAGCGCGTCCGGACGGCCGAGCGGCGCGGGCAGCCTCCTCGGCGGTCGGGAGGCAGCTGCACGGCCCCGGCTGCTGCTGCTGCTACTGGTGCTTCTGGGCTGCCTGGGCCGCGGCGCAGCCGCCGAGGACGCAGAAATCCACGCAGAGGTAAGGACCCCCGCCCTGCTCCATTGCTGGAGGATGGGGAGGGGAGCCACGCCCGCAGCCGGGGACCCGGAGGTGGGGGAGCGGAGACGTCAACCCGGCTGGGGATTGACGGGGAGAAGGGTCCGGGAAGAAAGAGGAGCTGCCCGGCTGCCCCTCCCGAGCTCGCCCTCATCCCAAACCCTGGAGGACATAGAGCTTGCGCCTTCCCAGGGCACTGCTCCGCTCCAGCCTGTCCAGCCTGTGTCCCGGGAGCCGCTTCCGCCGCCCCCATCCTTTTCCTTCCCTCCCCGGCTGCCGATTCCTCGAGAGCCGGAGGCGCGCCCTTTACAAGTGGGGAGGGGGCTGCTGGGGGTGTCTGGGGCGGAGCCGGAGCTGGACAGAGCTCCTGCTTAGGTAGCCTCGGGTCTGGCAGACACCTTGCGTTGCCCAGCTGGCCAGGAGGGGGAGGGGGAGGGGCGCGAACCGCGGGCAGCAGACTCAGGTTGCAGAGGCGCTTTGGCGACTTTCTAGCGCTCTTGCGCTGAAGCCTCTCCGCACCGGGGTGGGGTTCCAGGCAGAGACCCGGTTTCCACAGCACTTCTTGCCACCCGCACCCTTACGCCGAGGCTTGGTAGGAAAGGGTAGACTCCGCGCCTCTTTTTTCTGGAAGCCCGTCTGACGTCCCCACGCGGGCCACTCTCTGGATTGGTCCCGCGGGTAACCAGGCGCGGCCTCCCGGCGCAGAGCCGGGTCCAGTCAGCAACTCCAGCTCCAAGGGGTCCCCAAACAACAGCTCCGTCGCCTTAGAGCTAAAAGGGTCGATTCTTTCCTGACTTCTAAGATCCTGGACAGGTGATGAGAGGAGTGGGGAGAGGAATGCCCTGGAACCGTCGCCAGACAGGGTAGGCGCGGGCCTCGATGCCCTTGGGCTGCCCCGGCTGCTGGCCCAGAGAACGTCTGTGCGCTGTTTCTATTTGCAGCGGACCGGTGCTCCCCCCCAGCCCTCGGCGGCTTCCCCACCTCCCCAGCCTGCTCTGGAGATTTTTCCGATGGAAGCCTGTCCCTTCCCCGCCCTACTTTAATAAAAGCTTGGAGGAAGGTCAGGGAATTCCTCCCAGGCTCGAGTTACACCTCCCAACCAGTTCCCCACCTGCTCTGCCCTCCCTCCCGGGCCAGGCCAGGGGATGCTTCAGGGAGCCAAGCCTTGGCCCAGTGCTACTTTCCACAAACCAATTCTCACAGGCAGAAACTTATAGGGCTTCTTGCTAGTGGGGATTGCCTGTGATCTGGGTACTATGTTGTACGGAGGGGGTGTCACCTGCCACTAAAGTAGAGTATCAAAGAATTTCAAGTCAGATTCACCCTTAAGGACTTTATAATACACATAGGGATGGCATCCTCATACAGGATAATTAGAGACCAAGCTAGAATTTGGAGGCTGTGCACTATGAATGAGCATCCTGGACGGCCAGGAGCTGAGATGCTGAGACCTGTGGTTTCCCAGGCTTCACACTCTTTCCTTTGCTTCTGTGAGTCCATCACCCCCACTTCCTTTCTGCTACAGGAATACCCACAGTTCCATATATCCACAGCTCAGTATCTCCAGGGAAGAGACCCCTGGTATTACTGAAGCCACAGGCCATGGCCTAGAACCTGTGGTGTCACTGGCTAGGAATTCTGATTGGCCCTACTCCTGTGAGACGACTCAAGCTGGGCCTGGGCTGTGTCTGGAAGGGACCCTAGAAGGTTTAGGAAGACTTGAATGTTGGAAGCCAGTGAATAGAAGGCTAGAGAGAGAGATGAAGGGAATAGAGATGATGCTCAGGGGTAGAGCACTTGGCTGGGCCCTGAGTTTGATTCCCCAGCAACAACAATAACAAAATGGATAGTCCTAGTTCCTAGAACTGGCTTTGGGGTATAAGCTGGTATCCAGACCCAAAAAGGCAGTGGCCTTAGCAGCCAGTGTGTCTATTCAGACTCCTGGGCCTGGCTTACACCCTGGTCAGAGCCTCCCTACCTTGAAGAAGGGCTCTGGTTCTTGCCCCAGAATGTCCACAGCTCCAGACCCTAGGACCATCTCCAAGCACGGTGGCAGCTGAGCCGAAACCAACCCCTACCCTCCCTTTCAGCCAACCAGCATGGAAGCCTCAAAAGTTTCCCCCAGTTGACTCAGGGAGTCTGGCCTGTGCTAGGAGCCAGCAGACACCTTCAGCCAGCCTGGGCCCACCCAGAAAGGCTGACTTGGAGAAGCCAGCACTACAGCTCTCCTATCCAACTCCCTCCCTTGGACATCAGGTCCCAGGCTCCAGACATTGTGCACTGAAGCCCCACCTGGCTGAGGTGCTAGCTGTAGCTTTGGGCCAAGTGCACAGAGACTCCAGGCCCTTGTCAGGTCTCTATGCTGCTCTTACCTGCCTTTGGTTGTCAGAGAAGCTCCCACCTGGACCCACCCTCAGCCTGTCCCACCCCGCAGGCACAACGTCAGGTGACTCAGCTGCCAGAGTTCACAGGTATGATGCCACCACATGAACATGGACACACCCATCTTCCCTGAACAGACCCAGGAGTGTTTTCCTGCCCCTTCCTGGCCACCAGGCGGGGTGAGCAAAGGGATGGAGTCAACTCCAGTTCTAATTTGGACCTGCCAGCCGCAGCCCTGGGTTTCCACCTCTACTGACATTTCATTGCCTCCCACCCCCCAGCCTCCTTATATCCATATTCTTTAAATGAAGCAGAAACCATAGAGACCCTCTGTCTACTCTCAGGGAAAAGGGGTCCGTGTCAGCCGTGTCTCTGGGAATCCACAGTAGCTGCTGGCACCTGGCCCTCTCCATGTGCTCTTTCCAGTCCCAGAGAGCCCTGGTCTGATTGATGTGATGGATGGGACTCTGATTGGGGCTGTGCCTTTCAAACCAGTCCTTGCCACGTCCCTGTGCTTGGCTGCCCTTGGGCGTAGCCCATCAGCTGCCTCCTTGCAGAGAACAGTGTGTCCCCTCCTCTAAGCAACAAATGTGTTTGACCTGGACACCAACATCACAAAGGGTTGCGGACTCTTTCAAGACATCCCTGGATGTGAATGGGAAATATACCTAGTCCCCCTCCAAGATGACTTCTGCTAGAAGCTCAGCATCCACTGCCCCCATCATTGATGCCAGCTCAGAATGGCAATGCCACAGGCCTAGAAGAATTGCTCCCTGCCCACCACTTGATTCTGGCTGTCCCTCCACACCTCTGTTATTGCTTGATCTAGCAGTTCCCTGCCATTGTCACCTCTGCCCAGTTTGGCTTCTGAGTCTAGCTATGGTGGTCACTGTGGGATGTCCCTGCTTCCTGGGTCAGATCAAAGTTGGCACCTTCTATATCATCCTGATGCATGTGGCTCACACTCTAGGGCACTCAGGCAGGAGCAAAGCCCCATGACCAGTTTTGCTTTGGGCATGGAGATGTGTTCCCTGAGTCAGCAAAAACAGGGAGAGTTTGGGGACGCTCCTCCTGGATCCTTCTTCATTACAAAAGGGTCCTGGGAGAAGCCACAGATAAACATGAGGACCTGGGATCCTGAAGGTAGCTGAACACCCCAGGCCTGTGACAGACAGAGGTGCCTTGTGGCTGAATAAGCCCCCCTGAGGGCTTGAGAACTAGGGCTCCTGTAGGGGTCCCCAGAAGGATAAAACGTGCCTGGAGACCAGGAGCCATGGGGCTGGGCCCTTTTGGAGAGGTGGCAGACCTAGGCATGAATGGCAGAGGTGTGTGAGCAGGGCTTGGATCAGAGAAACAAAGAGGGAAAATCCTACCAAATCCCATTCCCATGGAGAAAATGAGCAGGAAGACCCAACCCAACCTCTGGCATCAGGATAGATGGATGAGGACCTGGCCTTGGCCAGCTGGAGAGAAGCTCCACATCCTCCTGCCATATGATGGCCAAGCCCTGCAGCTGTGAAACCTGGAGGCCAGGTCTGGTTTAGCTCTCCAGGCCCAACCTGCAGTTCTGGGTACCACCTTGTCCTTTTCCCCAGGAGTGACAGCCACCCTGGAGGGGTGAAGGTGCCCCAGCTCCGAGCTCAGTGCTTATAAGCATAGTACCTGGTACATAGGAAGTGCTTGAAAAATAGTAGCAAAACTAATGACTGTGAGAAGCAAGTGGCATTTACAATTGGGCAACTCCATTGAACCTGTCTTGAGCCTCAGTTACCATCTATAAAATGGGGATAGCAGTAGTACCTACTTGAAGGAGTTGCTGGAGAGCCTTATTGCATTTATGTGCAAACATCGAATGCTGTGTGCAGTGGTCACATGTGAGGCTCAGAGAGGCTAAGGTGTTATTTTTATTGATTGATTGATTGATTGATTGATTGATTAGTGCTGGGGATTGAATCCAGGAGCACTTGACCACGGAGCCCCATCCCCAGCCCTTTTTAATATTTTATTTAGAGACAGGGTCTCACTGAGTTGCTTAGCACCTTGCTTTTGCTGAGGCTGGCTTTGAACTCAAGATCCTCCTGCCTCAGCCTCCCAAACCCCTGGGATTAAAGGTGTTCGACATGGCACCCGGCTTCAGGTATTATTTCTGAGCACCTTCAACATACTGTATCCTGGGCTTGGCTAGGGGTGCCCTGTAAGCATTTGTACATTTCACTGTCTTTTCAACTCTTAGTTGGGTGCTCCATTTCCCCACTGTGTGAGGGAGAGTATCCCAAATTCTACACCCAGAGACTGAGAAGCTGAGATTTGAACTCAGATCAGTGTGGCTTGAAACCCCAGCCTCGGCTGGGTTAAAGGCTGCAGATCAGCCCACAGGGTGCCATCCTGGGGAACTTCCGCCTGGCAGGAGCCTGCTGGGCCTGAGCCAGGTGGGAAGGAGGTTTCAGGGGTGGGGCCAGAACTGCCCCAGCAGTGTGAGCCTGGAGTCCCCACCCATCAGCCTTCTGCCCCTGCCCTGCGGCAGCCCCATCTAGTAACCCCTGCAGGGGGAGTTCCAGGTGAGGCCCCAAGGCCTGGCCCCCAGCCGACCCTGAAACTCCTAGGGAACAGAGGTCTCTTTTCACCCTGCCCCTGCCCACCCACTGGCCAAAGGACTGGTTTGTTTTTTCCTCCAGGTTAAAGAGTGTGGGGGCGGGCTGGAGGGTAAAGAAGTGGCAGGAACTCGGAAGTCTGCCTCCTTCCTGCTTCCCAGGCTGGATGTCCCCTGCCACCCAGAGTCCCAGCCCCCCGTGTGCAACTCTTTAAAGAGCCATAGCAGGAGGCGGATTTAAGCCCAGAGAAGCACCTGTGTCCCAGAATTGCTTAGATGTGGACAGTGCTGCCCCTAAAGTTATCTAGCAAGACACCAAGGACTGGGTGATCTAGCCAGCCCCCTTTCTTTAATGACTTTGGAGCTAGTTGTCATTTGTTTTCTGAAGCTTGTTCTGCTTGACCCCATCTTGAGAGTCGGAGAAGTTGCCTTGATCATGTTCAGTTACTCCAAGGCCTACTTTGTGGACAACAGTCAGGACCAGGGGGCAGAGGTGACCCGGTGGGGGCTGATTTCTGCTCAGCCCATGGAAGAGCTCTCTAACACTTGTTGCTGCCCTGAGATGGACTGCCCTACCCATCTTTGCAGGGGAGCGGCGGGATGAGTCCTTGGCCCAACTGTGGCCTCAGGGAATGGCAGGCTTGGTGACATTGAAGCCCTTTCTGGCATTAGACTGGATACATCTGGGTCCTGCTCAGGGTCACCAGCTGGTGCATGGACTCTGGATTGGACAGGCCTGTGGGCCTGGAGTGCATGCCCTTGCAGGGGCTCTGGGTGCCCAGTTTAGTCCCTGGCACAGCTGGGAGTACGGAGCCTTGGCCTGCTCCCAAGAGCCCTCGGGGGCAGGAGTATGGGGTAGCGGAGATGGGCATGATTAGGACCTCACAAAGCCACAGAGGTCTGGGGGCTGGATCCATCGCTGGTGGCCCTGACAAGACTCCTTTTGTGCCTGGCTGGGTGAGCCTGCCCAGGTCTGACTGCAGAGAGAACTTGGGCAAGAGAGGAAGCAGAGCCCAGGATGGATGGTCTTTATCACAGGGGTCTGATAAGGGCCCTGTGGGAGGGGCTGCTGGCTGGCTCCACTGATCTGGGCCTCTGAGGAGCTTCTGTGGCTGCAGGAACAGGCTCTGGCCCCCTCCCCCATCCCCATGGCCACTTACTGCACAATATTGATCTGGTGCCTTCTCAGCCAAACCTTCCCTGCAGGCCTGCCTGTATTGTCTCAGCAGTCCTGGGGGAGGGCCGTGTGGCTCGGTGCCCAGACCCAGCCGGGGACGTTGGGTGTGGGGAGGATTAGAGGCCCTTACCCAATGCTGTGCTGGGCACTGCTGCTGAGAGGGCCCAGAGCCCAGTGTCCCCACACAGGTCGGGATGGCTGGTGGTACTTAGAAACGGCCTGTTCTGGTAGCTCTGCCCACAGGCCCACTCCTAGCCCAGATCTGCTGAATGACCCTGCGCGGGCAACCCGCCCTCTCTGGGCCTTCTGGGTGTATAATGGGAAGGGTTCCATGTTCATTCACTTTTCAGGGGTGGTTGTGAGCATTCAGTGGGGTGGTGAGACTGTGCTGCCTGGCCCAGGCTGGACTCTCAGGTGCTGTGTGATGGCCTCTCTTGGGCACATACTCCTTGGGCCCCGAGTCGTCTTGCCCGGGGCCAGCCACTCACCTGCAGCATCGATAAATACTGATAGGATGGGACCTGGAGCTCAAGAAAGAAAAGGCAGAGGGAACCACAGTGCTGGGGTCTCCTGCAGCAGCCCCGCCCTGTTCTGCGGATGGGAGGGGCCCTCATGGTCCTGGAAACCTCCTCGCCTCCCTCCAGGCCTCATGGAGGGGGAAGCAAGCCCTCGTTCACACCCTTCCCCTGTTCTGCCTCTTACTGACCTCCCTGAGCCTCAGTTTCTCCCACCTGAGAAACACTTTTTTTTCTTTTTTTGTACCAGGGGTTGAACCCAGAGGCACTTACCCACCGAGCCACATCCCCAGTCCTTTTTATTTTGAAATAGGGTCTCAATGAGTTGCTTAAGGCCTCACCAAGTTGCTGAGGCTGGTTTTGACTCGGATCCTCCTGCCTCTGCCTCCCGAGCCTCTGGGATCACACGTGTGCACCACATCTGTGAGAAACAGAGCTGTACGTGCTGGCTCACCCCTGCGCTGAGACTTCAGGCCCAGGAAGAGGAGTCACCTTGTGAGGGGACACTTTTAGTCACCACTAGGAGCTGCCGGGGCTTGAATTGAGCTCTCCCTCACTTTGGGACTGAGAGGTCACAGCCCTGGGGACAGTTCCTGCTTTTTGCTCAGTAGCACCAGGGCTTGGCAGGCTGGGGCTCCCTCACCTGGAAGCAGCAGCACCTGCCACGTACCTGGGTTCCCCTCAAGCTGTTTGCCTACCCCGCGTCCTCGCCTTCTGAGCTTGTCACACTTGATGCAGGGGTAGGGTGCCAGGAAACTCCCTCCTGGACACTGGGGACAGGAAAGAAGCCCACAGCCTTGCAGGAGGTGTCTCTTGACACCTGGCTGGTTTGCTGGCTCTCGGCACTCGGCCGCCTGAGCACGTGGGCCAGAGTCGGGCAGGTGTCAGCTTCGCCTCCTCACCCAGAGGCTCCCCTGGCTGCTCTGTGCCAAGGCCACAGTTCTGCCTACATCCCTGCTGCCCAAGGGGTGCCACCAGCTCTTGGCCTCTAGCTTGTCACTACAGCAGTGGCTGTGAGGCATTTGTCACCAGGAGGCTGAGGGTTCAGGGTTGACTGACGAGGAGAGGAAAGTTCATTCCCTGGGTACTCGAAGGTGCCTATGAGGGGGAGGGTCCACTGCCACCCTTGGAACTTTCCTGACACCCCTGAGCTGGCCCTGGGACCAGAGGCCCCTCTGCCCCGCCCCTCTGCTGGTTTCTGGAACTCTCTGCTGCAGACAGGCCAGCTCCTCTGCCCTCCCCTCTCCCCCTCTCTCCTGTCGCTCTGCAGACACCGCTAATCAGCCCCTCGGTGGCCTGTGATTGCGCTCCTGGAGATATTTTTACCTTATGCAAATAGGAAATGTAGAGGTGCCCTCACCCGCAGCCAGCCCCCTCCCCCTCCCCCAGCTCGTGCCTTGTGCCCGCAGAGCTGGCCAAGCTCGGTGGCCTCGCCTTCTGGGCCTCTCCTGGCATCTTCAGGAAAACTGTATCCACTCATGTGGATGGACCCACTGTCCCCTGCCGCCACCACCACAGGAGTTTTGAGGAGAGTCGGTGCTTGGGAAAAGCCACAGCAGTGCCATGACACTGGCAGTGTGTGACAGAGCTGAGGAGGGCGGGGGAGGGGCCGGAGCCACCTGGGCAGGGCCTGTCGGGCCCGGCTGGTGGCAGTGTTGTGAAGCCCACCCTTCCAGCAGGGAGCAAAAGGCTGCCAGGCCCAGAGAGGAGCGGGCGGGCCCCCTGGTTTCTATCACGTCTATTTATTGGGCACTTTCTATTTCATCCCTGTACAGACCCCCAGATGGGGGTCCTAAAGCAACCCCCTTTTACCACAGAGACGCAGAGTCACGTCTCAGGAGCAGCCAGGCCGGGCTTTGTCCTGCTGTAGAGCTGATGGTGGTTTCTCTGCTCCATACCTCAGTGTCCCTGCTCTGTGCCTGCTCCCTGGGTCCTGAGAGGCCACCTGCGCCAACTGCACGCCAGCCTGCCATTCCGCAGTCCCCCATCACAGCCTAGGTGCTGCTGGGCTGGGCTGGGCTGGGCTGGGCTGGGCTGGCGACGGCACAGGGCACTGAGGGCACAAGCACCAAGGAGCTGGAGACACTGCAGGCGGGTGTGTGGGTGAGGCCCTGGCCAGTCAGCACAGGTGTCAGTCCCCAGCAGCCACCATGTCCAGCTCCTGGCCTGCCTTGGACACCCCACGTTTACAGCCCTCGCCTTCCAAGTTGCTCAAGGAGTGGCCGTCAGCATGGGTGAGGAAAGGCCGGCAGGACGCCCTTGCATGTGACTGAGGCCCCTTAGTCCCTGGCTTCTGCTGAGGGGCAGGGAGGTCGCCTTCCTCAGGGCCCAGCCTGGCCTACCTATGCTTCCGCCCTGCAGCTGAGACTGCAAATGTCACACGGTGTAAAATCCTCCGTTGTGGGTTCTGGGTCTCCCCAGAGACCATAAGTCCTGGAGGGTAGGACACTTCAGCCCTGTCCCCTAGGGCCTCCTGCTGCACGGTTCCCGGCTTAGGGATGGGTAGTTGGATGGATGGACAGATGGATGAGATTTGTCCAGCAAGTTCTGAAAGGGCTTGAGCACACCCATTGTATATCAGACACTTTTCCCAGGCCGCCTCCCTCAAATCTCACCCCAACAACCCCATTCTTCCTCATTTTGCAGATGAGGAAACTGAGGCTCAGAGAAAGTACTTTATGGCAGGCAGAGCATGGTGGTGTGTGCCTCTAATCCCAGGTTAGGAGGTTTAGGAAGGAGGATTTTCAAGTTCAAGACCAGCCTCAGCAATTTAGCAGGACCATCTCAAAATTAAAAAATAAAAAGGGCTGGGGACATGGTCCCTGGGTTCAATCTCCAGTACTACCAAAAAAAAAAAGTTTGTGGCAGAGGACATCCTGACTTTAGGCCTTCGTCCCCAACTCTTAGACCCAGGTAGGCTGCTTGAGGCTGTCTGCCCTCTTCCCAAGAGATCAGGGTTGCTCCGAGCAACCCTGAGGAGCTGGTTTTCCTACAGGTTGAGTCCTCAACAGATTCTGAACCCTGAGGTCCCCAGCAGTCACCTGGATTGGTAGGGGCCCACTCTGGAGGGACCAGTGTAATAATAATGACAGCTACTCTAGACTGTCCTCACAGACACGCTTTGTCCTCTAGGGCAGACAGACAGTAATCCCCTAAGTGAAGTATACGGCCTATCAGATGGCAGTAAGAGGGAGGTGGGGTGCCGGGGACAGTCAGCGGGTCTTTTCTACATACCGTTGCCAGAGAACACCTTTCCCACCAGGTCATGTTGAACAGAACTGAAGGAAATGAGGATGTAAGCCGTACCAATATGGCAGAGGAGGGGGGTGGGGGTATTCCAGGCAGTAAGAACAGCAAGTGCAAAGGCCCTGCAGCGGGGCCTGCCCAGCTGGGGTCAATAGTGGGAGTGGGGTCAGGTAGCAAGGGCTGTAGCTCCTGAAGAATGGGCTTTTCCTCTGAGCTCAGAGGCCATTTAGGGTTCCAGGCAGAGGACTGGTAAAGGCCATTCATTCTCTTTATATGGGAATAGACAAGGAAGGCGGGGACATGGAACGAGGTTGGGGGTGCGGGTTAGACCTGCCGGTGAAGACTGTGCGTGTTTGGAGGGGGCAGGCCAGCTCTGGCTGACAGGATTGTGACTTCTTTGCAGAACTGGCTGCGGCTCTATGGTTACCTGCCCCAGCCTAGCCGCCACATGTCCACCATGCGCTCCGCCCAGATCCTGGCCTCCGCCCTTGCGGAGATGCAGCGCTTCTACGGGATCCCAGTGACGGGTGTGCTGGATGAAGAGACCAAGGCGTGAGTCTCTGGCCCCTCCCAGACCCCACGGGTGCCTCTGGCATATTCTCCATAAGGCTTGGCATGGGGAGATTCCAGAAAAGAGTGGCCTAGATGAAAAAAATTGCCAACGATTCTGTCTTCCCTGCCCATTCTGACGGGTTGGAGTGGCTGCCTGAAGCTGTGTTGAGAAAGCTTCCGAGGCGGAATCCAGACTTGGCAGAGGGGGTCTCGGGATTGACTAGTGATGTCTGCCACAGGCATGGGAAGGGGGAGGCGCAGTACACAGCCCTGGCCTGGATAGAATGTCCTAGTAGGGCCTTATTCTGAATCTAAGAGGTCAGGTGACCCAAAGCCACATCCTTGAGAAGCACTGGACATAACATACCGAGGACAGGTGGCCTTAAGAGCTGTTCCGAGTGCACTGGTGAAAAGGGACTTGCCTTCATTGAGTCACTGCTGGACACTCCGCCTTCCAATATAAGATCATTTTGCCCAACTTCACTGGAAATAAAATCTGAGGGTCCCCACCCCTGTCCCCCCCATCCTAGGAGCAGTTGGGAGGCTGGAGGGGCCTGGAAGGGGGTGGGCTGCCTGGAGGAGGCGGAGCTGACACAGGCACATTCTGAGCTCACCCTGTCCACCTGTGGCCCAGGTGGATGAAGCGGCCCCGTTGTGGGGTGCCAGACCAGTTTGGGGTGCGAGTGAAAGCCAACCTGCGGCGGCGGAAGCGCTACGCCCTCACCGGGAGGAAATGGAACAACCACCACCTGACCTTCAGGTAAGGGCCTGCTGCCCAGGGCAGCTCCAGCCCTCTCGGCTGCTGAGCCCCAGGCTTCCTTTCCCAGCAGCTCACCCTGGGGGCTGTCTAGACAGTCCCGCGGCTCCCACGCTGGGGAGAGCAGCCATGCCTTCTAGGATCTCTCTCCAGAGAGGGTCAGGACCCCTGGAGCCACTTCCTCTCTGCCCTTCCCTGCCTCCCACTGTTAGCAGTCCTGGTCTGAGGCTGCCACAAGGGGCTCCAGTGGAGGGGGGTGGGGGTGGGAATCCAGGCACCTGTCTTGAGCAGAACGAGTCACCTGCAGAACTCCTGAGCAGAGTCCCAAAGGTGGACTCTACGGTGAGTGGACGGTGACTAGTCCCTGCCTGCCTGCTGTCATCCCCCAGCCCAGGAGACATAGGCACTGTAGCCCTGCGCTCTGTAGAGGAAGAACGGGGTCAGTGCAATGCTGACCCTCCTGTTGTAGCTCAGCCACACCCCCTGCCCAGCTCCATCCAAGAAAGAACAGCTCCCAAGACCGTGTAGACCTCCAGCCCCCGAGTGAGTTCACGATCAGGTGGCCAGATCCCCTCCCCCCACCGGGTTCATGGAAGTCTTGCTCTGATTTACCTGGACAGCAGGTGCTCTCACCTTCGTCGCATGCAGGTTCAGTGCTACAAGTCCTTCGAGAGTTATTCTCTTCAGTCCACACAGGGACCCCTGGAACAAGTACTACCCATCCCTCCCATTTGACAGATGAAGAAACATTCAGAATCTAAGTCACTTGCCCAAGGTCACACCAAGGGTATTAGAGCCAGGCCTTGAACTTGGGTCTGCCTGGCCAGGGGGTCAATGTTCAGAACAGCTTAGCCTATCTCCCAAACCTCAGCCACCTGCATCCCATTTCCTAGGTCTTTCCCCAGCCACGAAGCTTCTGTGCTCTTATTAACTTACTGTCTGTCTTACTTAAAGTCGGCTTCTGTGCCACAGTGTAGAATTTTAATTTGACAAATGCTAACTCACCTCAAAATAAACTAATGGTTGGTCCTGACCGTTTTGTGTGCGTTTCTTGGGAACTTGTCAGCTGAGGACAGTAGCCCTGGGGTCTGCATCCGCTCACGACCTTCCCACCCACCCACAGCATCCAGAACTACACCGAGAAGCTGGGCTGGCACCACTCGCTGGAGGCCGTGCGCAGGGCTTTCCGAGTGTGGGAGCAGGCCACACCCTTGACCTTCCAAGAGGTGCCCTATGAGGACATCCGGCTGCGGCGGCAGAAGGAAGCCGACATCATGGTACTCTTTGCCTCTGGCTTCCACGGTGACAGCTCGCCATTTGATGGCATGGGCGGCTTTCTGGCCCACGCCTATTTCCCTGGCCCTGGCCTGGGTGGGGACACCCATTTCGACGCAGATGAGCCCTGGACCTTCTCCAGCACTGACCTGCATGGTGAGGACAGCTGGCCAGGGTGGGGGCAGGGCCAGCAGCTCCTGGGCTAGGCATGGCCCCTCTGAATGGGTGCAGCAGCAGCTGCGGGGTCAGGAAGGGAGAGCGTCCCCTGTTTGGGTCTCTGGAGACCTGCACTAACCTTGGTCTGTTGTCCCACCATCTCCAAGGGAGGTAGGTAGAGAAGGGTTTGCTGTACCCATTTCTCAGGTGGGGAAGTTAGGGGTCAGAAGAGAGAAACCAGGGTGGGCTCTGGGCAGCCTCGGCCTGGAGGTCTCGGGTGGCCAGGTTCTGGGATGGGTCAGAGTGACCAGGCTGCCCGCCCTTCCTGCAGGGAACAACCTCTTCCTGGTTGCTGTGCATGAGCTGGGCCACGCGCTGGGCCTGGAGCACTCAAGTAACCCCAATGCCATCATGGCCCCCTTCTACCAGTGGATGGACACAGACCACTTCCAGCTGCCCGAGGATGACCTCCGGGGCATCCAGCAGCTCTACGGTGAGTGGACGGTGACTAGTCCCTGCCTGCCTGCTGTCATCCCCCAGCCCAGGAGACGTAGGCACTGTAGCCCTGCGCTCTATAGAGGAAGAACGGGTCAGTGACAGAGCCACGCCACTCGGGAAGTGGCCGTGTTGGAATGGAACCCAGGGTGACCGATGTTGGGGCCTGGCCTCAGCCAGCATTGCACTGTGGCTCCAGGCTGGACGCTGGAGGAGCCACTAGACGAAGGGGGCCCCAGGGTCACCAGGACCCACGGCCACCGCCACTGCTCCCTCCTGACCTGTCACAGGCCCTCCCCTGAGTGTTGCTAGTTAGTCATTTTCCCAGTGGCTTTGAGGCAGGTGCCAGTTCCCACCTGGCAAAGCCTCCAGCGGGGAGGGCCCCTGAGGGCCAGTCCCCTGGGCCAGAGCCCACACTCTGCCCACACTGAGCCCTCCTGGGGCTGCAACCCTGGCCTTGCTGGGGAACCTGAGAGACCCCTACTGCCCGCATCCCAGCCACTGACATGCACTTGGCGGGGTTCAAGGTCCCTGAGGCCAGAGCTATGCCCTTTCCTGCAGGAGTCCTGCTTCCTAGTGAAGGCACCCTGAGGCAAGTGGCCCCAGGGGAAACCAAGGCAGGCAGTCTTGGGGTACAGTGACCCCAGCCCAGTGGGGAGGTCCAGAAAGGGACTGTGTGAAGAGACTCAGGTCCCTCTGAGGAGGATGTGAGCATGGGCGAGGGGTCTGCTGTGGACAGGCAGGACCTTTCACCCGGGTAGGCCCGCGGCTGCCCCTTCCTCCCACCCCGTCCCAGGACTCTGGGTGGAGACGCTGCATCCTCTTGGTCTGCAGCTGCCCTCTTACTCCTTGCTTCCTGCCTTTGGCTGCAGGCACCCCAGATGGCCAGCCACAGCCCACCCGGCTTCTCCCTACCGTGACACCTCGGCGACCAGAACACCGACCTCCTCGGCCCCCCCAGCCACCTCCCCCAGGCGGGAAGCCAGAGAGGCCCCCAAAGCCAGGCCCCCCTGCCCAGCCCCGAGCCACAGAGCGGCCCGACCAGTATGGCCCCAACATCTGCGACGGGGACTTTGACACAGTGGCCATGCTTCGTGGGGAGATGTTCGTGTTCAAGGTCTGGTCCTGGTGCCTGCCCCACGCCCAGCCCCTTGGCCCAGGCTCAGAGCAGGGGAGCTCCCGCCCAGTCCACCCGAGCCTCACCAGCCTGGCAACTTGGGCACCCTTGTCCCTCCCTCACTGAGCAGCCCCAAGAGGCCATCAGACCCCGGATGAGGGACTTGCTAAGGGTCACACGGCAAGCCCAGGTGCCAGCTGCCCAGCCCAGATCTCAACCTGGGGCTGTCCTGGCTCTGCCTAGCTTCTCAGGTCACAGTGACCCCACCAGGCCCTCCCTGACCTGGGAAGGGGGCGAGGGTCAGGCCTCCCCAGGCAAGGCACAGCTGCCCACCAACACCACGCCCCTCCCCAGGGCCGCTGGTTCTGGCGAGTCCGGCACAACCGTGTCCTGGACAACTACCCCATGCCCATTGGCCACTTCTGGCGTGGTCTGCCCAGCGACATCAGTGCTGCCTACGAGCGCCAGGATGGTCGTTTTGTCTTTTTCAAAGGTGAGCTGGGGCCGGCGTCGGGGAGGGGCTGAGCAGCTTCCTGCCCTGACCTCTGGCCCAGCTGGACGTGAGGGAAGAGGAGGGGCAGAGGGCTGTGGTTCTTGTCTCCATCTCTGTCCCCACTCTGAGCTCACTCTGGGAGGATGGGGACACCTGAGGGCAGTGACCGCACCTAGTGGTGAGGGGTGGGGAGGCAGATAGAGGCCAGGAGTATCAGGTGGACCTGGGACTGTGGAGTCTGGAGCCTCAGATCAGGGGTGAGTGTCTGTCCCTCTTTGGCTGCACAAGGGCATGGCCCCATAAGAGCAGGTCCTCAGGAGAGCAGGTCCCCAGGCCCACTTTGGGGCAGGAATTCTGTGGTCTGGCTGCAGGCCCTGAGGGGCAGGGCCCTGGTGGACGACTGGGTCTCCAGCCCTGCTAGCTCCTGCCCAGGGGAGGTTGGAGGTCCCAGGGGACAAGGCCAGTAAGGTGACCCGGGGCCAGGCAGAGGCCCCACTCCCCTGCCTGTGCAGGAACTCTGAGGGGGTTCCCATGGGGGTGAAGGGCTGTGTGGGTGCGTGGGTGTGTCTGGGTGTGAGTGACTAAGACGTGTGTGTCGCAGATGTCTGCGACAGCACAGCTTCCAGGGTGTGGACCTGGGGAGGTGCGCTGTACCTGGTCCTGGCATGCGGATGTCCACCTGTCGTGTGGACAGTGCTGAGTTCTTCTGTGCGTGTGTTGAGATGATGGGTTTGTGGGCCCAGAAAAGCACTTCCTGAACCCCCACCCTACGCACAGCCTCCCCCCAGGCCCTCCTCACCCACCTCCCGCCCCTCCTGTAGGTGACCGCTACTGGCTCTTCCGAGAGGCCAATCTAGAGCCTGGCTACCCACAGCCGCTGACCAGCTATGGCCTGGGCATCCCCTATGACCGCATCGACACGGCCATTTGGTGGGAGCCCACGGGCCACACCTTCTTCTTCCAAGAGGACAGGTGAGTGGCACACCCCTCCCCTAAAGGGGGGAGTCCCCAACCAGACTCTCCTGCCCCCTGCAAGGCCCCACAGTAAGAGCCCACTTCCTGTGGGGGTGGGCCCTGCCCAAGCAGGGTCTCCAGGTCCATCGCTGGTGCTTCCCGTCACAGGTACTGGCGCTTCAACGAGGAGACACAGCATGGAGACCCCGGCTACCCCAAGCCCATCAGTGTCTGGCAGGGGATCCCTGCGTCCCCCAAAGGGGCCTTCCTGAGCAACGATGCAGGTACCAGGCCAGCCCCCTCCCAGAGTGCCCAGTGCTCACTCCACCCTCTGCTGCATGCACAGGAGACATAGGTGCAGGAGTCCTTCAGCATCGCCACATAGTGTATGGGGACAGCTGCGTCAGGCCTGGGCCTGGAGCTTCCTGGGCATTACCTCCTGGCCCTCCCCCTTGTGAGGACAGGCACACTAGACCAGAGACTTGAGCAAAGCACCTCAAAGCTCACAGCTAGGAAGCTATATAGTCCAGGCCACTGCCCAGGCCAGCCCGGGTCCAGACCTGGAGCTCGGAACTGTCTGCTGCCCCCAGGGTCCAGCTCCACACAGCCTCCAGGGAGCCTCGAGCTGGAAAGGGTGGGCTTGGCTCAGTATGGGGGGCAAAGTCTCTGGGTGTCACTTACCCACCTGGAAGGGAAGTCAGGGTTATCATCCTAACCCAGGGACAAGGGGCTGTGGCTCTTGCATTTCACCAGCAGCGTCTCTGGTGCATTTTTATTTTTTTAATTTTTTGATACTGGGGATTGAACTCAGGGGCACTCGACCACTGAGCCACATCCCCAGCCCTATTTTGTATTTTATTTAGTGACAGGATCTCACTGAGTTTGCTTATTGCCTCGCTTTTGCTGAGGCTGGCTTTGAACTCACTATCCTCCTGTCTCAGTCTCCCGAGCCCCTGGTGCACCACCACACCCAGCCTCTGAGGCATTTAGAAAAACCATTAGCCCTGGTTATTGGTTCTAGATTCTCTAGCTCAGAGGAGACCCGGCTTGTACTCAGTGTGGTCACACGGCTTCCGTGGGGGGTGTCCCTCTGCAGCTGCTCTGATCTCATTGTGTTCAGCAGAGCACAGACTCACCCTCACTTCAAACCTGGCCCTTCCCGGTATCAAGGGGACACAGGCAAGGTGCCCAAGGCCAGAGAGCTAGTCCAAGGCAGCCGCGAGTTCCGCTCCGGGTCCATGCAGGCTCAAGGCCACGTTGCCTGCTGCACAGACCTTCCCGTGTGGGAGGAAGCTGATGCCTGGACGGGTCAGCAGTTCCCTGACAGCAGCCCCCAACCCAGCAGAATGTACCCCATTGGGTTCTCGCCAGGCCCTAACCCAAGCCCTTCTGAGCCTCAGTTTAGCTCCTGTCAGGTGGGAAAATGGCAGATTTGAAAATGTTCAGGAAAGCAAGTGAGAAGACGGGAGTGTGTTTTGTCTGTTCTTGGCACTGGGGACGGAACCCAGCACCTGGGGCGCGCTAAGCCGGCGCTGTGCCCCTGAGCTACCCCCAGCCTCGAGGAGGGGGTCTTAAACCTGGGGCCCCTTCGTCCATCGGTCATCTTTGAGGGTCGCTGGCGGGTGGGTGGGCCTGGCCTGGAGCACTCTGGCCTTCTCGTCCCCGCAGCCTACACCTACTTCTACAAGGGCACCAAGTACTGGAAATTCGACAACGAGCGCCTGCGGATGGAGCCCGGCTACCCCAAGTCCATCCTGAGGGACTTCATGGGCTGCCAGGAGCAGGTGGAGCCCGGACCGCGCTGGCCTGATGTAGCCCGTCCACCCTTCAACCCTGACGGGGGTGTGGAGCCCGGGGTGGACGGGGACAGTGCAGAGGGTGACACGGGGGATGGGGCCGGGACAGATAAGGACGAGGACGGGGGCAGCCGCGTGGTGGTGCAGATGGAGGAGGTGGCGCGGACGGTGAACGTGGTCATGGTGCTGGTGCCGCTGCTGCTGCTGCTCTGCGTCCTGGGCCTGGCCTATGCCCTGGTGCAGATGCAGCGCAAGGGTGCGCCCCGCGTGCTGCTCTACTGCAAGCGCTCCCTGCAGGAGTGGGTGTGACCGCCCTGCCCCGCCCGGTGCTGGGGGGCCGGGGTGGCACTGTGGTTCCCAGGCGGCTCCCTGGGGCACCCCAGCAAGCAACAGCTGTGGGGTCCTTCCGTCTGCACACCTGTCCTGTCTGTCCTTTATTTATGCCTAGGGATATTTTTTTTTTAATTGGCACCTTAACTGAGCATTTGTTTTCTTTCCTGACCAGAGCAGAGGGCTTAGAATTTTCTAAATGTTCTTCTGCGCCAGTCAGGGAAGCCAGCCCTCATCCATCTGTGGCTTGGCCACAGTCAGAGGAACAAGGGACAGAGACCCACCTCTGGGAGGTGGCACAAGGGTTGTGGAACTTGTTCCAATCCTGGCCGTACCCAGGGGCCCTGTTTGTCTTGAAGGGATCTAGCTGGGTCCCCACCTTCCTGAGTCTCTCTGCCTTAGGATGAGCTTTTCACCCTGGGGCAGCCCCCAGCCAGGAGTGGTCCACTGGCCTCTGAGTCACATCTCACCTCCTCCCCAGCCCACAGACAGCCCCAGCAGCCTGCTCCCCATCCCCTGGTCAGCTGGCAGCTCCCACATCCCCTTCGGCCGCACCTCCTTCCCTCTTGGGAAGGGGCCCTGGGCCTGCCTCACCAAGGACCAAAGGGAGTCTGCCAAGGGCCTCCCCCAGCACTACCACTGACCTTGCCCAGCCTGGATATCCATCTCTCAGCTGTGACCCATCTGCTCCCTCCCTGGGCCCCCCACCCTCTCCCTCTCACATCACATCCTCAGGAGCCTGCACCAGTTTCAGCCTTCTGCTGCCAGTGTTCCCAACCCTTGCAGTGAGAGGGGATTGGCCAGTTCCTGGGCTGGGACAGTGAGTACCAGACAGGTGCCTGTAATAGTGGGGTGCCCGCAGTGCTACAAGTCAGGCTTCGGGGTTCCCTTGACTCCAGCTCCCTCTCCCCGGGGGACACAGGCCAGCAGCTTATCCCCCACGAGAGCCCCCTGTGGCCCGGCAGTTCTCCTGGGCTCGGCCTGGGGGTGGACGGGTGTTCCTCTACTCTTTTCCTTCCCAAAGTCAGCAGGAGGCTGAAGCTGCTGTGGGAAATGGTACTGTACAGCTGGCTCCGTCCCCTCTGCTGCCCCCAAGTCCTGAGCAAGTGGGCTGTGCCACCCAGGATCCCTGAGGGCACTGGGGGCGGGGAGGGGGCGTTCTGCCAGCCTCTCTTGACTTGGTGCTGAGTGCGAGTCCAAGAGCTGCCCCCAGTCATGATGACCTCTGCAGAACCGGAGAGCCAGCGAGGGGTGGGCGTGGAGGGCTGGGTGTCCACCCCCTCTGTATATTTCTGCAAATAATCTGCACTGATTAAATATACAGCCAGCGAGTGTGGCCTTGTTTGTGAGAGGCCTTGGCCTACAGGTGGCAGGGGGTCAAGTCCAAGGACGAGGGGGCTCGCCCCAGTGCTCAGGAGACCTGTCTGCAGTGCACTGCAGGCTCCTTCCCATTGACCTTTGGAAACAATGCCTGGGAGGACCAGTGTTTGGGGGCGGTGGGAGGTGGCTGCCCTCATGGGCCATAGGAGGGAGTGGCAGGACCCGGGGTCAGCCTGGGTGAGGCGGGGAGGGATGTGGAATTTCTTTGCTGGTCATTGGTGGAGAGGAAGGAGGCCAGCTTCCCACATCCCTCCACATCTAGGAATGGACGGAGCCGGCCAGGCCACCCATCCTCCACCCAGCCACACGGGGTTCTGGGTGGCCTGAGGCCTGCCGGGAACAGGGGCCCAGAGCTGGGCACAAGAGAATTGGGAAATAGGTCCACTTTGGTTCCAGCACCTCCCCTCACCACACACTCTATCCAGACCTGCCATCTCATCCTCGGAGAAGCAGGAAATCCCTCCGCGGGCCTCTGCTTAGGCTATAGACGATGATGCAGGGAGCAGAGGCCCAGGCGCAGCTGGCCCGCGGCGGGGGTTCCTATGACCAGAGGTCTGCCTCAGACCCCCCACGTCCACGCCCCCAGCCCGGCCTATCGGGAGCTCGCTGGGCCCCCAGGAATGCAGTGATCAGCCCTGGAGGGCCCCCCTCAATCTTGGAGCAGGCAGGGTCCCTCAGCCTGTTCCGAGCCCAGTCCTCCCCCACTTCCTCTCTCTGCTGCCTCTGGAAGCCGAGGCTGGCAACCCATCTAGGAAGCGGCCTTCGAGCCCCCACCCCAGGGCCTCTGCAGAGGCAGAGGGTCCAGGGGCCAGGGAGGCACCATCTCAGCTTCCCAGTTGCGGAAGCCACAGGTCCCCACCCTGGCCTGCCTTCTGCCCACAGCCCTGGGTTACAGAGGTCACCAGGCAGGTGGAGGGTAGTGTAGGGCCAGGTACAGGAAGAGGATGGGACCTCTCTTACGCCCTTCCTCAGAGCCAAGGCCAAAGGAGAGACTTGGCAGAGCCTCTGCTGCTCAGGAGACTACCCCAGCAGCTCCCCCAGGCTCTCAGCTGCAACCCAGAGCATCTCAGTGGGCGGAACCCCAGGCCATCTAGGAGTGCTGTCGTCCTCACTCAGGGTCTGAGGGGCTTCTAGGAGCAAGGGGTGATACCTAGAGTCCAGGTCTGCCTGGGGCCTTACCTACCTCCTCCCAGGACTGAACAGTAATCTGCATCTTTAAATGTTTGGTTTTCAAAACGTGACTATAAGGCCGGCCGGGTGCAGTGGCACATGCCTGTAATCCCAGCAGCTCAGGAGACTGAGGCAGGAGGATCGTGAGTTCAAAGCCAGCCTTAGCAATGGCGAGGCCCTAAGCAACTCAGTGAGACCCTATCTCTCAATAAAATACAAATAAGGCTGGGGATGGGGCTCAGTGGTCGAGTGCCCCTGAGATCAACCCCTGGTACCAAAAAAAAGTGACTCTAACTTAAACTCCTCTTGGATTCCCCCAGAGGCTCCATTTCCTCTTCATCTTTCTTTCTTTACATTTTGCTAACACCCAAGTTGAGAAAATTAAGATATTCAAGACAAACACAAAGAAAGGGCTGAGGTCTGGCTCAGTTGTACAGAGCTTGCCTAGAGTCCCTAAGGCCCTGGGTGCCATCCCCAGCACTCAAATGAACAAAGAGGCACAGCCATCACCCTCCAGACCATTGGGTGTTTCCTGCCAGCCCTTCCCTGTCATGGTGCAGCTGGGAGCTGCAGAGTCCAAACGTCCAGGGCTGGAGCCCTGACCTGCGGTACAGAGCCTCAGTGGAGGGGTGACACCATCTGGGTCCACTGCAGGATGCAGAGGCTGCAGGTTGCCGGTGACGGTGCTCACTGGGCACGTGCTAACTGGTCTTGACCCTAGCTGACTAGCATGCTCCCCACCCACATTTTACTCAAGAGGAAAGTAGGGCTCAGAGAGGGGAAGTGACTTGATCAAGGTCACACAGCCGGGCAATCACCATGCTGGGATCAGTCTCCAACAGACCAAGCCCACCCCACCTCGTGCTGCTGGGGAATTCGGACAGAGATTGAGGAGACGCTGTTCCCCCAGCCCCGTTCTATGGACCCAGGACCCCAGGTCTCCAACAGAGCCTCCTTTCATGCCGGGGCTGGGCCGAGATGGCCGCTTCCTTTCCTCCCATTTGGCAGAAAGCCTCTTTGTCATGGTGCACACAGAGGGCTTTCTCTAACCCACAGAAGGAGTGGCCGGCTTCCCGTCCATCCCCAACCACCCAAGCCACCGAGGGACCAGCAGCAGGTGTCTCAGAGGAGCAGGGCTTCCTGCCCCTGTGTCCTGCCAGGCCCCGTGTCTCCCACCCCCAATCCAAGAAACCACTCCAGGCAGTGGGTCAGCTGTCCCTGCAGCAACTCTGGGGATGCCAGGCCTCGGGGAACTTTCAGGGCACCACAGTCCATCCACCCTCAGCCTGCTGCTCATGACCCACCCAACACTGGCAGAGGCCCCAGCCAGGCCTGCCCTGACCCCAATGTCCCCATCCCCACTTAGCATTTCGCCTTTGCTGATGCTGTTCCTGGAAAGCCCTTCCCTGCACACTTCATCCTGTGCAAAAGGCATAGATCTGGGCCCAGATCACAGGTTACCTTTCCTGCATTCCCACCCTCCCTCCTCGGGGTGGGTGAGTGGCCTTCCGCCTCCACCTTTCCCAGCGCCCTCGCTCATCTTGACCCTCCTGAGCTCCACCTGCCCATTGTTACAGGCACCCAGACACTGACCATGGCTCTGTCATTCACTGGCTGTGTGTCTTTGGGCTAGTCACTTCCCCTCTCTGAGCCCAATTGCCTATTTCATACAATTGTGAAACTCAGTATGAAACTCGACGGGATTAACACTTAGAGACACCTGGAAGAGCATCTGGCTCTGAGAACTCTCAAGAGTGCGAGGTGAATATCCCTGTTGGAAGTACAGGTACCTGGTGGCACGGGCCATGTCACTTCCCTGCTTCTCTGTGACTGTGGGATGAGGTCAAAGGTTGACACACTAGAGGACAGGTGCCTGGGAGGAGGGACATTCTTGTCCCACCCCTTCCCTCCCAGCTGCTGGGGCCCCACCCTGTCCCACCCCAGAGCCTTCCTCCTGGCAGCCAGCCGACTTCCCAGGCCCCGGCGGGCGCAGGCCCCCCAGGCTCAGGTTTCCTCTCCAAGTGCCTCGGCACCTCCTGCCCCGCGTTTTCCACCCACCTCAGTCTTTGCCAGAAATAGCCTCTGGTCTCCACTCGGCCTGCAGCCAAGCTAGGAAGGCCCCTCCTGACAAACGGGCTCACTCCCCACCCAGCACAGGTCCCGGGGGAAAAACTAGAATCCAGTGAGAAACAGAATTAAGAAAGAAGGAGAGGGATGTAGCTCAGCTGGTAGAGGCCTCCTGGTGTGCTCAGCCCTCCGCACCACGAAGAGAAAGAGAAATAGAAGGAGCCTGTAGGAAGGGAAGGGCAGCTGTGCCCAATGATTTCATCCAAAGATCATCAGAGTGACCCTCAAACCTGCAGTCTCTGGCCAGATGAGCCTCCTCCACAGACGGGCTCCGAAGTGGGCAAGCCCTCATCTGGCTTCCTAGGACTGTGGGGGGGGGAGAATGGAACTGTCTGTTGGAATCGCTGAGCTGCTGGGAGGTGAGCCTGGAGCCACCGATGGGTCATTTTGCCACCAGATAAAGAACCTTTCTCAGAGAGAGGCCAGCACCGAGGAAAACGGAACCTTGAAAAGAGAGATTCTGAAGGCGCTGGGACCGCAGCTGTGCGCCTCTGCAGCGGGTCCCAACCCCTCTCCGTCTGAAACCCGTGTGGGTCGTTGCTGGGTTTGTTCTTGTTTGGGTTTTTAGCTTAATGCATTTTTCTTGGCCATCGGGGACTCCCTGGGGTCACAGAGCACATGTTCCTTCCACCTCAAATGTTGACTGAGAGTCAGGGCTCACTGTGGGGTCCCCTGCACAACCCCCCGCCTTGATGACGTGGCCTGAGACAGCAGAGCCCTTGGGATCCAGTGGTCAGAGGGGGTGGGGGAGGGGAGCATTGACGGTTGCAGAAAACCCGGATGCCAACCCTGACGGACACGAGGGGACCCAAGGGAGCAGAGGTGGGGCGCACGCCTTCGTCCCCTTACTCCGGAGGCTTACTTTGGCTGGCAGATTTGGAGGTCCCAGTTTATGATCGATTGGTGCCATCACTTTGGGCCTGGGTAAGGCAGCACATGATAGCAGGGTTGGTCCCCCATGGACCCCTCAATGGACATGGAGCAAAACTGCTCATTCCACGGCCAGGGAGTGACCACTGGAGACCACAGTCCTCTCCAACAGCACAGCCCAGTGCTTTCCAGAAGTCCTGACCTGGCATAGGCTCCCCACCACTCATTGCACCACCCTGGGGACCAACGCGTTAACACACAGACCTGTGGGGACACTGATCCAACCCCAGCATCTTTTGTGTATCCATTGAACATCTGTGGATGCCAGGGTGTCAGGCTAGGAGCCAGCCATGATAGCGCACAGACGCCCTCTGTGGGTTCACCTGCTGGGGGTGTTATGCTCGAATTCGGGACCCCCAAAGACCACCAGAGACCCAAGATCGATGTAAGCAGCAAAGAGGTGTTTATTGCGAGCTAGCTTGGTCCTCGGCGCTGAGAGGCCCCGAGCCCAGGGTTTGCAGCAGTTTTATACATTTTTTGGAGAAGGCAGGGACTTCACATACATCATGGCATCTCTTAGCAGGGTGGGAATGTGCCTAGGAGTGCTCTGTGGGTTTTTCCAAGGACAAAGGCCCTGTCCCTTCCTTGGACAGGCTTTGCTCTGAGATAGAGGCTGGTTTTTTGTGTAGGGGGTCGACCCCCCCACACACAAGGAAGCCCAGGAGCCCAGGCTGGACCCAGCCTGACCGCGCAGGACAGAAAGGAGCCCAGGAGGTGGGGTGGGGGTTCAGGGAGCAGAGCCTGGCCACACGGTGCGGTGACTTGTTCTAAGCCTGATGAGAGACCTTTGTACGTTTTGCTGAGCAACCTTTGCAAACATACATGGTTCTGTTTCCAGAGGAAGTCCTAGAGATGCAATGGCAGCCACAGGGTCCTAAGGCCTCCATGACATATGGGCAATTACCCTCCCAGGAGAACATGCCCCTGCTCCTCTGTCAAGTGGCTGAGTGCCTGTGCCCCTTCCACCACTGGGCAGGTGTGAGCATCTTACCATGATTGGCAAGACTAATAATGGTTCTATTTGCTGGTCTTATTTGCAATGCTCTGATCCCCACTGCATTTGAATGTTTTTATTACGGCTTCAATGTCAACACTTTGACAGGGTTTTGTAGGGTTTTTTTTCTCTTTCTTTCATACATGACAATAGTGGAATGCACTACATTCATTATTATCCATTCACAGCACAATTTTTCATAACTCTGTGGATGTAGCTCAGTTGGTGGAGTGCTAGCCTCACATGCACAAAGTCCTGGGGTCAATCCCCAGAACTGCCCCCCCCCACAAAAAAAATACAGCCAAGTCACATTGTTTACCTCCAAATCCCTGCTTTAACCAGCACATCACTAAGTTAAGCAAATATTCAAAATGTTGGCTCCAAATAATTTTTTTTTTCTTTTTTTAAGGGGAAGGGATGATTACCCTCTGGGCTCCAATGACCATTTTTCTTTTGAGGTATTTCTTCTTATTTATTCATAGAAACTCTTTATGGGGTGAGGAAGCTAATCCTATGTTAATCAATGAATTTGAGAGCCAGGAGGGTCTTAGTCCATGCCCCTGTGTACATATTGGTAAACTGAGGCACAGACAAGCCACACTGCTTCAGGAAGGAGCATGTGCCAGCTTCATCCATGACCTAGAGTGGCCCCTTCCCCTCCAGATGCCTATGGAACTCTCCCCCTGCCCCACCCCCAGTCCCTTAGCAAAGCCCCCCCAGTCCCATGGTTAAATTCCACAGAAAAACAATGACATATACTGCATATTTATCAGGTATAATTTAATTTTAGATTTTGTTGGTTTCTCTTCAAAGTCCTCACCTATTTATGGTGGGTTAGAGTTGACTATCAGTTGAGGAATGGGGTGTGGTATTATATTTTGGAGGATTTTTTCTTTTTAAGGATCAATGGTTTTCCAGATTCAGACAGTGGGATGTTGGTGGTGTTTGGCACACTCCTGCTATGGCAACGGGAGGACATCCTGACACCTGAGGATCTGTCACTGTGGTTTGAGGTCCATTGTTTTTAGAGAGCTTTGTTCCTCGGGGTGCAGCGGGGGGTGGGCTGTCTTCCCCTCACCCAGATACCAGGAAGGGCCACAGATCTTGGCCTGCGGGCTTGCAGCTTGTGAATATGTCCAGCCAGCAATCTGAGAAGCGGACCTCAGATGTTCAAGGAGCAGTGAGACAGATCAGCCAAAGTCCTGAGTCAAGCAGGACACGGTGGCACTGCCTATCATCTCAGCAACTTGGGAGGCTGAGGCAGGAGGATCGCAAACTTGAGGCCAGCCTCAGCAATTGAGCAAGGCCCTAAGCAACTTAGCAAGACCCTATCTCAAAATAAAAAATGAAACATAGGCTGGGGATGTGGCTCAGTGGTGATACTGCACCCCTGGATTCAATCCCTGGTACCAAAAAAAACATAGTCTCAGAGTGACAGCCCAGCTCTGCTTGGGCAACTTCCTTGAGCTCTCAGCTGCTGCTTCCTCTGCTGTAGAATGAGGATTCGATTCCCACAGTGGAGCTCGGAGTCAGAAAACAGACAGACTTGAATGTGTGCACACACAATGCTGTGCTTACTGTAGTGTCTCGGGATCTTAGCCTGCCTAGCACCCATCCTCCCATCACTTGGCTACAGACCTTGATTTTTCTCTGGGAAGCCACTCCTCCCCAACTTCAAATTCATGAGTTAACAAAAGGGTTCCCCTCCCCACGTTCCAGGGGCAAGGGGGACCAAAATAGAGTCAGTCCCCTACCCCTAACTTTATCCCTACCAGGGATGAACAGGAGGGTCAATCATCCCTGTCCTTCGCACACACCTGGGGACAGTCTATCTTAAAATGAGCATCACACAAGGGAATAGAGCCACAGACAGAAAGACACCTTGTTTGAGCCCCTGGATGCAGCCAGACCTGACTCCATACTCTTTTTGGAGAGCCAGTAAATATCCCTCTCTTTGGTCAAATCTCTTCATTCAAGTTGAAATTTCTATAACTCGTAACCAAATATATATATATATATATCCCAACACAATTGTTACTTTTCAGGTCTTTTCATTTTGTCACCAAAGTGCAGGACTCAAGGAAGGGAACAGACCTGTTCCAGGTCAGACAACAAATTAGCACCAGAGACAGAACCTGGAAGCCCAAACATGCCCATCTCTAACCACACTGCTCAGCTCGCTGGGGGCTGCCCCCAGGTCAGAGTCCCTGGAGTCCATGTGAACTTGCATGCAAACATCCATCGTCGCAAACACACGATCTGGTTCCTTTTCATAAATGAATCCTACAGAGCTTGAGAATCAGGACTAAAACACTGTATTTTCAAAACGTGGGGAAAGCTTTGGGGATAAAAATACTCATTCGGCTTTATTTGCAAGGGAAGTGACTGGAAGGAACCAGGCAGCGGGACGCGGGTTGAGCGGCGCTGGCGTGTTCTTTGATGAAGCACCATAGGATTTTGAGATGGTGATTCTGGAACCAGTTCAGGCAGCAACGTGGAAATGGATTTAGTACAAATTTAAGTGAAAAAGACAGGACAGAAATTGAACAATGATGGTTTTTAAAGAACCAATGAGCAGGAGAAAAATGAGGAAGAAAAATGGCTGGCAGGGTTAGATTTTGTATTGGGGCAGTGGGACAATGGGTAGCTTCTCTTCTCTCTTTGATCTATTCTTTTTTTATTTTTGGTACCTGGAATTGAACCCAGGGGCACTTAACCACTGAGCCACATCCCCAGCCCTTTTTTGTGTGTGTTTTATGTAGACAGGCAGGGTCTCACTGAGTCACTCAGGGCCTTGCTGAATTGCTGAGGCTGGCTTTGAACTTGTGATCCTCCTGCCTCAGCCTCCCGAGCAGCTGGGACTACAGCTGTGCCACCATGACTACTGGGTGATCTTTTCTTTCTTTCTTTTTTTTCTTTTCTTTTTTTTTTTTTTTTTTTTTTTTGGTAGTTGTAGATGGACCAGATGCCTTTATTTTATTTGTTTATTTGTATATGGTGCTCAGGATCGGACCCAGTGCCTTATGCAGCTAGGCAAGCGCTCTGCCACTGAGCTCCAGCTCCAGCCCTGATCTATTCTTAATAATGTGCTTTTGCTGCTTTTATTATGAAAAAGGTAGACTTATGGGTTGTGTTTTTTTTTTTTTTTGTACTGAGGATTGAATCCAGAGGTGTTTTACTACGTCCCCAGCTTCCCCGCCCCCCCATTCTTTCTTTCTTTCTTTTTTTATTTTGTGAGAGGTTGTCTTGCTAAATTGCTTAGGGCCTTGCTAAATTGCTGAGGCTGACCTTGAACTTGCGATCCTCCTGCTTCAGCCTCCCAAGGATTACAGGCATGTGCCACTGCACCCAGCAACTTGAGTATCTGTTTATTTGTTTGCTGCCGGAGATGAAACCCTGCCTCATACACGCTATGGGCACATGCTCCCCGTTAGCTACACCCTAGTGTTTTTTACACTATCGGTAGCCCTTTCATATAGACACATAAGCAAAAAGATGTTTTGATTTTTTTTTTCATGGAACAAGATAGCATAAGGGCTTTGATATGTAAATCAAAATCAAACAGAAACAGGGACACTAAGCACAGGTATAACTGAAGAACAGACTTCTCAGAATGGCAAATCTATGCTTTGGATGGCCAAGCAGAGAGACATTCTGGCAGGGAGGAGGGTGCAGGGTTTGAACATCCCCCCCTAAAACTCATATTGAAATTTAACCACCATTATAACAATATTAAGAGGTGGGCCTCACCTGTAATCCCAACTATTCTGGAGGCCGAGGCAGGAGGATCACAAATTCAAGGCCAGCTTGGGTAATTTATTAAGAACCTGTTTCAGGGCTGGGGCTGTAGCTCAGTGGTAGAGCACTTGCCTAGCACGTGTGTGAGGAACTGGGTTCAATCCTCAGCACCACATAAAAATAAATAAAATAAAGGTATTTTCTAAAAAACCAAAACCTATGTCAAAATTTTAAAAAGGGAGGAGGATGTGTCTCAGTGGTAGACTTCCATTGGGTACCATCCTCAGTACCATTAAAAAAAAAAAAAAAAAGGTGGTAACTTTAAGAGGAGGTTAGGTGGAATCTTTAAAGATAGATTAATGTCTTCTCCACAGTAGGGTTAGTTACTAAGGGAGTGGTTTCTCCTCTCCACCTCCAGGGCTGGGGATTGAACGCAGGGCCTCATGCATACTAAGCAGAAGCTCTAACACTCAGCTACATCCCGGTTCTGGAAGTAGGTTCTTGATAAAATGGATGAGTTCAGCCCGATTCTCTCTCCCTGTTTTTTACATTTGCCTCATTGGATTCCAGGACTAGACCTTGCACTTCCCGGGATCCTGAACCAAGACAATAAACTTCTGTTTATAAATGAATCAGTCTGTGGTGTTCTGTTATAGCAGCAGAACATGGACTAAGACAGACTAGAGAAGGGCTATTTGGTTTGAGTCTTGAAGGATGGAAGGATCTGGAACAATAAGGAAAAGACAGGTGTGAAAGGAGAAATGGCACAGGTCAGTGTACAGAGGCTGAGGTGAATGAGAAAATTGAGGCCTGGCTGTCAGAGAGGACTCAGGGTCTGGACTTGCCAGAGGCATTTCAGAAATGTAAAGTTAGGCCAAAGTACTAGGGGTCTCCAAGGCTGTGCCAGGCCTCAGGCTCCCCACATCCCTTTCTAGAAGGGCACAGTCTAGCCCTGGCTAGGGTCAACTCCCTGAACATCCCTCCAGGGCAGCATCCCTCACGGATGGAGGGGGACCCCAGGGCCCTGAGTGAACAGGCCCCGTGAGGCCCTGCTTCAGCTTTCCAGAGCACCTGGTCCACCCTCTAATTGGGAAAAGGAGCCATGGCCGCATGAGAGTTAGAAGCAGAGTTAGACGTGGCCACCAAGGAAGCGTAGGTCCCAGCTCTCTCCATCATTCATTGGTGCTCTCTGCACACCTGTTCCACGTTTAAAATGCAAATGATACAGAGAAGGCCAATGCCAGGCCCCTCTCACTCCGCAGAGGTTCCAGAGCACGGCTGCGCATTTACAAATCCTAGACCCCAGCATCTGTTTTGTGGCGGTTGGCTTAACATAAACGCTAGCTAGGTCCTGGGGCTTCTTTCACCCAATACATCCCAGGCACCTTTCCATGTCAACACTTAACTGGTTCTTTTGAATCGCTGCCCCTTGGAACAGTAAAGATCACTAGGGATAAAGGTAGCAACCTCTCCCCTCCTTGAGTCCCTGAATAACTGCATGGAGCAGAGGACTCCAACCTGCGTTGGCTGCTTAGCCTGAGCAATATACAGCTCTGTGCTGTGCTGCATCGTGGAGATTTCGGAGGTAAGTTGTTTCTGCAGCTTAACGTTACCTATCCTGACTGGCAGCTTATGGGCTAACAAAATTTTCCCAAAATTCCCCTCACCAATCAGTTGCTCCCCTTCACATTACACACCATAATGCAATTAATAACCCCTGTGTGCCTCTCGAGCATCCTGGAGAGCATTTCTCTGGGTTCTTCTCCATTTGCCTGCCTACAGGCACCTGCTCTGCCCTGGTTGGCCCCCTGGGCTGCATTTCCCAGTGGGTGCCCTTCCCCTTTGGCTTCTGGCTGGGTTCCAACCGAGGGAAGCACCAGCCAATAAACTGGGAGGCTGGAGGAGAGACCGGGAAGTACTCTTCTCACTTCATGCTGCATAGGCACAGAGTATGGCCAGTGACTGTGCCTCCCCCAAATACAGTTCCAAGCAAGCCAAGGGCAGCCAAAGCTCCCGCCAGGTTCTAACCTCCTTCCCTTCCTTTACCCTCCCAGCCTGAGGTGGCAGTGGGCCTCCACCGTGCTGCTTCCATACTCTGACATCCCTGGTAGAACACGGTGACCTTGACCACACTTTTTGTTTTTTTCTTTGGATGCTGGGGATTAAACCAGGGCCTGGCACATGCTAGGCAAGCGCTCTGCCACTGAGCCCCAGCCCCTGAACACACCTCTTTATGTTATGAAAACTGCGCTTTTTGTTTGACCCATATGGAGAGTTCTATATCCTGATACATCTGGAGACAAGGTGAAATTCCCAGACCCCCAGAAATAGGTGTTGCCTTTTTTATTTATTCATTCATTTAATTTATTTGGTACTGAGGATTGCACCCTGAGGTACATACATCCCCAGCTCTTTTTATTTATATTTTAAGACAAGATCCCACTACATGGTCAAGGCCTGCCTCGAACTCATGATTCTCCTACCCCAGCCTCGAGAGTCTGGGGTAGTGAGATGGGGACATGGGGCTTCCTCCATGGGGTCAGAGGTCTGACCGCTGAGATGCCACCTCTGGCTCTGAGGGCATGTCCTGGCTGATCAACAGTCCTCACACTGGGACGCCCAGGATCACCTCTGGCTAGACACATGCCCACAAAAGGGGCCCAGGCCAATACCAGCCACTGCCAGCTGAGACCAGTCCGGGCCACCTGCCCCTGTCCTGCTCAAAGGCAGGACAGAAACCTGACTAGCATGTTTTCCCCAACCCGAGAGTTTCGGCCCCTCTCGGGGGACTGTTTGTGTTTCGGGTCATGCTACTGACTGGCCCCACCCCTTCTTGCCTCTGCCAAGCTGACATTCCCCAGGCTGCCAGGCCTCCAAGAAACGGCAGCTCCTGCCCTGAGCTGCCCAGTGGGGATCTCCTTTTCCTATTCCAGACACTTCTACGGCCTCCGTCACATTTCATCCTCTGAACACGGTCCGGCAATGGGAGCACTGCGTCCATGCTGATGGGGAGCTGGGGCTCAGCCGGATGGCGGCTTACCCAAGGTCACACAGCACATCAGGGGTTGGGGTACCAGGAAAATTGGCCCTCAGCCCAGAATACAGACCCTGGCCCACAGCTGAACCACTGGACAGGGATCAGGCCTGGTTACCAACTCCTGTCCAGTTCATTCATCCATTCAGCAAATATGGGTATTCACTGAGCCCCCCACTCAGGGCTTGGTGCTCTGCCCGAACCAACCCACTGCCTGCTCTTGTGAAGTTCTGCAGAATCCTGGCCACTGCAGGCCATTCATATATCACCATGACTGCTTCCTTCTCCAGGAGCAGAGTGCAGACACCCCAGAGAGCGTGTGGCTCCCAAGCCTAAAAATGTTATCACCTTTTTTGGGAGCTGGGGGTACTGGGGATTGAACTCAGGGGCACTCAACCACTGAGCCCCATCCCCAGCCCTATTTTGCATTTGATTTAGAGACAGGGTCTCCCTGAGTTGCTTAGCACCTTGCTTTTGGTGAGGCTGGCTTTGAACTCGTGATCCTCCTTCCCCAGTCTCCAGAGCCGCTATGTGCACCACTGCGCCTGCCTGGCTCACCTGACTTTTTATAAAAGAGAGAGAGAGGGGGAGGGAGGGGGAGAGAGAGAGAGAGAGAGAGAAAGTTTGCCCAGGAGGGGCTGGGGATGTGGCTCAAGCGGTAGCGCACTCGCCTGGCATGCGTGCTGCCGGATTTGATCCTCAGCACCACATACAAACAAAGATGTTGTGTCCGCCGAAAACTAAAATAAATAAATAAATATTTTTTTAAAAAAAAAAAAAAGAAAGTTTGCCCAGGAATCACATTATGACTTTCTAGGCACTTCTGTATTCACCAGCCCCTCCTCATTAACATAAATAAATAAATTAATTAATTTAAAAATAATGAACATATAATTTTATATATTATATGCACATGCACACAACTTTTTAATTTTATGACTATTGATAAAAAGACTATTATAAACCAGTTCAGATTATATTTTTATTTTTCTAATGATTTTTTAAAAAACTTTAGACATTTCTTTGGGCTCCTTAAAATAACACGAGCTCTGGGCACTGGTCTGCTGTGCCTCATGAGAAGGGGCCCTGACAGTGGCCACAGAGTGAGTCCCTCCATGGCTGAGCCCTAAAGGAGACTCCCACTAGGATCAGCTCCTCAGAGGCAGGGAGAAGTTGTCACGGCTTTGAAGGGAACCACTAAGGACTCAGACAAAATTTTTGCTGATTTCTATTGGAATGAAAATTTTGATTCCTTTTCCAATTCCTATTTTTCAAAGTTTTCAACTTTTTCGCTTTTTAGGGGAGAAAACAAATGCACATGGGTTTTTAATGTTGTGAATGTCCCAAATCTGATCTGCAAAGGAATGTAAGCGTCCCTCCCACCCCAGAGCCCCCAGCCCCTTTCCACCACTGTCTGAGAGAAGAAGAGACGGACACACAGGGTCTCCCATCTGGGCTGTTCCGTGCTTGCTTTCTTCCTCCTTAAATCTACGTTCCCAAGTGTAGATTCACCTTTTAAAAAATGCCTCTGAAGTATCCCATTGAGTGCATTTGCCCCAATTTGGACATTTCGGCATTTCCAGTCTTTTTCTGTTACCATTGTCCAACAGTGAATGCTTCTGAATGGACCCACTATGCTGGAATATTGGGCAAGCATTCTTTTCTCTCCAAAAAAAAAAAAAAAAAAAAAAAAAGTCCTTAGAGGAGAGGGAGTCCCTGTATGTACAAATGCTCATAATGGCGCTCTCGTTACCTGATGCTTTCTGATCCCTTTATTTTAAACAAGGAAGTACTATTTGCAGGAGAGACAATAGCCTGAAGTGACCTCAGTGAATTCTAATTTGGGATGTTTGTGGCGGTCACCCAGCAGAATTCACTGGGGAGAAAAAGGAGGCAAAGATATTTGACACAGATTTAGTAAATTTTCCTGGGGATATGACTTCATAGTTGCAGTGTTAAATAACACTGTAAACAAACCTTTTAAAGATCCCGTTAGAGGGCAAAGCCTTAAATTTAAGAACTTCCACTCACCAGACACCATTAAGAGAATGAAAAGCAAGTCTCAGAGTGGGAGAAAATACTTGGCAATATATATATATATATATATATATATATATATATATATATATATATATATATATATATATATGTCCAACAAAAGTTTTATGTCCAAAATACAAAAAGAATTTCCACAAAACAATAAGGAAATGAAACAGATGACCCATGGAAAAAAATGGATAAAAGACTTGGACAGCACTTTATTTAAAAAGGATATCCCACTGATCAACAAACATGAAAGCAGGTCCAACTTCATAAGCTATCAGGCCGAGGCAAATAAAGACAACATAATACCACAACTGACCCACCAGAATGGCTAAAGTGAAAGACAGACAATACCAAGTGTTGACAAGGATGTGGCACAAGCAGAACTCTCATACACTGTTAATGAAGACAGAAATTGTACAACCTTTGAAATCCATTTGGCATCATCTATGTGACCTAAACACATGCGTCCTGCCTACCCAGCAGCTTCACCCAACAAAAATGCATTCATATATTCACGAAAAGGCAATGATAAGAATATTCGTAGCAGTTCTATTTTGAATAGCCAATGACTATAAATAAACCAAGGGTCCATCAACTCAGAATGGATAAATAAATTGTGGTATATGCATACAAAGGAATACTGCACTCCATTGAAAAATGAACATTATAACCTCGTGTAATGGCACAAAAAAATCTCAGAAACACAAGCAAAGGAAACCAAGTGCAAAGGAGTATTAAAAAATAAAAATGAGCCACAGCAAAGCAAGTTCCCTGTTCAGGACACAGACACAGAAGCTGAAGACCTGATCTAAAATGGAATTAGAGCCTGGTGGCACCAAAAGTCTCGCACAAGTGGAACCTGAGGGAGGAGAACAAGGCCTTGCATCATCAGCAGTTATAGAACAGGTGAGAAGCATCCACAAGTTCCACCTGGCCCCGTCCCAGGTGTAGACTATTCCACGAGACCCCCGGTTACAACAGCTCAGCCCTTATTCCTGCCTGGCCAATTAAATTCCTCAGCCACTGGCTGATCGGGAGGTGGATTTGAGCTGCCTCCAGACTCTTTGGCAGCCAGCTGTCAATAAAGCTTGTTCATGTTACAAAACCCAGTGTCCCCACAGTACTGCTGCTAGGTACGTCGGCCATGACCGCTTGATCAACATCACAAGTTTTTTGATTCCATTTATATAAAGATCAAAAACAGGCTGTTAGTTCTTCATCACTGTGACAAAATACTGAGAAAACAGCTTAAAAGGAGGCAAGGCTGACTCTGACTCACGGTTCCAGAGGCTGCAGACTCTGGTTTCTTAGCCCCTTGCTTTTGACTCAAGGGAACACATCACGGCCCAGTGCGCAGGGCAGAGGAAACCCACTCACCTCTGGGCCACAGGAGAAGAAAAATGGAGACAGAGAGAAGTGGAGCAGCATCCCAAGATCCTCCTCAAGGTCGCCTTCTGATGACCTCACTTCCTTCCACTAGGCCCCATTTCTTAGAGGTTTCATGGCCAACAGCCCACAGGCCCAAGACCAAGCCATAAACCCATGGTTCTTTGAGGGACATTTAAGATCTAAACCATAGCACAAGCCAAATTAGCCAGAAGGTGGAAAAACCCAAGTGCTCTTCACCAGATGAGTGGATAAAGGAAAGGTAACCTGTCCAAACAATGGAAATATTCTTTGGCCATTAAAAAGTTGGAATTCCAAGAATAAAACAACATGGATGAACCTGGAAACGATGCTAAGTGAAATAAGCCAGACAGTCACGATACTGTAAGGACTCTCCAGAATTGACAAATTCATCAAAAGCAGATTAGAAGTTACTAGGGGCTGGGATGATAGGAAATAAGGAATTATTGCTTTATGATCAGAGTCACCGTTTGGAATAATAGAAAAAGCTTTGGAAGAGATAGTGGGGATGGTTGCGCAACACTGAGAATAAAACTAATGCTATGAAATTCAGTTCTTCAGGTAGCTCAAATGGCAACTTTTAATAGACATATTTAAAATTTTCAACAAACTGCGCACAATGGTACATGCCTGTCATCCTAGTTACTTGAGAGGCTGAAGTGCGAGGATTGCAAGTTTGAGGCCAGCCTGGGCAATCGAGCAAGATCCTGTCTCAAAATTTAAATAAAAATATTTAAAAGACTGGTGAGTGGCAGAGGACCCCCTTGGTTCAATGCCCAGGACCAAAACAAACAATCCATCAAAATCCAGTGAAATTCTGAATCAAAGGAAGGTGCACTTTCAAGTCATCAACCTGTCCCCACGGAGGGAGCCCCTTTGAGAGCACGTGCTTTCCACGCGTCCTTCCAGCACCCTGGTCTCCCTCTCCGGGTGGACAGCGGGGCAACCTCTGTCCTGTGTTCTGAGACACAGCAGCCACCGCCCCTCAACGACGTCCCCTTTAAGACCCCTCGGCAGAGGTTCCCCCAAAAGATCTTTCACGACAGCTGTGTCCCGGGCTTGGAAGGTGGCGGGCCCCGCATCACGATGCTGGGTTGGGTCTCGACACGAGTTCGCCAGAGATTTGGTTTTTGAAAAGCGAATAAAGCAGCTGCCGGGAGGCTCCTGTGTCTCCACTGGGGTCTCTCGGGAAGGGTCCCTGAGACAAGGGTCGCAGTGACCCAGTCCTGTAGCTGATCCGTGCTCCGCGAGGGCCAGTGCAGCCGGGGGCGCGGGAAGGACAGGGGAGGCACAAGATGCAGGACGTGGTTGGCTCTACCCCTCGGTGGTCACAAGATCCAGGGATGGCCCATCAGCAGGTGCCAGCCGCAGGCGGCGGGATGAGTTCAGACGTGACCCTAGAAGCCCAAGGAGCCCCATCACGTCTAATGTCAAATTTCATGCTGCAGCCACTGGGGAGGTAGGTCTCATTTGGGGCCTGGGGGTATTGAGCCACTACTGGATGCCACCTTGCCCTCTTGATTGTGACCTGAGCACCACTGCCGGGGAAAGCCAGCAGAGCAGTGACATTGGTGACTTGGGCCACTGTTTGAGCCCTGGACGCGCCTGTGACCACGGTGAGCTCTACCTTGGCGCTCTTCATATACTGAACCAATAAACGCCCCGTGGAACTTCCATCGGAACCCACCAGTACTCCAAGACTCCCGACAAACTGGTGGATGGGAACAATCTGGGGGCTTCCCTGGCTCACGCATTTTGGGAGAAGTCATCAAACTGGGTCTCCCAGGGAGAGGGGCCCAGAAACGAGATGTTCTCCCCATCATGAGAAGGGGACGGATGTCACAGCTGCCACCCCCTGTCCCTCCTGCACCCCGAGTCCCTCCCCGCCACGCCAAGCTCCTCTCCCTTCTCCAGGCATGCTCTGGGTCTCGGTTCTGCTCTTCTTGTTTCTGGGGATCCCCACGCCTCCCATTCAACTGCACCCTCTTTGTGAGCCTGCCTGGACAAGACCCCGGACAGAATGACGGGTTCCTTCCTCTGTGCTCTGACTGTACCGTTTACGTCCTGTGTAACGCAGGGCTTGGCGCTTCACGCGAACACTCGTTCATTCATTCTTTGCTTCCATTTATTTCCCGAGTACCTTCTAGGTTCTCAGCCTGGCTGTGTGCATGGACCCGAGGTAGCCCCATCAAAGGCAATCTTGAAGTTCACACTGCAGCTGCTCGGGAGGTGGCGTTCATTTTCAGCAGGGCCTGTGAATACCCCAGGGAACAGCACAGTTCTCTGTCTTCATCTATCTTCAGCCAGGTGTAACCCCAGTGACTCCAGTGACTCAGGAGCCTAGGCAAGAGGATCGCAAGTTCAAGGCCAGCCTGGGCAACTTGGCCAGGTCCCATCTCAAAATAAAAAATAAAAAGGTTCAACCACCAATACCAAAAAAAAGTTATCTTCATGGAGCTTGTATTTTAGTAGAGGAACACATACAAATTCAGGAATCAGTAAACTCTACATGATGTACCTGGGAGTATGTGCTATAGAAAAATCCATCAGGGAAGGACCGTAGGAGAGCTGGAACGGGGGCAGGTGCACTTCTAAATAATATGGCCAGAGAAAGTTTCTTAGAAGATAATATTTGAGTCCGTGTTTGTCATTAGAAGATGATATACACTTAATTAGAAGATAATACACACTTCCTAAGGCCACTAGGAAGGGTAGTGGGTTGAATGTTTACCCTGAAAAGATGTGTCTTCTCACCCCACACCAGTGAATGGAACTCTTCAGAACATTAAGGCTCTCAAGATGAGATCATCCTGGATTATCCAAGTGAGCCATGGAGCATAATGAAATTTACCCTGCTGGTTTTTGGACGGCTTACCCACTTATTCTATTTTCTCCCTTTTGGAATAAATTGTCCATCCTGTGCCTTTCTGCCATTGGAGTTTGGGAGAAAATACCCTGTTTTCTAATTTCGCAGCTCCATAGGTAAAGAGGGATTCTACCTCAGGATAGATGGTACCCAGGTTCTCACCCATGCCCGATTTAGACAATGAGATTTGGGACATTTCTGAAAGGATGATCTTTCGATGAAATTGGATTTAAAGTTGATGCTGTCATGGATTGAGATTCAGGGTGGAGGGTGTTGGGATAAGGTGAATGTATGTCACACACTTGGGTTTTGGAGAACCAGTGTGGACTGTAGTTTTTTTGTTTTTTTTTTTAGAAAGAGTGAGAGAGAGAGGGAGAGAAAGAGAGAATTTTTTAACATTTATTTTTTTTAGTACTTGGCGGACACAACATTTTTGTTTGTACGTGGTGCTGAGGATCGAACCCGGGCCGCACGCATGCCAGGTGAGCTCGCTACCACTTGAGCCACATCCCCAGCCCCCAGGACTGTAGTGTTTTGAATAAAGACTCTCCAAAAAGGTATGCCCATGTCCTAGTCCCCAGAACCTGTGAATGTCACCTTATTTGGGAAAAGGATTCTTGCAGATGTCATTAAATGAAGACTCTCAAGATGAGAACATCCTGGATTATCCAGGTGAGTTCCAGATACACTAAATATCCTTGTGAGAAACACAAAAGTAAGGAAAGCTACCAGGAGACAGAGGCAGCCACCAACTGGACACCTGCAGCCACCAGAGCTGGAGCCTTTGGGGTGGTGGTGGTGGGAGGGTGCGTTTTGATTTTGAACTTCTGGCCTCCAGAACTTTCTGGAATTCTCCAAAAAGAACGATATTCTTTTGTTTAAGCCACCAAGTTTGTGATGGTTTGTTATGGCAGCCCCAGTAAACAAACATAAGAAGACAATCAAGTGGAAATCTGGGGAATGTTCAGCAAGACCAATTCTCAAGGACAAAGGACCCACGTCAGAGATCATGCTTGACGCGTTCTAGAAGAGCCATGGTCAGAGCGGCAGATTGAAGCAGAAGTGGGCGCAGAGAGGACGAGGGGACCGGATTGTATGAGATCTTGTAGAGCCTTGTCTTTTACCCTGAGTGCGGTGGAGCAGCAGAGGGGCCAGGGGATCAGACTTAACAACCTAAATAAACAAAGGCATGAATGGATGGGTGCACAGCAGCCACCCGTCACATCTCACACCTGCGTCTGACCACCCCGCTAAGGCGTGAGCAATTTGAGGCCAGGGACTGACTATGCCATGAATTTCTTTTTACATCCCTGTCTCATCCAACACTAATAATCAAAGAGCTCCTACGAATCAATAAGGAAAAGACCAAAGGACAGGCAAGAGAAGAAGAAGGAGACTGGCTCAATTGCATTCCTGGAGAAACTGCATTTTGTGAGAAATGAAAACAGATATCCCTGAAAGACTTGTATCTGAGTGTTCATAGCAGCTTTATCGATAAACAGAAATTCAGGCAGCTCAGGTGTCCTCCGACAAGAGAAGGGATAAACAACCGGCACATCCAAGAACGGACCATAATTCAACAATAAAAAGTAGCTGGCTGTTGCGATGATGTGGATACATGTCACACACATTATGTTGACAAAAGAAGCCAGCCACAAAGGCGTCCAAACTGTGTGATCCCCTTTATGGGAAGTTCCAGAACAGGAAAAGCTAATCCACAATGAAAACAGAAGACAGCGATGGCCTCTGGCACTGGAGGGACAGTGATGGATTAGGTCTGGGCAGGATATCTTTTTCCAGAGGTCATGTTCTCTATCATAATAAGGGCTGGGTTACATGGATGTACGTGTTTGTCGTAACCAAGTGGCACTTACGCTTAAGATGGTTACATTACCATGGGTAAATTGTACCCAGAGGTGGGGGCCAAAAAGGAACTGTGATGACTACTAACTAGTTAATGATACGTATTGCTAGGGGTGAACGGTACTGATGTCTGGAACTACTTTGAAATGTATTTTTTTTTAAAAAATAAGCCGTAATGGGCAGAGAGCCATGTGTCAAATGTTACTGCAGAACCTGAATAGTGGGTCGGTGGGTGTTCAGGGTGCAATTTTTTCTACTTTTCTGGGTGTTAAATGTTTTCTTTCTTTCTTTTTGGTACCAGGAATTGAACTTAGGGGCCACTGAGCCCCATCCCCAGCCCTATTTGTATTTTATTTAGTGCCTCTCTTTGGCTGAGGCTGGCTTTGAATTTGGGATCCTCCTGCCTCAGCCTCCAGAGCCACGTGCGCCACTGTGCCCAGCAAATGTTGTCATAATAAAGTGTCAGATGAGGAAAGACGCCCAGTGATAAAGGCTTTGCAGATTAGAAAGAGGCTCTGAATTCTATGCACTGAATTGTACGGCGCTGGAAAGCCTGTGCTTCCCGGCGTACGGGAGGGTGCGGGGTTGCCCTGGACTGTCCATGAATGCTTAGGGAGAGGGCCCTGCCCAAAGCCAGGGACCCTGATCCCCTGCAAGCTTCCTTCCTGTCCCCTCCCGCCCTGAGCATCTCATCCTCTACATATGGTGCACATACACAGTATAATATCCTGTTTTTCCTGCGGCATTAGATTATAGGCACATCCTGGCTTCTTTAAAACCTCTTTGTAAACACTGCTTGAAAGAAAACAGGTATTTCCAGACTTTTCTTTTTTAATGATGACAAAGGCCCCTGTAGAAAAGATAGCCAGCTCAGAAAAACACAAAGAAGAAAATAGCAGTCCCCTGCAGTCTCACCCCCTTGCCATTTTCCGGGACCTCTGCCTGTCTGTCCCCTGTGCATACAGACACTGCCACACTCCTCGGTGTGTCTGTGTGTGTGACACACCTACAGGCTCCTACAGGACCCCGTGTTTTGTTATTCGCTTTTCTATGTAATAGACTCCTTCTGGGATGTGTGTCTGCAGACTGCCTGCCTCTACCGAAGGCCACGCCTTGCTTTCATTGTCGTGGTCCAGGTGGGGTCCACCTGGCCTTTGCTGTGCTCCTTGGGGACCCCAGGTCGGGGGCATTAGAGATGGGCAGTCTTCTGGGGTCAGAGGGCCTCACTGATCCCGAGGGGCTCCCTGTGTTCCCTGGGCCTAGGCTGGCTGTCCCGGTCGCTCTCACCACTACCTGGCACCAGGGCTCTGAGTCACTCTCCCTTGTCCTGAGCTGCCCTCGGGGCCAGGTGAGGTGAGGTTAGGCCCTGAGTGCCCCAGAGAACTGTGGGAAGAGCAGTGTGTGGCCAGGGAGTCCTGCAAGTCTTTTGGCCCAAGACGTACCCTCGGACCAGCGCTGGGCCTGGAGGAAACCCCTGCGCACCGGGCCGCATTGTGTTGCAGGATTTCCCGTTTCCTGGCCGCCTAACCTATTTATGGGCCACAATAGATCCTTCCCAAGGGAGGCTTCTACTGTACTCAGGCCCAATCAATGAGGCCTCTGGACTCTGCCCACATAGAACAAGTCCAGCCTGGGATTGGCCCAGGGCAGGGACAATAAATGGGTGTCACTTTATGTGCTAACTTTGATAAATTGATAGAACCTGCCAGAGCACAGGATGGACAATTATGAGGCTCTCTCTGGGCACAATAGTCCATCAGAGACCGTGTGTGTGCAAGACAGTGATGACAAGTGACATGAACCCTCAGCCTCTGGCACTCTGTTGGGGGGTGGGGTGTCCCAACTTTTTTTCTAATATTACATCCCTCCTCCCTCCCTACCCCTGGCTTCCAGCTGTAGGCCCACTTCTTTCTTTAACCCTGCCTGCCTTTTCCTGCCCCAGGGCCTTTGCTCATATACTCTTTTGCCTAATATGTCTTTCCCCTCATCCTCAGCAATTATATCAGGCAAGATTTAGCAAATGGAGGAAATCCTATGGAGCCAATCTTCACTCAACCTCCAAGACCCCAATTCAAATGTCTTCCATTCTGGGAGCCTTTCCTGTGTCCCCAAACCTGGGCCACTCAGCCCTGCCACCAAGTAAATTTTGTGGGTGTCTTAGGTCAAGCTCCCCAGAAACCGAGTCTGAGATGGGAATTCTTGTGCAGGCAATTTGTTGAGAAACTCAAAGACCCTGTGAGGAAGTGAAGGAAAGAGGCAGGGCAGGGCAGAGGCTGAGCAAAGATGTGGCTGCAGAAGAAATCTGGCCACCGGATCCCACAGGGGGCTCTGGAGCTAAAGTGGCACCTGAGAAGCTATGGAATGCAGAGGAAAGGGGATAAGCCTGCTCTGTGCCCCTGTCCCTCAGCCTTGCTGTGAACCTGCCAGGCACATCCAGTGAGTGACACGTGTCCACAAATCAATGGCATCCCTCCAGAGAGGTGAGGGGATGGTCCCCAGCAGCCACAGCAGCTGGGGGGGGGTGCTAGTCTGGGGATCCCAGGAAACATGAATGGCGTCTGCCACGGGGTATCCATACCCCGCCCCCCAGGTGAGAGCTCCCAGGACTGGCTCCGTGTCCCAGGCTCCGTAGGATTCAGAGAAGCACTTGGCATCAGAGACACTAAGCTGAGCCCAGGGGGGGGACAGCAGCTTGAGGTCGGTCCTAGCTGTCTCCAAAGCCTGAGCCGAGGCTCGTGTGGGCACCTCCTGTCCTCCTACCTCCCCAGGTCATGTTGGACGGCCTGGCAGTGTGTCAAGCAGGCTCTGGGAAGGCCCTGGCCTCTGTGCAGATGTCCCAGACTACTCTCCAACACTGCCACTGTCCACGCCTCTCTCGGCCTCACACATCACCTCTAGATTGACAGCTCCCCCAAGCTCCTCCTTCTCTCGGAAGTCCCCAGGAATCACTCAGCCAAGGATCCGTTGCCCACTCTAATGACACCTTTAGGGTTTACATGACATAAGGTAGTTTTTGCAGGAGTCTAAATACCAGAAGCTTCAGAATAGTCTAAAAGGAAGTTTTGACTTCCCTTTTTTTTTTTTTGAGAGTTTTTCATATTTTATTTTTTTTTTAGTTATCGGCGGACACAACATCTTTGTTTTGTATGTGGTGCTGAGGATCGAACCCGGGCCGCACGCATACCAGGCGAGCGCGCTACCGCTTGAGCCACATCCCCAGCCCTTCCCTGTTCTTACACCAGGACAGCCTGTCCAGCACGGAAGCCAGCTGGCCTGGATCATGGTGGCTTATGATGGCCTGCATCAGGTGGTAGCAGTGACGTCTCAGAGGTCCTCTGAGACCCTGGGTGTGATACGGCTCTGCTGTTGAAAGGCTGCTGCGTACTGTGGGCGAACATCCTACTGGTTCTTGCATGACCTTTCACCCTTCACTGTGCTTATTTGAAGCCCAGGTCTCTAAAATTCAGAAATATGGTTAACCACAGCATAGGGACTAAATGGTACCAGATCTCTTCACAAGCCTCAGCATCCTGGGCCAGGGCCTGGCATTTAGTACCAATGGATGGATGGATGGATGGATGGATGAATGGATGGATGGATGGATCAATCGATTGATGGATCAATGTATGTATGTATGTATGTATGTATGAATGGATGGATGGATGGATAGTTGGGTGGGTGGATGGATTAACAGGTAGATGGGTGGATAGTAAATGAATGGGTAGATGTGAATGAATAGTTAAGTACCTGCTTTTCAATGAAGAAGCTGAGGTTCCAAGAGGTTGTGTCACTTGCTTAAGTTGACACTAAGTGGGAGAACCAGGATTCCAAGTTAGCTCTATTGTCCCCAGAGCTGAAATGATTGAACACAATGATTCAGTGGATTTGGGCCCTTCCTTACTCTTAGGGCCCCCCAGCCACACAGTACAGATCCTAATTTGTGGGGCATATCCCATCTGGAAAGAGGAGGGGAAACGACCTTCAACGAGGGGAATGTGGATTAGACTTAGGGAAAGGGGACACTTGGGTGGGGGGTGCTGTTCTTATTACTTCCTGCGCCCGGCTGGTGGTACTGGGGTGGTCTCCAGCCTGACCAACCAAAGGCTCTGGTGGTCCAGCCAGCAGGCTAGGCACTTGGACTGGAGGGACGCACAGAGTGCAAGGATGGGGGGGGGGGTTGGGGGTGGACTGGGTCCCTTTGACCAGCTTGTGGGAGGAGGGAACCACACGTGGGAGTGGGTGGGCAGTGGACGAGTGTCTATAGCCTCAGCACCCCCACTTGGCTGAATCCCCCCATTTGAAGGGGTCAGGGAAGTTGTGGGTTTGGGGGCCAATGAGAAGAAAAGGGGTGCCTGTCTGATAGCTCCTCTAGGAAACCAAGTCTAGAGGAGGGAAGAGAGAGAGTCCACTCCCTGGGCCCCCCGAAATCCCAGTTCTGCCTAGATGTGCTTTCAACCTTAAGCACTCTGCCTGGGGCCTCAGGCTTACCAAGGGGCTGGACCAGGTGCCTTATAGGATTTTTTGGGCTGGGACGAGCTGCAGAATATCCCTGAGTCAGGGAAGGGCTCAGGTCCGACAGGCAGAAAGGGGAAGCTCCCCAGGAGGAAAGGGCTCAGGTGGAGAGAGGTGGCTCCCCAGGGCCCAGAAGTCGAACCTCAGAGCCCTGGAGGGCAAAGGAGGTAGGTTCATCCCCTTGTAAGTCCCTAAGCCTCAGGCTTCTTCAGGGACAAGAACAGCACCACCTCCAGGGCTGGTAGAAGGGCAATCAGTCTTCAGGGACACTTCCTGCTCTTTTTTTTTTTTTTTTTAATATTTTAAGTTGTAGGCGGACATAATACCTT